>NC_051177.1:176236317-176859939 GCF_013339695.2 Rhipicephalus sanguineus | reverse complement strand
GGGAATAGTTTGCTTCTGCCCTTAATAGCGACTGGCTAGCGTAACTGATAAGCCTTTCCAGTCCCTGAGTCATCTCCAAAAGGAGGGTGCCGAGTCCTATGTTGCTTGCGTGGGTGAATTTCTGTATCGGCGTATTCGTCGAAATGCGCAAGTATCGGCCGCGTCTGCAGGCGTCGTTTCAGTTCATGAAATGATTCGCCTTCGGCCATTTCCCACCTGAATTCGACGTCGGTCTTCGCTAGTTCCCTTCGTGGCTCGGCGATCCGAGAAATTACTTTGACGAAGCGTCAGTATTCGGCGCACAAACCAAGAAATGGATGTACGGCCTTCCTCACTAACACCACGGGTGACACCCACGGACTCTTGGAAGGCTGGATCATGTCGTCGAGTGGGAGTTCGTCGACTTGTTTCTTTATGGTCTCGCAATCTTGCGTCAGAACTCCGTACGGGCTCTGGTGGAGTGGTCTGACACTTGCTCTGTTAGGATGCGATGTTTTGCTGCTGGAGTTGCCAAATTCCTAAGGACAATGAAATGTAGTCCTTGTATTCCAGGAGAAGGCGTTTTTGTGGTTCTTGTTTATGCTTCGGAAGTCTCGGATTGACGTCGAAAGCTAGTTGGGTAACTTGATTCGGCGAAGTAGGTTCAGTAGAATCTTTGAGGGCGAAAGCATTGGTGGCTTCCACAATTTCTTCGACGTAGGCGAACTGCATGCCTTTGTTCACATGCTTGTACTCGTTGCTGAAATTCGTGAGCATCACTGCTACATTCCCTCCATGCAGCTCGGGTATTCCTCTTGCGACGCAAATGTCACTGTTGATCAAAAGGTACTGTTCACCTTCAACGACACCTTCCACGTCTGCTGATTGTTGAGTGCCGACAGAAATGACGAAGCTGAAGTGAGGGGGTATGGTGACGTGGCCTTCCGGCAAATTTAAGGCGCGCTTTTCTGGCGGCGTGTGCGGCCGTGGCGCTTTTTTTCTGTGGATAGTGCTATCAAGTCGGATCTCAGGTCGATGACTGCAGCATATAGGCTTAATAAGTCCATTCCAAGGATGAGGTCTCTCGAGCAACGCCGTATGATTACGAAGCTCGCGGGATAAATCTGGTATTTAATGGTTACTTTCGCTGTGCAGATTCCCGCCAGCGTTTTTAGGTGACCTCCGGCGGTTCGGATTTCAAGTCCTTCCCAAGCGGTCGTTACTTCCTTCAGCTTGGCAGCGAACGGTCCACTGATGATGGAATATTCGGCTCCAGTGTCTACGAGAGGACAAAATATCTCTCGCCATACCGAAAGATCGCTCCGCTGGCGCAGATGAGCGCAGGGTGGTGTTGAACATCACGAACATTAAGACACTCAGATTAATTCATCTTTATTGTTTTAAGCAAGAGTGTACATGCCCCATCAGTGAAATCGGTGTCGTGGAGGGTTCGCGGGCAAAGAAGCGCCATCCTAAAAAAACAACTTTACCTAGTTGGCCGAGATGGGAATCGAACCCAGCCATTCTGCCTGGCAGTCAAGTATTCTGCATAGAGCCACGGGATTACTTCAAACTTGTTCAATGGAAAAAAAACTGTGGAGGGGCTGTCCGACGAGAAGTCACGTTAAAGGAGGTAATATTTCGTGGAAGAGGCGTATAGAATCGCAACAGGCATCACAACATGCGAATTGTGCAATGACTTGGCGGCTTATAGATTCCCACCAATTAGGAATGCGCTCAGCTGTAAGCCGTTATCATCGCTAGCAACAGCATGAAAAGACTGTGAAGCTACATGGGTGCTCATTTTGGAACCAGCGCTCATTTGAACCAGTGCTCATTTGGAAGGCCATTTTGGAACCAGCGCCTGGTCAATGTTGGAAATCGTCGTCTTCAAACGCCTGCCCATCAAGAGTTGAGCCGGGCTGTAGCCTGTTACGCCAGGTGTGTCTCGATATGTCAGAAGAGCCAGATAGATGTTTATAGGTTTCAGAAACCTATCTTTCACCGTACGCACCATCCGCACGACTTCTCCATTTGCTTGTGTGTAGCACGGACTTGAGGTGACGTGCGAAAAACCGTAGGCTTTGCTGAAATCTCTGCAAACTTCTGACGCAAACTGCGGTCCATTGTCGGAGACCACCACTGACGGCACTCCGAAACGAGCAAACCAGCTCTTCATAACTGCTATCACCGCTTGAGACGTTGTTTGAGACAGGCTAATCACTTGCGGGAAACGAGGGGCCCTTTGACGTAGGAGTAGACATGAGAGGTTCACTCTGTTGAACTCTCGTTATTGTGCCGTCTTTGCAACCCGTAACCATATTCTCAGTTTGGCTACTTATAGTAGGCCACCACACAGATTCACGTGCCCGGGCTTTGCATCTTGATTCACGTGCCCGGGCTTTGCCCCTCATGAATTCTGCACAGCATGGCTTTCTGAAGCGACTCTTGTACCACAATTCTTGTGTCCTTTAGCAGGAGTCCTCAGATGACAGAGAGTCTGCCTCGCTCTTTCCAGTACGTGCGCAGTAGATGTGGAACCTTCGATGGATGGTTCGGCCAGCCATCCTTACACAATCTGCACAGGCTTGCGGAGACTACATCTTCTTCTTAGTGTTTGAGAAATCTATCAACAGTCATCGCAGTAGACTCGGTGACCTCTATGACTGCAATTTCACAATCCAAGGCTCGTGCGTCTTGGTTTCTCTTGGGAGGATCGGCTGGAGCACGTTACAGGGTATGTGCAGTTGTCAAGTGCTTTCCTGGCACATACAAAACATTGTACTGCTAGCGCATGAGCCTCATACGAAATCTTTGAATGCGCGGTTTCATCATGTCGAGCTCTGCTTTACCCAGTAATGCAATTAGCGGGCTGTGATCAGTCTCTATGTTGAAGACTATGCCCCTGACAAACTGGTCAAATCTTTCCACTGCCCATGTTCTTGCGAGAGCCTCTTTTTCAGTCTGACTGTACCTTGTCTCAGCAGGTGACAGCGACTTGGAAATGTAAACGATAGCACGTCTTTCATGCGTGGGTTGGTCTTGAAGCAACACAGCACTGAGACCATATGAGCTGGCATCGGCTGATACCGTGGTGTGACATATTGGGTCGTACCTGGCCATAGCAGTAACATCAGTAAGTGCGTCTTTCCCACTCTGGAAAGCCTTCTGCTGGTGTGGGCCCCAATACCACGTGCTGGTTTTAGTGAGAAGCTGACCTATTGTGCTGTAATAGCGGAAACATTTGGTAGGAAGCGTCCCACGTGATTTAACATACCAAGCAGCCTTCTCACACCATTCACGTCTGAGGGTGCCTGTAGATTTTTCAGAGCACTGATCTTTTCGGGGTCTGGCGAGATTCCATCGCGGCCCACTACTACACCCAAAAACTTTACTTTGGGCACGGCACACACTTTGCCCTGTTCAGCTTCACACCAGCCCTTCAGAGGCGTTGCAAGAGATCTTGTAGTCTTCGATAGTCCTCCTCCTTTGTTCTCCCAAAGACCAGGATGTCGATCATATTTACCACGCTGTCCATCGCTTCCAGAATGCGACTCATTTGTCGTTGGTAGTACTCTGGCGCAGAGCAAATACCAAATGGAAGGCGTTGGAAACACTACCTGCCGAAAGGAGTGATGAAGGTAGTCAACTCTTGACTTTCTTCTGCTAATTTCACTTGGTGAAATCCCGCGGTGGCATCGCGCTTGGAAAACACTTTGCCTTGACTCATACTCCCAGATGCTTTTCACTGATGGTAGCACATGTCGTTCGCGTAGCATCGATTGATTCAGTTTTGTCAGGTCCACGCAGATAAGGTAGTCACCTGACGGCTTGGGAACAACCACGATGCCAGCACACCATTCAGTTGGAGAGTTTATTCGGCGGATTACAACTTCCTTCTCCATCTTCAGCAGCTTCTTCTTTACGGCGGTATGAAGAGGTACCGGTATTCTGGGAACACTGAGTGAGAACGGCTGTGCGTCTGGGCGCAGCTTGATAGTTTATACATCCTGGAATTCCCCGACACCTTCGAAAATGTCACCTCGCAGAAAAGCAGACTTTTCCACTGAGACGGAATGTACAAACGTGGCAATTCCAAGTGCTGTGATTGCTGGAAAGCCCCATAACGAAGGCTGTTGGTGTCGCAACACGTAAACTGGCTGGACAGTAGCCTTCTCCTTCCACTCCAGAGGTGCCTCGAACACCTCCAGAACATCCAGCTGTGCGTTTTCGGGTCCGGTAAGCACTTGATCAGGCTTGCGTAGTTTTTGGAAACGCCCGGAAAGCCCTTGGAGACAACCGCAACGGCTGCCCCAGTGTCCACCTCATACGTGCCCATTCAGGATCATGCGAACGAACTTCGCAACGTCGGTGTTCTTGGCAAATGAAAGTGGATGTAGATCCAGTGTGTTGACATTGCGCTTCTTTTCGCAAACATTTCCGAAGTGTACTTTACCGTTGCAGTTGTAGCATTTGGCTTGACAGGCTGGACATTCGAGTCGCGGATGCGTCGGACGGCCACAGTATCGGCAACTTGGTTTTGTTTGAAGTGGCGTGTCACACTTTCCAGAAGATTTGCTTTGCGACCCTTTTTGCGAAGCACGAGGTTGAAACTGTCGGCGTTGACAAAACTTTGCTTCTGACAGCCAAGCGCTATTTCCTGTTGAGAACTGGCCGGTCCGCTTTAACGTGTCCGCACGGGCCTTGAGCGCATGTTCATGAATACGGGCCTGCAGAACGGCAGCAGCAAGTGTTAATTTGGTACGGCGGCACAGATTATCAGAAAGCGCGGAATCCCTGACTACGACGACAAAGTGGTCACGCACCAAGCGGTCTTCAGCGTCTTTCGATGCGTAGTTGCACTTTTTTACAAGCTCTCGCAGGACAGTAATGAAGTTGTCCACGGTTTCGCCTTCTTTTTTGTGCTCAGCGATGGAATTTGACGCTTTCATGAACCTGGTTGGGCGGATGTACGAAGTAAGCCTTGAACTTTTCCTTTACAGTATCGAAGGAAGCCCATCTTCTGCTGCGAGGCCTAACGTATCAAGTAGGGGAATGCGCCTAGCTTCTTATGAGCCCATACTGTACAACAGCGTTCTGACTTTCACCTCATCTGTAGCTCGGTATAGTACGGACGCGAAACTGTAGTACTCAAACAGGAGAATTCATTGCGTCCACTCGCCTGGGTTTTCAAAGTTGAACCGGGGCGGAGGCGGTAAGCTTATGGGCGTCTGGAGTTCAGCGTTTTCGTCAGCCATTGTTTGAGGTCCAGCGACGCCGACCCACGAGGAGACAAACGCCGAGTCAGTAGTGCTTCTGTAGTGGCCGTTCGACGAGTACTTGCGATGCGATGCCTTGCGATTCGATGGCAGTTACCGGCATCCCACTTCTGACACCATTGTTACAAATAAAAGAGGACGAAAGGGTGAGGCTCACGAGCAACTGCCACTGGCGCTGGCACGCTCAGTTGGTTCTAATCCTTCGACACAGCCACACGGCCGGGTTCTGTTCTCTCTCTTCATCTATTCGTTACATTCGTTCTGGTGCCGAAACCCGCCTGGTCGTCTAGTCCTCGACCTTCCACCATGGATCAACTACGCACTAAGCGCGGCTTCGTCCGAACTGCCACCACAAAAGCCCTATCAACACTCGACGCCCTGCTCGCAGATTCGACCACCCCGGCCGGGAGGCTCCAGGAGATCCTCGACGTAATCGTGGCACAGAACGGCCAACTCGTCGGCTTCGACAGCGAAATCTAGGCCGCACTTCACGATGATGAGTTGGAAGCAGAACTGACTACCGCCTACGAGTACGAGGAGAGTCAGCTTTGCAAAGAGTTCGCCGCGCAACCGAGCCGCGGCCCCCGACGCAACCCGCATCCGTCCCTGTTACCGCAACTCCTACCAGTCAGCCCTCTCGCATCGAGATCGACGCAGGTAGCAAATTCACCATCGCCCGGCCTCTCACCTCCAACGCCGCCATCTCGCACCGCCTTGCCCAAGCTGCACATCCCAAGTTTTGCCGGTGAGCGGCGCGAGTGGCAAGGATTTTGGGACCAATGCCGAGTCAGCATTCATGACGACGACTGGATCCCATAGGCGTATCTACCGGGGGGGGCAAGGGGGGCGCTAGCCCCCCACTAAGAAATGTTAGGGGGGCGGAGCCCCCCCCCCACTTTCGACAGTGGTTATTGTCGGCTCTAGACTGGGAAACTAACAAGTCAGGCAAAGTTTTACTCGAACGCACCAATAACGCCATTATATAATAAACTTTTTACTGCGATTCTGCTGTGACGACTCTCCTCCATGTCATGACCAGGCACTGTTGGCTTCCTGCGGTGCGGGCTTCCTATTCCATGCTTGCGCGCCTTGTGCTCGAGCATTACTGAGGAGGCTATCGCTCAGCTGGGGCTCTATAACCTTACAGCAATCTGTCATGATTTTATTTTGTTCTGCCTGGCCTGAATTGTACGTAATCGGCGACGCAAATAGGGGCGGGAGCCATTAAACGTTTTCTAGCCCGATCAAACCCTATCTTTTTGCAGGAAATTTAGTTTCTTTCTTTGAAAACGATTAGCATCGCCACTCTTCCATATACAAGCTGCTGTGAGTTGATCAGTGTGCAGAACTGTAGAGTATTTTAGTTGTTCCTAACCAAGAGAGGTGAAATGGATTCCCAGTTTAGTCTCCGATTAGCCTTCTTCACCTTGCTTATCATAGGGTAGTCTGCAACGATCACGGCGGCTTGTAACAAGGCAGTCGACTCGAGCACATTGAGAAGCCTACATTACATGTTTGCCCTGTTACGTGATATACCTCACCAGGGAGAGGATCAGCGTTCACAGTTTTCTGGACCAACAAGGCTGCGCACCTGCAAAGGATCGTGCCTGTTCCTACTAATGTTTATTTTTCTCTCTACCTCTCTGTCAGCAACGGTGAGTTCACAGAGAGTTGTACACGCGCAAAAACAGTTCAACATCTTTATACTACAACTGAAAGTATCTATTTTACACATATGAATCCACCTCGTCCGCTGCTATAAGCAACCCCTGCCAATGTGATTGGCTGGCAGCCTTCTTAAATTACTGTCAAAAAGAGACTGTCTGGCTATTAAAAAAAGCATTATTGTTCCGCACATTAATGTGCTGCTTATTGTGCAGACTTCATGTTAATGCCGCGAGTTTTCGCAGATTTGTGACGTCTTGTAACATGAAGGCGATTTTACGGCAGATTGAAAATGTTTGACAAAAGGTCAAAAACCAATGACAAACAATACGCCGTATTGAAAATAGTTCATTATTATTTTTACGCAGTCATGCGTAAGTGGTAATTACGCGGTGGGTCACTTGCGTGTCATTTGTTGCGTCATTTTACGAGCAGGTGCTGTGAGCATGACTCAGAAAATTTCGACCAATCCTTAACAGCCAACGACCTATACGGAAGGTAACAATGCGGGGTAGTTCAACGTTATAATCGCCCAAGTTTATTCAAAGAAAATTTGAGCTTACACAGTTTACGTAGGTTATTTACTTGGAGGAGGCAGAGGGAAGGAGTACTGGGCCACTTCATCCCCAACTACGCTGGGAAAAGTAGGAGGGCAAGGAACGACAGTAGTAATAAATTCGTAGTCATTTATAATCTTATTAGTATACACAACCAGCTCAATGTGGTTTCCTCAAGTATTAATCGACTGAACTTCGTCTTCTTCTTAAGAAAGACTTTATATTAGAGGGCTCTAACAGTAAAGAAATTGGCACTTGGCTTATCCTGAAGACTTCAGCGATGTACCTTGCTTTGTCAGCCACATGTTTTGTTTAATAAGTGAGAATTTAAGGTACTAGAGTCATGGCAGGTTCTTCATTTAGCGCCAAACAAAGACGGGGAATTTTGCTGATGCAATGCTCAGATGATCAAGTTAAATTTGGGTGCGCTTTTTAAAATTCACTGCGATATTTCCAAAATGTGATTAAACACTGCGGTGTTGTCCTGCACAATCTGTCTGTGCAGATTCTTCCTTCATTTAAAACAAACAGTTTTGAAAAGGAAGTCATCTAATCAGCTCTACAAATATACAAATAATATATATATATATATATATATATATATATATATATATATATATATATATATATATATATATATATATATATATATATATATATATATATTATTTGTATATTTGTAGAGCTGATTAGATGACTTCCTTTTCAAAACTGTTTGTTTTAAATGAAGGAAGAATCTGCACAGACAGATTGTGCAGGACAACACCGCAGTGTTTAATCACATTTTGGAAATATCGCAGTGAATTTTAAAAAGCGCACCCAAATATATATATATATAATATATATATAATATATATATATATATAATATATATAATATATATATATATATAATATATATATATATATATATATATATATATATATATATATATATATATATATATATATATATATATATATGCCCCTGGAGCTTCGTTCCCGTACTCTGCCGTCTACCATGCCTCAAGACGCCGCTCAGCAAACGCCGCTTCCTACACCGACCACATGTCCCGGTGTCCCACGCATCCGCGATCCACCTATCTTCACTGGTGCCGATGGCACCGACGTGGAGGACTGGCTCGCAATTTACGAGCGCGTGAGCGTTCCCAACAAATGGGACGAAGCAGGCAAGTTGAGCAACTTGGTCTTCTACCTCGCGGGAGTAGCAAGCTTGTGGTACAACAACCACGCGTCTGATTTTGCGACTTGGTCGGATTTCAAGACCGCCGCCATCAACGTTTTTGGCCGCCCTGCAGTTCGTAAGCTGCAAGCAGAACAGCGCTTACGCGAACGAACTCAGCAGGCCGGTGAATCTTTCACCAGTTATATCGAAGACGTCCTGGACTTGTGTAAGAAAGCCAACGGCACCATGTCCGAGTCTGACAAGATCCGGAACATTATGAAGGGCACTGACGACGATGCCTTCACCATGTTGCTTGCCAAAAACCCTTCCACCGTGACCGAGGTCATAACACTGTGCCAGCGCTACGAGGAGCTCCGCCGGCAACGATCGATGACCCGTCGATCTCCATCACGCGACGACGAGCTTGCTGACTTGGCGACCATACCTGACCAGGCCACGCTGCTGGCAGAAGTGAAGGCATTCGTGCGCGAGGAAATCGCACGCCAGTTCTCTCTCCTGGCCTTCGCCCACCCACCGCACGTTCAACAGTCGTCGACGACCCTTCTTCCTCCACTCCGACGAGCAATTGAGCAGGAAATTGCCGAGGTGATGCCTGACTACCACCAGCAACCTCCGACTCCTGCGCCACAGAGTTACGCTCAAGTTGTCGCTAGGACGCACGAGGCAATCCCTGCGGCTGCTCCATTGAGCTACGCCGAAGCCGCCGCTAGAGCTCCGTCCTTCGAAGCGGGCGTGCCGGCTCCGTATGCTGCCGTCATCCCTAGGCCCCGACTGCAACCCACCATGCAGTCGTTTCAGCAGCCGCCCCGTCAATGGCATCCTGCGACATGGGCGGGACCTGCCCCGGCGAACCGATGGCGCACACCCGACAATCGGCCCATCTGCTTTGCATGCGGTTATGCCGGCCACGTGGCACGTTACTGCCATCGCGTGCAGCCGCCTCGAGTCGCGTCACCCACCACCAGCCAGTCCAGCCGTGCATTCTACGACCCGCCTATGTCACCGACGTCACACCCAGTACATCCACCAATTTGTTAAGCTGTTTATTGGGCAGCACTCGGCGACAATGAGCTATGGCGACAGTCAAGGCAAAGGCACGGGCTCCGAGCGCGAGCGGCGTTTAGAAGAGGACGACCCACTAGGAGCCGCTGGAGAGCGCAACCGTTAAACAGTACCAATTGCTTCGCCACAATATATATATATATATATATATATATATATATATATATATATATATATATATATATACGTGTGTGTGTGTGTGTGTGTGTGTGTGTGTGTGTGTGTGTGTGTGTGTGTGGCGGACAGAGTGAGCGATGCCAGCCCCCCCACTCGCGAGAGTTGGTACGCCACTGCTGGATCCCAAAAATCGACAAATTCAAATACCTATTGACATACCTGACTGGGCCAGCCAAGGCAGCCATCCAAGGTGTTTGCCTCGTCGAAGCTAACTACGACGTAGCCATTCAGATCTTGTCCGACCGTTTCGGCCGTCGCAACATGCTAGTCGACGATCATCTAGACAATTTGCCGTCTGTCGCGCCAGTTCGAAGCTCAGCCGACGTGACCAACTTAAGGAATATCTATGACGAGACAGCATTTGGCATCAACGCACTGGAATGTCTCGGAGTGTCTCCAGGAGAGTACTGCACGGTTCTGCGGTGCATCCTCTTGAAGGCGTTACCTCCGGACCTCAGCATCCTGTATCGTCAGCGGCAAAAGGAAGCCCTGCTAGCGGAAAACGCTGATGCATCTCAAGAAGCCCAGTCACAACAAGTGAAAGACCTCATGAACTTCATTCGAGTTCAGATAGAAATACGGGAGGAAAGCGGTCTCGAGGAAGCGCCATCGTCCACAAGCCGGCGGCATCCGCAGCGAGAATTCCGGCCACCACAACCACTCCTACCATCCGCTGCGGCTTTATCAGCCGAAGGTCGACCCCCCTACTCGCACCCCTGCCTGCTGTGCAACTCGCCAGAACACACTATTCAGGAGTGCTCCGAACACCTCACTCCGGAAGAGAAACGAAGGAGGCTTCAGGTGGACAAGCTGTGCTTCCGCTGCGCCAAACGCAACCACTTGGCCAACGATTGCCGAACCTCCAGATCAGTGCAGTGCCACCAATTCGCTGGGCGGCATTTGACTTCGCTATGCGACATCAACAACTTCAGGAACCGGACACAGCGTACCGGCAACGCCTCGGCACCACAAGATCGCGCATCAGGGTCTGCCACAACCCCATTTCGAGCAACTTCAGTGTCAACTAGCGGCGCTGGTCGCACACCCGTGCTGCTGTAGACTGGCAGGGCATGGGCTATCGCGCCAGAAAAAACAGTGCTGGTTCGCTTCCTGCTCGACACAGGAAGTCAACGCTCTTTCGTTAGGCAGGACATTGCTCGTGCCTTGAATTGTCCCGTTCGAGGAACTGAGCGTCATACCTTGTTCAGTTTCGGGAAAACGCAACGCCCCGCGACTCTGACTTGTGAGCGCGTTGCAGCGACGCTTCGGAGCCAACATAGCAGTAACCAGACCACAATAGAAGCTCTGGCAGTACCAGAAATTAGCTTAGTGACAAGTCCACCAGCAGACGGCGAGCTCGTCACCAGGTATGCTCCCAGCTGATGCACGTCCAGAAGCGACAACATTCCGGGAGGACGAGATCAGTGTATTAATAGGATCGGACATCTACTTGGACGTGGCAACCGGACAGATAACACGGCTTTCCCCTCAGATAACGGCGGCAGAAACCCTTTTTGGACGGACCATTTAGAGTACTCTGAGAAACCTAGCGCAAGGATCGAGAACGCGAGCTACTTCTCTCTTCGTTGCTGTCGAAGAAGCCACTGAAAACGATACCGCCCTGGAAATGAGAATAGCCAACTTATGGTGCATCGACTCTCTAGGTGTGCAAGACAGTCCTGACGGCAGCCAAAGCGACAGCATCGCCCTTGAATTGTTCGAAAATGACGTGTCCCAGAAAGGAGAGCGCTACGAGGTTCGCCTTCTTCTTCGGGAGCCTGGTCTGGAAACCAGCCAAAGCAACTAGGACCTCGCTAAACAGCGGCTACTGATGCAGCTCCGTCGCTTCCGACAGCAACCAGATCTTCTTGTTCGTTATGACGACACCATCAAGGCATATTTCAACGAATCCCACGCAGAACGAGTTCCAGACAACGACACCGTGCCTAAGCCCAACACGTACTCATACCCAGGAATTTGGGACATCGCTTCTAGTTCACTGATTTTCACACCACGTGGCGTACGGACCTTCAACATTCGAAACTCGCGCGATGACGCTTGCCGTAATCGCGCGGATTGAGAAAACCACGATACATAAAAAAAGCACGACGACGATACCCGCTACAACCAGCGAGCGCGAACCTCCGTCGCCGAGTGATAACCGCAACGCATGCGACGCGCGGCCGCTTGGGCTGCTCGACTGTGAGTCAGCAGTTCTGTTGCACTGAAAGGGTGCACACATGCAAGTCGCTTGGTTGGGCTTGATATCTACAACTATAGAAAGAGCGTGCTGCCCTTCTCCTCATCCCCTGCCTCTTCAATATATTTCGTCCGATGATATTATTGTTGGCTCCGACGGGTTTCTTAAAGCAAGAACGCGTCCTTTAGCGCTGCTGTTTTCGTAATGTGAAAAAACTAACTTCCAGAAAATAATGCAAGCTTGGGAGGCGGTGATGACGATCGCTAGTTTCCGAATGTGCGGAGTTTTGACGTCCCTAATTTTTGTTGGCCTCAATTTATAAAATCAATATTTTGCGCTATTATGTGAAGACGCCTGGCCGTGTTATATTCGCTGCCACAGACATTTTTCTTTAAAGCTCAATAAGCAGCAGAAGTAAAGGAACAATACCTTTGCAAGCAGAATATTGTTCGATGATCTTAAAAAGAGTGGTTTTAATAAAGTCGCTTTAGTTTGAACAGCGCGCATTTTGTTTCTAAATAACATAACTGAACGCCGGAAAGTGCGTTGACTTACGCGTCACATTACACAGGCCGCGTTTACCTCTCTGCTAAGTGTTCGTGAAAGAATAATGAAACAGATTAGACTCCTATAACGTATCAAGAAACTCGTCTTCTTGTTTGACTGCCTATGCTGATCCGCAGAATAATAGGAGGTCGCGGCTTGAAACCCGGCTCTTGTGGCCCGCTTTATTCGGGACAGAATAACGCGTTTCTATTTTTGCATGGTAAAGTTCGCTAAAAGGCCCCTCGTCAGGACCCATTCAATATATTGATTACGAGCTGAAATATTTCATTTATATGAGCAAGGGACTTCGAAAAGCCGTTTTATTTTTATTCTCTGTCTCTTGTGTTTTTTTTTTTTTTACCGTAAGACAACGTAGCACCTCACCAGGCGATATTTGGGGCAAGCTGAGCAACCTTTCACGAATGTCTTTTTTTTTTTGGTCAATAAGTTCGCTGTTCACTATTGCAAGAGTAGGAAGGCATTGAACTGCCCTGTTACCGTGCCGCCAGAAGGTAAACATTGCTGAAAACGCAGGCCTTGCCCGCTGCGGTGGAGCAGTGATTATGGTCCTCGGCTGCTGACCCGAAGGTCGCAGGTTCGATCCCGGCCGCGGCCGTCGCATTTCGATGGAGGCGAAATGATAGAGGCCCGTATACTGTGCGATATCAGTGCACGTTAACGAACACCAGATGGTCGAAATTTCCGGAGCCCTCCACTACGGCCTCTCTCATAATCATATGGGGGCTTTGCGACGTAAAACCCCATATATATATATATATGTATAACGCTGACCTTACCTTTGCCAAGGCGATGCAGGCGATGCCAAGGCGATGTTTTTCTTCGCGGCGCCTTTAGAGTGACCGCATTGAGCGTCTCGCAATGGGAGGTTAGCTGAAGTGACGTGCTGTAATCAATAACGCTAAAAGCAGCGTGCTGTAGTGCGCGACTCACATCTCGCAGGAAATATGGCCCCCTCTGATATGCACGGGCTACCTTTTATTATTTAATCTACTGACCTAATTGGTCAGAAATCTTAGATGATGAATTTTTTTGTTCTCGCATGCCTCATTGTCGTCGTCGCAATCATACAGTAATGCCAATAAACACATCGCAGCGTCAGAGGGTGCTAAGTAACTATAATTCATCAAGGAGAGAGCGTTGTATGACTCGTGATTTTAAACATCCGGCGCTCGGCGGCGCGAATACCATTGGTACCAAAACTCGAGTGGGCCGATACCGCAGGCTGTGCAACAACGGGTGAGGTTGAAAATACTTCAGGGTGAGGGTGGAACGAACAATGCAATTGACTAATAACATTAAAGTAGTTTAAATAATGAATTTCTCTCCCGAGCATAGGCTACTGTGGTCTCCTTAGCGTGAGCTAAATGGGTTAAATTTTATTCCAGCGCCGCCGAGATAATGTACGTACCCGCCGTGGGAGCGATTGGCAGATAAAGTGTGGCGCTGCTAAGCGCGAGGTCGCGGGTTCGATTCCCTGTCATGGCGGCCGTATTCCAGTGGGGACGAAATGCAAGAACATCCGCTCACTTAGATCTAGGTGCACGTTCATGAACCCCGGGTGTTAATCCTATTACAGAAATCCCCACTGCGACTTGCCCCATAATGACATTGTGGTTATGGCAAGTAAAATCCCTTAACTTATTATTGTTAAATGCGAAGCATTTCTTAGCGAACCTCTGGCACTTTGAGCGTTTCTATCTATCTATCTATCTATCTATCTATCTATCTATCTATCTATCTATCTATCTATCTATCTATCTATCTATCTATCTATCTATCTATCTATCTATCTATCTTTCTATCTATCTATCTATCTATCTATCTATCTATCTATCTATCTATCTATCTATCTATCTATCTATCTATCTATCTATCTATCTATCTATCTATCTAGCCGCCTACGTCTGGGTGCTCTCATGATCGTCTCCTTAACTTGGTGTAGACCAAAATTTGCATGGGAGGGTAAGAAGATTTGACGAATATGATTGCCGGGTCATGACATGAATAACGTTAAAATCCTGTCGCGTACGTCGTCAAACCCTTTCCACTAGACACGTGTGGCACATACCCGTTTGCCACGGGCCGCGGTGTACAGGTATGCGCTACAAGTGATTGACAGTTTATATCTACCCAGGAACGGCGAGAACAGACATTGGTAACTTAAATGCTAGAGCGTTAAGGAAAACCGACATCGGAAGCGTTGACTGAACGAATGGAAAGAATGAAAATTAGGATCCCAGCAGGAATCGAATCCAAGCATTCTGCATGGCAATCAGGTTTCTAACACTGAGCTACGCCAGGTCTATAAACTGGTTTGGAAAAACAGCCTACGCAGGCGCAATAGCGGTGCAACGTCAATTGTGGTTGTGGTGCTAGCTATCTAATTTCACAAGAAAGCAATGAACACTACATGGTACTCCTACGATGTGTTCTCCTACGATACAGGCGCCATATCATATTAACGTCTGCAGTTCCAGTGTTGGCTCCGCTTTCATAGCAGTCTAGTAAACATAACGTTTGTATTCCTATGACTCAGCAAGCTATATTGAAGCATTGCTCGACCCCGGAGGAATAGATTAACGGAAGTTACATATCATATCCACATCACCGCACGGTAAAGTGCACTTCGTCCGCCTGAACGACGCAGTGTCCTCTTAATTTCTTAGGAGGCTGGGTGATGGCCTCATGATGACCGAGAATGATGCCAAATTGATTGACAGACGTTTTGTAGACTCGGCTACATAGGCCACATACACCCAGGTAGTCTACAAATACGACAAACACCACCCTCTGATGTTGGTCTACGTAGCACTATCCAGGCCTACAAGCCTCGACGGCCTATAACTCACCAACGCGAAGGGTGGCTTCAGGTTCCGACATGTCGCCGGCTCTGTCGACAGACAATGTGTCGACAAAATGACCGAGGCATCCACGAATTCCAACACCTCTACTATACCACATACTTCACTACACATGGACCCCTCGTCCCCACGATCACGACCGGATCCTATAACAGGTCATGACCAGCTGCTGGTGCTCACTGATCACGGTGATGATGCCCTTGTTCAAGAACTGTCAAGAACTTCTTGCACACATGCATACAGGTTCGTGAAACGTGCATGCGTTCTCGGGACACGTATAAGCACTACATATCAGCTTACCGCTTCTGGTGTTGGTAATACCCACGTTGCCATTGGCAGCGTTAGCCAACCGTAAACAACTGGTTATATAACACATATGCGACTCTTCAACCTATATATGTGTGCGTATAAAATTTATACAAATCTTTAGCGTCATTTTGTAACGTATCGCTCAGTAAAAAAAGTTACGCCACTGTCACCTACCCGCCGCATGCTTCGCATAACATCGACTCCCACGGTACGTGGGATCTGCCGAACTTTTTACGTAGGACGCTAGGGGCCAACAGAAATAATACGTGAAAAACAACCCCCTACACACGCTTCATCATTAGCGCGAGAGTGTCACGCACCGTGTTTTGCCTAAATTAATGTTGGGCATGTTCTGTCATCTGCTTACTAATAATTCGCAAGTATCCACGTGTATGCGCATGTGGACACTTGGGAATTACGGATGCTCTTACCGCAGGATAATATATATATATATATATTATCCTACATATAATATATATATATATATATATATATATATATATATATATATATATATATATATATATATATATATATATATTTATATATATGTATATATATATATATATATATATATATATATATATATATAAAGGGAGAAGGTTATGATGTTCCTCTAGTTTTGCTTGTTTTGCTCGCTAGGCCGTCTTCTGGCGCTGCTGTCGCATGCGAAAAGCTACACCGAAGTGTGTATTTTCGCGGGGTCCAAGTCAAGAAGTGGCTTCCCCTGGTCTTTGTGTTATTTTTTTCAGTCATATAGCAACTTGAGAAATGCAAAACACGACTAGACGCTTAAGGCGAGTGCGATTTAAACTAATGCACTGCGGAGAAAACATTCAACCAGGTTAAATATAAAGGCTTCGAGCTTTCATTTTTTAATTCAATTTATATAAACCAACACTCTACCAATATGAAGTGTTATTAATAATAATAATAATAATAATAATAATAATAATAATAATAATAATAATAATAATATAGATAGATAGATAGATAGATAGATAGATAGATAGATAGATAGATAGATAGATAGATAGATAGATAGATAGATAGATAGATAAAGCTAGCTAGCTAGCTAGCTACCTAGCTAGCTGCCAATTTGGTGTTGGCTGGCTCGATAGCTAGCTAGCCAGCCAGCCAGCCAGCCAGCCAGCCAGCCAGCGGCCTACGTCTGAGTGCTCTCTTGATCGCCTCCTTAACTTGGTGTAGACCAAAATTGGCAGCGGAGGGTAAGAGGATTTGACGAATATGACTGTCGGGTCTTGACGTGAATAACGTGAAAATTCTGTCGCGTACGTCGTCAAACCCTTTCCTCCAGACACGTGTGGCACATACCCGTTTACCACTGGCCCCGGTGTACGGGTATGCGCCACAGGTGATTGACATTTTGTATATACCCAGGAACGGCGAGGACAGACATTGGTAATTTATATGCGAGAGCTTTAAGAGAAACCGACATCAGCAGCGTTGACCTGGCAAATGGAAAGAATAAAGATTAGGATCTCAGCAGGAATCGAACCCAAGCACAATTCTGCGTGGCAGTCAGGCATTCTACCACAGAGCCACGCCAGGGCTACAAACTGGTTTGGAAAAACGGACAATGCAGGCGTAATTTCGGTGCAACATCCACTGTGGTTGTGGTGCTGGCTATCTAATTTTACAAGAAAGCAATAAACACTACATATGTATCCTTACGATACAGGCGTCATATCATATTATTGTATGTGGTTCCAGTGTTGGCTCCGCTTTTATAGCAGTCTAATAAACCTTACATTTGTATTCCTATGATTCAGCAAGCTATATTGAAGCATTTCTCCGATCCCGGAGGCATACATTAACGAAAATTATGTGGTATACACAACGAAATTATGGCATATACATAATTGCAGCATAAAGTGTGCTTGGTTTCGATAATACTGACGTATGTACCCTAACGTGAGGGCTGACGTTACGTCGCACCATAAGTTACCCTTTAAACGCCAGTATTGTCGACGTGCCTGGTAAGCCGACGATGTGCACACAGCCACTACACTTACAAAAGCACGTCGATCCACCTCGTAACGCTTGGCTCGAAGCCATAAAATACAGCATAAAAGTACTCGATGACTGCTTCGCATGAAGCCGATTCCCACAACCCGTGTGATCTGCGAATTTTTTTCCTTAGCCTTCGTCTAGTTTTCGCGCTGTTTTCAATGCAGTACTCCTTTAACTCGTGATCTCTCGTAAATGTTTCTTGTGGCACATGTCAGTGATAAATGGCATCCATAATAAACGAATAATTATAATTGATTACAAATAATGATGTTTATCGCTGCTAATATTTAACGATATTCTATTATTTCCCGCCATCGTACTATAACTGCATAGATTGATATACTAGCTAGCTATATATCTTAATTATGTCCTACACTGACAGCTCTCACCCCTACATTTAAAATATGTTGAATTCATCGTCGCTATTCATTAGTAATGTATTTCATGCCAAGGTGCGAATGCAGATCAACATTATGGTGCGTCATTCTCAATGTGAATTCTGGGCTAACCTAATTTTAAAAATTCGCGCAGCTTGCACTCAGTCGCGCAAAGCTGGGCTAGAGGAAAGCTGGTCGACACTTGGCTGGTCCTGGCTTGAGCAGCCAAGTTTCGACACGTGCATTCACACGCCGATGCACGAAGTGTTCACGGGATCACATTGTAAATCACGAGTATAGACTAGGTGTTGATAGGGTTCGATTGGGTATCGCTTGGCAATCACCACGCGAAGTAGGTCACAATACCACTAAATCACAACACTAAATTAATCACAAGTGCCAATCACAAGTAAATCACAACACCAAATGGATCTGCTTAAGCAGATTACTTAGAACAATTAGCTTAATAGCGCTGTAACGAAAAACAGCGCGAGAAGACAGGGACGGAAGGGGCACACACACAACGCTTGTGTGTGTACTCCTTCCGTCCCTGTATTCACGTGCTGTTTTTTCGCTACAATGTTACCAAACCAATGAGCCCACCGACATGCAATAGCTTAAAGGAGCACTGACAGAAAATTTCGAAGGCGAGATATTGAATGAAATAGATGTATGTGGAGCCGTACACAACGTCTACGAAATATCAAGGGCCAATATAGCCTAGAGCATATTTAAAATCAATTTTAAAGTGCATGCCGCGTGACTGAGCGAGATGCGAGCACCTCGCGACGCCGACATCAACGCGGCGGATATGTAAACAAACCTACGTCACGAGTTTGTGTTGGCTGGCTGCTGGTTGTGCCCTTGCGCTTGTGCTACCTGCCATTTCTTCCTCCGTGCCTGCGGCTTTGCGTGTGCTGGTTGTGCTCGATTCCGCTGTTCGCTCGTCGTGCCATTTGGCAGATGTTATGGCCTGCTCACGCTAGCGGCAAGCCTGCCGCAATGGCGTGGTGCCGCAGAACATCGGCCGTCACCACACGCGCGAGAGCTGTCCAACGTGCACGGCAAGCTTCTCCGGCGAGGCATTCGCGCCTCCGAAAAACATGGCCGCACTGCCAAAAGCGGTTGTCGTCCGCTTCGAATCTATCAAGTGGCCGCCGTGCGGCCACTTGATAGATTCTGTAGCGTGTAAGCTCCGAAATGATGATTTCATTTGCTTTAGATTCATGTCCTTAAGCTTCGACAGCAATATATTCGTCCCGATTCCGCGCCGTTTATGAGAGCCGTAGTCAAATAATCGATGCTGTAGAGTTAACGAGTCGAAATGGGCGCTTCCGAATGCTCGGAGGACATAGATTACGCGTTTGTTAGTGGTTTCTAATCCTCCATAGCTAGCGCCATCTGACGTAGTGCCACCTTGGGGACACTTTATTTGGTTTACGCGACGCCTTTTTTAATGCTGGACAGACTGAAACGCTCTAGTGACTGCTCGAACCATGCCTGGCAACAACACGGACGACGTCCGCACTTCTAGCGCGAAAAACGCGGATCAAAAAGCAAGCAGCTCGAAGCGTCCTGCGTCTGACTAACTGGCGTAGCAGACGAACCGTAAGTGCGGCGCCCACCGAACCACCTCTCGCGCGTCGCCTACGTCACAATTTTGCGTGGTCGCCTGGCCAGCTGCGTTTAACCGTCCTCCGGAAGTAGTGCTGCCTAGCTCGGTGCTCTTTGAAACCGAAACTGCCGCTGGGAGCTCTGAAAACTTCTCTAAATAAATAACCGTCGCGCACTCGCGCAAACGAGGTTCGCAGCCGTGATGAGTGGATCATAAGCTATCTATTGCAACAAAAAAAAACCAAGGTGCGAAATTTTGGTGTCAGTGCTCCATTAATAGCTCTTAGTGGCACATTGGAGACTTGGTCTCGATTAGCTTGCATCTCAAGTCAGACTAGCCTTAATTATAGCTTAATTAGCTTAATTAGCCTGACTCGCACACTTGAGGCTCGGCCTCCACTAGCTTCCATTTGAAGTCAATCTAAGCCTAATGAACTAATTAGCGTAATTAACGCTAATTAGGTCAGTATTCAGTTTTAGTTATAATTTGCTCGGCACATCTTTCCGAGCGCGGCATGAGTGCAACAAGAATCTCAACTCGGCTTAAAGGGGCCCTCCAACACTATTCAACCCCTCATTTTTTTACTTGCGGGTTGCGTAGACTGATGGCTGGGGATAATTTTAGCATAAGTTTAAGCACCGATATCAAATTATTTAGTATTTTAATCACGCGTTGAAGTCGCTACATCGCTGCTGACCGCATCAGCGCGTAGTGGCGCTTGCCAGAACTATTGCGGGCGGAAATGACGAAGATGGGCGCTGGCCTATGATTGGATAAATGCAACGTTAGAAGTATTAACGGCGTTGCATCAAAGTTGAGGTTACTATTGTGTTTCGTTTTTCTTTTCTGTGCTTTTTCAATGAACTCCAAATAGCCGCCGTCGCAACAAAAAATATCACTACAACCACAAAGTACGACAGAGGCGCCGGTTGCCATTTCGTCACTGGTTGCTCTGGCTTTCTTTTTTTTTGCCTGCGCCGGTCGGATGTCCATATGAAACGCTTGCCCCTCTTCCTTCTTTTTGCGTCTGTACGTTTGCGAGCTGCCTCTTTCCGCATGTGCGGTAGGCTCATGATTGTTGTTGAAACGGTGCAAGTAATCCTCTTCGTTGAATTGTTGTCGCTGCACACTTGTAACTCGTCGGGCTGCTCACCCAACAACCCGCGTAGGGGCGACCGTGTTTAACCGCCCATGCCGCTCCACAAATTCCCTTCTCAGAATGAGAAGAGGGAATGACATGGAATGTCGTTGTAAGGAACAGTAGACAAAGCCTCCCCAGCCTCGCTACGAAGCAGTAGCGCCCGCTCAAGTTCTGACAAGTCAGGAGGAACCACGTTTGTTACTATGGCAACGACGTCAACAATACGTTGGAAAGGAGAAGCAACAATGGTGTGCGAGCTTCCCCTACGTAAGAGCTTTCAGCCCATTTCATTGGAGCGCCATCCGACATCACAGCAGAGAGTGAAATGCGGTCACGTGACCCCGCGATAATCGAGTTGAGGGCAGGCATTTTTTTTCTTGTATTTTGAATTTTCTAAATTGAATAACTTCGTATTGCGTGCCGCTATCGCTGCCGTTCTTGCTGCACTAGTTCGTCCGTACTTCAGTCTACGCAATCCACGAGTAAAAAATGGGGGGTTGAAGAGTGTTAGAGGGCCCCTTTAATTATGGCTAATTAGCCTTCGAGTTAATTATGCCTGGCTAATTAGGCTTGCCCTGCTCAACTAGGCTTAATTAGGATTGGCTATGATTCATTTGGCTTAATTACGTACTTATGCTGAACACGCCGACATGATGATGATCGTTTGTCCACATCGCGAGTCAGACAACGGGTGAGCATAACAGCTCTGCTGTAAAAATAACTATTTTAATTGTGGTGCAGAACCCTTAATTGCCAATTAGCAAAACATTCTAAATTTATTCAGCCTCTCCCTCTATGCTTTCATTTGATGCACTACAATGATATCGTCCTATTAATTTATTGACCATCTACCCACATACTTTGGGTACCGTATTCATACATTGAATACCGTATACATTTCATGTACGTATGCTTCTATACTGAAAGCCTTCTATTATGAGCATATCCAGCTTTTGTGGACACATCACAGCCAGCGCCCCTGGCGGCCCCGGCGCAAAGCTAGCGCGTTTTCAATGGAACTGGCGAGTTCTTCCCGAATATTTAAGTGTAGAGGGTGAATGTTGAAAAACGCAGACCACAGAGCGCTTCTGGGAACCTAAACGCACGAGAGGACTGCAGCGATCACGTTGCAGCAAGCTTCAATATTGTTCCCAGAGCAGTTAAAGATTGTACAATGCGAGTCTATGGAAACGGCAAAAAATGTGGCCTGTTTTTCGAGATAAAAACGGTCACTGTCGTAAAACTAAGCAAGTTATGTTAATGGTCAGGAAATCACATGTAGTCCTGACACTCAGCTTTCCTTTGAAGCCATTCTTAACTTGCCGCAATTGGCGTAACATTGTTCCCTAACGCGTTTTTTGAAGCGCGGTCGTTCAAATGCTTGTGGTAAATTGATAAACCCTTGCTTACCACAGGCGACAAGGCGTCCATCGTGGACGACTTTTGCACCTCATACAATAATATTACAGTGCATAAACAGTATATACAGAGGTAAGGACCGGAATGGTTACATAGTGACTAGAATTCCTTTATACGGATAAGTGGCTCAAAATGTTCGAGCCACTCTGGAATTGGGTCTTTAGTTTTACACTCTTCAATAAACTTCGTGATGATGAGCGAGCTAATCGCTCAAGTTCAGAGCACGGCATGACCGCGCCGTCACCGGTTCGATTCCTGGCAAGGGATGAGCATTTTTTTTCAGCCCGTGAATTAGTTCCACAGCTTCGCACAGGATGTCGCCGCCGAAACAAAAAAGAGCTTTTGTTTCGGTTTCGATTCTTGACTGTAATCTTGAGCTGCCGTTTCTTTTTCTCTTTATTATATGACTTTTTTTACTGTATGTATAAACACTCCATGCGTATCACATCGTTCAGAGCTACATTTGTAAATCTTACTTTATTCTTCTATAAACGTCCTAAGGAACAGAATGCCCGATCAAGTTATGGTGAACAAAGCTCTTTCGAACTTTCGTACGCGTATTGTGGTGGAAACTTATTTCTCCCTTCTCATGATGTCGTTACGACCTTCTCAGGTACCTACAATTCTGCAACATAAAGGAAGCGAACTAAGCTTAGACAAGCGAGGCATAGTAATGAAATGACAAAGTTAGACGTTTTTGCAGTTGCTTTTTACTTTAGGGCTAACGCAAGTGTATGTCGTAATCTTAACGAACGAAGGGGAATTTTTCGAGGGGTTCTTTTTTTTGTTAGACACTACTAATGAAACCAAGAGATAATTAAGCCAATCAAATAATAGGAAAAATTATTTGTTATTTTTCAAACAGCAGTGCAATGATTTCGCCCTAACATAAATGAAATCAAAATCGCTATCTCGACAAGCATCAGCGGACGGCTCATATACCCTTCTACGTGCTGCGCTCTCAACTCGAAGAGACTGTGCGAAATCCCCTTTCCTACCTGGAGTGGCTGTGTTCTCTTACAGCACGATTTTGTAGAGCTACGCGAGACTGGATCTAGAAGAGTTAGCTGCCAGCTTTACTTCATTTGTTGCTATCGCACTGATTGCCTCGTCCTTGCGGTGAAACTGGGATTTTTTTTATTCATCTCTTGTCATATCTATCGCCCTACGTGAACAGAAAAAAACCAGCATGCCTTCTCCTTTAACAAAGCACTGTGCGCTGCAGCGGATAGGTCCGTGTGATATGACGTGTGTGGATCAAAGCTTTCGGGACGTCCAGGGACTGGTGCTCCCACTTAAAAAACGAAAATCCTGTGATTCAGCAGCTTTTCGCACGCACTCGCAGCCCACCTCAACGTACCGCAATAAGATGCCATTTTAAACATCTGTAAATGAAAATGTGCGCAGCATGTATTGGTTGCGCAAGGCTGGAACCGAAAGCGGAGCTAGCGTTCGACCTAGCTTCTTCTAAAGTTTTGCTAGTAATACCAAGCTATTGCTAGAGGTGCAAAGTTTTTGCTAGTATAGTATTATAGGATATGGCTAGGCTTGGATAATCTATTCTTCTCAGGTTTTGGTCGGTTCCCCAGACTACGCACTTGTTGCGTGGTTTTGAAGGGGAAATGTCGCGTCACTAGTAGTTACGTGATGGGATTTTAGTTACGTGAGAGAGAAAGTACATGTTTATTAGAGTCCAGTGCAGACGCTGAGGTTGCCCCGCGCCACCCGGTTGTTCCGAAGTTTTTGGCGCCAACACGTCACGTCAATAGTTACGTGACGTTACGGGATTTTAGTGGCGAGACTAATTACTTGATTTTACGTGATTTTTAGTCACGTGGCTAGTTGTTACGTGATTGTAGTCACATAAGTAGATGTGCGATGTTACGTGATTATGGTCACGCGACAATTGCAGGCCTGGTGTACAAAAGAATTGTAGTTGCAGTAAACAGCAACCCATCATCGATATCACATGTATTTTACGATCACGAGAAATTCACTTTCGTTGCTCGAAAGAGCAAGCGAAGCTGCACTCGTGCACTTTTTATCACGTTTCAAAATTGTTTGGGCTTCTACGATTTTTCTGGAATTTTTTGTATGCTTTATTTGCTATATTCTTTTTTCTTTCCTGGTGAAGAGCGCATATATATTGCTGTAAGTTTGAAAATATAGTCAGTTGTAAGTTCAGCGCTGTGTGTTTTCCAATGTCGTCCTCGTTCCTTGGGCTGTGAAACATCGAATTATGGTCTACAGGGCATTTTTGCAAACAGAAAGCAGCTGTTTTCACTTTTGCATTCCGTTCCTGCTCTTTGGAAGGTGGGGACACTTGCAAGGAGCGTTGCAAGGAGAGTTTGACCGTAGTATCTTTATAACAGCTATCGTATCACGGGCTAGCCGCCGCGCGCTGTGGCTGAATGGGTTGATCATCCGTGCTGGCTGTTTGCGCGCAATCGCCGTGGCCTTGATTCGAATCCCAATGCGGTTTTTTCTTCTTTTTTTGTCTCTCTCAGAATTGCTTATGTTTGCCGCGGTGGTACAGCGGTTACGGTGCTCGGCTGCTGACCCAAAGGGCACAGGTTTGACGGCGGCTCCAGTATTTTTAAACAAGGCGAAAATGCTAGAGGCTCGTGTACTTGGTTTTAGATGCACGTTACGGACCTGAAGTGGTCGAAATTTCCGCAGCCCTCCTCTACGGCACGCCTCATAAACATATTATGGTTTGGGCACGTAGAACTCCAGCAATTATTATTACTAGTACAACGCTGCTGAAGATTTAGTTGCTTATTTTTTTCGCTGGAGCATTGCAACCAAGATATTTGTTGCTGTTTCGGTTTCCCTTTTGGAAATGGAGCAAGTAAACTTCTAATGTTTTATTTTTTGTTACCACGCAACCCATTACTTAATAACGAAGAAAAGGAACCCAGATTTTAGTTAACCTCAACCATAAGAAGGCAATACAAAACGAAACCAAGGCAAGCATGAGGGCAGCCATTTGTAATATAATGAAGCGTTTTAAAGAAGTACTCTACTATTAGAGACGACGCAGAAACGTAACCAGTAATAGTAGAACCAACGCAAAGCTTGTATTGTTGAATCGTCGCCTTTTTTCTACGGGAGCAGCGTTCTCTGCTTCTGCAAGTAGTGCTGCTCTTTTGCATTACATTTACGTCCCCTTTGAAAAAGTGCCATCCTGACTAATTACGGACAGCTGCACAGTGACAGTGAGGCTTTAGCAGGTCCATATGCACAATCTCATGCCTCGACACTGTTTGATTACAATAAGTCTCAAGCGACTTGACGGCGTATATGAAGTACGAGGCTTGCTAGACCACACGGTATACGGGCCGTGGTACTTCGGAAGAAGTTTCGTAGACCGACCGGGGCCACCTATAAGAGTCCAGAGGCCAGGCCCGTAGCTAGGGGGTATGCCCCAAGGGCCCGCCTCCCCTCCCAAAAGTTTGACGGAGGCGGTGTTAGGTGTTTCTCTCAAACTGTCAAGGCCTTCAGCAAGTGCCCCCTCCCTTTACCCAACCTCCGCCCCCCCCCCCCCCCCCCCCGGTGACTGGCGCAGGCCGGCAGCGGGAACGGTAGGCAAGTAGACTCGGAAGCGAGCGCGGCCGCGCGCGCCGTTGCCATAGCAACGACGGAGAGATCTTCAACCGGCTGCTTTGCTGCTGGCTTGCGTTTCCTTTCTTGAATTCTTGGCACTCGCCACATTCCTATGAAGAATGCTGTCTCACGCTCATAACATGCAGGCCATTTGTGACCTGGAAATGCCAGGCGCGCGGCGATAATGCAATCGAGAGGCATGCACGATATCAGGACTGTTTTTGTGAAGCGAAACGACACCCTTTCAACACGTCCTTTAGTGTACGCTGCTTTCCTGAAAAGCATAGGTAATTTCATAAGAAATATTAGCCGATTACACACTGCCTTTGTTGCCGCAACGCCACTTCACGCCGTTGAAAGAGTAATAAGAGGGAGTAACTAAGAGGGAAGTCCAGGCATGGACACATGCATGTTGTCTTTACTGATGACTTTCCCTTAACAGGTACCCATGTTAGCAGCAATGTACAACAGAGTGAATGAAAACAGCGAGGAAGAAGACTTCAAAACTAACAAGCGCTTTTCGTTTTACAGTTCTGCTTACCGATTCAATGAGCCAAGTATTCGACGCGCACTAGATTGCCCTCCGCACTGTGTTCGCGAGCCAAGCCTAATTACGGTTCATCAAACTAATGAGCAGATCAAGCTCGCCTTGCTTGTTCGCCTCAGGTTTATGACTAACGTGTCGGTAATTCACTATATATATATATATATATATATATATATATATATATATATATATATATATATATATATATATATATATATATATATATATATATATATTGTGAGCGCAGCAAATCAGTGACTCCTCTTTGTCATCTCGACATATCATCATCATTTGTGCAACTTCCTCATCTGTATATATCATCATCATGGTAGAACATCTCTAGCTAGACTCGAATAAAGCGGTTCCTCATAAGTGGTGGAGGTGCTGGGTGTGAGCGCAGCAAATCAGTGACTCTTCTTCGTCATCTCGACTATATATATATATATATATATATATATATATATATATATATATATATATATATATATATATATATATATATATATATATATGTGTGTGTGTGTGTGTGTGTGTGTGTGTGTGTGTGTGTGTGTGTGTGTAGAGAGAATGCATGTCTTGCGGGTAGCATTCACTAAAAAAAGAAAAGATGCCTTTACTAACGTTTCAGCCGTGACACCGCCTACGTAGGTCAGTGTCTTGCGAAGCCCATGCCACAGCCCAAACGTTATGGAATGCATTTTTCCGGTTTTTGATGTGTGCTACCTGGCAGTTCACTCAATGTAGAAAACGCACCACGCAGCACGCATGCGCCGTTGCTCGACATGCGTTCACTAGTAGTCGCGAAGGCAACGCCACTTCTCAACGTCAACTCCTTTTACCCTTTTATAATTACAGATTAAATTGAAAATGCCTAATACCGTGCGGATTAATTTTAAACGCATTTTTTTTCTTTAGTAAATAGCAGCGGACTGCGTACAGCATTCTGCACATCTCATTCGTGCACTATGAAGGCTTGCCCGTCAGGCAACGCGACGTGCCGTTGTGACTTTCAAAGCACAATTCAACAATACAAATCCTAATCATATGGTGAAAAAAAAAGCTCGTTTATGTCACTGTAATTCACAGCCAGGGTCTTGTGACACATTTCGGTCGGTTGTCAGTCCCTTTAAGAAAGCACATCGCGAATATATATTGTAGCGATGCTGAAGCACAAAGGCTCATAAAACAAACGTATTTATTAAGGGCGAACCTGTGCCCACAACTCAAAGGTACTGCGGTCGGAAAACTGCGAGTCAGTCGAACACCAAAGATGTCGTTCAGCTCTTCTCCTCTTCTTTCTCCCCCGAGAGGCTCACGAGCGCGTGGCGCATACGAGCCGGGTTCGGCGAGGTGCTTGTGCCACGATGGTCGCTGCGCGGCACTACGATACGGCACGCAGTGTCGGGTATGCATGTTGACGGCGCGCTATTTGAATGTGGCCAATATGTCGCGGCATTATCCCCTTCCTCAACGCATCGACCCGATGCGTCAGATAGGGAAAGGAGTCGTGCGAACTCTCACTCGTTTTTCGATGATCTGTCATAGTAGGGCTTCATGCGGACTACGTGTACCACCTCTGTGGGATTGCGGCGTCTTGAGGTCTCGTGTCCAGCAGATTTGACTTCGTAAGTAACGTCGCTTATACGACGGAGTACTTCGTACGGGCCGAAGTATCGGCAAAGAAGCTTTTCAGAGAGTCCACGGCGGCGCATTGGGGTCCATATCCACACTTTGTCACCGGGCTCATAAAGCGCTTCAGTACGTCGCTGGTTGTACCGACTGGAATCAACGCGCTGTTGGCGGCGTGTTCTGTATCTTGCCATCTGTCGTGCTTCCTCGGCTCTTTGCAAGAAATCGTCCAGGTCAGGTGGATAGCTGCTTTCGTCACCTAGTGGCAACATGGCATCCAATGGAGTGGTTACTCTTCGGCCGAATACAAGTTCGAATGGCGCAACTCGAGTTGTTTCTGGAACGGCTGTATTCTATGCAAAGGTTCTGTAGGGCAATATTTCATCCCACAGTTTATGTTCAACATCGACATACATTGAAAGCATGTCGGTCAGAGTTCTGTTCAGGCGTTCCATTAAGCCATTTGATTGAGGGTGATACGCCGTGGTTCTTCTATGACCGGTATGTGTCATTCGCATCAGGCACTGCATTAGGTCTGCAGTAAAGGCCGTTCCACGATCCGTGATAACGACGATGGGCGCACCATGTCTGAGGACTATGCTGTTGACAAAGAACTTGGCGACTTCAATTGCTGTTGCGCTGACAGAGAGTCAGTCTCAGCATAACGGGTCAGATAGTCTGTGGCTACCACTATCCACTTCTTGCCTGTAGAAGATGTCGGGAAAGGTCCTAGGAGGTCCATGCCGACTTGTTGGAATGGGGCGTCCGGAGGGCCTATTGGCTGGAGAATACCTGCAGGTTTTACGGATGGAGTTTTGCGTCTTTGACATTCGCGACAGGTTTTGACGTAGCGCTGCACTGATGCGAGCAACGTAGGCCAGTAGTACTTCAGACGAATCCTGGCGAATGTACGGCTCACACCCATATGTCCAGATGTCGGTTCGTCGTGGCATGCGTGCAGAATTTCTTCTTGCATAGCTTTAGGTACGACTAGTAAAAGCTTTTCACCGTTGGGCTCGAAGTTCCGCTTGTAAAGGACTCTTCCTCGAAGACAGAACGAATGGAGTCCTCTCGAGAATATGCGCGGGACTTGAACGTCGAGACCCTGCAGGCGTTGTACAAGCGGCGGCAAATCCGGGTCATCAAGTTGTTGTTGAGCGATTTCCGATGCGTCGACAACGCCTAGGAACGGGAAGTCATCTTCTTCAGACACACTTGGATCGACTGATGCGCGTGACAGGCAGTCGGCATCGCTGTGTTTTCTCCCGGATCTGTATACTACAGTAATGTCATACTCCTGCAGCCTAAAGGCCAAACCCCATATACGCGAAAATGCACGAGACAGCGACGAGCGGCGCGACGTAGATCGTCTTCGCGCAAGCGGTCGCACGAATGGGCAAACCCCATTCACGCGACGGCTTCGGCGAGCGATCTCCACTGTTGCTGGCATGAGGGTGTTTACTCGTACCAAAAGTGGCCCGTCGTCAGCGGTATTCAATATAAAATACGATGGTTTCTTGCATAATGGCACATAAAATGTTTATCATTGTCTTGCAGCATTTTTTTCGATACCATCACTGCTGCTACGTGCCGCCAAACCGCGTCACAGACGGCGCGAGACTTGTAGTTCCCGTCTCTGAGGTCCCTAAGGCACGTTCGCGTTCAACAACGTCAACGTTGCGCTCGATGCCGTTGGCCATTTTGATGAACGTTGTTGTTGATGCGCGTCGATAAGAAAGTGGCGGCAATCAGGAATACGTCACTGATGCATCTTGTTCCGGTGTTTTGCTATTGGCTGCTTGAGCACAGCACTTCCGGGCGACGAGCGACGGATTCCAAATCTGAAAAACCGAGCGATCGCGCGAAATCGACCACGCGACACGTCGCGCGAACGGCTCGTTTCGTCGCTCATAGCATCGCTCGTCGCTGTCGCGTGCATTTTCGCGCATATGGAGTTTGCGCTTAAGGCTCCATCTTGTTAGTCGCCCTGAAGGATCCTTGAGATTTGCCAACCACCATAGCGAATGGTGGTCACTGACTGCCCAGAACGGTCTACCTTAAAGGTAGGGTCGAAACTTGCTTATTGCCCAAACGACTGCGAGACACTCTTTTTCGGTTGCAGAGTAGTTAGCCTCAGCTTTCGACAGTTTGCGGCTAGCATAGGCTAACACTTTCTCTTGACCATTTTGCCACTGGACTAGTATAGCGCCAAGGCCGATATTACTGGCATCGGTATGCACGTCAGTGTCGGCTGTCTCATCAAAATGGGCGAGGATTGGTGAAGCTTGCAGGCGTTGTCTTAATTCGTCAAAGGCGTCATGTTGTTCGGTTTCCCATATGAAGGGCACGTCGTCTCTTGTTAGTTTTGTAAGGGGTTCCGCAATCTTTGCAAAGTCTTCCACAAACCGCCTATAGTATGCACATAAACCCAAAAAGCGACGCACTGACTTTTTGTCTCTGGGTGACGGGAACATCGCAGCAGCGGTTGTCTTTTCGGGATCTGGGAGAACGCCTTCAGAACTAATCACATGCCCAAGGAATCGCAGCTCTTCAAAGCCGAAGTGGCATTTTTCCGGTTTAATGGTCAAGTCTGCTGAGCGGATGGCTTCCAGCACTGTGCGCAGTCGCTCTAGATGTTGGTCAAATGTTGCGGAAAATACGACCACATCATCCAAATACACTAGGCATGACTGCCATTTCAATCCCGCGAGGACAGCGTCCATCATTCGCTGGAACGTTGCTGGTGCGGAACACAGGCCGAATGGAAGCGCTTTAAATTCGTAGAGGCCATCTGGTGTTACGAATGCTGTCTTTTCACGGTGCCGCTCGTCCACCTCTATTTGCCAATATCCACTCTTGAGATCCAAGGAGGAGAAAAACTTTGCACATCGCAGCCGATCTAGCGTATCATCGATACGTGGCAAAGGGTATACATCTCGTTTAGTTACACTGTTCAATTTCCGGTAGTCGACACAGAATCGAAGCGTGTTATCTTTCTTCTTAACGAGCACTACGGGGGACGCCCACGGGCTGTTGGAAGGCTGGAGGATGTCATCTGACAGCATCTCCACTTGCTTCTTGATAATTTCTCTTTCCTTTTGCGACAGTCGATATGGGTGCTGGCATATAGGTCTCGTGGCGTCTTTTGTTATAATTCTGTGCTTTGCAATAGACGTGCGCCGGACCTTCGAGGTAGTGGAGACGCAGTCATAAAATTCCCTTACCAGGGCATATATCTGTTTCTTTTGACTTTCGGGGAGGTTCTGGTTGATGGTTACTGATGTGTCGACGTTGCAGGCCCCTCGTCCAGTGGTTGAAGTTGTCGTTAAGCTGCATAGTTCCGTCGTCATACAGAACTCATGGAAATAGGCGATAGCCGTACCTTGGGCGATGTGTTGAAATTCATTCCCGAAATTCGTCAGTAGGACATCTGCACGGCCATTGGTTAAATGGACAAGACCTCGAGCCACGCAAATTCCGTTGTTCAAAAACAGCCCTACGTTTCCATCTGCTATACCTTCACGGTCATAAAATGCCTCATTCTCCACAAGCACCATTATAATGCAGCGTGGCGGCACAGTTCCGTCATTCGCAACGACGCGCAGAGCAGTAAGGCGCCGCTCCTCCGATTCCTCCACAGGCATAGCTTGTTCGGTCGAGAATGATACACTGGACCTACGCAGGTTAATTATGGCGCCGTTAGCTTGTAGAAAATCCATCCCTAATATGAGTTCCCTTGAACATTCGGGCAGTACAATGAAGTCGGCAACGTAAGTAAAGCCTCTTATTTCGAGCCTTGCAGTGCATATACCAACGGGCGCAATAATGTGTCCACCTGCCGTGCGTATCTGCGATCCGCTCCATTTCGTTACAACTTTTTTTCAGTTTCTTCGCCATTTGGTGGCTTATTACGGAATAATCAGCGCCGGTGTCGACTAAAGCATTCAGCTCACATCTGTCTATCTTCAACTGCAAATCTGAAGTAATCTTTTCGCTGCTGCACCTATTTACGGGAATATAGCGTCGTCGCCCTTAACCCATGATAGAGGATCTTCGTAGCTGTGGTTTTCAGCGGCCTCACCTCCACAGGTCGCTTGCTTCAGTTTTCCGGGTGTGGGCTTGGAGAACGACGTCCAGGCAGTCTTGTAGACGCACGTGGGCTGGGCGATCGGTAGCGCATGGGCGACGGTGACCTTGGCTGATGCTGGCGTGGAGCGAGTGGGCTCTGGCGTGTGGATAAGTATTCTTCGATCTCTGTTGGTCGTTCACCATTTCAAGGGCATGGTGCATACAATGGAAAGCCCCGTAATTCAGCCTGTCGGTAAGGGCAGAACCTATACAGGTGACCTGCATCTCCGCAATGGAAACACAAAGGCCTGCGATCGTGGTCACGCCAGATGTCACTTTTCCGTGGCCTTTGCTCCACATAGCGAGCTACGCTACGCGCTGGAGGCTGGTAGCTAGCGGTTGGTTCCGGCGGATGAGGCGCACTGCGCGCTGTCGGCGGGTACGGCGCCGCCATCGCAACTGCTGCATTGCTGTGCACCACGGGTTGCCTCAGTACCTCGGAGTACGTTGGGATGCGTCGAGTTGACTGTGGCTCACGCTCCGGCTCCCGCATGAGCTGCCTCAGTTCGTCTCGCACTACGTCGACGACAGACAGTGCAGTTGTGGTCTGAGGTGCTTGCAACTTGCTGAGTTCTTCCCTGATTACTGATCGGATTAGCTCTCGCAGGGTTTCCATGTCATTCCGTACGCCTCCAGAGAAGACACTGGCAGGTGAACAGTTTATGTCCCGGTTGTATTGCCGAGCTCGCTGTTCCAGCGTTTTTTCGATGGCTGTCGCTTCGGAATGAAACTCGGCAACTGTTCTCGGTGGGTTTCGGACGAGAACAGCGAATAGCTCCTGCTTCACGCCACGCATAAGATGGCGCACCTTCTTATCTTCCGCCATGTTGGCATCGGCACGCTTGAACAGGCGGATCATGTCCTCGATGTACATCGCCACACTTTCGTTCGTGAGCTGGTTCCTGGTTTGAAGAGAAGCCTCCGCCTTTTCTTTGCGATCTGTGCTGGCGTAAGTAGCCAGCACTTGTCGTCGAAATTCCTCCCAGGTAGACAAAGAGGTTTCATGGTTCTCAAACCACGTCTTTGCAAAGACCTCCAAAGCAGAGTACACGCGACGGAGCTTCTCTCTCTCGTCCCATCCATTCAGGCTCGCCACTCTCTCGAACAGGTCCAACCAATCTTCCACGTCTTCGAACGAGTCGCCATGAAACACTGGCGGCTGGTGAGGTTGATTGATGACCACTTGTGCCGGTGTTACCTGGCTAGTCATGGTGGCGGCGTCCGTTGTCTGAGTTCCCCTTGGCGTGAAGTGAAGAGGACTGAACTCAGGTGAGTCACCTCGAAGACGGCGGCTGGCCCTCTGGTGTACAGGTGTCACTTCTACGGGATCGACTCGCTGGTCGTCGGGGCTACGCTGTCTTGCGTTCGTGGGGCTTCGATTCATACCCCGCACCTCCACCAGAAATGTAGCGGTGCTGAAGCACAAAGGCTAATAAAACAGACGTATTTATTAAGGGCGAACCTGTGCCCACAACTCAAAGGTACTGCGGTCGGAAAACTGCGAGTCAGTCGAACACCAAAGATGTCGTTCAGCTCTTCTCCTCTTCTTTCTCCCCCGAGAGGCTCACGAGCGCGTGGCGCATACGAGCCGGGTTCGGCCAGGTGCTTGTGCCACGATGGTCGCTGTGTGGCACTACGATACGGCACGCAGTGTCGGGTATGCATGTTGACGGCGCGCTATTTGAATGTGGCCAATATGTCGCGGCAATATAGTGATAGAGTAAGTGTTTACTCTAAAAAGGCGTGACCTCATTCATGCTCACCTTATGTTCCACGATCCCAAATATTTGTCCGTAAGTAAATATTGAGAAGGTTATTGTGTATACATATTTGAAATTTCTCACTATCAAGGAGGTAATTTCCGCGTCACTACAAAATCTGCCCTAAAAGGTGGCTCTGCGCTGTACAGCACACGTGTGCGCTGTAGAGCGCAGAGCTACCATTTAGGGCAGATATAGGGCCTAATCTAAGAAAAAAATAACATGTTATCAGATTGACAGGAATTCAATTCTTTGACCTATTTACACTCAGACAAAGCTGAGAGGGAATACCATGTCTAGAGGGCGTTTTCTAAAACGCGTGCATCTATGATAGCACTGTGCTATCGATGCGCATTAACCAGACTTCACACCTGTGTGCAGATATCCCTATTATTAGAGTCGAGGCTACATACCCGTTATCGTGTCTTCTGAAATATTATTATTTTTTCTTAGTCGCTTTCGCGCGTATTTCTATTGCAACTTTTATGTTGCAGTAAAATTTAATATTGAATTGTATATTTCTTACTATCTATTTTACTATGATTTCCTTATCTACAATAGAGACAAAACTACCCGATACAGTGGAAGGGACTTTCAAGGTGGGCCTACACGTTTGAGCCAAAAAAGAATACCAACCAGGAATGTCTTCGCAGCTTTGACATTCCTATCAAGCTAGAAGATTCCAGGATTCAATACGCCGCTGATATTTTGCAACATGAAGTACAAAAAAAAGAAAAGCTCCGGTTTTGAAGACCCTCGAGCGGAGCTGTAATCATTCTATTCGACATGGGTCATTTTCCGTTGGGCTTTCAGACAAAGAAGACTACTGCTTGAAAAGCAGTAGATATTAAGGGAAAAAGCAGATTTCGCTAGGCTTTATCTGGCTGAAGACTGGTATTTTTCAGTCATTGCTACGAGCGAAAAACTACTAATCAAAATTCCTGTGTGCATAAACGCCATCGTTCTCTTAAGGGAACCTCCTGGAAAGAAAGGCTTAAGATTTCCTTTGGAACGCCTGCACATCTTCGTGGCAACAGAAGGAGCTCCACTCACAACTGAAGAAATTTTCATATGGTGAGTGAACGAAAGAAGGGGGAATTAAAGGGTTCGCTTTTCTCTGATGTGTCTTGTGACCCATTGTTGAGCAAGTCGAATGCATTTTGTATTCTACATCAGGAGTGATACAGAATAAAGAAGTGATTTTGAGAGATTGTAGGAATAGTTACTATATTATGTTGCATTAACAATCGTTGTTGTCAGCGCAAAAACGCCAAAATTCGCTCTTCTGAATTTCTTTGTGCTGATCAAAGTGGACGATTGGGCCAGTAGGTGATTCATGATCGACTTTGTGCTTGCTGTAGTGCAAAGTTGAAAGAGACTGCGCCTACAGAACATGAAAGGAGAGCTTCAGGAGGACTTCCAGCCCATTAGAGTAACCTATTGGTCTATCTGCGCCAACAGCATTCAAGACAATCACCTCCAGCAAAAAAAGGAAAAAAAGAAAGAAAAAGAAGAAATGCAATTAGGATAGATAAGTGCCTTTTTTAGAGGGATAGACGGCAGATCTAGAGATTATTACACAACACGTCAGTCGTATATGTTCTACTATACGTTCATTCTTAACCCTTTCAGCCCTGGATTTTTTATTTTGGTCGGGGAATCTTTTTCTGCGTGTTTTCCTAATAACTATGACCTTAGATGACCAAAAACGAAAAATTGAGCCAGTGGTGCAAGTATTAATGGATTTACAGACATGACGTCAAATTAGGTCATCAGGGCTCAGCGGTTGCGAAATGAGAAAAATTTCATCTTTTTTCCTGCTATTCACTAGAGCACACAAAATGTGAACCACGTCTCATTTTTCAGTGTGATACTCATTGAAACAGCTTCGGTACGTCGATCCGAAAATGGCGCTTAGCCGCCTCAGCTGACCCGCCTCGACGTCACCCATGACTTCGGTCAAGCTTCTTCTTCTTTGCGGCTCCCAGCTCCGCAAGCATGTCACAATTTTGATGTCAATCGCAGTGGGGATGGTTGAAGAAGTATTCCCCCAAGAATCGGCAGTTTTGGTTTCATTTCCAAGGTGCGACTGTATCATTTTTGCACACCCGCTTAGACGGCGCCAAGCTTGCGGTGGCAGCCACATTTAAATAAGAAATAAGTGAAAGCAAATAAAAACTATCTTTAACTTCCTTTTTTTTACTCTCATTCCTAGCGTTCTCAAACTTATCCAGTTCTAACTTGAGGTAACGCAAGGAGCAAACGAGCGTCACCCAAGTGGTACACCAAAGGAAATTCGGTTTATTATGCAAACACGATATCCTGTTCGTACCCAAACATAATGGTTCCCGCTAGCTGAAAAAATAAACTCGGAAAGCTGCATGCTGCTCCAAAATCCCACCGGTACGGCAGCGCAAGAAACTAAACAAAAACAAACAAACAAACAAACAAACAAATAAAAACACGATGCTCTTCATGCATCGTGGGCGCGTCTATAACGGTCAGACATTTGGCACGCTACGTCAAGAAAAACTGTCGATTCATTGCCAGTCGTCGCCGTCGAGATAACGCCGACACACAGCGCTCTCTTTTCTGCGAACCGAGGTGAAGCGATAGTCTCGGGGCGTGTGTACCGTTTCTTTTGATTCTCTTTTATTTAGTGCCGCGTCACTGCATACTTCATGGCGGTAATTTTGAATTCTTTAAGGTTGATACGCCACGTGGTGTCGTTCACGCGAACTAGGCCACTGGTGTCCAGAAAAGCTGCATATATGGCTTAAAATTGGTGATTTCATCGTTACAAGTGATGACTTATATCGTCAGGGTGCAAATGTGCATAATGTTGCTGAGTAAACCTCAGTCATTGTGAATACTTGCGGGCACGTCATTGTAAATTTTGTTAATTATCCATAATAATTAAGCTAAATGACCACTAACCACAAATTAGCAACTTGTGATTGTTGCATCTAATTAAGCTAAAATACTCCTAATCACTAACTAGCAACTTAAGATTCTTATATCTTTCATCCTCTTCGCCTCCACTCCATGTGATACATTACAACGCCATCCTCCGATTAGTTGATTCTTAATTACCCTTTTCCTATTTAACACTAAGTGTAAGTATTAATAATTCCAGATTATCATTACCATATCTTTTATACCTTTTATTCGAAATTAGCTATAACAGTAGCTACTGCAGTTACATGCGATAGCCATCTAGTATAAATGGTGTACATTGCAGTACTATCTGTAAATATATACGTATATTGTACATGTCCTTCTATACTGAGCGCTTTCACTAATAAGTTTTAAATAAATTGTTAAATTCATTAGTATCTTTGATTATACATACTCAATAGAGGAAGATTCGATGCGTATCAAAGTCTCTTGACAATTCTTTCTTGCTTTGAATTACGAGGAGCTATTATTGTTTTTGATCATCTGCTCCAATTAACCTACGATTTTTCATTGCTAATTATCAACTGAAGAACTCCACAGTATTCATACCCACCATACCTTGAGCAGCTTCAAGAAAAACAAACTTCTATAAAAACACTGACATTTTCACGTGTTTTTGGGCCACCGAAAACACTATGAAGCGCAGGAACCCCTATAAGGTGGTTTCGCTGCAATGCACCTTTTCACAAAAGTTCCCGTCGAAACCTCAGAAACATCGCTAACATCAGCCAAACGTCACAAGTACGAAGATTGAATCATAGAGATTGGATCACTTTAGTGATTTAAGCAGGCGGGGCGCATTGTTTTTATATAAATTTTTAAATTCTCTCCTATGGAGTTTCACATAGCACATAAAAGTGGTTCTCGAACCCAGGAAGTTTATGGGAATAAAGCAAAACTTCTCGCACTGTGAGGTGATGTCTCCCAGATTATATGGACGAAGTGATTTAAGCGTATATCGAAGCGTTGCGCTACAATAAATGTTTAAAGGCCGTTTCCCATTCAGTGACGCTGCCACTCAGCAGCCAACGCAACAGATGGCGCTAGTTGTCGATGTCCCGAATTCCTGGACATGTGCAGTGTGTTCAGAATGCGTGATTGCAAATTGCGTACATTCAAACGCGCAACAAACGCGCGGCGCAGCATGCGCGAGCGGGCGGGCGAGCGGTTTCATGAAAAAAAGTGGGGGAGGAGGCTACGCAGCACGCGCACGCAAACAAAAAAAAGAATAAAGAAACGGCGCTTGCGAGAGAGTAGGAGAGGCGGTGCGAGGCGCGGCTGGTGTTGCCATGACGACGCATACCGTGTGCGCCGCCATTCTGCAGTTTGTGTTTCTGAATCCCAGCCGCCAGGATAGTAACTGAAGGGGCGTTTGGCGCTGCGAGCGCTGACGTCATGAATTAAGGCGTCCTATGGGAGGTACACGGTGTAACCTACCCCTGGTATTGCCAGATGGCGCCCATATCAGTCACCAACTAGCCCAGCTCTCAACCTTATTGAATTTCCGCTTCCCTGTCATGCAACACACATCACAGGCAACTCCTCACCCGATCGTGCTCCCTCGATTTCGGATGCAATTTCACCTACTGTAGAGATTAAACGACGCCAGCATCTGAGCGACATAGTACAACGACTTTACCATGGACTTGTTAGTTTCGTAAAACTTCACCGAACATGTTCGAATTTAGGCAAACAACAGCAGCCTCTCACTCGTCGTGCAATCCTGAAGGAAAAGCGGAGCTCGGCAGCTTTTCGTGGCATAGCAGCCAAGCCTAGGCTAGTCGTAGCCAGTTAAGCCAAGATATTGCCATATGACCATAGAGAGTGGTGGTTAAGCCTGAGAAAGCCAAGCTGAGTCCATCTCTTTCTTTGCCCTTCTTTCCTTCTTTATTTCTTGTTTTCTTTATTTCTTTCTCTCTCTTTTTTCTAGTTCTCTCACTCATATATGGTTTCCATAAATCCTTCTTCTGCTAGCGTGCCTGAATAGCCGAGTGGTTACCACGCTTTCCTTCGGACCATGCGTACCCCGGCGTTCGAATCCCGCCTCGCCAACCAATTTTATTTCCTTTTATTTATTCCTTCTACTCCTACTCTTCACTTCCTTTCTCACTCATCCTCCTTTCCTCCCTCCGAGGCGTTGCTAGGCGACGCATGTTGACGTCATCGTTCTGCGAGGTTATTATGCGCACACCGAACGGCCTCACCTCGTATTAAAGGGACTGTCTACCACTCGGAAAATTTTTTTCTGATTGTGGTGAAAATGAGAAGGTCGTTCGTCACATCTGCCGCAACGAACATGCTTTTGGTCCATAAAAAAGGAATTATATTTTTAATTTGATGTTGAAAATCGTGAAAGAATGACCGCTAGCGTCACCCAACGGCGATGTGCTACAATCTACTGGTAGGACAAGAAATCCTCGCAAGTAGACTCATTTTGCTTAAAAACAAACATTTATAAATTAAAATTGTTTTTTACGCACTTGAGGCAGCTTTCTTTTGCGTGAGAGCGTAATTTTTTGCCTTTTTTTCCTCACGCGTCTAAGAAAGCGCGCACTGGTGCTGCTTGCGGCACCGCCTTCGATTTCGTCTGCTTCAACTCATGCGCTATGCCATGCTGACCTCAGCGCTGGTCATGCAGTGCCGCTGTATTACTGTTAGGATTTCTCACATGTTCTGCGCTGTGAAGGCGTGCATTTATAGTCTCCTTTTGATGAATCAGTTTGGCTTGGATTGCAGCAGGAGTGGTAAAATAAACGCATAGACTGCGATTACAGCAAAACAAGTGTTCTCTAATCGTATAATATGGCTTCATTCAACCGCTAGCGCGCTGAAAACGACTGTTACATTCATTACGGTAATGTTCAGCGAAAATAATGTAATCCTTCAGAAATCACATGTGTTTTCGGTTTTAATTTTTACCGGCCTTACAATCGTCATCGCATCCACCAATCAGTGTTGTAGGCATGTTTCACGCCAATGGCAGAAGACCGAACGCAGATCAAAAATTGTGTTTTAAAAATTTGTACTCACTTTCTGGAGAAACCATTGCAGAGTTGGACGCTTCAGGCTGTATGCTTCTGATTGCGGTACAAATCAGAAAAGAGATGAAGGGCGGTAGACAGTCCCATTAAACAGCTTCGCTGTTAAAAGCTTACCACAGTGTCAAGCAGGGATAGTGACCGGCAAATGTTCCTAGGTGCCGTTTGGACAAAGTGCATTTAGACTAAGTGGGGCACCTTCCTCCCTGACAAGGGTTTAATCCCCTCTTCACGTGCGCCGAACGCTAATCAGGGTGACCCCTCTGCACGACATAATCGCTGAAAGAGGGATGGTAGCATTTATTGCGACGTAAGTGTTGTACAACCCTCTGCATTGCTGCTGACCGAGGACGCAGTGCCAAAAGTCACCTTTTCTGTCCTGGCACGACTCCTCGGCACGCACCTCCATAATACAACTTCTTTTACCAGCCATAGAGCAACGGCGTGTTCAAGGGCTTCCAGTGACAAGTGAAAGCGTCACTGGCAACCACACTCTAGTACTACGGGGGTATCGCACAACTTTCACGGATGGCGTTGAAGTCATCACAACGGAATTTTTTTGTCAACTCACCGATTCGTACTACAGGCGAATTTATTGCACCCAGCAAAAAACACCAGGCCTGCTTGGAAACCGCAGCACTGTCGCAGCTTTCGCTGTGACCGTGGTATAGTTCCCAGAGATTGTGTGTCTTTCCCCGAGATGACGTCTGCATAGGGTAATTTTGCAAAGGAGTTTCAAGCGCCAGCGTGGCTCTGTAGTACAATACTCGACCGCCACGCAGAGGGCTCGGGTTCAAATCCCATTCGATCCTGATATTCTTCCCATTTCATTTTTTTTATTTCACTCGATAGTGCTTACGGATACCGGCGGCGGTGGTGCACAGCCACGGCACATTTGCTGTGATCTCATAATAGCTTTCGCTGTTTTAAACCACGGGCACCATCGCAGCAATTGTAGAAGCCCAACTCCTGACTCGACTTAGATTCGAGCAACGTCGCCACTTGTCGCCCGCGGCCATCGAGAGTTTAGTCTGCCATGTACACGGCCACGCACGTCATTTTCCGATGTGACTCCATCAAGCCACCACTTGCTCTTTCTAAAGATGGCTCCTTTAGTGTGGTTTCGCGTTCGGACAAAACTGATAATTGGTGTTCGTGGCAAACAATAGACCGTGTTGTGCGGCTGTATATACCTCTCTTGGTCCCTGAGCTCAAACTTACAGGTGGCAGTCTTTTGTAATGATCCTCAAACACTCCCTTAACTCACTCCCAAGAGTCCAGTGCGTTACATCATCACAACGGTGGATCTGCATTTCCTTCACCATTTAAGAGGGATTTCTTCTGACTTCCCGGTGGACCACTTATTCGTCACCCAGAGTTCCTTTCCTTTCGTATTCGGAGTCCTAATAACTCACCCCGTTTTCCTTCCTCGCTGTCTCAATGCTCACGCGCCTTTTTTTTCTGCACTCAGCGAAGCTGTTCTTACTTGTGAATAAATGTCAAAGTACAATAAATTTAATTTGAGTTATTCAATTCAACGAATTTTTTGCATCTACTAACCATACCTACGAACAGACTGGTCAAACACCATTCATCTCCTTTCGCAGAGATTGTATGCATAAGATAGGTGCTTCTCACTAAACACATGACAAATCCTGCAACAGGGAATGTCGCTGTAGTTAACGTTTTAAGTGGGCTAGTCTTCCGCAAGTCAGGAACTTGTCTAGGCACTTGCTGTCTTGACGAGGACAAGTACACTTCTGGAAATGCTAGCTCCAGCGACACCCGGCTATGTTCAAGGATTTCTCATGACCTCGAGCCTCCATTTTCCCCCGAAGTTCTGGCTTGTTTGGACCACTGTAACACAGTGACAGACTCCCAATCACTTTTACGTAGAACGTGGAATGAACGGAACAATCTGCCAGCGTTCTTTGTTAGCATGAGTAATCTTGCTATACTTAAAGCTAAATCACTTAACCAGGCCTAGCATGAAACCATTGTAAATAGTGTATCTTCTGACCCTGTGATCGTGTGAATATTAAAGATACTTGAAAATTGTGTACTTTGCGCTGCCCATCTTAAGTGTAGTAGTGGAAAAGCATTTATCGTGAAATGTAATTGGTAAACAAAGATTAAATATTGAAAGTGATCTATAAACGAGCTTTACCATGTCTAACGTGGGGAGCATGTGACTAGTGCTGCATGTGCATTTTGTGGCCAGTGTAAATGCGATATTTGAAAATATTGACGCAAGCCATGAAACAGTCTTTAAACTACGCGCACCCTCCTGAATTGTTTGTTACAGTTTTGGTCCACACGAAAGGCATATCATCTGTTAGACGTGTTAGCAGTTCGGCAATTTTGGAAACATTTTTGACGAAGCGTCTGTAATAGGCACAAAGCCCTAAATATCACCTGACAGCCTTTTTATCCGTGGGTCTTGGGTACTTGCCTGCTGCTTAAGTCTTCTCAGGGACAGGGCGGATGCCTTCAGAATGGCCCGGATGCCACATGGCCCAGGAAAAGTAGTTCGACGGAAACCGAAATGGCACTTTTGTGGCTTTATCGCTAGCCATGCTGAGCTAATAGCTGTGAGCACAGTTCGCAGTCGTTCCACATGCTGATCGAAGGTGGTCGAAAACATGACGACGTCGTCGAGATGAACAAGGCAACACTGTCATTTTAATCCAATAGTACAAGGTTCATCATTGGCAGGTGCACGTGGCAGGTGCAGAACAGAGGCCGCACGAGAGTACCATAGCTCGTACAGCCCATCTAGTGTGACGAACGCCGTTTTCTCGTGGTCTGTTTCGTCCACCTCTATCTGCCGGTACCCACTCTTGAGGTCCAAAGAGGAAAATAATCTCGCATTCCATAATCTCCCAAGGGTGTCATCGATCCTTGGGAGCGGATAGACATCCCGCTTGGTGACCGCGTTCAACTTTCTGTAATGTATGCAAAAGCGCAAAGTGTGGTCCTTCTTAACTAGCACCACAGGCGAAGCCCACGGGCTGGCTGACGGTTGTATGATGTCGTCTCTAAGCATTTCTTCAACTTGGCTTATGATGACCTCTCTCTCTTTTGGTGACACTCAGCAGGGGTGCTGCAAATAGGCCTCACTGACTCCTCGACTATGATGCGGTTCTTGGCGATAGATGTCTCCTGGACGTTTGATGATATTGAGAAACAGGAGCCGAATTCTCGTTGAAGCCTCTCGATTCGCCGCTTCGGGTCTGGTGATAGAGCTGTGTCGATGCTGATGGATGCGAGTATGCAGTTTACGTTGTTAGAATTGAGTGCTGTCACATCAGAAGGGTTCAAATCTGTAACCATAAGGTAATCGTTCAGGTGGGCGATGACGGTTCCCATCGCAATATGTTGCTGCTCGTTTCCGAAATTTTTCAAAAAGACATTAGCCCACCCATCACACCGCCGAACAAAACCTCTTGTCATACAGACCCCTTTTTCGAGGTGAAGCCCAGTGTTACTGTGCGTCATACCTTCATAGTCGCTGAATACGTTGCTACCTATGGTGACAGCTATGCTGGATCTTGGGGGTAACGTTAGGTGGTCGTCCACAATCCAGAGGGCATCCTATTGCTCTTCACATTCGAACGTCGCGATGCCGTGCATCGTGGAGGACGACATGGACGCTTCTTGCAAATTTATCACTGCACCGTTCCCCTGTAAAAAGTGCACTCCAATAATTAAATGCCTTGAGAATTCTGACAAAACAATGAAGCTAGCGACGTACTTCAAGCCACGTATTCCAATTCTAGAAGTGCACCTGCCGGCTGGGTCTATCAGGTGTCTCCTGCCGTTCGCACTTGAGGTCCTGTCCAAGAATTCAGCACCTTTTTAATTTTCTGGCAAGCACTCAACTCATAACGAAATTCTATGCGTCAGTGTCCACTAAAGCAGGAATTTCGTAGCCGTCTATAAGCACACACCAATCAGAAGCAACGTTACTGTTTCTGCACCCATGTTTTGTCCGTCGTCGTATCCCGAAATCAGCGCTGGAGGTTCAGTTGTGTCGGCAGCCGCCTTACCTCCACAGGTCCCCAATTTTAGTTTTCTCGAAGCGGGCTTTGGGAACGTTGCCTTGGGGAACTAGAAGATGGATGCGGGCCTCATGATCCGTACCGCAATGGCGCTGTTGAGCGAGGCTGATGCTGTTGTGAGGTGTGAAGGCTTTGACGCGTCGATAAGTACTCCTGGATTGCAAAACAGTGTTCTCAGTTTTTTGGGCAAGGGGCGTTTACGGAGAAACCCCGAAGTCATTCTCGGCGGTATTCGCACAAGCGGTACAGGTGGCTAGCTTCGCCGCAGAGAGCAAAGCGAGATTCCATCGCGAGTTGGCCATATGTCAGCTTTCCGGACTCTCCTTTCAGGTGCGGTGCCGTCAACCGACGTTCGCGTAGACGTGTAGTTGCCTTCACGAAGGTACGTCAAGGTGTTCCCCTGAGTACATCAGCCTACGAGATCGTTGGCTGCACCGGTAACGACACTTGAGGCTGTGCTTGGGGCTGCTGCTCACGGACTGCTTCCCTAACTTCTTCGCGAACCACCTCTGCCAACAAGGAGATCGTTGTTGGGTTGCTGTTTAACTGCTGCCTCTGGAGCTCTTCTCTAATTACAGAGGCCACTAGTTCTCAGAAGACATCGATGCTGTTCCCGAATACGTCGGACACCCCTCCCATAGATGCGACATTTACTGCTCGGTTATAAAGCCTTGCTCACTGCTGAAGTGTCTTTTGCATAGTTGTCGCCTCGCAGCGGAATTCCGCAACGGTGCGTGGAGGCTTCGCACCAAACCGGCAAAAAGCTCTTGCTCCACAACGCGCATCAGATGCCGAAGCTTCTTGTCCTCGCTCATGCGCGGATGAACCCCGGGGAAACAAGCGGGACATATCTTCCACGTGCATTGTCATGCTTTCGTTGTTCCGCTGGCTTCTCGCTTGCAGAGCGGCCTCAGCTCTTTTCCTTTGGTCCGTGCTCGGAAACGTGGCTAGCAGCTCCCGCCGGAAGTTGTCCCATGACTGGAAAGAACCTTCATGGTTTCCAAACCATGTTCGCGCACTGTCTTGCAACGCTAAATAAATGCGGCGGAGCTTCTGACCTTCAGCCCATCCATTGCAGTCGGCGACGCGCTCAAAACCTTCACGCCAATCCTCGGTGTCTTCATACGTATCGCTGTGGACAGGCTCGGGCCTCCGCGGCTGATCGACGATGACGTGGGTAGCGGCAACTGGGGATATCAGTTCGGTATTGTCACCGCAGACAGCTGGTGCTGCCCTAGCAGGCTACCGCAAAAGAGGAAATTCAGGTGACTGACCACGCACATGATGGCTGGCGTGCTCGTGGACAGGCGTGGGTTCCAGTCGTCGTGGCTCCGGGCTCCCTTTTCTAACTCGAACAGGGCTTGAGATTATACCCAGCTCATCCACCAGAATTTTAAAGAGCAATTCAGGTAGCATCGGGAAAACTATTTATTGAGGGCTAGCTTGTCAAAAACAAGAAGACTTCTCCCTCTTGCTCGAGCGACTCTTCACTTCTTTTTCTTCTGTTTTCTGGCCCCAGTCTTATCTGATCGCGCGCGGCGAAGGCGCATGTCGTCGTGGCCGATTCTTGTTAATGCAGCGCGCCGTTGTCCGCTGGGAGGGCGCGCGTAGTTTAGAGACTGCTTCATGGCTTGCGTCAATATCCGCGTATTAAGCTGCCACTCTTAACTTGTACATCGGACAAGTATTACATCATAAAATTTAATTACGAAGCTAACAAATTTCAATTCTTATTTATCACGTTCCCTTTTATTTTTAAGTTTTGATTTCGCCATTCATTATGTAGCGTCTACCCTCCACAGTGTATTTTTGCTTTGAGAGTACTCTAAATAAGTAGAGAACATCATGATCAATTAAACTTACAGCTACCGCGTTAAATTTTGATAGGGTGCGCATAACGGTATATTCGCTTCGTAGCGTTTAGGAATTAAATTTTCTACGGATGTCTTGTTGTCCCAGCGATTAAAGTTTTTAGCATAACATGGTTATGGACGAGCAATTATGTCTACACTTCACATATTAAAATACAAATGTAATGTTGCCTTTACCAGAGAAAAATCACAATGAAATTTTATTGCCAGTATTGTTCCGTGGATTTTCTTTAAATTTTGGCGTTCAAGCTCCTAGTAGTAGTAGTAATAGACTTTTATTCAGCCAAATTCATAGGCCGAGCATTTCGACCGCCTGCGCGATCAGTCGACGCTGTTCTTCTTCCCCTTCGGCGCCGATCCAGTCGAGCCAGGTGGTGATGGAAAGGAAAGGGGGAGGATAAGAGCTGGATTGCTGAGCAGTTGGACAGTAGAAAAGGCAGTGTGGCAGGTCTGCATATGTAGATGGGCAATTGGGACAGCAGGGGTCCGATCTATATTTATAAAGAAAAAGGCGAGAGGGGGTGATCAGGCAGTTCATTTGGATGTGCCGTAGAATTCGAGCCTCTAGTAGAGTGAGCGATGGATGAGGAGGAGGGTAAAGACGCTTGTCGAGTCGGAGCTGTAGGTATACCTCCTTGATAGTCTACATGTGCACTGCAATGCTCTTCAGGCTGTACAGTTTCCGTAAGCAAAACCTTTATTTGGTCACTAATGAAAATCATACGCGGCAATTCATTAATTCCCGTCACCAGCTTCGTTAGAGTGCAGCGGTCGTAGGATCAACGAGATTTGGAGCCTGTTTCTGTGTTATTAAGGCATTTTTTGTCGAAAACTTCAACAGTATCAACCAAGTAAGCGCACAGAAGTTCGAAAATGAACTGGCAACATTTTGGTGGCCTTTGTATGCGAGATTCTGTAAGCCACATCGAGCAGCGAAGCCATGGGCGCTCAGCGTTTGCTGTGGAGTAAACAAGCAAAGAAATGCAATTAGTATAGCGGTGGTCAAAAACCGCGAGTTGATAAGTTTAATTTTCTGCCGTGCTCTAAGGCTGACAGGATTGCAGCCCAGATAGTCAGTTGTCATATCTAAATATGCATTATGCAATTAAGCGTAAATATTAAGCGATGACATCCACTTCACAACTAAGCACATAATCGTCAACATGGTAAAAATCCAGTGTTAACAACGTATAAACGTTAAGATATGTACTAAATATAACTGAGGGGTTTAACGAGACAAATATAATGGGGTAACGGGTAACTACGAGGAACGGTGTTGGAGGGGTCTCCGGAATCACAGTTCGATGGTTAGCATTAGAGTTTAACTTCCTAAAGAACTCCTTGTGAACTTTTATTCTTGGCTTTCTATTAAATGGTACATTTACGCAACCTGTGTTTTTTTGTAGCGTTTTAACCTTTCTCGTTTCCGCTGCGCTTCGTTCTTTAGTTATTGGGAAAAGAGATGATTCCTGTCTTTGTGCCAGTGCTTCTGTTCGCAAGGTGCTGCCCGCGTTCAGAGACACGCTCACCGATTTGCTCTCTCAGCTTTCTAGTAAGGCTAGCAGCTGACTCCATTAGCATCCAGCTTGACGTAATTCAGCAAAACATTGGTGTAAGGAAACGCGGCTGCTGCAGCAAATGAAGCGACCTGCGTGCAGTATACCGCTTCAACGCAAAATGAGCTATGAGAACACAGCAAGTACAAATGTAACATTCGTATGCCATTCCATGTCAAGACAGCGGGCGCGTGCCTGCGCCCGGTCGTTCAAAGTATTCAGTCCCTGCCGCACTCTCGCAGCAGCCCCCCGCCCCCTTACCACTCTCTCTCTCTCTCTTTCCGGGAGCCTCATGGGCAATTCGCACGTTTTTGCTTGCAGATAGCGCATACAATACGCAGGGCGATGTTATCGCTTTCACACATTATTATGAAGCGGCGCCACCGATGCCAACGGCAAAAATGTGCCTTGAGTGTCCATATAATTGCCATTGCAAAAGAATCGATATGTAAGGTGGGAGTGGGTTTATTGAACGCCGTCGGATAGCAGGCAGAAAGCAGGCACAGTGAAAAACAGTCCCACATGTTCGGCACCAACAGTTCGTGATGAGCGCTCGCGCATCGCACCAAGAGAGCGTCCCACTGGGGAATGCCTTGCTTCTTCCCCATTACAAAGGAAAGAATGCAAGCGTATGAAAGGAAATGACGGTGTCGGGCTTCCCACTAAGCGCTCTATCTGGTGAAAGGTCGTGTCATTTGTCGGGGCCTAACCGAATGTCGGCGCAGTAATTAAGATTGATTGGTCGCATGTAACTTGGCCGCATGAAACATGCGGTTCAACCGCCGCTCGTGTGTGGCTCCTGGTGGCCTGTCGCTATAGTGCAGTTGGTAATGTAAAGCGGGTTGTGCTCTCTCCTATCACATAATTTAAATTTCGAAAGAATGTACAATTATTTATTTGGTGCCCCTCTATTCCGTTTCTTTGTTACAATTATTACACAAAAGCGGACAGAAGGCGCAATATGAATAAAAGATTCTAAAACTATACACCTTCAACATAGCAACAAAATTAGGGCACCTGCACACTGAAGCGAAGCCTGAAGGAACCACGCAGCTGGGCGGGCTTCCTTAGCAACCAGCCAAGCTTAGCCTAGATATAGCCAGTTAAGCTTGGCTGTAGCCCCGTGAGCATAGAGAGGGGCAGCTAATCCTGAAATGGCCAAGCTAAGTCTAAGAAAGGCAAGTTGAGGCTCTTTTTTAAATGCGAAGCATTTCTCAGCGAACTTCTGCGACTTTGAGCGTATCTATCTATCTATCTATCTATCTATCTATCTATCTATCTATCTATCTATCTATCTATCTATCTATCTATCTATCTATCTATCTATCTATCTCTCTATCTATCTATCTAGCCGCCTACGACTTTGTGCTCTCCTGGCCGTTTCGTTAATCGGATGTATGCCAAAATTGGTGTGTCATAACATGGCCTTATTACGAACATAAATGACAGGTCATATCATAAAAAACATGACACGCATGTCATGAACAGCATGATTTACATTCCACGGCCTTTGGGCTCCCTGGCCGTTCCGTTATCGGATGTATACCAAAACTGGTGTGTCATAACATGGCCTTAACACGAACATAAATGACAGGTCATATCATGAAAATCATGACACGCATGTAATGAACAGCATGATTTACATTCCACGGCCTTTGGGCTCTTGCGGCCGTTCTGTTAATTTCATATATACCAAAATTGGTACAGCGTGACAAGAGTTCATGACGAACATAATGACAGGCCCTAACATGCCAATCATGACGCGCATGTCATGTGCAGCATGATTTACATGACATGGTCTCGGGGCGCTCGCGGCCGTTTAAATGAAGGGAGGATACATACGAAAACTGGCATGGCGAGACATTTCTGTATGACGAACATAACTGACACGTGGTAACATGAAAATCATGATATGCATGTCATGTATGACATGATTTACATGCCACGCTCATGGCGCACTCGCGGCCGTTTCGCTAGATTGATATACGCCAAAATTGGTATTGTGCGATGTAACTTTATGAAGAACATGAATAACAGGTGGTAGCACGAAAACCATGACATCCATGACATGTATGTCATGATTTACATGCCACGCTCATGGTGCATTCGCGTCCGTTTCGCTTGCGTGATATACACCAAAATTGGTGTTACGCGACACGACCGTATGGCGAACGCAAGTGAGACGTGGTAACATGAAAATCATGATATGCAAGTCATGTACGACCTGATTTACATGCCACGCTCATGATGCGCTAGCGGCAGTTTCAGTAGATTGATATACACCAAAATTGGTATTGCGCGATGTGACTGTATGAAGAACATGATTGACAGTTGGTAAGATGAAAACCATGACATGCATGTCATGTATGTCATGATTTAATTGCCACGCTCATGATGCATTCGCGGCCGCTTCGCTAGCTCGATGTACACCAAAATTGCTATTGCGCGAAGCGACTGTACGACGACGGTAAATGAGACGTGGTAACATGAAAATCATGACATGCATGACATGCATGACATAATTTACATATCATGCTCATGACGCACTCGTGCCGTTTCGCTTGCTTCACACACCAAAATTGGTATTGCGCGACGCGACTGCATGACGAACGTAAATGAGAGGTGGTAACATGGAAATCATGACATGCAGGTTATGTATGTCATGATTTACATGCCACGCTCATTGTGCATTCCCTGCCGTTTCGCTAGCATGATTTACATGCCATACTCATGGTGCACTCGCGGCCATTTCGCTCGTTTCATATACACCAAAATTGGTATTCCGCGATGTGACTGTACGACGAACATAAATGAGAGGTCTTAACATGCGAATCATGTTATGCATGTCATGTACGGTATGATTTGCATGCCACTGTAATGGTGCGCTTCCGGCCGTTTTGTTAACGTGATATATACCAAAATTGGTATGGCATGACAGGAGTGCGTGATGAACAAAAGCGACAGGTCATGCATTTATATACCAGAATATGCGTTTCATTGGCAGGGTGTACACTAGATTGTGCATGCATGCGTGCATGGCAAACATGCGATATATGGTGGACTAGATGCCATGGCATGAATGATTTCATTTGGCTCAAAGACAAACAAGGCGATGTATGCAGCTCTTTGCCGGCCGCTTCGCATTACATCGATTCCCACAGTACGTGGGATCTGCCGAATTTTTTGTATTGATTTGCATATTTTCTTTCTGTCTTTTTACATTATTTCTTTCCTTATCTGTCTGTCTATTTCTTTCTGTCTGTTTCCTCCTCTCTGTCTGCTCCTCTTTATTTTTCTCCTTATTACGTTCTCATTCTTTCGCCCACAGCAACGCCTAAAAATTTTCCCATAAATACTTCTTTTGCTAGCGTGCCTGCATAGCCGAGTGGTTACGACGCCCACCTTCGCACCGTGTGTACCCGGGTTCGAATCCCGAAATAAAGTGAGCTTGTGCGTGTTGGTATTCTATCTTAAAGCCTATAGCGCACAGAAAGCACAAGACACTGAGGTACGACGCGGACACGGCTGTAGCTTCCAACAAATGATTTATTTTAGGAAGCAGTACAAGTAAAACAATAGGAACCAGGTAGCAACGCACGCAGGCTCGTATGCACGATATTACAACTTTTAAATGATGTGAAAGATAGACGAAGCTAACATAAAGGTGCAGCGAAACAAAAAATTACAAGATTCCCGGGCCATCACGAAAAACCATGTTCGTCACGTGAATATTAATATCAGATATAAGAAATTCAATTCTTTTTTTTTTCTGAGAGCTCACTAGAAGGCGCGCTTACGCACGTTTCCCCCAAGCTAGTAATTTTCGCCGCCCCGACGATTTTCCGTGTTGTCCGCGCTGAGCTTCGTCCAACTACACTGCACTCTGAATACACGAGGACACACCCGCAGTTCCTGCAATGGACACCGAGATCGCCGGCGCTTTGAATCCGCACATTATTTGCGTGCTCACGCAGCCTCTCATTCGCTCACCTTGGCGCTTGTAAAATCTATTCTTTTGCCATAAGATAACGGCAGCTGATTTCCACGTTGTTCCCCCACTGATGAGAGAAAGTTACGGAGGACGCCATCAACATGACTGCGGCAGCAGCTATGGACACGACTCCGCCTGCGCTTACCAACCATGACGAAACGTCCCCCTCCAACGAAGACGGCTCTGCTTGGGTGCTGGTGCAGAAGAAACGACGCACACAAGCCGACCTGTTGGAAAGCACTAAGACAAGCGAACTTCAAGGCAAGACCACTCAACGTAAGCCAACGACATCGTGGCCGCCACCCCTGCCTCTCCACGATTACAAAGCCATCCTGCGCCCACTGGGGGGGCTACGCTTGGACCAGTGGAGTCGCCCCACACTGACGCGAGCTATTGGAGTAGCCGCAAGCCTACCTCCTGCCGAAGTCGACCGGCTAGTTTTCCGCTTGCGCCTTGAACAAAACCTCGCTGTTATAAGCACGCCACATGAGCACATCGCCCTGAACCTCTACAGTGTCCAACACCTGCGCCTCGGCGAGCATACCTACCCCGTGTCAATTTACATTGCTGCTCCAGACAATTCATGTAAAGGCATTATATATGGCGTCGACCCGGGAACGAGCCCCTCCGAGCTTATGGATCATCTCATTACGCCTGGCCACACCGTTCTACAGGAACGAATGATGGGTAAAACGAGCACGGCCCTCATTACCTTCGAAGGACTGCAGGTTCCCCATTACATACGTTATTACGGCGCCGAGTACCGGTGCTACGTGCATCGTCCCCGCAAGCAAGTTTGCACGGTTTGCCTCCGGTTGGGACATCGTTCTGACAACTGCCCTACACCGAATTGCGTCACGTGCAAGACATGCGGCGTAGATAACCCGACACCAGGGCACTCGTGCACGCCCAAGTGCCGATCATGCGGAGGTGATCACCCCACAACGGACACGAGTTGTCCCGCCCGCGTCCGGCCTCCCTTGCACAAGGAACGGGTTCGGAAGGCACTTCAGCAAGAACAGCAACAACGAGATGTAGAACATCACTCCACCCCCCGTCATCGACTCAGGGTGAGTCGCAAGCAGCAGGTCCCAACCCGGGTAGGACATCCAGATCCCGGTCCCGGTCCAGGCGGAGGTCGCGGAGCAAGGCCCGCTCTCGTACCCACTCCAGGACGGGGTCTCAAACGCCACCTGTAAAGCGGGCGACCACTTCGGAAGCCACCGGACCACTGGTGACGAACCAGCCTTCCCTCCCGTTGAAAGACTTCAACCAGCCAGACAAGAATCAAGGAGCCGAGCAGCGCCCGGCGGAACCTCGGGAGGTAAGCTGGGCGAAGGGGCCTCCTCTGCTCTCACCTTCCTCCGCTACCCGTCCCAAACCTTAGCGTCAGCTCCACAGACGACACAGAATCCCGATCCGAATGCGCTTCATCAGCTCCGCGCGGAAATGGAGGTCAAACTGCGTGCTCTCGATGCTCGACTTCGACGCGAGATAGAGGCCGCGTGCACTACTATCCGGCAAGAGTTCCGCGATATGCTGAATCAGGCGGTATCTACGCTGAAGGACACACTCAACGACACCGTAGCGACACTCCTCAACTTAAACAGTAGCAGTATCTCTACTCTATCCACCGATATACAGCAGCAGACTGAGCGAAATATGCAACAAATGCGCCAGGAGTTCGCCCCTGCACTGACATTGGCACCGATCACAAAGCGCTCCCACCCATACACACGCCCTTCCCCTCTCAGGAGTGAGGATGGGGACGCGTAACGCTGACCATCTTGTGGTCTGGCAATGGAACTGCAGGGGGTTTCGCCGCAAGCGGGGCCCCCTGCAGCAGTACATAGCCATGACCCCAATGGCTCCCGACGTCGTACTCCTTCAGGAGCCCAACTGCACCCCTCCACTTGCGGGATTCGAAGCGTACGGCAGTGATTCGGGTCTCATAGCAGCACTTGTGTCTAACCGCTTAACAGTACGCATACATTCAGTAGCCACTGACATCCCCCATCAAATTATACAAGCAATCACGCACACCAAGCGCAGCGACAGCCTGTTCATTCTCAATCTTTACAGTTCCCCTCGTGCCCGTACACACAATTTTCATTACCTCTTTACAGAATTTAGCAAGCTCGGGGATAAGTTGTTGATCTGCGGGGACTTCAACGCCGCGCACTCGCTTTGGGGATATCCCAAGAACACAGGAATAGGAACGAAACTGTGGGACAACATATGTAATATGCGCTTCACCCTACTTTCTGACCCCGCACAACCCACCCGCGTCGGGAACAGCGTCTCGCGAGATACATGTCCCGATCTCACGATCATCCGCTGTACTGGAGCGGTCATATCTAGTGGGCCCTTAGACGAGACTCTTGGTAGCGACCACTACATCGTCGCAACCGTCCTTCCTCTCACCAGTTCGCGCCGTCCTGAGCGTAGAGTTCGTATAACAAATTGGCCTAAATTTCGAGAACTTCGGACTGCCAGTCCAGAAGCGGATGGCTACGACGGCTGGCTCGCGGGCCTTACGGCTGACCTCGAAGCCACCACGCGGTCGATCACCACTACGCCTCTCAATCCCGACGTCGACCCGCACCTGCTCCACTTGTGGGACGCTAGAAGGGGGTTGACGAAGCGTTGGAAGCGGCAGCGTTTGAATCGTAGACTGAAACTTCGGATTGCGCGTATCACGCGAGAAGCGCAGGAATACGCCCAGACTCTCACGAGTAACAACTGGAGGGGATTTTGCAACAGGCTGTCCGGCACCCTGAGTACTGCTAAGACATGGAGCGTTCTCCGAGCACTTATAGACCCCTCGGGCACCAAGACGCAGACACAAAAGCGGTTGCACGTCCTTACCCACTCGTTTCGAGACTCTCCCGACCGCCTTCTGCAGGAACTGCAGGCGCGCTATATTCCTTCTGGAGCGAGTCCCCAGTACCACCCGTACCCGTACGTCACAGATATGCCCAACGCTCTGGATGCCGAAATCACGATTCAAGAGGTCCGCTCCGTGTTAGCGGACATCCGCAAGAATTCAGCGCCGGGTATGGACCACATCCGATACACGATGCTTCGAAACCTGAACGACGCAGATCTTACCCACCTGGTGAACACGTTTAACGAGCATTGGCGAAACGGCACGCTACCCCAGTCATGGCGACATGCGGATATTTCCCTCATCCCAAAACCGGGGAAGCCCATCTCCATCGCAAATCTCAGACCGGTCTCACTTACATCATGTATAGGCAAGCTCATGGAGCACGTTGTCCTGCGACGCCTGCAGCCGTTTCTGGAAGGCAAGTCTTTTTTCTCGGATACGCAGTTTGGCTTTCGCCCTCACTTGTCAACGCAGGACGTGTTACTCCAGTTGAAAGAACAGGTCTTGGGTCCATCGCGGGGGGCTCAAACCCGCGCTTTGCTTGCGCTGGACTTTAAGTCGGCCTTCGACAATGTGGAGCACGACCTCATTCTCAGCAACCTCGCCGAATCACGCTGCGGCGTTCGAGCTTATAACTACGTCCGAGCCTTCCTTCGCGACCGTACCGCAACAATTGGTATAGGCCCTCATCGCTCCAGTAACATACACCTGCCGGGCAGAGGCACGCCTCAAGGGGCTGTGATCTCGCCAGCACTCTTTAACTTTGCTATGTCAGGTCTTCCCAAACAACTTCAGCAAGTTGAAGATCTGCACTATGCCATCTATGCCGACGATATCACATTGTGGAAGTTTTGGGGTTCGGACGGTGCCATTCAAGACCGGCTTCAACAAGCAGTCGCGGTCGTATCAGACTATGCTCGACAGGGCGGCCTCAACAAGTCTGAGCTCCTTGTCTTCCGTGGCCGCAGTAAGGATCCCCCACCCCACATCAATGTACTCGTCGAAGGGACACTAATCCCTCAGGTAGAGCGAGCGCGCATCCTCGTACTTTACGTTCAAGCAGATGACAGGGCTAGACACACCATCTCTCTACTCTCACGCCAGACGGAACAGATCATCGCCATGCTCCGACGCGTAAGCAATCGACGCTCGGGCCTTAGGGAGCGGGACATGCTTCGACTACTAGACGCGTGCATTCTAAGCCGCTTTAGTTACCACCTTCCCTTTCACCGGTTAACGCAAGGACAACGTGAACGAGTAGACACGCTCATCCGTAAGGCCATCAAGGTCGCGTTGGCGGTTCCGCACTATACTTCTACGCAGCGCCTTTTCTCGCCAGGAGTGCACAATACCCTCGATGAAGTGCTCGAGGCCCAGTGGATTAGTCAGCGCCAACGCCTCCTTCTCACTCCAACGGGTAGACAGCTACTAACCCGCCTGGGTCACCCAGTGCCCCCTGCACCTCCGGAAACACAGGGGACTTCCGTGCCGCTCCAAATAGCTCGAGTACTTCGCGTGCATCCCCTACCACGCAACATGCACCCTGAGCGCAACACCGGTCGTCGGTGGGCACGAGTGAGATACCTAAACCGCACTCTCAGCGAGGTTGAGGAGGATAGGGTCTATTACACGGATGCGGCTTGCATGGCAAACGCACACACGGCAGTGGTGTTTAGCGGCACTCATGAGATTGTAAGTACTGCCTCGATCTCCTCACCATGTTTAGCCACCGATTCGGGCGAGATTCTGGCGGTTACCCTGGCCATCCAACACACCTTGAGCCTCCCCGCGGAAACGTACTACATAATCACCGATTCGCAAGCGGCATGTCGGGCTTTCCTAAGAGGTCGCGGCATTCCCGAAACCTCATATTCTATTCTTTTACGTACATCCAAAGTTGCGTCAGACATCAGCCACACAATACACCTGCTCTGGACTCCTGGTCATGCCTCACTGTCGGGTAATGAACGCGCTCATGTGGCCGCTCGAGAACTCACCCTCCGAGCAGCACTGCGCAGTGAGGCGGCCAACATAGAGCTAGGTTCCCCACTTCTCACTTATCACGAGGTCACACAGCATTACATACGCCAACGACAGCGATACCAACCACCACCAGCGCCCTTCACACGAGAGGAGGCTGTCGCACTTCGCCGACTGCAGACCCGAACATTTCCAAATCTGCACTTCCTGCACAAATTATATCCGACTGCTATACCAACGCCTGTCCAGGATGTGGCGCCATCCCCACAACATTTCACGTCACCGTAGAGTGCACCGCTGCCTACTTCCCTCCCCTCCCACCAATCCTTCGGTCCACCCGTACCCCAGAGCAGTGGGAAGGCATCCTTCGCGAAGGCGCCCCCGAGGTCTGTCGGGCGCTCGTCCAGCGGGCCCGGGCTATCGCAGAGGTTGCTATAGGAGTTCCGGAATAGGGACCCTCCCCGTTTTCTTTAAATTTTAATAAAGGAATGTTTTCATCATCATCCCCCGCTAATTAAAGCTTTCTTTGTGCTTTTTCTGGCAACTCGGCTGCTCGTAAGCGCAGTCAGTAGCCTTGCACAGATTGGACAGGTTGTTTGGTGCTGAGAAGGTAACCCTTATACATATGCGTTATTTCCAATCTTCTTCAGCCTGTGTGAGACGTGAATATATGGTATTATTGCGCATTTATGTTTCATTCGCTCCATTTCCGGTGAAGCAGGCTGTTTATCCTTCTGGCAACGTTCTACGGTGTTAAGTGGACCTTCGGCAACACCTGTGACGATATGCTGCGGAAAACCTGCCTTTTTGAGGCGGTCAGCTCGAGCCCAGCAGCTGGAACAACACTTCTGGTGACAAGAGCGGTGAGGGGCATTGGTTAGGCCTAATTTTGCGATGGCTCGCTTAACCTGTTTACAGTGGCCTGACGAGAACGGCAGTAATGGCTTATTGGCCCTTGGTTCCAGGTGCCATCTTGTGGCATTTCATGCGTAACCATGAGTGGTGCAAAAACTTTGTAAAATGACCTAGCACAACAGAAGCGACAGAACAAAACTTCGCTGAACTTTAATGCAGCACCACAAGGAAATCGTCAACGTAACTAAACACAGCCATTACATCTGTGTTTTCTGATACGGCTTCTAGTTTCCCATTTGCTCGAGCCCGAAAAAGGTCGCTTAATATTGGCCGGTAGCCTCGAAATGTTCTTTTCAATCAAAACCGGCAAACACGATTGGCCGTTACGTGTTATAGTGTAGCAGAGGGGGACTTGCCAAAAGGCCTTAGGCCTATTCCTCTAAGAAAAGTTAAAGTTGTTGGCAGTCAATGACCCCTTTTCAATGACCCTATAGCACTCTGAAACGCGGTTCCGAAAACAGCGCGGTTTAATAATGTATCTCCGCCATTGTTCCAACTACTTCTTCTTTCACCACAGCAGACTACCCACTACTAGTTTATGTCCTAAGTGTGTCGTGCCAGAAGAAGAAACGTATGCCACAGATAGGCCCAGCCTGCAGACAAGTGGCCGTGGGCACTTGAAGAAAAAAAAATGATCAGACGGAGCTTGTCAGAATGGGTGCCGGCTTGATCCTTTCAATGCTGACCGTGTCTTCATGCCCATTACGCAGGATTGTAAAATGATGTTCAGAACGCTTGATGACTGGGAAAGGACCGTCATAGCGAGGCTGAAGAGCACGGCGAGACGCATCTACACGAACGAAAACGTGTGAAGATGTCTGTAGGTTTTCCGGCAGAAAAACCTCGTTCTTAGTGTGAGCTGAAGTTGGTGATGGGCGCAAGTTTTGCATGAAGATCCTCAGACGCTGGACGAAAGAAGATGGATCCGAAACACCCTGCGTAGTAACGGGGCTGACGAGGTCACCAGGCAAACGGAGTGTGCAGCCATAAACCATCTCGGCTACACAGCAGGCAAGTTCTGGCCGAAGTGTTGAACGCAGGCCAAGAAGCACGATGGGGAGGTGTGATACGCAATCTTCGGCGTGAGGCTTCGAGGCGAGTGGTGCTTTTAGATGACGGTGGAGTCTCTCTACCAAGCCATTTGACGCTGGATGATACGCAGTTGTGCGAATACGCGCGCAACCCAGTAGAGATGTGACATAGGTGAAAAGCGCTGACTCAAACTGTCTGCCTCGATCAGTAGTCACCGTTGATGGTACACCAAAACGGCTAATCCAGGTTGCAAGAAAGGTACGAGCAACTGTTTCTGCCGTGATGTCAGGCATTGGAGCTGCTTCAGGCCACTTAGTGTACCTGTCAATACACGTAAGCAAATACGTATTTCCCCGACAAGGAGGTAAAGGCCCGACAATGTCCAAATGAATGGTGTCGAAACGTGCATCAGGGAGAGGGAATTTTCCCCATGGAGGCTTGGTGTGCCGTTGTACCATGATACGCTGACGCGTTGTGCAAGTGCAAACCCAGTCACGAATGTTAGTGCGTATGCGCGGCCAGACGTAGCGTTCAGTGACCAGGTGTTGCGTAGCTCTTACGCCTGGATGGCAGATGGAGTGGAGGGTGTCAAAAACAGCACGACGCAGCTGTGAAGGAACATAGATACGCGTGCAGTTGTGTGAAACATCGCACCAGAGCGTAACGCCGTCGTCGGGAAAGTTGACTTGTTCCAGTCGGAGGGAAGTAGAGGATCGCAGTCGTGGAAGGTCATCGTCTAATGCCTGTGCCTCCGCGAGCGAAGACAATGAAAGGTAGGTGGTGCCTGTCGTGGCATTGATGGTAATAGGACTGAGAGCGTCCGCTGCACTGTTAAAGCTGCCTTTTACATAACGTATGCCTGTAGTAAATTCGGCAATGAAAGCAAGGTGTCGAAGTTCTCTAGGAGTGTGCGTGGCGCTGCAGGAACGTAAAGCCGAAACAAGTGGCTTGTGGTCGGTAAGAATGCAAATTGTCGCCCTTCAAGGAAGTACCTGAAATGCTTCACCGCAAGGTAGGCCGCGAGGAGCTCCCGTCCGAAAGTACTGTATCGGCGCTTAGTGTCGCGTAACTTGCGGAAAAAGAAGGAAATTGGAGCCCATGCACCATTGATTCATTGATGAAGAGCGGCTCCAACTGCTTCTGAAGAAGCGTCCACCATGAGGCTAGTGGGAGCAGTTGGTGAAGGGTGGTGCAGGCGTGGGCGTGTTTGGTCTTAAAGGCGGCAAAAGCTTGATCCGCGACCGTGTCCCAGGGAAGTGCGGCTGACTCGGCTTGCGAAGTCGAGAGTAGTGCTTCCAGAAGCTGCAGCAGTGTAGAGCATGCAGGGATGAAGCGGCGATAAAAACTGACGAGTCCGAGAAAACGTCGCAGACTACGTATGGACGTGGGAGGCGGGTACTCGAGGATAGCTTGAACCTTGTCAGGTAGAGGAGTGATGCCATCTTTAGTGATCTGATGTCCGAGGAATGCTATCTCCGAGACTCCAAACTGACACTTTTCTACATTGATGACAAGGTCGTGATCACGAAGTCGAGTGAAAAGCTCACGTAGATGTGGCTTGTGCGTTTCAGCGTCCTTGCTGGCAACGAGAAGATCGTCGATATAGGCGAAACAAAACGCCAAGCCTCTTGTGACTTCGTCTATAAAACGCTGAAATGTCTCAGCTGCGTTCCTCAAACCGAACGGCATTCGTAAATACTCAGAGAGCCCAAATGGGGTAATTATTGCAGTTTTGGGAATGCCAGAAGGCTCAACGGGGATCTGGTGATAAGCTTTCACAAGATCCATCTTCGAGTATACTGTTGTGCCGGTTAAAAAGGCAGTACAGTCCTGAATATTGGGTAACGGGTATCGATCTGGAACGGTGACTGCATTGAGAGCCCGATAATCACTACAGGGCCGCCAGTCATTGTTCTTCCTGGGAACCATGTGTAGCGCCGACGACCACGAGCTTGATGACGGACGAATGATCTGCAGCTGTAACATATGCTCAAACTCGTTGCGAGCAATTCGAAGTTTATCAGGGCCAAGTCGACGAGGGCGGCAGTGAACCGGTGGGCCTGTGGTAACGATGCAGTGGGTCACAGTGTGCTTGGGGGTCTTATCCTATGGAGACTGCGTTTTAATCTCCGGGAACTCGTTGAGCAGAGCTGTATACGGTGACGTAGGCAGTTTCACGAAAGTGGGGTTTAGTGCCGTAGCGCGTGACAGAAAACCATTGACCGATAAGCCGGTATAGCTATCCACCAGGCGACAGCGGTTCATATCCACGAGCAGATGAAAATGCCTTAAGAAATCGGCGCCTAAGATTGCATAGCGTACGTCTGCTATCCAAAATAACCACTGCAGTTTCCTGTTGAGACCGAGATCAAGAGTCAGAGACTTCTGTCCGTAAGTTGCGATGACCGAAGAATTGATCGCTTGTAAAGGAGTAGACTTCTCGCAGAGACGCCGGTCAGTTTTGAACGCTGGAATTATGCTGACTTCTGCGTCAGTGTCCACCAGCAAGAGAAGACCTGTGGTTTTGTCGGTGATGTGGAAGAGGCGGCTTGATGCTTGGCCTTCATCGCCCGCCGCTGTTATTGACGATCGGCCGGAGCGTTTCCCATGGGCCATGAGCAGGGTGGCACACATCTGAGAGCCGCGGCACGAAAACGCCGGTGATAGTAGCATGTGTTCTGCGGTGAAAAGCGGTGCTTGGGCTGGTGGAGGGGCCGTTGAGGAGCAGGCGACGTGAGAGATGGTCGGTGTGGACGAGGATGGTCATTTATGTTACGAATGCTCAGCAATTGCAGACGCAAGTTAGCGACTTCAGCTGCGAGATCTTTTACCGTTTCTCGAAGGGAATCTGCTTCGGAAATCGGAGAGGTGTGGGCAGCGTTTATGACTGCCGGAGCAACGTCCATCATGTCATCGGCCATTTCTTCCAGCTCCGACAGCGTCTTATCCTGAGCTGGGACAAGAGCCATTCCCACGGTAGGTGGAAGACGCTGTAGAAACAACGCACGTAGTATGGATGTTTCCAAACCGTCCGGCTGGTCCCCAAGCAGGTGCTGCAGGTGACGTAGAAACTGTGTGGGACGGCGGTCCCCGAGCTCTTTGTTGCACAGAAGTTGCTGAATGCGCCGATGCTTAGGCGGAACGAGTCGGTGAAGAAGAGCCTGTTTCACTGTCGTATATGGAGTGTCACCAGGCGGGCCCACGAGGATGTCGCGTATTTCGGCCATTGCCTGTGGCGGCAACGCTTCAACGAGGAGCTCATGCTTGCGAACTTCTGACGTGATGCGATGAATGCGGAACTTGTTCTCGACTTGAATGAACCATAAGGAGGGATCGGCAAGCCACAGCTGTGGTAGCGTTATGGTAGTAGTACCTCCAACAACACCCGAAGAGGGTACATGGCCGGGTGCAGTGGCAGCGGTACCAGGGCTGAGGCCGTCGAGATGCTCACGCTGCTCCATGGAAGGTCGCGTTCGTAGTCCGGGTCACTAATAAATATAGCACTCTGAAACGCGGTTCCGAAAACACAGCGTGGTTTATTAATGTATCTCCGCCACTGTTCCAACTACTTCTTCTTTCTCCACAGCAGACTACCCACTACTAGTTTTTGTCCTAAGTGTGTCGTGCCAGATGAAGAAGAAAAGTATGCCACAACCCCTATGCTACAGCGCTAATGCGGCGAAGTCCAGCATATTGTCTCGGCTCTCTTTTTTGACGCCTAGCTCGAAGTCACCTTGGTGCCGGCAACGTCGGTACGTGACAGTGGCAAGGTAAAACCTGTCCCGCTTGCTGCTTTGCGGCTATGGACGAGTACCTGAATTTAGCAGCGACCTGTGTCTGGCTAATAACGTTTGTTGCGTGAGAGAACCTCCCAGTGCAGTCGGACCGTCGAAAATTCTCAGAAAATGCGCCTCACAAATAAAGAGCTGCAATACGACATGCTCTTAGGGGCGAGTAGACTTTTCCTGGTATGCATTCCGTTTATATGCAACCTTTGTAAAGCTTAAATTTAGAATATTACTTTCTATCGCCAGCCCGACGCGTTCGCCTGTCCCGTGATTGGCGCGGATTGGCAGAAAGGAGCGCTAGATAGACGCTTGGGTTTATTTCACATATTCGAATTGTTAAAAAAACCATGACCACACGCAACAACCGTCCTGTATTATTCGTGGTGAACATTTGCAGATATCCTAAAAAATCACAGCATATCCACGGAGTGAATGATGGTGAGTGGGCGAAGCTGCGGAGGTTCATCGGTAAACCGTGAATCTTCCGTGAATTCTGCCCAGTACACCATCACCGACGTGAGATCGGGCGCGTTTATACTAAAGTTTCGATGAGTTATGACGACTTGCAGCTCACTTTAATTTTACATGTACGCTGTGAATTTTCATTGTTTAGAAAACCATTGCTTTAGAAAACATCTGGCGTCTTTCGTTAAGCAGCTGGCGTCTTTTCGTTTTGCTTTAGAATCATCTGGCGTTCTTTCGTTTTGCTTTTACAAAACATCTGGCGTCTTTCGTTGGTTTATTTCATCAATCAACGGCGTATTTCATCAATCAACGACAAAATTTTTATTGTTTAATCACGCACAGGAGAAATCTCACCAGGCACTACCTTGGAGGAAACCAATGGCTGCTAATGGGAATGAGAGACAGAAGAAGTCGGCTTTTAGCTAACACTTATTCTTCTACTTCTACTAATGTTTCCTACTGGAACATGCCAATGGCTGCTAATGGGGAATGAGAGACAGAAGAATTCGGCTTTTAGTTAACGCGCACGCTGCGAATTTTTTATTGTTCAACAACGCACAGGAAAAATCTCCCACCGGCACCACCTTGGAGGTCAAGATCTGGTACTAGCGTTACGACTGGTTAGGCACTACTACGACTACGAGGGACGAACGGGTGCCGCCTTAAGGAGCTTCGCCCCTAAAAATTGGTGAGGCTTGCACTAAGCCGCGCAATGCTTCGAACAGCGCAACTGGGCGATTCTGAATACCAGTCTGGTTGCTTCTAGGTTCTTTCTAGGCCTTAGCTAGGTGATGCAGGTTGTTTCTAGGTTGCTTCTACGTCATTGCTAGGCTTTAGCTAGGTGATGCTTGGCTGTTTCGACGTTGATTCTCAGCGCAGAAAGGTTCGACGTAAAGCACAGACAGTCGCAGATACGACACGGATGTCCAGACTACAGATACAGAACCTCGCGCTGAAACCTAGTTGGCACCTCTCATAGATCTACGGGCACGTCGTCGTTGACGTAGGCCTTCCATCGCTTGGGGGTGTTCTCAAAGCCGCCCTTGCCTTTCCTGTTACCTGGTATTCTCTTGTTGTATGCACTCGAGGTCTTCGGCTCGCCGCTGTAGCTTCGCAGCCATTTGTTGTTGGGCTTACTGTTGCCTTCTTCATTTTCAGTGGACCAGTGGTGAGTACTGGGATTTACCCAATTTCTTTTCCCCATTTGTTGGCCTAACGTTGCCTTCTTCGTTTTTAGTGGGCCAGTGGTGAGTAGTGGGATTAACCCAATTTCTAAACAATTTTCTAAACAACAAAAAAGGAACAATTTTCTAAACAGCTTCGCTGGTAAAAGATGATCTCACAGTGTGAACCGATGCTCCCACTTTTGCTCCCACTTCTGCGGCCACGGCTTCTGCCAAGCGCACTGCAGGTCCGTACACGGTGTGTCTAGTTGTCTCTTTTCATAGAGGGTCAGCACCACGATATGCTTGCACCAGCGTGCTTGCAGGTGCAACAAGCTCGCGCAATTTTTCTTTTGTGAGCCGATAAGTAGCGAAAAAAACTTGGAGAACGCTTGAGCTTCGCGTTGAAGAGTAGAGCGCGTTAGCTTAATCGGGCCTCTTGCGCATGGCGTTCATAACTGCCAGCCTGGCTTCGGTTCTCGGTGCATGCCTCAATCGTACCGTAAGAAGACGAGCAAATTTGCGCGTAACATTGGCTGTTTCAAACTATCATAGAATGCCTACTGCAAGTACAGTTCTTAAGTGCCCACTACGCGATACTTCTTCCTTTTGAAAAATGACCAAAGCCTCACCACGGTGGTCGAGTGGTTATGGTGCTCGACCGCTGACCTGATGATCGTGGGATCGAATCCCGGCCGCGGCGGCTGCATTATCAATGCAGGTGAAAATGTTTGAGGCTCGTGTACTTAGATATTGGTGCACGGTAAACAACCCCAGGTGGTCGAAATTTCCGGACCCCTACACTGCGGCGTCCCTCATAATCATACCGTGGGTTTGGGACGTTAAACCGCAAAGAATATTCAAAATTGGCCATGTATCCACTAAGCGGCCGTAAGGTGCCCCGCGAACCCTCGCAGCTGCACACTTTGGATGGGTGGGCAGCTTTAAATCATTCACTCGTTGCACAATTTACAAGTTTTCACGCCTAGCGCGATTCTACGCTTCTGCCGCGCAATATTAGATAGGTTAAGGACACTCCTTCCACTACGTGACATTCATATAGTGCTTCTTTCCGAAGCAATTTCAACCAATAGCGGGGCTCTCTGGTAGAACACCTGCGTGCCACCCGGACGGCCTTGGTTCGATTCTTACTTAAACCTAGTATTCTTATTATTTATTTTATTGCGATAGCAATTATATGGACAGTCTCGACGGTTTTTTTTGCCGTCGCCGTCATGTCCTTCCGGTATGAAGTCCAAGTTGATAAGATCCCCCCGCGCATTGCACATTCTACCGCGGGTAAAAGCGCGCGAGCGGGGGCGACGAACGCGGCCGAAGCAGAGTTCAAACGAGCCGGCTCATTTCTGTCGCTCGGAGTGTGCATGCGATAACATCACCACCCGCGGGAGGCCTGCTGTCGACGCAGACAGGAAACGCCCCGCCCGTCTTTAATGAGCGTTAAAGAAGCGATGACGTGAGGGTGGGGGGAGGGGAGTGTCGCGCGAGGAGCAAGTTTGAACTTTAAATCTAAGGGCCTTGGCGCGCGCGCAATCTCAAAAGCAAACCCAGCGGGCAGCTCGTATACCCTTCTACGTGCTGCGCTATCAACGCGAAGTGACTATGCGGAGAGCATCTCTCCCTGAAGCGGCCGTATTCTCTTACACTAGCGTTTTGTGGTTACGCGAGATCGGACACAAAACAGTTAGCTGCCGGCCTCACTTCGTGTAACACTACAATTTGTTGCTATTGCATTCGTTGCTTCGCCCTTGCGGTGAAACTGTGACTTTTATTTGCATCTTTCTCAATTTTTCGATCACGGAGAAGATCATTTTTCGCTCACAACCAACGACGCCGACACCGTCGCCAACACCGACACCGACACCGGCATTGCTGCAAACGAGCTCTTAAACGCTATAGGCTTCCCAAGCAACGCTAAGCGGCGCTGCTGCTCTTGACAGGCAGCGCCATCTCTGGCAGAAAGATAGAAACTGGGGTGTCGGCAGCGCGCGTTTTCCCTTCTCTCCACCGCGTTCCCGCTCGCTTCTGTGCACGTGCAGAGCTCTCGCGGCGCCTCAAAATGTACCGCCTGCAGCGCGGGTTCAAGAAGATCTCACAGCTGGACAAGCACTTCCGAAAAGCGAACTTGATAAAAGGAGAAAGGCTCGTCAATCACGTTAATAGTGAAGAGCAGTCGATCGACGACAACGACGCCCGACTCAAAGCGAAATGCATTTCCCAAGTCGCGATTACACCGTGTAGGACTATACCTCCAGGTAAGTCTCATTCTGTCATGTTAAAGATGAATAATGGTCCACATGCACTCCGAAATGAAGCCGTACACGCTATCGATGTTCTGCGGTGTGGAATACAAATCATATGATTGTTGTTTTGATATGGCATGCTTACAGTAGCAGCCGTGTACTTTCGTGAACAAACGTTTGCGGCGTGCGAAAAAAAGAAATTATACGGCCATGGCACCGTTTCCTGAGAAGGTTAGAGTCAAGTCCTCCGTGCCGCTGGAGAATCACCCGCCGATTAAGAGCGAGGCAGCTAGCTGAGCTTTAACCACTGTGAAGCAAGATGAACTGCTCGCCTCGTTTTTTCGACTCTCGCGTCATGCTTGCAGTTTCTTTTTATGATATCGACTTCACAGGCGTGTAAAACCTGCTGCGCGAACGCGGCTAGAAAATCGCACAAAGTCAGAAGGTGGTTACTTCAAGGTTGCAGTTGCAAAGCATGTAATAAGTACCAGTTATATTTAGCGGCTTCAATATATATCATCCTAATAAAGTGACAAAAACAAAGCAAAGCTGCAGAACGATGTCAAAGCTTGCTGAAAATGCACAGATGTCCGTTCCGGCGTGATAAAGCAGCCTTCCCTACGCGTGAATTGCAGGCACCGAACTTCTGACAATGTGCCGAGTTCAGTTCAATTCAACCAACCACGCAACGCTAACGCTATAACGTGAGTGTGAGCGTTCAACAACGACGGGTAGGTCTCACGAACACGGGGAATCAAAACACAAAGTGGTTTCACCTACAACCACAACTGAAATTTCACAATGCGAGAAGACAGCGAGTAATCATTGCTGTAGTCGCTGCGTGCATGCGCCGCGTTACTTACCGATTCAGGTAGTCGAAACGCACGAAAGCGATGAACTCAGACAGCCAAAATAGAAGGCGGGACAGCGCTGTCAGCTATCCACGCTTGCCGCCTTTATTTCACGTGCGACACGCCCGGGAATCGATACAGTTTCACACGTGAATCGCGTGCCTTGGTGTTGTCTGCACTGTTGTGGCAGCGCACGGCGGAGCAATACTTCGACCTCGCGTCAACTTCCGTGGGATCGCTTCTGCCATCGCGGAAATGCGCAGCTTCGCACAGCAAGCATCTCGGTTCAACGTGCCGAGCTGACGGCCCCCCAGTTATCCGCACCGACAGAAGAACGCGTGCACACGTGCGCTACCGCTACCGTGAAAGGGTCGGCCGCGCCAAGTTCCAGAGCTTTCCGACAGAGCCGCAGCGCGGCTGGCGCGGCGCTGTCGTCGCGCCGCAAACTTGAGCTTGGGTTCCCTATCGCTGTAAAAAAAGTAAGTCCATATGCGCACAGATGTAGGCGCTTTCTGAGAGTAGAACAGAACCAGCCGGCTGAAGTGCGTGTACTAAGAACGTCGCAGAAGGCGAAAATTCTAAGGAAAGTTTCAGGCAGCATATAAGGTCAATTCATATCGGTCGCGAAAGTTGGTATGAAATGCGGTCAAAAACCTGTTGCCACGGGCATCAACGCGGGGCGTACGTTTCAAGCGCGACTAGGTAAGGTGGGGACAAATATTGCAAACCAAAAGCTCAATGGAATTTTTATTTCGATGTTCTTAAATTTAAACTTCACAAAATAAACTAGCAATTTACATTAAGGTTTACATGGCATTTGGCTAAATTGTTGACAGCCTCATTTTTTTGGTGGGTTGCCAGAAATGGGGGCATATGTAAGCAGTCAGCTAATGTGGGCATCTGTTAGAGTGTAGTGTCACGGCCGCTACATAAAAAAAACAGGTGCGGCCTGCTGCGTCGCGTCGCCGTCAATGGGCGAGCGCGGGTCGGCTGAGCGGCAGCCGTTTTGGGTGACGGCGCCACTAGCACGGTCCTCAAGGCAGACGCCGGTTCGTGTTACTGTGTGGTCGCCTCAGGATTTATGCTTGTCCATGTGCATTTTCGTGTGCTTTCTCGTGTCTTTCCTGTGTGTGACCGCGCGTGTGAGCAGCTTGCCTCATGTTTCCTGCGCCTGAGTACGGTTTTTTCGTGCGCGCGTTTGTGGCAGACGGCTTTTCTAGCGGTGTGATGACGCGAAGCTGTTGCGTGCCGCTGTGCAACTCGAACGTGTGAGAAGACGATACTGTGAAGTACCACGTATTCCCATGCGATCTGCAGTGTCGGGAAGCGTAATATTCGTAACAGAGCACTTCTTTCAGTCACAAACGAGTGCTAAAACGCGCGCGCCGCCGCATACTGACGACAGCATCAAGCCACTGCGCCGACTGTTACCCCCAACGGGTGCGCGCAAAGAAAAAGAAAAAAAAGACAAGCATCAAAAGCCGCCCAGGGCGAGCCCCTACCCTCTCCACCGAAGACGCCGTCGCGGTCGCGACAGCCTAACACAAGCGCAGAAGGGGAGAGTCCAAGAAATCAAAGTGGAACCGACCGATTCCGCAGAAGAACCGGCGAGACCAATTCCTTTCCCCTAGCTGTCGCTGCGCTACGTTCTACGAGCCGAGCAGTCACTTGGAATGTTCGCGAAACCGGGAAGGATCCAAACGAGAGGCGAAGGAGGGTAGGACGGTAAGGTGAAGTCGGCGAAGAAGTTATGTTGTTCATGTGAGTCGTGTAGTGCGTTCAGTCGAATCTTGGATGATCTAGTGATGACACCGTGGGAGCACTGTTTAGAAGAGTGTCGTCGAATGACGGTGAGCAGAGCTGGAGTTCGTTTGAGTGTTTCCTGGAAGAGAAATATTCGAGAAACGTTCGAAGAATTGTGGGCTGCACACGTTTGGTGAATATTCAAGGCCTTTAAGTGTTCTTGGATAGTTTCTAATAGATGAGAGTGCATTTGTAGCACGGTAAGTTTGTTCGCGTTGTTTTAAACACCATCTAAGTGATGATGTGAGTTGTAATTGATACCTGCCGAGTGTGGATGTTTGCGTGATGCTTGTACTGCCTTAACTGAGCATATATTTTGTTTGTGTTGTCAACTCTTGGCTCTAACTCTTGTTTTGGACCACAACCGGCATTTGTTGGCGCACTAACAGGACCTACATTTAAATTTTGTGTGCTCTCGTGGTGCGTTTCGGTGGGCCGATAAGTCAGCCCTTGAAATCTGCCCGACGACTGCCTGCCCATTAAGGGGATCAGTGATTGAGTGACACTTTTCATTTCAGGTGTGTCAAACGGGCAGCATTCGTGGAGAGTATTGAGGCCCACTCTACAAAACACTGGTACTCCTAGGGCAAACTGTTCACATATGTGGGGTAATCGGCAGTTCTAATAACGACTTCAATATTCAACCTGTAATGTGCAGCTATAAAACGCGTTTTCTGCGGCCTGATTGGAGTAAGTGTCGGGCGTACAAACGCCGCTGCCGAAGCGCTTGTCGGTGAACAGCTTGTGCCAGTGTGGTGGCGCCAGTGCGGGTGCAAGGAGAACGAGGCCCCGGGCGTCGTTTCGGCGCCACGCAGCAGGCCGCACCTTTTTTTTATGTAGCGGCCGTGGTAGTGTAGTAGAACAGGGAAGTGTTCGGAACTAGGTTCGAAAAGTGAAGCCAAAACAGCGTCAAGCCTCTTGTGGCTCTGCGATCTTTATTTAGCCTGTAATATGTCGTCGTTTAAGAGCTGAGTGCGGCTGCACCAACGTGGTGCAGAGGTAGAATTCCTGCTCCCCACTTAAAAGACTCGGGTACGAGTTGCAGCTATAGATGGTGTTGTTTTATTAAAGACGATAGTCTTTCTTGGGGAACTTAAACGCAGAAATTTTGGTCTATCTTTCTGTCTTTCTGTTTGTCGGCACGTCACCCGATTCAGCCAACCGGCCAAAGTTGAACCACTTGCTTACCGCCCATCCATCTTGAACTGGTATGGCTGTTCATACTTGTGAACGTTGTTGATCAAAAAGTAAATATTACGCATATCTGAGGCGTAACATCATTAGGTAAATATTAGATGAAGTGTTCCTTTAACAGAAAATACATAGATACGCAATTTTAAAGACCTTGATGGTATGCGTTTAACGTTGAGACAGTAACGCGTTTATTAAAAGATTGCCACAGCTGAAGCGATCAGCGGTCCAAGCCGAGCAAGCGCGAGCGCCAACAACAACCGTCTTCGTCGTCTTCTTTCGCAGGCGTTCTTGTCTGCGCCCTACCATGTTACAAATCACTCCCCCGCGGAAAAGGAGCCATCCTGGCCTCCTGGCGACCTAAGGAACAGGTACAACTGGTGGGTCATAATGCGGCTTCAGTCGATCGACGTGAACAGTCTCGCGGCCGCGACGACGGCGGTCCGTAGATGATTGAACAGGCTCAATCATATAGTTAACTGGGGATGCTTGACGTAGGACGCGGTAGGGGCCTTCGTACTTAGGCAGTAGCTTTGTGGAAAGGCCAGGAGCGGAGGAGGGAACGCGAAGCCACACCAACGTTACAGGCGAATACGACTAAGGAGGCAGGTTTTCGTCGTGACGGTCCTTCTGGCCCTACTCGCCCTACAATGTTACAACCCTAGTTTCTTAAGGTGCGCTGAAAATGCGACTGCGCTGAAACTTGTCTTCCTCCGTGCCCTCTGCACAAGCTCATGTTGTGTTTCGGTTTCGGTTCAGTATTGCATTGTACGAATGACAGGGGGCGCCGCTCTGGCATTCCTGTTTTACCCAGGCGACGTGTAAGTAAGAGAGTTTGTGGAGAGTACTCGTTGAGTGCGGACGTTTCTTCTCCTTCGGCGCATCGCGCCAAACAGCGTGTTCGGGCTGGCCGGCGTCCCCACCGGTCGCGTTGGTCACCGCCGGTCTTCGCCTGCCGCTGCGCCGGGACTACCAGCCCGCAACGTAGCACTCGTGTTTCCCGACGTATTGCCAGATGGCGTCCATATCTCACGCAGCGCCTCTTCTATCGTCTTTAGACGACATTTGCAGCGAAGCACGCAGATACGCGGCCAATTTTTTTTAGTGTCATTTGTTACAGCTGTATTGGTTTTCTTTTTTGAACTAGCTTCAGTTGCTGCGTATTGCCACAAAATGTAACGTGAAGTGGCAAGTAATATACAAGCAATTTCAGAGTGAGCATAGTTATTTGCAGTGCCACCACGCGAGATTCAACACAAACGTAAACAAACCTCTTCCGTTTCCCGCTCACCGAATGTAGACTACTTTCAGTTTTTCTTTTGCTGCGAGCCAGTGGCCGACAACCGAGAGTTGCGTATGGAACACGCACAGGCCAAGTTTTCTGCTGGAAAAAAAATCTCGGTAACCTTACTTTTGTATGTTTTTTTAAGAATTCCATGCGGTGGTGCTACCAATATTTGCGCTCACTGTCGAATTTCTTGTATTTTACTGCACATTTTGGGTTCCTTTTTTGACAATGCGAGCAACTGAAGCTATGAAAAAAGAAAACCAACACAGCTGTAATAAGTCATACAAAAAAGGGGGTCAGCGATCAACGCTTGAATGATAGGAGCGACGAGTTGCTGTGTTTACCGGCACGTCCACTGATTGAAAATCACAGCATATCCACGGAGTGAATGATGATGAGTGGGCGAAGCTGCGGAGGTTCATCGGTAAACCGTGAATCTTCCGTGAATTCTGCCCAGTACATCATCACCGACGTGAGATCGGGCGCGTTTATACTAAAGGTTCGATGAGTTATGACGACTTGCAGCTCACTTTAATTTTACATGTACGCTGTGAATTTTCATTGTTTAGAAAACCATTGCTTTAGAAAACACCTTGCGTCTTTCGTTAAGCAGCTGGCGTCTTTTTCGTTTTGCTTTAGAAATATCTGGCGTTCTTTCGTTTTGTTTTTACAAAACATCTGGCGTCTTTCGTTGGTTTATTTCATCAATCAACGGCGTTTTGAACAAAATTTTTATTGTTTAATCACGCACAGGAGAAATCTCACCAGGCACTACCTTGGAGGTAAACAATGGCTGCTAATGGGAATGAGAGACAGAAGAAGTCGGCTTTTAGCTAACACTTACACTTCTACAGAGACAGAAGAATTCGGCTTTTAGTTAACGCGCACGCTGCGAATTTTTTATTGTTCAACAACGCACAGGAGAAATCTCCCACCGGCACCACCTTGGAGGTCAAAGGGTAAGACTTGTTACTCACTACTACGAGCACGACGAGGGACGAACGGGTGCCGCCTTAAGGAGCTTCGCCCCTAAAATAAGAACCCACACGTTACAGGAGCAACTCGAACACAGGTCTTTCAAACGGGAGGGGTTTTTTTTCCTCTGCACCACTTTGGTTTCTTTTTTTTATCCTTTGCACCACATTGGTAAAACACTCCCCTGTTCTAGTACACTCGCCTAAAATGTACTTGTGAACTAGTTGGTTGGTCATATTTACGATAAATGGCAGCGCGCACCGGGTTAGGACACATACACGAAACACGTGTTGCGTACATATGTCCTAACCCAGTTTGCGCTTCCATTTATCCTAGTACACTCGATTTGTGTATATTTAGGCTCGTTCTCGTGTCAACAAGGCATCGCTCACTTGTGTGCAGCCGTTTTGCGCGTATCTTCCGTGGGTTATTTCTTTGCTTGTGTCTTGTTTAGTTCATATAAGCTAAACTAGCTCACAGAATTTGGAGGTAACCGTTCATGTGATTGTAGACTGTTTTCGCTGGCGCACGGCCGGCGTGCCCTCGCCCTTCCTGACGCAGAATGCAGCACGCTAAACGAAGAAACGCTGCGCTATGTAAGGCTGCCAAAGTGATCCTTTCATGGCTGCTGTCTCGCTCCAGTGGTTTTCCTTGGCTTAGCAACGTGATTTTTAGAACTATTCTGCTACTGTGCTCCTGAGCCGTTGTGTCATCGTATCTTTTTTTATCTGCAAAATATTTTGCTGTCTATTGCAATAGGAAGCTTGTGGCTCAGATATTCGGTGTTCATCCTGCTTTCCTCTCGCATACCACTATGAGCGAGCCGTAAAGATGCAAAAGAAATTCCGTGGTTATCAAAAGGAAGTAAGAGAGCAGCACCTTAGAAAAAATATGGCATTTCAGGTATATAGCGTAAATGCGCGACGTCGCTACCGCTTCCGATTGTGATGTCATATTTTATTTTTATTTTTTCCTTGCTGTTAGTTGTCCTCGCCATACGTAGATGGCGACCATGGCCACGAGCCGCCAACTTCTTGACACATGGGCTTCTATGGAAGTGTCGCTACCACTTTACATATACCTTGCAGCATAATCGTCCACCGCAGAGGCAGAAAACGGACACAGGAAACGAAGATCACGGGACGGGTGCTTCATGTGGTCTCTTGGTCCTTTAGCGTAGCTAATACGTCAAATCACCCAAACCCAAATGCTCAGATTCCACCTTCGCAGCAATACTGGATGCTTTGTTACAGGTGCTTCCTTCACATCCTAAACAGTTTCTTGGCGTAGAATTTTTTTTCACCATGCACACAGGTTAGCGTTGCTGGAGGCTAGAGTAAAGCGGGAGGGGCTGTGTAGAGGCAATCGAGTTATTTCGCCGGCAGTCACCACAAAGCCGCTGCAGTGGCGCTGCATGTCTGATTCGAAACAGCAGCGCACGAGGCCTACAGGGGGATGCGCAGTGCTGCCAAACGAAATGTGCGCGCCTGCCTATCGGGGTGAACGGACGCTATACAGTGGCAAATGCTTGAGTCACTCGATCCGCTGTTTGCGTTCCATTTAACGCCGATAGTACGGGCGGGGACACCGGTGCTGCCATCTCGTCGATCAAATAGCACCGCCTATCAATGCAGTTTACCGCTGCTTTCTCGTCGACTGCTGGCCTCATATTTGCAAGAAATCGAGACACCGCTTTACTGAGACGTACATAAGGTATTAGTTTTATTGTCTAAAGATTTGCGGAGTAGCAGATCTTTACGTGTCCTATTGGAGGCTGGAATCGTCCTCGATCCCGACAGGCACCTGATCTAATTGCTTACTCAGCCAGAGGCCGCAGAGTAGGGTCACATTGGGCTGGGGCTTTTAGGCTCAGGGCAGGTCTGTTCGGCGCTCTAGTTAAGAATATGTATCGAAACTTCGCCTACAACAAAGCCAATTTGCACGCTTCACCTCAAATATTCAGTGAGCACATCTAATATATTTTGCTTTGCGAAATATTCTTCAATCTTACCGGTTTTTAACGTTTGGGCCAGAATAAGGCAATTACTATCACTAAAAATTACAAGGAATTTGGTGTTGTTGGCGGACATAGCCATTTTCCAGTCAGCGAGGTCCATGATATGAAATTTTGTTGCTGAAAAAAGAAAGAGTGAGGTGTTTAGCTCTTGCAAAAAAATTCGGCAGATCCCACACATTGTGGGAATCGATGTAATGCAAAACAGCCAGCAAAGAGCTGCATACATCGCCTTGTTTGTCTTTGAGCCAAATGAAATCATTCATGCCATGGCATCTAGTCCACCATATATCGCATGTTTGCCATGCACGCATGCATGCACAAACTAGTGTACACCATGCCAATCAAACGCATATTCTGGTATATAAATGCATGACCTGTCGCTTTTGTTCATCACGCACTCGTGTCATGCCATACCAATTTTGGTATATATCACGTTAACAAAACGGCCGGAAGCGCACCATGACAGTGGCATGTAAATCATACCGTACGTGACATGCATAACATGATTCGCATGTTAAGACCTGTCATTTATGTTCGCCATACAGTCACATCGCTCAATACCAATTTTGGTGTATATCAAAGGAGCGAAATGACCGCGAGTGCACCATGAGTAGAGCATGTAAATCATGCCATGCATGACATGCATATTGTCGCGGTGCAACGCGAACAAACAAGAAGGACGACTTGCGACAGAGAAGCAGCGTTGGTTGGTTGGTTCCTTGGGGGAATAGCCCAACCCACTTCGGGAGCAGCGTGTTCAAATCAGCTGAACAGAAAAACGTCTTCCTCGTCTTTCACACCGAAAGCTACTGTCCCACTAGCCGGAGTCTGTGAAACCTCGCCATCGTCATCGTCGTTTATGTTTATGCACGTGTCACTTGCCTCTCCTTAACAGAGCATCGCCCCGATGCTAAACCAGAACCACCGTTTTATGGAAGTGCACAGTCAGTCGGTGACATACGGTTTCATGCGTACGACATGCACAAGTTCAGGCCGGTGCTGGCGACGCCTTGTGCAATAGGGACTGTCGGGGACGACCTCGTAGGTTACGTCACTCAGCTGTCGCGATACACGATATGGCCCGAAGTATCGCCTTAACAGTTTCTCAGACAGTCCACGTTTCCGTATGGGCGTCCAAACCCACACTCGGTCGCCGGTTGCGTAGGTTACTATTCTTCGGTCGGCATTATAGCGGCCTGCATCGTAGTCTTGTTGCTGGCGGATCCGTAATCGTGCGAGCTGCCTAGCTTCTTCCGCCCGCTGAGTAAACACGTCGGCGTCCGTGTCAATGTCGTCCCATTCGTGTAGTAACATCGCATCCAACATCGTCCGTACCTCTCGTCCGTGAACGAGGCTGAATGGAGTCATGCGAGTCGTTTCTTGTTTAGCTGTATTGTACGCGAACGTGATATAGGGTAAGATTTCGTCCCAATTTTTATGTTGGGCATCCACGTACATTGAAAGCATGTCTTCAATAGTCTTGTTTAAGCGCTCTGTTAATCCGTTCGTTTGCGGGTGGTAGGCAGTTGTCTTACGATGAGTCGTGCCACTTAACATCAAGACATGGTCTAACAGAGCTGCCGTAAATGCGGTTCCGCGGTCTGTAATCACGACGGCTGGGGCACCATGTCGCAGTACAACATTCTCTATGAAAAATCTCGCTACTTCTGCCGCTGTGCTTTTTTGGATTGCCTTTGTTTCGGCGTACCGGGTCAGATAATCCGTTGCGACGATAACCCAGCGGTTCCCTGCAGTAGAAGTAGGAAGTGGACCCAAAATATCCATTCCGATCTGGGCAAATGGTGTTCGTGGGACTTGGACAGGTTGCAGCAGGCCGGCTGGTTTCGTCGGAGGCGACTTGCGTCGCTGGCAGTCGAGGCAAGTACGAATGTGTTGCTTCACGGCTGTGGTAAGCCTTGGCCAGTAGTATCCTTGCCGAACTCTTGCCAATGTGCGCGTGTAGCCTAAGTGACCAGAAGTCACCTCGTTGTGACATGCTTGAAGCACTTCAGTACGAAGGGTTGCAGGAATGACGAGCAAATAGGGAGGTCCAATCGACGAGAAATTTCTTTTGTAAAGGACGCTGTTCCGTAAACAAAACGACGGCAATACTCGTGCAAAAACTCTGGGTGCACTCTGAGATTGTCCCTCTAAGTAATTAATTAAGCCAAGCAACTCAGGGTCGTCACGTTGTTGTTGGGCGATCGTCGATGTGTCGAGGACACCAAGGAATGCAGTTTCATCCTCATCGGGTAGAGAAGCCGACTGTATTGGTGATCGAGACAGGCAGTCGGCGTCCATATGTCGCTTCCCCGACTTGTGTACGACCGTCATATCAAATTCTTGCAGCCTCAGACTCCAACGCGCTAATCGGCCGGTGGGATCTTTAAGATTAGTCAACCAACAAAGTGAATGATGGTCGCTAATAACTTTGAAGGGGCGGCCATACAAATACGGGCGAAATTTCATGACTGCCCATACCACGGCGAGGCATTCTTTCTCTGTTGTTGAATAATTAGCCTCTGCGCGTGTTAGCGTTCTGCTTGCGTAGGCGATGACTCTTTCCGTATCCTCTTGCCGCTGCACTAGCACAGCTCCCAGACCCACATTGCTAGCGTCAGTGTGAAGCATCGTGGGGGCTTCCTCGTCGAAGTGGGCAAGCACTGGGGGTGTTTGAAGACGTTGGCGCAGATCATTAAACGCAGCTTCCTGTTCGTCATTCCACTGAAAGGCGACGTCGTCCCTCGTGAGCCGAGTTAAAGGTGACGCAATGCGTGCGAAGTCCGCAATAAACCGTCGATAATAGGCACAAAGGCCAAGAAAGCGTCTGACAGCTTTCTTATCGGACGGTACCGGGAACTGTGCAACGGCGGCAATTTTTTCGGGATCGGGCCGAACGCCTGCGTGGCTGACGACATGACCAAGAAATTGTAGCTCTTCAAAACAGAAGTGACATTTCTCTGGCTTCAACGTGAGACCCGCGGACCTTATGGCTCGTAAAACAACTTCCAGCCTTTTGAGGTGCTCGTCAAAAGTTGCGGAAAAGACTATGACGTCGTCAAGATAAACCAAGCAGGTTTTCCACTTCAACCCCGAAAGGACGGTATCCATGAGCCTTTGAAAAGTAGCGGGCGCTGAACACAAACCGATGGCAAGACTTTAAATTCGTATAAACCATCTGGTGTAACAAAAGCGGTTTTCTCCTGGTCTCTTGGATCTACCTCGATCTGCCAATATCCGCTCCTCAAGTCCATTGAAGAAAAGTAGCGAGCGTGTCGAAGTCTGTCAAGCGAGTCATCGATACGTGGAAGCGGGTACACATCTTTCTTGGTCACCTGATTCAGCTTCCTGTAGTCCACGCAAAATCGCAGGGTGCCGTCCTTTTTCTTGACTAGGACTACAGGTGATGCCCAGGGGCTCTGTGATGGCTGAATCACGTCATCTTCAAGCATTTTTGCTACTTGTTGCTGTATCACTTCGCGTTCCTTGAGAGCCACACGATAGGGATTCTGGTGAATAGGTCTCGCCGTGTCTTCGGTAATTATTCGATGCATGGTTAGCGGCGTACGACCAACTCGTGATATCGATGAAAAGCAGTCCTGGAATTCGGCTAGCAACTCAAGAAGTCTCTTTCGTTCGTCCTTTGGCAGGGTAGTACCAACGTCAAGAACGGGTGCCGATTCTTGTTTAGGCGCTTCGTCCAGTATCGATAAACAGCCTTGGACTTCTACAATATTGTCAAAGTAAGCGACGGCTGTGCCCTTTGGAAGGTGCCGGCGCTCAGCACTAAAGTTGGTGAGGAGCAAGTTTGTGCGTCCAGCAGTGACAATGACAATACTTCGTGCAACTGAAATGCCATGGCTAAAGAGCAGCGAGCTGATTTGGTCGGCAATGCCTTCGCCGTCGAACGGTGCGTCCCCTGCCACCGAAACAAGAGTGCATGACCGTGGCGGGACGACCACATCATCATCAGTTAGACGCAGAGGTTTGTGTGTCGCCCCAGAACAATCGCCTAAACCAGGGCTATTGCGGAACGTTATTAAACTGTCCGGGATGTTGATGACGGCGCCATATTCTCTCAGGAAATCCATCCCAATAATTAGGTCTTTGCAACATGAGGCGAGAACAACGAACGTCGCCACGAAAGAGGAACCACCGATGTTGATTCTCGCTGTACACCTTCCGATAGGCATCAGTAACTGGCCTCCTGCGGTCCTTAGGTGAGGTCCCGTCCACGGCGTCTTTACTTTCTTGAGGCGTACGGCGAGGTCTTCACTTATTATAGAAAAGTCGGCACCGGTATCAACTAAGGCGGTCACTTGTTGTCCGTCCACGAGAACGGCAAGGTCTGCGGTCACAGTTTCGTCGGTGTTACGTCGTGTCGGCTTTACGGCGTCCTGTGGTGAGAGGAATGGGGGCTTTTTTTCGTCGTCTTGACGGCCTGCAACCTTACCCCCGGAGGTCGCCGCCTTCAGTTTCCCCGGCGTGGGCTGGGTGACCTCCTTCCTCGGACGTCAGCAAAAGTGCGGCGGTGCGATGAAGGCGAGTGGGCAGGAGACGGAGAGCGTGGTCGATGTCCCAAACCCGGCTGGTAACCAGGCATGCTCTCGTCGTCGTTGGTACGGCGGTCGTCAAAATGGGGTCGAGGCGCTGGAGGTCCTTGAGAACCAGTGTCGTCGCGGCGCGATACGTAGTCGTCGTTGGCGCGTCGACTGTCAGACCAAGGCCTAAGAGGGCGAAACGAATCGACGCGGTGCCAGCAATGACGGGAAATATGGCCCACTCCTCCGCAGTTAAAACAAAGTGGACGCCTATCTACGGTGCGCCAGGCGTCTGTTTTGCGAAGCTGTGGACGTCGCAACGGCTCCTCTTGTGGCGAAGGCCATGGCATGCCAGCAGATGGCTGGTCGTATGGCGGCAGGACGGCAGGTCGCCTCGATGTATCCTCCTGCGGCGGTGGCCAAGGAATGGCGGCAGATGGCTGGCGGTATGACGGTGGAACGGGTGGTGGGCGTCGAAGGGCGGCGGCGTAGCTCATGGGACGCTGATCTTGAGGAGTATCAGCCGTGGAGAATGCTTGGCGGATTTCGTCGCGGACGACTTCAACGACAGACGCTATGGGCGTTTCCGTTACCGGAGTCCGTAACTTCTGCAGCTCCTCGCGAACAATCTCTCGGATCAAGTCACGCAAGGAGCTGTGATTGTCAAACGTCATGGTGGCGGCATGAAGTTGGGCGCTGCTGGATAAGCGGTCGTACTGTCGGCATCGTTGGTGAAGTGCCCGCTCGATAGCCGTAGCCTCCTTGATAAAGTCCGCCACGGTGCTTGGTGGGTTGCGCAGAAGTCCGGCGAACAACTGCTCCTTTACGCCGCGCATGAGGTAGCGCAACTTCTTATCGTCGGTCATATGTGGGTCAGCTCTACGAAAGAGACGGGCCATGTCCTCGGCGAACATCGCGACTGTTTCATTGGGTTTTTGAACCCGTAACTCTAGTAGTTGCTGGGCGCGGTCCCGTCGATCGACATTGGCGAAGGTGTCAATCATCTGCTGTTGGAAGTCGCGCCATGTTGACAGACTGCCTTCGCGGTTTTCATACCAAGTACGAGCGCTGTCGTCAAGGTAGAAATAGGCGCGGGAAAGCTTTTGCTCAGCAGACCACTGGTTGATCTTGGCAACACGATCATAGTGCTCAAGCCAGTCTTCAACGTCTTCGTGTGCGCCACCACCAAAGCGATCAGGCACCAGTGGCTGAAAAAGCGTTACATGAGATGGGTTGGGAGGACCGCTGGCTTGCAGTACCTGTTGCGGGCTGGCGTTGGCCATTGGTAGTGGTAAGCGGCGCCGTGTGGAGGGTTCCGGCGAGGGGGTGAGCTCGGGAGCAAGGCCGCGCAGCCGACGACTGAAGCGATGCACGGGAGTTGCGATAGCTGCGTCCGGGCTGGATGAACGACTCCCAGAGGGAGTGTGGAGCATCAGGCAGGGTTGCGGTCCAGCACCTCCACCAGTGTCGCGGTGCAACGCGAACAAACAAGAAGGACGACTTGCGACAGAGAAGCAGCGTGTTCAAATCAGCTGAACAGAAAAACGTCTTCCTCGTCTTTCACACCGAAAGCTACTGTCCCACTAGCCGGAGTCTGTGAAACCTCGCCATCGTCATCGTCGTTTATGTTTATGCACGTGTCAATATTATGGTTTTTCATGTTACCACCTGTCACTAATGTTCATCATACACTCACATCGCGCAATACGAGTTTTGGTGTATATCAAGCTATCGAAACGGCCTCGAATGCACCATGAGCGTGGCATGTAACTCGTGACATACATGGCATGCATGCCATAGTTTTCATGTTACCGCCTGTTATTCAAGTTCTTCATACAGTCACATCGCGCAATACCAATTTTGGTGCATATTAATCTAGCGAAACGGCCGGGAATGCACCATGAGCGCGGCATGTAAATCATGACATACATAATCTGCATGTCATGATTTCCATGTTACCACCTCTCATTTACGTTCATCATGCAGTCGCGTCGCGCAATACCAATTTTGGTGTATACCAAGATAGCGAAACGGCCGGGAATGCACCATGAGGGCGGCATGTAAAGCATGACATACATAACCTGCATGTCATGATTTCCATGTTACCACCTCTCATTTACGTTCGTCATGCAGTCGCGCAATACAAATTTTGGTCTATGTCAAGGAAGCGAAACGGCACGAGTGCGTCATGAGCATGACATGTAAATCATGTCGTGCAGGTCATGCATGTCATGGTTTTCATGTTACCACGTCTCATTTACCTTCGTCATACAGTCGCTTTGCGCAATACCAATCTTGGTTACATCAAGCTAGCGAAGCGGCCGCGAATGCATCATGAGCGTGGCAATTAAATCATCACATACATGACATGCATGTCATGGTTTTCATCTTACCAACTGTTATTCATGTTCTTCATACAGTCACATCGCGCAATACCAACTTTGGTGTATATCAATCTAGTGAAACGGCCGCTAGCGCATCCTGAGCGTGGCATGTAAATCATCTCGTACATGACTTGCATGTCATGATTTTAATGTTACCACGTCTCACGTTCGTCATACAGTCCTGTCGCGTAACACCAATTTTGGTGTTTATCACGCAAGCGAAACGGACGCGAATGCACCACGAGCGTGGCATGTAAATCATGACAAACATGTCATGGATGTCATGATTTTCATGCTACCACCTGTTATTCATGTTCTTCATAAAGTCACTACGCACAATACCAATTTTGGTGTATATCAATCTAGCGAAACGGTCGCGAGTGCGCCATGAGCGTGGCATGTAAATCATGTCATACATGACATGCATATCAAGATTTTCATGTTACCACGTGTCAGTTATGTTCGTCATACAGAAATGTCTCGTCATACCAGTTTTGCTATGTATCCCTTCATTTAAACGGCCGCGAGCGCCCCGAGACCATGTCACGTATATCATGCTGCACATGACATGCGCTTCATGATTTGCATATTAGGACCTGTCATTATGTTCGTCACGAACTCTTGTCACGCCGTACCAATTTTGGTATCTTTGAAATTAACGGAACGGCCCCAAGAGCCCAAGGGCCGTGGAATGTAAATCATGCTGTTCATGACATGCGTGTCATGATTTCCATGATATGACCTGTCATTTATGTTCGTGATAAGGCCATGTTATGACACACCAATTTTGGTATACATCCGATTAACGGAAGGGCCAGGGAGCCCAAAGGCCGTGGAATGTAAATCATGCTGTTCATGACATGCGTGTCATGATTTTCATGATATGACCTGTCATTTATGTTCGTGATAAGGCCATGTTATGACATACCAATTTTGGTATACGTCCGATTAACGGAAAGGCCAGGGAACCCAAAGGCCAAGGAATGTAAATCATGCTTTTCATGACATGCGTGTCATGATTTTCATGATATGACCTGCCATTTATGTTCGTAATAAGGCCATGTTATGACACACCTATTTTGGTATACATCCGATTAACGAAACGGCCAGGAGAGCACAAAGTCGTAGGCGGCTAGATAGATAGATAGATAGATAGATAGATAGATAGATAGATAGATAGATAGATAGATAGATAGATAGATAGATAGATAGATAGATAGATAGATAGATAGATAGATAGATAGATAGATAGATACGCTCAAAGTCGCAGAAGTTCGCTAAGAAATGCTTCGCATTTACAATATCTTGTGTCTTTTCAACCCATATTTGCGAAAGGGGTACGATACGTATTTCTTGTTAACATAAATACTGAAAGCAAATTTAAATGACCAATAAAACATAGAAATAAAAAAATAGAAAACAACAGAGTCCATGTTCAGGGTCGTCGAACAGCTGGGCCTGCTGGAAAGCAACTTTCTGGCATTGTCTGACGAGAAGAAACATGAATTCGCCGAACAAGAAACGACGCAAGCAGTTGTGGTTGGTTCGTCTTTATTTGCAAGACGCGAGAAGCTTGGTCGAGCCGAGATAATGCTAACCGTTCTGCGAGATCGCGATAGTGTATTCCAAAGATGCTAATCGCGACAACACTTGGCAGTTGTCGAGAACTACGGGATGATTATGAAAGACTTCGCTATTGCTACGGGCTTCGACGACTGCGATATCACAAGCACGCCACCATTTTTCGAATGTTCGACTCGCGCTCCGATTGGTTGGTGGTGAGGGAATCCGGTGACAGCTGCCGCAAAAATCGGTCCTCGACCGATCGGCGTGGAAAGGGCTTTTCCGGCGGATGTCGCTGCCGCCGAAGCGGATTCCGCGTGCTCCCGCCGCCGAATTTCTCAGTGTGAACGCGCCATAACGAAGCTGAAATGCATCCGAGTTCTGCGTACCACGAGCGGTGAATGGTGTGTATAAACAGGTCACCGTTAGCATTCTGGAGGACGCATCGCGCGTGGCACAGTTGTCTAACGCGGCGCCCAGCGATGCGAGGGGTCACGGGTTCGATCCCCAGTCAAGCACATCAGAATTTATTTTTCAATGCGGAGCGTTTCCTAGTCGCACCTGCGGCGTCGGCGCCGCCGTCCACACCCCCACTGTGCATGCTCGGCTCCTCTTGTGCCGGCAGCAAGCCTCTCCCTCCCTTCTCTCCGTCCCTCCCTCCTCTCCCTCGAACGCGGGCAGTGTGTATGTAAGCGGCGGAGCGCGCGTTCGGAATTCAGTCAAGGGCGTCTTTACTTGGCTTTCGCTTGACTTGACGCTTTGCTTGACTCGAGTAGATGCGATGGAAGCAACAGTACCTTCAATCAGCGTCCCAACACTCATTGAAGGCAACGTTACCCCACCCTCACTATCGTCGGCCTCAACAACAGCAAGCAACGCAGAAGACAAGGCGGTGAAGAGACGAGCATGCGACGCTGAAGCAAGCGTTTGAAGCGAGCTGCGGACCCGGAACTTCGTGCACGCTAGAGCCGTTCAAGTCGTACTTGGTGTGCGAATCGTGTAACAATTAAGCATTCCCAAACTATACCCAATTACTCAATAATCACGCGATAGCCCCACCACTCTGCGACGCATTTACTCGTTGGAAGATGCGGGCGATTTTTTTAGTTACTTTTCTTTGTGGCCTATATATATATATATATATATATATATAGGCCACAAAGAAAAGTAACTAAAAAAATCGCCCGCATCTTCCATATATATATATATATATATATATATATATATATATATATATATATATATATATATCGCACTACATGGAGTAGTGCGATACGCCCGAATAAATTGGCTTTTCCTCACGGAAGGGGGACATTCCCGCAAACATTTTGGAGAGTGAGCGGTGTGATTAAGAGGGCGCCGCGCATAGCTAATAGAAGCCATCGCTTGCCATCGCGTGCTCTCTCTCTCATGATTCCTCGTCATCGCGGCCATCATGCGAGGTCACCGTTCGCTTCTGAACTCACTGCCTTTGTTAAAGCATAAAGCGAGGAACCTGGGTGTTCTCCGCGAAACTGGTGGTAATCACTACAGTCGTACGTGCAGAAAAGAAGTCTGACGTCGCCACTGCGTAGAGCATCCCAGAAGCACTGCCACTCAGGAGCGTAGCCAAGGGGGGGGGGGAGGTTGGTGGGGTTCAAGCTCCCCCCGAAATTTTTCAATTTTGCATGTGTATATATACACGCACACATACATGCCACGCCCACTTCTTGTCTTGTTTTGATGTATTCGGGTTTGACCGGCAGGGACGGTTATCAACGCTCGACGCTGTCCGCGAAGTAGTGTTCTAGAAACGTCGCGATTGTAGTAGATCGGCTTGTTAAGATTGCGCCCCGCACGCGAATGTTCCAGCTTTGTCTAGAGATTACGCTGCCACCAGCGATATTGCTGGAAAGTTCAATAGCGCCTGTATAAACGCCGACGCGCGTGACCGCTTGTCAGTTGATCGACGGTCCACGCTCTGCTCGCCGCTATCAGTGCATACCGTGTGTATTGAAATCAACTTTCCGTTTCCCGGCCACAAGTTTGGCCAAATAAACAGTTTCCTCTTGAAAACGCCGACTGCTGTCTTCGTCGACGTCACGACCACGTGACAATATACACGCAGACATACAAACGCTCGCACGAACATGCATAAAGTATGGTTGAACTCCCCCCCCCCCCGAAAAAAATTTCTGGCTACGCCCCTGCTGCGAGTATGATATTAAAAAACAACGCCAGCTTTAGGTCCAACGCAGTCGAGGATGCCGGCGCCCGACGAGTACCCACAGCTGCGTTTCAAAATCTTCAGTCTGTTTACATCGACAACGTGTTTTCTCGCCTACAACCCGTCCTTCCATATAACCCGTACCCCAAGCTAGAAACCTCGGAAAAATAAAAAAATAAAGAACTTCCCCGCGTATCGTTGTAAGCCGCCTTCCCGGTATTATCCGAAAAGCAGTGACATGAAGCCAACTTGCGCGCCGAAATTCGCACCGCAAATACGGTGAATTCTTGAAAAGTTGTATATCGAAGTATACGATGTATCGAACTAATGCCTGTTCTCAGCGAGTTCGATAAATTCGAGTCTGACTCTATATACATATCATATACGAGACATGACGGCCACGCAAAAAGAGGCTGAGAGTGTTTATATAATTGTTATCTCAATAAAAATTAGAAACAAGTACTTCTGCCGTTTCAGACTGTGTTTATGCTGTCGCGGATGATGATCATCAAAAATGGCTGAGCGCTTTGTAATGAATAGGCCTTTAAACGACCTACTCTTTCAAAATTTACATGGTGTGACGCCTGGTGCGATTCGACGCTTCTACCACACAATATTGCATACGTTTACGGGACTTCTTACTCAAGATCACGCCTGTATACTTCTTTTTTTTTGCGATGCAGTTGCAAGCAATGGCCTGCTTTTGTGGTAGACCATCTGGCTGCCACGCACTAGGCTGCATTCCGGCCTGAACCCTTGATTTTTATTCTTCCGATTTAACGCGATATTTATCTACCGGTTCGCCAATGCGCCAACGCAATACCGCTTCAGTTACGTAATCTCCATGGTGTCCAATGAGGGACGTATCCCTTACGCCACGATCATAACAGCACTGTTCACGGGCGAAGTGAAAGAAGCTGGCATTGCTCTGGTCGTCGCGTATCCTGCCGTACAAACCGTTCACTGCGACTCCAAAGGCCCACTCCCAAACTTTACGCGAGGTAGCATATGCGTCTGCCAGAAGCGAGTCCCACAGGAATTTACGAGCGCTGACTCTATTGATCTCAACCGATAGATGAACGCCTCTGACTAGCATACTATGGATGAAACACCGAGACCATACCTAGAAATAACACTACTATAGGGAGAAAAGGCAAATTTATCCGCCTCTGCACGCAAGCCTCACGAGGGTAAAAGCCTCGAACCTGCGTCAAATCTAAACTGATTCGTTCCATAGCTCTCATAAGCTGGCAAAATAAGCACCAACGGGCAATGAAGCTCAATATGCCAAAACCATTGGCCGCGCATCTGCGTGCTTCGTTGCAAATGTCGTCGAAAGACGAATGTCTTCTGCCATTTATGTTTGGCCTTGCCTCAGACAGCGCCTCCTCTTGTTGAATCGGCCGCATCTGGCTGGCATTGATCAAATAGAGGAGGCGCTGCGTGAGATATGAACGCCATATGGCAGTGGCATCGGGAAACATGCGCTTGTGCAGAACACAGGGCTACTGCAAGGTGGCAGCACCATATCGTCGGCAGAGGGCTGTCGCCTGCATAGCGTCGCATTTTCAGCGCAGCCTAAGAAACACTAGGATCTTTTGAATTAGTATCTATGTACTTTCAGTAAAGGAACACACCACCTAATACTTGCGTATTGATGTTGCGCCTCAGATATGCGTAATATTTGCTTTTTGATCGACAATATTCACAAGTGTGAACGCAGCTACCAGTGCAATATGGCTGGGCGTTCAACAAGTGCTTAAACTTCGGCCGGGTGGTTGAATTGTGTGACAGACAAACAGACGAAAATTCATGCGTTCAAGTATCCCAAGAAAAGCTATCGTCTTTAAAGCTGCACAAATGAAACATGGCGGAGACCGGCCGGCGACCTTCCTCCATCGGCCGCGCCAGCTAGTTTCCTGACTGTGGTTGTGACGTAGAACGTCACCGTGGTGACGGTGAATGGCGTTGGCGTCTGGTCGGTGGCGTCAGGCTACGGTCTGAAGCTGGCGAGTCACTCTTTCTGTAGTAATGACGGAAGAAATTCCTAAGTGGCGAGCCTGTGGTTTTTACTGCCCGAGGCTCCATCAGCCAATGATCGTCATAAATTCCTTGTTCAAGGTTAGTCCAAGTCGCTGGTGGGCCGCATCTTGTCTGCCGGCTCCGGCGATAAAAACGAGAGATGATACCTACATCACCACAGCTGTAGCAACACGCGTTGGTCGACCGACGTTGTAGGTTTCGGGATGAGCTCTGGGACGCTGCGTGTAGAAAACACGGTCTTGTCAGTGCCGATTCATGGTCGTATCCCTATGATTGCATTGGCCGTGCGTCATGTCGTCGGGAAAGGAACTTCGGTCCTGTTGCAGCTGGTCGACTCAAAAGCCTGTGCCGCCTGACATGGCCGGCAATGTGGATACAGCCGACGCAGGTTCGAGGGGTTGGTTAAAAGGACAACCAGGCTGTTAGACACCCGCCAATTTGATGTGTCGTTCTAGTTCTTCGCGGAGAATTTGTGTTAGAATACCGCAAAGTAAAGTTGAAAACGATACCTGTTCTCAACGCTTGCTACAATCACAACACTTGATAACATGCCAAACTTTGGGGCGTAGCTTCAAGGTCTCAAATGTGTGGCAGTGCTTGATGACATCATCGACCGACGCGAGACTCTCCTTGGCGAGCAAATAGTTGTATACATCATCGGATACCGTTGAGGTGCCCAAGTTTAACCTCTTCGGCCATTCCAGGATTCACCGTCTTACACAACTTCAGGATCACCTCTATGTACGTAGTACAGGCCACACCTGGTACTTGCGCATGCTGAAGCAATGTCTGCTCCGCCCGCTTCCTTTTCATGGTACAATCTTCCAAGCACTCTGTGATTTCAGTAGCGAAGCGGTCCCAGGTTGTTTATAAATGTTCGTGGTTCTCAAACCACACCCCCGCAGTGTCTGTCATGAAGAGAACGACCACCTCCAGCTGAGCCGCGGGTTTCCAGCCGTTGCACTTGCTTTCACGTTTGTAGTAGTGAGCCATTCCTCCACGTCCTCACCGAGTTTTCAAAAGAAATGGCGTGGCTCCATCTGAAGCATCCAGGCGCCGGCTGTCTGCGCCGGTTGTCTGCGCCGGCGGAGTCGGAGATGACTGTTGGTTGCTATTATTGACATCGGAATCCTCGGAAGTGTAAGCGTTAGTCGAGCGAGGCGTCAGCTTTGGCGTAGACCTAGCGGCAGCGGCTCCGTCGTCTTCGTCGAAGAACCCCGTACATCCACCACAAAACTGATACGGGTACGGTTGAACTATGCTTACTTACAGGGTGAGGTTTATGGTCAGGTAATGATGGCGTCGGTAGGCTGAACCAGCTCAGTCTTCTTTCCCGTCGTCTCGCTCGGCTTATGCCCGCTCCGTTTTATAGGGGAAAGATCGCGGGCCGCTCCCACGTAGGGACGGGGACGCCGAGCCTCACCGCCGCGTCGTGGGCCTTCTGGACAGCCTGGAGTTCTTGTATTAGGACCGGGCTCTTTATGATAGAGTAAAATTGTTCTTCAGAGAATTCTTGATGCCCTCCCTGTAAAGAGGGGCACCTCCAGAGCATATGTCTAAAATCACTGCGATCTTGACAGTCCGGAGAAAGTGCTGAAATGTCGGAGTAATGACTAACAATGGAAAGGCTAGGGTATGTCCCCGTCTGAAGCATGCGAAGAAAGATTGCTTGAGCGCGAGGCCCACCACTGGAAAAGCTGGCGCTGGCGTCGGCGAGACGTGCTACACAGTCATCGGTTCGTCGTCTGCCTCGGGAGCACCGATGCGAGCTGAAAACGAAATGATAGAATGCCACCTGCTCTGTTATTTTGATTAAATGTGGAGGTTGCCGCGCTTTGGCTGAGCGCTTGACACTTGCAAGCACTGCAATATGCAGTCGCTGTCTTTGAAGGCGTCTGACATTGTAGGTCAGCACTCGGTGCCGTAACTGTTCAGGACGTACGCAACCGAGCCCGGTGTCACCTTTCAAACGTGCCCGCAGGGTAAAAAGCTGCGTCAAGCTCGTGTCATGAAACTTAGGAATGGTGAACAGCCATCGGCTACAACACGTACGTGCTGCCAGCACTTCCGCGTGGATCATTTTTGTTTCGGCATGGGGTGTCCATGTTCGGTGAGCAGCAGAAAGCGCTCACTGAGATACTCGCCCGTGCACGCTGACCGGCAAACGATGCCTTTTTCGTGTAAGCTGGCCTATCTGCTGCCCAGCTTCATATCAACTCCAGAATTAGCTTCATTCACTCCCAAGTGCATGTCCGCCTTATTTGTTTTCTACGGATCCGTGTGTATTCTTCTCGGAAAGGAGGCGCGCCTTTAGCGCTATGGACACGATTTCGCCACCGATATTGCTAGAGAAATTACCAAAGAATGTTGCACAATAAAACGTTCCACTGGGGTTTCTACAACTTGTTTTTTCTTCACTTTGCAATACTTTCTGCAATAGCTTCTCTGTTTTTCGCTCCGATTCCTAGCTCATGCCAGTCCTTGTCTACTGCCGTCGTTTCGACAACTAGTCCAGTGAACGTTGTTGTGATATTTGTTTGCCTTCGTGTTGCACGATATGCCCCATGTTTCCTCTCCTAGACTGTGTCTCCTATTCACAGCAGTCGCGAAGCTTACGGTAAGATTTGGTTTATGCTTGTTTTGATGCTATAGCTACTGGCAAGTTCACTATGGAATGAAAAGGTAGTGGTAAGAATCATGTTTAAAAAGAAGGCACGGTATATGCTCATATTTGTCTTAGCGCCAAACAATTAATGCACTGAATCAAAAAAAAAGAAGCAGGGGCATTGCCCGCTGAAGAGACCGATAATTGTAGAGTGCGACATCACTTTAGTAATAATAGTAATGAAATTTCGAAGAACTTAAAAAAAGCTTGCTGACGAGCAGTGGCGTTGCCAGGGGGGGTGGGCACACCGAGCCCCTGCCCCCCCTCCGAAATTTTTCCCATGGGATACAGAACACAAAACGACGCTCCACCTCCCTTATCTGCCCAGACCGAATTTCAGATCAAGGAGGTGCCCCTCCCCCGAAAACCATTTCTGCCTACGCCACTGTTGACCGCGCGTGCAATTAAGTCGCCCTAAGCTCGAATTTTCTAAATTTTAAAGAAATTATTTTGAAAACGCTTTTATAGCATCCACGCCCGGCGGCCGCCCTATCAATTACTGAGGCTTCATTGTGGTATGCCTCCGTAAAAAGACAAAACCCTATAAGAGTGTATGTCACAGAGTGCACCGTCGTGGATTACCTATATTTTATGCAGGAAGATTGTTTATGGATACGGTGACGGAGCGCAATGTGCAATCAGCATATATATTCTGTAAACAGATAGTGCCAGTGTTTAGTTTTTTTTCCAAGGTAGTTATTTTGGCTGTAAAAACCACTTTTGTTCCGAAAGTATCCAAAGAAATGTCCAGCACGTCTTGGGCGTGGTGTTTCCCTAGAGCATCTACAGAGAAAACCTATAAGGAGCGCATCGACATTTTCCTACCTAGACACAAAAGAGACGCGTCTGATTGACGGCGACTCTAACTCCTCGCCCCCAATCTCTTCAGGGTAGTTCAACATAAGGCACATAGCTTCGTACGCGTTGTACTTTCATCGCAAGGTTTGCGTTGAAGCCATAGATAGCACGAAGTTCACTTCACTCGCTACAGAAGCTGTGCTTGCTAAAGGAGTGAGCTGCTATCTTTTCTACGAATGCGTTCCAATTTGTTGCTCTCGCCGTCATTGCTTTGCCCTTGCGGCGAAACTGTCACATTGTACATTGCTATGAGAGCGCATAGGCGACACCACTTTACTGTAACCAACAGTACCAGAGCTTGCCTGACAGCTAGCCAAGATTATTACGTCCAAACCAATATTACCCAACACAAGCCAATAGGAACCGTGCGTTAGCATGTGCTCCCTCTCTCTTTCTGCGCGGCATACTTAGATTTACATGGCTAGATACAAGTTTCAAAGTTTAATTTCACCATATGGAGCAAATTAATGAGAACCACCAATGTGCATCGGTATTTGACTTACCATTGGTGTGAACATTAAGAACTGTATCCTGACCATCTTTTTCTACGGTAAGAGAAATATTTGTGGACCTGTAATGACTGAGAGAGAAAAAAGGTATAATACGTCTCTCGGTGTAACCTTAGTGAATGCAGCATTCAAAATACTGAAATAAATATAAAGCTTGGAGTTTTGAGGAATTGACATTTAAACAAAAATTTAAAGCTTGACTGTGTCGCGAGGGGCTTTTGTGTAAACAAGCAAGAAAGCGTCGCTATGCTTAGCAACGCGCTGTTCCCTTACTATCGATAAATACATTTGGCGTCCTTACTAGTTACATGACCGAAGATTATTTAGTGTAGAGAGTAAACATTTGGTCCCACGTTAGGCTACAGAGTGCTAATAATGAGATATGGAACCCGGCTGGGTACCACGTACACAAAACACTTTTTACACAAAGTTTCCCAAGAGAGGCCAGATTGCGTATGTGGCCACGTGCGTATGTCCACGATATCATGAGCAATAACGACAGCTACTACGAGATTTAAACGTACTGGACCATCGGCCCTTCAGACACAGGAAATTTCTTTGTCCATGGCGAACACGTGCCTTGCAAAAAGGGGTGCTGCTAGCGATAAAGAACTTTCCGATAGTGAGTGGTGTACTTTTAAATCATTGAGAAACATTTTAGGTTGAATTTATTCGTATAGTCTAACCTGAACTGGCGCGGTAAGTGTGTCTTCAGTGTAAAAATTACTGTGTCCTTGTGATGGGAATTAGCCAATTACAGTGTTGTTACGTGACTGGATGCCATCTAGTGTTATTTTCAGCATATGCGGCGTTCGAGTAACTTCATTGCATGTTAACTATAGCGTTATGAGACTGCACTGTATTAATGCAAGAACCTTAGATGCCTCATCAAACGCGAAAATTGACCGTCGGCGTCCCGCGTCGGCGGCTTCAACACAAGGGATGCAAAAATCATCACGTGACGACGGCGCCATATGACGTGACTATGGTGTCACATAACGTGACGTCACATGATGACGCCATCCGATCAGATCGTCTCTTGGCCAAACGTGGGCCCATTATGGAGGCAGTATAAAAGCAAGTGCGATGCAGGAAGCTTGCAGTACCTCCCATTGTGGAGGCAGTGCAAAACCTCGGTAGTTGCAGAAAGCTTCCAGCACAAAGAACGCAGACGCAGGAAAAGAATACACACAAGGTGTGTTTCAACTAACAACTGTCACAGCTCAACACACGCAGCGCACTGCTCAAATACAACAAAGTACGCCCGAAAAGAACGCACTGGTATGGACAGGACGAGCGCGAACTACCACTGTTCTTACTTCAACTTGGCCCAACTTTGGCTCTTCTGGCTAGCGGCTCGCTCCTTTCGCAAATGCGGCCGCTGCAGCGATCAAAGTGACTTTCGTGCGGTCTATAGCTTCAACGCAAACTTTGCGGTGAAAGCACAAGACGTACAAAGCTCCCCCTCAAGAGATAATCGCGCGAGCACGGTCGACCACGACCTGTATGCCAAAGTACAAGTCGGAGATGCACATCCCAACTCCTGTGAAACACTAGTGAGTTTTGGAATTTGGGACCCACGAAATTTGCAACTCTCGAACTCTTGCGCTAATGGTGGGGCATAATGGTGGAGCCGATTCCGGGACACATCTACCCTATGTATAACAAAGGTCGGAGAGTCGCTTGTGCAAACGCTATCTTCAAGAGAGTCGTCCCACACAGTACTGACGTTCTCTTTGTCGATACAGCCAAATACGACGGAAAAGAAAGATTCGCTATAACGATTGTTGACTCGAAAGGAACACTAATCGATGTATCAATGCAGCATCAGTGCTTACAAAACATGCACATGTGGACATAGGCGTGCTCAGGGTTCGCCATCAGGGGGGGGCGAAGGTTCATCGCAGCGCCCCCCCACCCTACTAAAACAATGTACGGGGCAGATTTTGCGCCCCCCTCTTAGGTGATTAGGGGGAGCGGCCGCCCCCCCCCCCTGCCCCCGCTGTGCGCACGCCTATGCATGTGAGGAGGAGACCATCATATCCCTGGCCCTTCATACGGCTAAACAGCCCGTCACCATCTACTAGGATTCGCGTATGGCGGTTAGAGCCTACTCCAATGGTTTAATATCAGGCCAAGCTGCTAGCGTTATTCACAAATCTTTACAACGAGAAATAAATGAAAAACTGAGTGGTCACCACATCTCGTGGTTCCCTGCTCACGTCGAAAGTATAGCAGGATGCAATCCCAACGAGCGGGCTCATTCCCTATAGCGAGAACTCACGTACCGTGCTGCGTACCGTGCTGCGACTAACGGGCCGACTCAATCACAGGACTGCCTAATTAAGGGCCCTTTAACCACATTTAGCGAAATTAGGCTGTGTAGGAGGAAATTATCTCCCCCCAACAATATATAAACAAAGCAATATCAATCACTTTCAGACATTTGCAGACATGCACTTATGTCGCTCCTAGAGCCTTCAGTTGATCCAATCCCGATTTTCCACAGTCGTGTTCTAAGTGCGGGCGCGACACCTGTTCCTTCGAATATACGCCTTGTGCACCGCCTATAGAGGCGCCACTGATACCCACCTAGCGGGCGCCGCCGACAGTAAGTGCGGGAAGCCGAGCAGACGACAGCGCTTTGCACAGCTTTCCTGTGAGGCGATGGATGAAGTTGGCGGCTGATATTTCCCCTTCGTGCGGGTGCCAGACAACTAATTCTGCGCTGGCGTCTGCAGAAAAGGCGCGGGCCTCAGCGAAAGTGGACTTGTGCAGGATGTTTGTCACAAACGAGCGCTTAACTAAGCGCACGTCGCCGATTTGGAACAATGGCACGAAAGCCTGGCGCCGATGGTTCGTGCGCGACAGAGCGCGCGCATCGAAAAAACAAGTATAGAAAGGCGCCGAAAGTGCGCCCCTTACCCTCTCCACATAAGACGCCACCGACACAGCCGACGCACGCGAAAGGTCGGGATATTCGAGAAAGCAAAGCCGGCAGAGCAGCACCAGCGGCGCCGTCTGATTGCGCAGACGAATCGGTGAGAGGATCTAACCCTTTCCCTAGCTTTCGCTGTGCTACGCACAGACGAATCATACACACCTTCCCGAACCCAGGCGCGAGCCGATACAGGTAATGCAAGCGTGCGGCGACGGAGAGTCAGTCAGTGAGGAGTCAGTCGGGAAAGAAGTTATGTCGTTCTAGTGATAGCATCGTTCGCTCGACCGCAGAAGACGTGTTGTTTGATTATCTAGTGCTGTGAGTAAAGTATCAAGAGATGACGCCGCGGGAGCAGTGACTAGTTTTGAAGAGGGTCACCGACGAGACATGTGATGACCGACTGCGGAGGCGAACGAACGTCCACGTGGACTGGAGTGAATCGTCATGCTGGTGAGTATGAAAGGTGCGTCGCGCAGACCAGCGTAACAAGATCCAGCTATGAGGTGCAGCTCATGGGGAACATCCGCTTTGTTTTGTTTACAAAGGTGGCGTCTCAATCATTTCTTGTTCTTTCTGAATTCAACCATTGCTGCATTTCTGTTTCTGTAAATAATAAATTAAGAACTTAGCTTGTAATAGCGCGGTACATGTACCGCGCTAGTACAAGCAAAGTTCATGGATGACCAACTTGCCCGAACTACAACACTTCTGAAATATAGAACGTTTGAGCGATGTGCCCTTGGGGTCACGGCTGTCGAACCAAACCAATACATGTTCAGGCTGATAACTTTGGTCGTCTACCAGTGTCAACATGATCGAGTGCATCCAGCGAGCACCGATATGGCAGAACGAAAGCATTAGAACAAGAAGCGACGTGTTAACTCGCACAATGACGAAGCGGCTTGCCTTTGCCAACGAACAACGGCGATCCATTGCTTCCGTCGCTCTTGCTCAGGAGGCCTTACGGTAAGTGAATAAAACCCTGCTCCGTGCGCGTTTTTGTAGGTGTTTGAGCACTCCACTCCACAGCAATTGTTGTTCGACATCCCTTGAAGTTTCAGCCACCACACATACGACGAACATTGCCTATTTCACTGCGGAAACGTGAACAACGCGGAAACACACTTACAACGACGTAGGAAACCATGGCGGCCGCCTGCTTGCTTTCCTGAAAGTAATGACCGACTTCGCCGCCTATGGCGCTTCCGTCGGCGCGCACTAGGCGTATATGCTTTGGCTGTGCCCATTTACTTTTGAACCCTGGATTTTCTATTTTCGTCGGAGACCTTTCTTGTACATGCGTCGGAGACCTTTCTAACAGTTACGACGTCAGAAGATCAAAAAGGAAAAATTGAGCCGCTTATGCAAGTATTTATGGATTAATCAACATGGACTCAAATTAGGTCATCAGGGCTCAGTGGTTGTTAAATGAAAAAAATGGCTTGTTTATTCCTACTACTCACTAGAGTACGCAAAATGTGAACCAACGACTTATTAGTCAATGTGATATTCCTTGCAAAAGCTTGTGTACGATGTGACAGCTTGTGTACCCATGACTTCGGTTACGCTTTTAAATGCGAAGCATTCTTAGCAAACCTCAGGCACTTTGAGCCTATCTATCTATCTATCTATCTATCTATCTATCTATCTATCTATCTATCTATCTATCTATCTATCTATCTATCTATCTATCTATCTATCTATCTATCTAGCCGCTTACGTCTGGGCGCTCTCCTGGTCGCCTCCTTAACTTCTAATATACCAAAATTGGCATAGCAGGGGATCAGTGTTTCATGAACACGATTCACTGTTCATGGCATGAATAACGCAAAATACCATGAACAGTCAATCGTGTTCATGAAACACGCAAAATACCTATCACGCAGGCAACCGGAAGGATACGCTGCTAGTGGTACCGCCAGTTACATCCAATTCTTTGACCCCCTTCTTTATTTTTGCTAATTTGTTTATATATTATGGTTTATCGAAAGCTTCTGCCCCTATCACTTTCTTTTTTTTAAGGAATGTTATTATAGTTCTTATCTAATTTCTCTCTTTTTTTGTAATTTTTTAGCAAGCGTTGTGTAAACCATTTACATTATAAAGTACAGTGTGGCCAATTCCCCTTGCGGATATGAGCCAAGATCTAGGCGACAAGACAAGACCTATCACGTACGCCGTGAAACCCTTTCTTTCAGTCACGTGTGGCACATACCCGCATACCAGAGTTTATGTTATGCGAGTATGTGCCACAGGTGATACAAAGTCTCAACCGACACAGTAAACGCGAACAGACACATTGACACGCGAGGAAAGTGAATAATAATAATTGTTGGGGCTTTACTTTGACCATCTGGTATTCTTTAACGTGCACTGAGATCGCACAGTACTCGGGCATCTAGCATTTTGCATCCATCGAAATGCGACCGCCGCGGCCGGCATCGAACCCACGGCCTTCGGGTCAGCAGCCGAGCACCGTAACCGCTACACCGCCGCGGCGGACACATGGAAAGTGAGGAAGCTGAAGACATAACACCCCTGGCAGACGCTCAACAACTATCCACAGCACTCGCTCACGTGGTCCGCAACGTGGACCACGTCGATTGCACAAAAACCGGCGTCAGTGCTTCCTACAATAAATCTGCCGAGAGAACCAGGCCTCTCATCATTACCGGTGACTTCAACAATGATTTATCAAGACCCAACGGCGCCTGGTCTTTATACTGCGTGAAAGACGGCTTGAATGTGGACAGGGCCACAAAAAACCTCGCTGCCACGTGCAGGACAGGAGGCGTCATAGATCATTTCGTCGTGAGAGGCATCCAGGGTTTCCACCAGCTTGAACGAATACTAGCGCGACAAAAACCATTTCCACCAGGTGCTCTATAGGGAACCCAAGCTCAAGTTTGCGGCGCGACGACAGCGCCGCGCCAGCCGCGCCGCGGCTCTGTCGGAAAGTTCTGGAACGTGGCGTGGCCGACTCACCCCCTTTCACGGTAGCGGTAGCGCACGTGCGCACGCGTTCTTCTCTCGGTGCGGGTAACTGGGGGGCCGTCAGCTGGGTTGGTTGAACCGAGAGGCTTGCTGTGCGAAGCTCCGCACTTCCACGATGGCAGAAGCGACCCCGCGGAAGCGCAAGCGTGGTCCGAAGTATTGCAGTTTAGTGGCCAGCCACAACAGTGCAGACAAGGCACACGATTCACGTGTTAAACTGTATCGGCTCCCGGGCGTGTCGCACGAGAAATAAAGGCGGCAAGCGTGGATAGCTGACAGCGCTGTCTCGCCTTCTATTTTGGCTGTCTGAGTTCATCGCTTTCGTTCGTTCCGACTACCTGAATCGGTAAGTAACGGGGCGCATGCACGCAGCGACTACAGTAATGATTACTCGCTGTCTTCACGCATTGTTAAAGTCCAGTTACAGTTGTAGGTGAAGCAACTTTGTGTTTTGATTCCCCGTGCTCGTGAGACCTACCCGTCGTTGTTGAACGTTCACATTAGCGTTATACCTTTAGCGTTGCGCGGTTGGTTGAATTCAACTGAACTCCGCACATTGTCAGAAGTTCGGCGCCTGCATTTCACGCGTCGGGAAGGCTGCTTTATCACGCCGGAACGGACGTCTGTGCATTTTCAGCAAGCTTTGACATCGTTCTGCAGGTTTGCTTTGTTTTTGTCACTTTATTGGGGTGATATATATTTAAGCCGCAAAATATAACTGGCACTTAATACATGCTTTGCAATTGCAACCTTGAAGTAACCACCTTCTGACTTTGTGCGATTTTCTAGCCGCGTTCACGCAACAGGTTTTATACGCCTGTCAAGTCGATATCATAAAAAGAGACTGCAAGCATGACGCGAGAGCCGAAAAAACGAGGCGAGCAGTTCATCTTGCTTCACAGTGGTTGAAGCTCAGCTAGCTGCCTCGCGTCTTAATCGGCGGGTGATTCTCCAGCGGCTCGGAGGACTTGACTCAAACCTTCTCAGGAAGCAGTGCCATGGCCGTATAATCTTTTTTTCGCACGCCGCAAACGTTTGTTCACGAAAGTACACGGCTGCTACTGTAAGCATGCCATATCAAAACAACAAACATATGATTCCTAGTCCACGCCGCAGAACATCGATACCGTGTACGGCTTCATTTCGGAGTACATGTGGACCATTATACATCTTTAACATGACAGAATGAGACTTACCTCGAGATATACGTCCTACACGTTGTAATCGCGACTTGGGAAATGCACTTCGCTTTGAGTCGGGCGTGGTTGTCGTCGATCGTCCGCTCTTCACCGTTAGCATGATAGCCTTTCTCATTTTATCAAGTTCGCTTTTCGGAAGCGCCAGTCAAGCTTTTCGGAAGCGCCAGTCAAGTCACAATGTACCGCACTGCACGCTGTACATTGTGAGACGGCGCAAGTGCACCGCGAGAGCTCTGCACGTACACGGAAGCGAGCGGCAACGCGGTGGAGAGAAGGGAAAACGCTCGCTGATCACGCCCCAGTTTCTCTTTTTCTGCCAGAGATGGCGCTGCCTGTCCAGAGCAGCAGCGCCGCTAAGCGTTGCTTGGGAAGCCTATACCTCGCACTTCACTACACTTAGACCCCTCGTAGCCGCGATCACGAACGGATCCGATTAACAAGTCCGGTCCAGCTGCTGGTGCTCACCTGATCGCGGTGATGATGACGTTGTTCAAGAACTGTCAAGAACCACTTCTACACATACACACGGGTTCGTGAAACGTGCGTGCGTTCCCGTCATAACACGTAAGTATAAGCACAACAACTGTGACGCAACTGCATTAACTCCAACTGTTGCTGTAACGTACGTGCAGTGCGCCTGCGTGTGCCAGTCGGCTGTGCATATAACCAGGGGAACTTTGCTGAATGAAGCTTAGTTGCGAGTAACACCTGTCCGGTGCATTTGTGTTTCTTCTTTGTGCTGTTCGGATTCACGCTATCCAGTATGAAGAATATAAGCACTACATATCAGCTTACCGCTTCTGTCGTTGATAACACCCATGTTGTTTTTGGCATCCTTACGCAACTGCGAACAACTGGTTATATAATACGTATGCGACTCTTCAGCATACGAGTGTTCATACCACTTCCACAATTCCCGTCATTCCGTAACGCTTCGCTCAACATGAAAAATTATGCCACAGTCACCATCCCGCGCATGCTTCGCATAACATCGATTCCCACGGTACGTGGGATCTGCCGAATTTTTTCTTCCTTGTGGCTTCCAGCTCCGCAGACATACCCCAACTTTGGTGTCAATCTCAGTGGGGATCATTAAAGGATTATTCCTCAAAAACGAGCCGTTTTGGTTTCATTTTCGAGGTGCTAGGGGAAATGTTGTGTGGTGGTGTCAATTGACACTGCCAGGGCCGAAAGGGTTAATGAACGTGCGCTCCACTCTCCACGAGGCGGTCAGCTCGGATGAGCGACTGCGCATCCGGATCTTACGCATCAATTCCAGGCGGTCCAGAGGGCTGGTATTGTCGCCGAGAGTCATCATCTCCCGGTGCTGATATGGGTGGAGCCATCGACTTAACTAAGGAGATCTCTGGCCTCTTTTATTCTTGATCCTCAGGACTCCAGTAAAGTTCTTTGTATGTCTGTTCCCACTAGCTCCCGCCACCATGAGCCACGGCACGCTATTCTTCCTGGCCGACTGTCCACGAGTGGTGCGGCGCCACACTCCAAAATGGAAAACCAGCGCGGACTGCCAATGAAACGACGCAAACGCAGCTCGGGCAACGGTGCATAAGGGTCCACGTCTCGCAGTATTTTAATTTCCCGTGCGTTTGTATTCTACCGTTAGTTTCCTGGAGAACGAATGACACATGGCGAAATTATCTAAGGCAGCGAACTGCGGAGCAAGTGGCCGCAGGTCCGAAAGCCCATACGGGTGCTTCGGAAATTTTTCTTCTCAATTATCTTTATTTGTCGCTTCTATCTATCTATCTATCTATCTATCTATCTATCTATCTATCTATCTATCTATCTATCTATCTATCTATCTATCTATCTATCTATATATATATATATATATATATATATATATATATATATATATAGATGGATAGATAGATAGATAGATAGATAGATAGATAGATAGATAGATAGAAGCGACAAATAAAGATAATTGAGAAGAAAAATTTCCGAAGCACCCGTATGGGCTTTCGGACCTGCGGCCACTTGCTCCGCAGTTCGCTGCCTTAGATAATTTCGCCATGTGTCATTCGTTCTCCAGGAAACTAACGGTAGAATACAAACGCACGGGACGCCACAGGTGGCGAAATTAAAATACTGCGAGACGTGGACCCTTATGCACCGTTGCCCGAGCTGCGTTTGCGTCGTTTCATTGGCAGTCCGCGCTGGTTTTCCATTATATATATATATATATATATATATATAAAATGGAAAACTATATATATATATATATATATATATATATATATATATATATATATATATATATATATATATATATATATATATATATATATATATATATATATATATATATATATATATAGATAGATATATAGATATATATATCCCTATTGAAAATCGTGGGTTGGTGGATGCTGGAATTCTTGGTGGACAAGGTGGAAACAATAGTGGATGTGGTGGAAACTGTGGTGGTCATAATGGCTGATGATGGCGAGAGTGGAAAAAATGGTGGCAGATGGTGGTGGTAGTGGCGAGCTTCTTTTGGTGTTGAGTGGAAAATGCTGGCTGATGGTGGCGAGAGTGGAAAAATGGTGGCAGATGGTGGTGGTGGTGGCGAGCTTTTTTTGGTGTTAAGTGGAAAATGCTGGCTGATGGTGGCGAGCAAAACATGTTTCGGTGGATGGCTTGGTGAACAAGCTGGATGACGGTGGCATGATGGAAATGCACGTGACATTATGTGAAATCACTGTCACTTCTAATGTTTTGCTGTTCAATGTGTAGAAAAATATGTTTACAGTTCAAAGAAGCCAACGCCGATCATTAAGCTTTCCAGCACGCTTTTTTTTTATTCATGCGGCGTAACCGCCTCAAGATTTGTGGAGCACAGCAGCCGTGAATGTTTACATTTTACGCACGTACTTATCAGGTTTACATCCGCGATGTGCTGCTCCATTGTGATGTTTACAAGTCTAGAAGTGTCGGTGTGAACAGCGACAGTATCTGTGTTACATCGGCGCGCAGTTGCCGAGACGTAAATGAGCCCTTCCAGCGGGTAGACCAGAAAACAGCCGCCGCTTGATACCGTCACGCTAGAAACGCAACTCTGGCAATTCTTGCACACTCACTTACCTCAGCGGCACTTTAAGGTAACAGTGAAAATGCGTGCGAAGCTATAATGCACAAACTTTTACCTTCGGCCTGCGTCGAGATAAGCCCGACCAAGTATCACTTCCACCATCATATTCTACCACCATGATTGCCACCAAAGGTTAGGCATAGCTTACCGACCGAGTCCGTCTACGTGTTATCGGCACTTCTGGGTTTCAGGATACATAATTCCGATGAGTACGAATGACTTTACAGTACAGCTGTGGCATCGGCTAACCTAAATGAAGCATTTTTTCTTGTGTACGGTGTCCGCACAAGAAGCGATCAGCATAGATGCGACGCGCTTCCAGCAAACGGATCCGCTCACCAACCGCCGGCGGTCGCACTCGCCGGCGCTTCTCTGACACGTATGCGAGAACATAGACTTGTCAATTCGAACGCCTTACTGAACCAATATGATGGCATATTGTTCCCACGCACTGCACTTGCGTTTGGCCGAGCTGTTCTGCAGTTGTAGCTAATGATACAGCGTCAGATCAGTGCGCTGGCACGGCTGCGCTGTAGGCTGCGCGAAAAAAGCATCACAATACTCTATTAACCGTACGCGCGTATTTATCGAATGAGATTTGAGTCGACATAAAGCTTCTGCACATGTCGCAATTTGGAAAAAGCGAGAAACGGCAATTAAACTTAGCTGTAACATTCCCGCTCCTCGGTCCACTTGACACTTTTTTTGGAGTTACGTTGTGAATTCTACAAGAAAGTTAGCGCTGTTGCCATTATCGACATGCCATTCGTTACCGGCAGCAGTTTGTTCGCGTTTAATAACTATGCAAATTTTAGTAGGATGTGAAGATCGCGTCTGTGTCCAGTATGAAACATACAAAGCTGAAGCCAAACGGTGTATTCGTATGTTGACTAGTCATTTTGCAGAACTCAGAGCAACTGTCAGCGTGGCGTAGTGGTAAAGTACTCGGCTCGAGATCCAAAGGTCGCACGTTCGAATCCCGGTGGCGGCAGTTTTTTTTTTGCATACGGCTTTTTTTTTTCGTTTTTTGTAGTAATGCTTTCTACATCGCCTTCTATACAATTATTTATGTGTAACAGCTAATCACGATGGTCCCGACGCTGTAGAACCGTTTTACGCTCCGCAATTCCCAGCATCCATCATACGCCAGCATCCAGTATACACCATGTGCCACCATCTTCCAGCACCATAATCCACCATAATGGTGGATGGTGGAATCGACCATCCCACATGGTGGATAAAAGAGGAACGAGACAGAGAAAAAGACACAACGCCTGTTCACTAGGCCGGCTGTTCTATTCTCTGGCCTTCGTCGTTCTCTTCCTTCGCCCCAGCCGATCTCGCGCCCGTGCCCGAGCGCCGCTGTCTTCTTTACACTCGGCCACGCTGCGAAATTACATGGCGAGCTGCAGAAATGGTTTCGGGTGGACGACATTGGCTGTGCAGCGCTGGTAGTCGCAGGCCCACAGGCCCTGGACGCTGAAGTGAAAACGTCTCTGGCGGGCGGTACTGGCTGTGCCTGGGTGGTCGCTCTTTTGCACGCCACGACGTGTCTTGCAGAATTGCCGAAGACTCCGGCGGTCGACTTTGGCTGCCTCGTTGTGGCAGCAGGTCTCGGCCACACTGCGATTCGGTTTGGGGATCTGCCGAAAGGGTGTGTGGAGGGCGAGACTGGTTGCATCGCAGAAGTTGGCCTCGGCCACGAAGCGACTTTTTGTGGGCAGGTGCCAGCCATACATCCGGCAGTCGACTCAGGCTGTGTCGCGGAGTAAGCGGCGGACGCGGCATGCTCGAAGAAGGTTGCCGGAAGAGCATCCGAGGAGGCACAGTGGGTGGCCTAGCTTCTCGGCCCCCCTTTGCCGCTTCTTTGAGGACGTCGGTCACATTCGCATCATTGTCAACTCCGGGAAGACGGTCACGACCTTCGTCAGCAAAACGAAGTTTCAGTGGCAGTGGCTTTGGGAAAACGGAGAAGTCCTTTTCCGCAGATACAACCTCCACGTTAGTATTAGGATGCTCATCGCTCATTTTCCTCTCCATCATCGTCCGGCACTGCTGGCGGTGTCCGGGCGGCACACCGGGTGACCTGGCTGTGGAGTCCACCGCAGACTTCTTACGAATAGTTGATGGTACATCAACGGGCAGTGGAATTAGCAGGTCGGCAGCTTCCTTAGGCTTGCCCGGGAGACCCTTCTCGCTGGGTGGAAGGTGATCGAGTGCGAACGACTGCTGTCGAATCTGTCGAAGCGGCTCCGATGAGTCTGTGAGCGTGTTTATGGTCGACATAGGCTCTCCCAGCTCTGGTGGCGTGTCAGGCACGACAGGAGCTGGCATCTGCACGTGCACCTGCAGCAAAGGCGCAACTGGGGGCCCATTCTCTAACTGAATCGAATGAGGAGTGCCAACGCAGGCCGCGCTACGGTGGTGGTGAGCTTTATCTCTGAATGAGGGCAGGTTCGTGGACGCCCGAGCGGCACCGTCGTGGTGGTGTGTCGCAGAGTTCCCATGCGCGGTAGAGTCTGGGTCGGCAGAGATAGGGTCGGAGGAATCGAAAAGCGGGCGAAATACATAAGTAAACCTGGCGCACCATTCAGTCCAGGATTGTTGTTTGACGCCTTCGTAGTTGTGCAATGCCTTGGCAGCATCTCGAAGCTGGTCGATGGCCACCAGCCATTTCTTATGGTCTGGCCAGGCATGGCAGGCGGCGAGGTCGTTTACTGTTTTGACCCACAGGACGGCGTTATCCTGGAATCCTCGGAACTCCGGTAGTTCCGATGCAACCGCTGATGGTAATGCGGACTGCAAGGGTCTGGAGGCTCTCGCGGCGAAACTTTCTAGTTCCTGGAGAAGCAAGGATGTCGCCCGCATGACGTCCGTGGGAAGGTTGAGCGAGGAGCCTGAGGAGCCAGGGGCGATGGCCGTGGAGAATACGGGGCCCCCGGTACTCACGGCGGTGGTTGAGAACCCACAGTTTGAAAGCGCCAAGCTGTGAAGCTGTTCGGACAAGCGCGTGGCTGCGCAGATGATCCTCGTAGCATCGTCGGGTGAGCCGCCTGGAGAACCATTGGCTGCGGCCGCGGAATATTTTTTCGTCGCAGCAATCAGCATGGCGATGTCCTCAATCGGGGATGCGTGGTCAACACGATGAATGGCATCACCGGTAGAATACCGTCGAGCCGCCGAGGAGGCCTGGACGCCTTCCCCGGACGATGCTTGTAGCGCCGGCAGGTAAGCGGGTGTCGAGGAGGCTTGGACGCCGTCCCCGCCGAACTGTGGTTCCTGCGGCGGCAGGATTGCGGTTTCCATGCCCTAGGAAGCGTGGACGGCGTTCCTTAACTGGCGGCTTCGCAAAGCCGAAGACAGACGAGCACAGGCTGTTTCTGCCTTAAGGCTCCGTGTTTGACGACTGCGCCATTGTAGAGGAACGAGACAGAGAAAAAGACTCAACGCCTGTTCACTAGGCCGGCTGTTCTATTCTCTGGCCTTCGTCGTTCTCTTCCTTCGCCCCAGCCGATCTCGCGGCCGTGCCCGAGCGCCGCTGTCTTGTTTACAATATATATATATATATATATATATATATATAGAGAGAGAGAGAGAGAGAGAGAGAGATAATCGGTCGACGTGAACAGTCTCGCGCCCGCGGCGCCGTTGATCCGTAGGTGGCTGAAGAGGCTCAATAACGTAGTTGACCGGTGAACTCTGGCGTAGGACCCGGTAAGACCGTCATACTTAGGGACGAGCTTTGCGGAAAGGCCGGGGGCAGGTGAGGGCACGCAAAGCCACACGATTGTTCTAGTTGAATATGACGAAGGAGATAAGTGTCGGTCATGAGAGTGTTTCTGGCAGGCCTTGTCATGCGTGGTAAACGAGCGTGCGAGCTGCCGACACTCTTCGGCATAAGTGGCGGCTTCGGCTAGAGTCGTAGATTGTGAGGGGTCCGGTCGATACAGGAGAATAGTATCCAAGAAGGAGGAAGGTTCCCGACTATAAAGCACGAATAACGCAGAAAATCCGGTAGTAGACTGAATGGCGTTGTTGTAAGCATACGTGACAAACGGCAGTATGTGGTCCCAATTCGTGTCGTCATCGGAAACATACATGGATAGCATTTCGCCGAGTGTGCGATTGAAGCGCTCGGTCATCCCGTTGGTTTGCGGGTGATATGCGGTGGTAGTTCGATGGACAACGTTGCATTCGCGGAGGAGGGCTTCTAGGGCTTCAGATAAAAAAGGAACGTCCGCGATCACTGAGTAGCTCGCGAGGCGCACCATGCTGAAGATCGAGCTTTCGAAGGATGAACAAGCCGACATCACGCGAGCTCTGCAAGCGCGGAAAATTCAGCGTAGCGCGTGAGGTGATCCACAGCGACGATCGCCCAGCGGTTCCCATCTGGTCTGTACGGTAGGGTTGATAGTATAGGTTTAATTCTTTCGGTGCGGTGATTGTCTCATAGGCGGGACAGCGACGGGACAGCAGTCAGTTCCCAAAACGGAGCCAACACGAGCACCAACCACAACAACCGTCTTCTTCATCATTTCTCTACGGGTAACCGTATTTATCACTACAATATATATATATGTGTGTGTGTGTGTGTGTGTGTGTGTGTGTGTGCGTGTGTGTGTGTGTGTGCGTGTGTGTGTGTGTGTGTGTGTGTGTGTGTGTGTGCGTTAGACACAATAGTAATGTGAACTAACAGACAATAATGCCAAGAAAGTATGGGGGGTCTTATTTTTATTATTTGGGATATAAGTGTGGAGAAACTAAAGTGAACGAAAAGACAACTTGCCGCCGGCAGAGACCCAACCTGCGCCATTCGAATAACGCGTCCGATGCTCTACCATTGAGCTACGGCGCCGGTCATCTCCCCGTCCACTTTATAGGGTTTATATGTGCATTTAAACGTAGGAGTTTTAGTCAGCGCCGATCGCAGCCATGGCGGCGAGTGTGGAACACTCTTTTTCTGCCTTTTACAGCGAAAGCTGTTATGAGATCATTTCACCGGCCGTTTTTGGCGCCGTAGTTGTCCGCCGCCGCCACCGCCGCTGCTGCCGCCGCAGCCGCCGCCGGTGTCCGTAACCAGTATCGCTCGAAATAAGAAAAAAACAAAATAAAAAAAATTCAGGGTGGAACGAGGTTCGAACCTGGGCCCTCTGCGTGGGAGCCCAGTATTCAACCTCTGAGCCATGCTGGGTTTTTTTTTTTTTTTCTTGAAGCTGCTTTGCAAAAAGGTCCTATACAGGCTTCATGTCGGGAAGGAACCACATTAGCATATGCAATATAGCGTGGTAGAAGAGTAAAATAAGCACCAAGCGTCGCACAACACGAATTTTGTAACCAGGCGTCGCACAATGCGAAATGCGCAACGAGTAGATTGTTGAATGCTTCCAACCCATTACAAAGGGCCTTGCCATAATTCTTCATCGTCATCAGGCACAGCATCAACAAAGTGCGCATGATGCCTTACATGCATTTAGCAGGTACCAACGCTGTCCGTAGAATGACGAAAAATGGCACAGTGCCTGCTGCTTTACTTCTCAAAAATTAGAATGATTTATAGCGTAGTGGGTTCCTCGCAAGTGCACTTGTATTGGTTGCCAAGGAAGCGCATAAGCGCATGATCCCCAAGGATGAGCAGTTTTGGCTTCATTTCCGAGGTGCTAGGGGAACTATTGTGCGGTGTCGTCAAATGACGATGCCAGGGCCGAAAGGGTTAACCAACGTTTATTGTTTCGCACCGTGGTGTTGCGATCGCAGTATCTTCTATCTTAAAATACACGATACATTCTTCAATGTATCGGAAATGCAGATACTGATACACGTCTCGCGAGACGTATCGCGATACAGATACAAGATACCCAAACAGTATCTAAGATAGTATAGAAGATATATGGATCTTCGACACTGCTCAGCACTGGCACCAAGTCTGGCATAAGAAACCCTTGCTATGAATGAAGGAAATATTACTTTTAAGGGCTCGTTTTTTCCTTGCTAGACACAATATCAATGAGAACTAACAGACAATAATGCCAAGGAAAGTATGGGAGGTGTTATTTGCAGTAATTGGAATATAAATGCGAAGAAACTAAAGGGGATGAAAAGATAACGTGCCGCCGGCAGGGATCGAACCTGCCACCTTCGAATTACGCGTCCGATGCTCTATCGCGTCCAATGCGGCAGTCATCTCCCGGTCCACTTTATAGAATTTATACTTGCATTTAAACGCAGGAGTGTTAGTCAGCGCCGATGGCAGCCATGGCGGCGAGAGTGGAACACTCTTTTTCTGCCTTTCTGGCATCACGTAGCACGTGATCTTTTTACGAGCTGGTAGCATGTGTGTATACGGGGTGTGACGGCGACGGCAAAAATCCACCCAGTGGGTCCATGTAATGGCTATCGCAATAATAACATGCCATGGCTGTCGCGTACGTCATGATACCTTTTCCTTCGGTCACGAGTGGCGCAACGTCACTTACCGTGATACTTATGCAGGTATGTGTCAGACGTAATTCACAGTGAGTATCAGCTGAGAGACAGCGAGGACAGACTTGGAAAATCCTAATGCAATACAGTGAAGGAGCCCGTGTGCCCGTGTCTCACGTGCGTTGCATGAGTCGAGAACGTTGTAGGTGATCCAAAAATCACATGGACGGAAATAATAAGGATCATTCTTCGAGATGGAATCGAACTCAGGCGTTCTACATGACAGTCAACTATTCTACCACACAGCCACGCCAGTGCTGTAACTGGAACGGGGAAAGACCCAGTAGAGTGGTCATGTATGGGCAACGTAAATCATAATTGCAGTGTTGGCTTACCCCCTTTACAAGAATGTAATGAACATTACTTATGTACACATACTCCACGAGGTATAGGCAACCGTTGCTTGGCCCTCAAGGGATGCGCTGACAACCGCTACTTATGACATGCACGTCATTACATTGTATCTTGCACTACGTTATGATAAAACTGACGTCTATGCTCTAACGTGACTGCCGACTTTACGTCGACATATAAGCTACCCTCTGGTCGTTACACAGATACTTGACACAGCATTACACAGATACTTGACGAAGGGAAATTGCTTGTCTCATCCAAGCCACTGATACAGAATGACGTCAGCAGTGCTGCGCGCTTTGTGACGGCGGCAGCCAATACTGAAGCTGGCATCAACGGCTTCCTGGCGGCAAAATTGACATCGTGGCATATAAAAGGCGCACACGAAGGCCGCTCGCGCGAAGGGCACGGCAGGACTGCCAGAATGCATCCGCCTAATCCTTTTACCTTCTTTACGCAGGTGATGAATGTTATGATAAGTGCTTTCGGTCAAATAATCTGTTTTTTGTTCTGCTGCCGGGGCCAATGCTGCTTGTTGAGCTGTTGTGTGAATGTGTTGGCGTTACATTTACCAACACAATGTTGTTTTTATGTGGTGCCATCGAAAGAAACCCCGGTCCCGATGTCACTACTGATCCGAAGCAACTGCAATTGATTGCTGATAACCGACGGAAATCAAGCAAGAACAATTACCCGCAATTGAATCGAAGTTGGAGCTCCTTACGGTATTATATGGTAAAATAGCAGCTTGTATTAAGGGCCTGGCTAGTTTGCAGAAAAAAAATATATGTACCATCGACCTTAATGTAGATGACCTGGAAAATCGTTCCGGGAGGTCAAACCTCATCATTTATGGTGTAGCTGAGGATGAAGAAAAAAGCGATGACTTTTTTGAAGAAGCTGTAAATGAAACAATGATCAAAAATATTCTCAACATGGAGCCTGTTACTTGCAAAAGAATTCAAAGACGTGAGAAACCTGCCCGACCGATAATAATGAAACTTGCCAATTTTCGAGATAAAACTAGGGTCTTGAATGAATGCGCAGGTTGAAAGGGACCAATTATTTCATAAGTGAAGATTTTTCAGTCCATACTGAAGACGTAATAATGAAACTTTGGAACTACCGCTAAACAAAAAAGGAGACTGGAGAGAGCGTTTCTTTACCTAATGAGAAACTGAGAATGAACGGTGAGCTGTATTGCTGGGATGAGAGCCAAGCAAGTGTGGTACCTTTAAACAGATAGTCGGGACCCTAGCTCGAAAAAAACCAGCGAGGCAAATCGAAGTCACTACGTCAACGACAAAGTGTGAGAGAAGTTTCATAAATTTAAATGCACGCAGTATTGTTAATAAAGTAGGTTCCCTAGAGTCGGTCCTAATTAGTCTTTAGCCTGATTTCCTTGCTGTGACAGAAACATGGCTGACACAAGATATAACGGACCTTGAATTGACCCCAGCAAATTACTATTTAGCAATGCGAAAAGACAGGCAAACACGTGGAGGGGGGGCTGTTACGATATTTATAAAATCTCTTTTTCAAGACTTCCTGATGTAGAAGATGTTGAAGCTATCTTTTGCAAACTAATGTTGGCTGAACACCTGGTCATGGCGGGTTGCGTTTACCGCTATCCCACATCTGTTTGTAGCGTTACCCGTTCGCTATATGACTATCTGCTTAAATGACTATATGACTATCTGCTAAAATCGCCCACTAAGATTATCCGGCAAGTGGCCGGCTAATCTTAGAGGGTGATTTTAACCTACCCAATATTGATCGGCAAGCCCTGCGCTTTCCACCGGCATTCTCTGAAATATTGAGTGGTTTGATGTTGCATTTTAACCTGAATCAGGTAGCTACCCAGCCCACGCGTGCTAACGGAACTACATCAAATATTCTTGATCTGACATTTCAAACTCATTACTTTCCACGTGAAAACATCAATTTACAAATTGTGCAAGGTATATCAGATCGCGAAATAACATATTTCACCATCCGCTCACAAACCCCTATCCTAGTCATTTAAATGCGTAGCACATTTTACGTTTTTTTAAAATACTGATGATGTCAGTATTATCGTACCACCAGCTTTGAATTCGCTGCATTTGAAGAACTTTCTACAAACACTCCCATAGTTATACACACTTTGGGGAAAAAATACAGACATTGTATTTTTCATTCTTGAAAATTATGTGCCAGTCAAGTCCAGAAAGGCAAAGAAAACAAATCCTTCGATAACAGGCGAAATAATCCAAGCTAACCAAAAAGTAAAAAGGCTACATAAAACCCTCAAGCTAAAGCCAACGCACGTAAACAGACAAGCGCTTAGCGTATCCATAACAAATATGAAATCAAAAAACGCCAGTCCTGCGCTGAAACCGCAGCACAGTCACAGCGAAAGCTGGAAGAGCGGCGTTTCTAGAGCCCGTTAAGCTCTCTTGGGGCTACAATACAAGTACACTTGAAAGGTACCCACTACGCCATAAATCATAATTTTTGTGAAGTTGGGAAGCACCTAGTGAGCCATCATTCGTCACTCTGCGGGGCACCAGCTACACGTCTGTAAGGCATTATGTGCACTTTGTTGACGCGACGACTGATGACGATGGAGAATTATGGCTCAGCCCTTTGTAATGGGTTGGAATCTTTAAACGGCCCACCAGTTATGTAATTTGCATTGAGTGACGCCCGGTCACTATTTCCCTCTCTCGTCATGCTGTATAACATACGTTGACGTGGGAGAAAGACGGGGGGGGGGCGAAGAACATTACTAAGACCCTGAGGAAATGGGCCATGCGCTTATGGGCTTCCTTGGCAACCAATACAAGTGCACTTGCGAGGAACCCACTACGCTATAAATCATTGTAATTTTTGAGAAGTAAAGCAGCAGTCACTGTGCCATTTTTCGTCATTCTACGGAGAGCGTTGGTACCTGCTAAACGCACGTAAGGCATCATGGGCACTTTGTTGATGCTGTGCCTGATGACGATGAAGAATTATGGCAGAGCCCTTTGTAATGGGTTGGAAGCATTCAACAACCTATTCGTTGCGCAGTGCGCATTGTGTGACGCCTCTTTACAGAAGTCGCGTTGTGCGACGCTTGGTGCTTATTTTACTCTTCTACCACGCTATATGCATATGCTAATGTAGTTCCTTCCCGACATGAAGCCTGTATAGGACCTTTTTGCAAAGCAGTTTCAAGCACCAGCATGCTAACATTCGTTCCACTATATTCAAAGGTATAAAACTATGCTACAGTGATTGTTCAACTCGTTTAATTGTTAATGGCCACCTGTCAAAACCTCTGTCGATTCACTCTTCTGTGAAGCAAGGGTGTCCGCTGTCGCCACTGCTTTTTGCCCTCTATTTGGAACCACTGTGCTTAAGCGTGATTCGATCTTGCAATGTTCATGGTTTCAGTGTTTATGGAAATGAGGTGAAAGTATTAGCGTATGCAGATGACCTGGCGCTTTTTTGCACAGACTTTTCCAGCATAACAACAGTGGTGTCCACTATTCGGAAATTCGGAACCATTTCTGGTGCACGAATGAACTTTGCAAAAAGTTTAGGACTGTGGTTTGGCCCGTGGGCTTATAAACCAACAAATTTCGATGATATTGCATGGTCTTGTGTGCCACCGAAATACCTTGGCGTTCCATTGGATGTATATAAGTCAAGCGCACATTATTGGAAAGAACGTGTACCCAGCCTAAAGCGTTACGCCCATACGTTTATTCCCCATAACCTCTCAATTTTTGGCAGAGCTAAAGCATGCAATCTATTCCTGGCAACAAAATTATTCTACGTACTGCAAATACTACATTGTTCCAGGGTTTACATTCAGAAGTTTCACCGAATCTTTGCTACCTTTATTTGGTCATCAATTACGAGCCGATGAAGCGTGACAATGTTTTTAGACCAGTTTGTGCAGGTGGTCTTGGGATGGTGCATCTCTTTATTAGACAATTGGTGTCCCGTTTTTTCTATTTTCGAGACTGCGATCATCCGCTGCTTCGAACGTTTTTACAAGTGTATCTCGTCGATGTTTTACAATGTTTAGTGGTATCTGCTAATTGTGCCTCGCCTCCCTATTTGCAAGGATTCATGCGTAAAGTGTATGAATCAGTGCGGTTTTTGACAGTAAGATTCTCTAATGACTATTTATTCTCTAGTTCACGGAAAGATCTATATATATTGCCATATTAGATATGTTGTTTCCTGCACCTTTGTACCGCTCACTCTATGCTGGATTGCCTGGACACGACGTGCTTGTGCATGTGAAGAAAATGCCTATTTCACCAACATCCAAGACATTCTTCTACAAACTGCATACACAGACGCTGCCTGTGAAGACCTGGTTAAGCAGCAAAGGCATCTTTGTATCTTCAGTTAACTGTCGCCTCTGTGAAGTTCCGGAAACTATAGAACATTGCTTCATCAGCTGTAAAGACGCCATACTCTTCTGGGACGTTCTACAAAGGGCTTTTAAAAAACAACTCGATATAAATTCGTATAGCGTACGTTATTTCATGCCACCCAAAAGCCATTCTATTCCTGTTGACATGCTATTACTAATGGGTATACACACTTTATGGAAAACTCGCATGTTAGAGAGGTATGCGGAACCCATGGTATCATCGCGGTTGCATTTCATTCAAATGGCTCTTCAGCTAAAAGACTTTTACAAACAATTAGAGTTTCAACCGGACTGGTATCCACTCTTCATGAAATGTATAGCTTTAATACCCTTTTAGGACTTCTGTGTAACGCTTGTACGCTGGTAGAGACCACCTTGAATATTTTGTTCGCTATGTATGCTAGTTACACACATTTGTAATAAATACCATGAGACAAAAAAAAAACCAGCATGGCTCAGAGGTTGAATACTGGGCTCCCACGCAGAGGGCCCAGGTTCGAACCTCGTTCCATCCTGGAATTTTTTTCTTATTTCGTTTTTTTTTCTTATTTCGAGCGATACTGGTTACGGACACCGGCGGCGGCGGCGGCGGAAAACTACGGCGCCAAAAACGGCCGGTGAAATGATCTCATAACAGCTTTCGCTGTCAAATCAAGGCAGCTAAGAACAACTATTTTTCTACGACTCTTCCTAACTTCTTGAAAAACGCACCACAAAATATTTGGAATTGCCTGAACCCAAAACACCATGACAGCCCCGCCACTAACGGTGATGTTAATAGAACGTCCACAAATTCTTTTAACAGTTGTTATAAGTCAGTATTTAACACTGACAATGGAAAACAACCAAACATAGTCCAATCTGACCGTAAGCCTATCGAGCCACTCAAAATCACAAAACCAGGCCTGTTAAACATTTTGCTCAATATTTACACGAATAAAGGGATTGGACCTGATAATATGTTTCTTAAGAGATATGCTGAGTGGAATGCTACATACATGTGCCATATCTTTATTAAATTGTTATTGATGTGCACACTTGCTGCTGAGCGGAAAATTGCTCAAATCATCGCCGTCCATAAATATGGTCGCGCATCGGGGGTATTCAATTTTAGGAGCATTTCCTTAACCTCGACCATATGTAAACTCCTCGAACACGCAGCACTTAAACACATAAACATGTATCTCGAACAGGATTCTGTCTTTCATCCTATCAACATGGCGTCCTTCACGGTCCCTCAGCAGTCACTCAGCTACTAGAACTGACACACCACATATCACAAAATATAGATTAGAGGAAACAAACAGACTTAATCTTATTGGACTACTCGAAGGCTTCTGATTGTGTACGACACAAGGAACTAATGAAGTAGCTTCAGCGTACAATAGGTGAAGGCCCTATTGGTAAGTGGATAGAACTACCTGCGTAACCGCTTGCGATTCGTGCATAACCAAAACAAAAATTCCACTTTAGCAACTGTTACATCGGGACTGCACCAGGGCAGTGTACTGGGTCCTGTTTTCTTGCTGCTGTTCGTACATCAACAATTTTCCCGTGGCTCATGCTGGCGCGAGCCAGTGGGAACGCTTTGGCTCTTGTAGGCTTATGCCGCCGGAGGGAAGAAACGAGACGGCTGAACCAGAATCACGGTATGTATTATTGCAATAGCGTTTGTATGGATACTCTCAGAGGGTTTTTGCCGTCATTGTTGCCGTCGCCGTCAATGTGTCAAACGCCAGCGCGCGGCAGGAGACGCGGAGGGATCACTCTACGCGCCGCATTTTTCTAGAATAAAGAGTATCTAAGAAAGCCTGGTTGTAGCGCGCTGCTGAAATACAAAGGAGTAACAACTGTGACAGTTGGCGCTCGTCCTTTGTATAATTGTGCATTCTTTTCGAACGCCTTTCCTTGTGTTTGAGCCGCGCGCTGCAAGTGTCGAGCTGTGACTGTTGTTAGTTCACGCTCGTCATGTGTGTGTTCTTTCCTGCGGCCTTTGCCCTTGAGCGGTGCGCGGCAAGTATCGAGCTGCTTGTCGTTCTTCGTGTGACATTCTAATTGCTTGCTATAGCGTTCATTGCTTTGCCCTTGCGGCAGAAATATATATATATATATATATATATATATATATATATATATATATATATATATATATATATATATATATATATATATATGTATATATATATATATATATATATATATATATATATATATATATATATATATGTATATATATATGTAGAAGGTCTTCCTGGATTCGGTAGAATTATAGATGCTGAAGTGAAGTGGACGAACGAACGAAAAACGATGCTTTATGCCAACGTTGCGGCCGGGGACCGGCCTTCGTCAGGGCACACATGCATATGACTGTAATGCGTACGTCTTAAATAAGCAAGTAAATAAATAAATAAGTACGTCTTATTTAAGACGTACGCATTACAGTCATATGCATGTGTGCCCTGACGAAGGCCTGTCCCCGGCCGCAACGTTGGCAATAAAGCATCGTTTTTCGTTCGTTCGTGCACTTCACTTCAGCATCTATATATATATATATATATATATATATATATATATATATATATATATATATATATTAACACGAAAGTGTTTTATGGCGGTGTCCACCAAGACTTCAGTGACCTATTTCCGTCACAGAAATGACGTTGAAAAAATTTACACGATCAGATGGCAAAGAAAAAATGTTCAATCAACGGGCATCGAATCCGGGCACGCTATCCACTGCACCACTGTCGCAGACTGTAGATGCTTTACAAGCGCGCCTTTTATATCTACCACTATCCCGGTCGGCGGGGTGGTGTTGCCCTCCGGGAGCGGTAAAGTAAAGTAATTCGTCATTACTGTGGCCTCCGCAATTAACACCTGCAACAGGTTACACGTCCGTCCCATTGGGCGCATTTTCAATAGAAGTTCAATTTTGTCAATGCCTTAACACACCGCGAGGTGGCTATCTTAGCGCAAGCGTCGTAAAAGCGTCTCTGCGACGCGCGCCTGCCTCACCTGGCTGTTACACCGCGTTTCCCGCTCGAGCGCTCGCCCCGAGAAAAATCGCGGTCGGGGAGCGGCACGACGCGGTTTGCGTTAAGGGCGAGACAGACGGTACGATTTTTCATGCGATTCGACGTCCGACACGGCGGAGGGGAAACCGGAATGGTGATCTTTCATAGCATCGTACAGCCTCCATTCCCTCTCCCCCACCGCCGCGTCGGCCGTCGGATTGCATGGAAAATCGGACCGTCTGTCCCCCGCTTTACCCTTTAGTCGGGTTAGAGTACTAGTCCGGCCGTGGTGTTCAATCACAATTTAACATGCCGCGGGATGGCGACGAAGTTAAGCGTCCAATATGCGACGCTCGTCTGGCTATCACACCTCGTTCTCCGATTACGCTTTCACCGTTAACTACTGCAGCTACCACAAGGTTTTTTGTAATCATTTAACATGGACGTTAGTCGTCCGGATGGAGATGTACCACCAATCATCAATATGCATTTTGCAAACTTTCTTAAATAAATCTACAGTAAAGATTCAGTTACTTCTGTAAGGGCACGCTTTACTTTCGTGTTATTCCGATTCCTATGGCGGAGGGATCAACCATCTTTTCTTTCCTTACGCCGTGACCAAATCCTGGGGCTAAAATTACAGCGCAAACATACAGACAATCATCAAGAAAATAAACGTACCGCACGTGCGCTCACAAACAACTGCTTTATTCTTTCACACGCCAATGCATATATAAGGCTAAAACAACCTTATCTCACATCAAAACGTCAACATCAACCAAAACGTGCAACAAGGATAATAGTGTATTAATAATATCTGGAGTTTAACGTCCCAAAGCCACGATATCATTATGAGAGACGCTGATAGTGTATTAGATAAGCAAACACATGAAATCATGTTCAGATGGGTGCAGGGAGAAAAAAGTAAAGAAGTAAGAAGGACAAAGAAGCGCGCTTGCGCTGCAAATTTAGCCTCACGAATATGTACCAACTAGACCCAAATGAAGTTTTATTTTAGTGACCAGAATCGACGAGAGCAGGGAACGCGAGCCTTTAGCGCCACTCCCAAGCGCCGTCTTAATTTTTGTCTTTTGTGGTCGCGCGCTCTCCGGTTTTCTTCGCCGCCCAAAGGAGAGTGCTACAGGATGTTGGGACAACGCAAGAGCAAGTGCGATAGCGGCTGGCGTTCTGCGCATGCGCCCTGGCATCTCGGAAATTTCTTGCTTCCGCAATTTCAAAACTTTCTAGTGTTTCGCCGCAGTTGGGATGTGCGCATCCGACTTGTACTTTCACATACAGGACGCGGTCAACCGTGCTCGCGCGCTTGTCTCTTGGGGCGGAGTCCTGCACGTCTTGTGCTTTCACCGGAGCGTTTGCTTGGAGCTATAGACCATACGAAGGTCATCATGCTCGCTGCGGCGGCCACGTTTGGGAAAGGAGCGAGCTGCAAGCTAGAAGGGCCAAAGTAGGGGCTAGTTGAAATAACAACTTGGAAAGTTCGTGCTTGTCCTGTGCATACCTGTGCGTTCCTTTCCTGCGTCCTTCTTTGTGTTTTCGCAGCGCGCTGCAAGTGTCGAGCTGTGACAGTTGTTAGTTAGCGCTCGCCAGTCTGTTTTTTTTTCCTGCGTCCTTTGGGCTTGAGCAGCGCGCAGCAAGTTTCTAGCTCCTTGCCGTTCTTCCTGTGACATTCCAATTTCTTGCTATCGCATTCATTGCTTCGCCCTTGAGGCGAAACTATTATGAGTAAGTTTGCTTAATGACGGACATTTAAATGCAGCGCCAGTGGCTTTTTGTCTCGCTACAATAAAGTTCAGCTACCACGCCTGAGCATCTGACACACGATTTTTACAGCGGAACTGTTTATGCTCAAAGGAAATCCGTTGGGCCTGAACAGAAAATATCATCGTGATGCGCGGCATCTACCTTAAAGCATAGCGTGTGCAACGCAATGTCTCTACCGGCAAGCGCTCTTTTGGTCCCCTTCTTAATATTCTGCTTCGATTCCAGAACACATCTAGAGCGCGAGATGCAATAACTTGGATGGTGAGAGGACAAATGCACAGAGAAAGAAAGACAGAAAGATATAGAATAAAGAAAAGAAAGAAAGAGAAAACCAAAGAAATAGAGAGAAAGAGAAAGGAATCGACAAATAGAGAGAGATAAGTAGATATAGAGAAAAAGAAAGAGAAAGTAACAGGGACAAAAAGAGATAGAAAAAAACTGAGAGAAAGAGACAAAGAGAAAGACAGCGAGAAGGAAGGAGAGGGACAAAGGAACAGAAAAATAAATAGAAGCAAAGAAAGCCGCCCGGTTCCGCTGTTCCTTCAGGCTTGGTAGAACTAGTTAGAAGCTGCCTTAATATTCCTTAACAGGGCATGCTCTGTGCCACAAAGGGGTATTTCGAACTTCTTGGAGCTGTTTTGCCCAACAGCTTGGTGGCAAATATTTTTCTTCATGACGCCTGAAACATGACAATATCTTGTCAGGGTGAATTAATTTCTACACAGTTTATTGTACTTGAAATGCTGAAAATTCATCTCACCTTCTGTATTATAGCGCACCAACATAGACTTCAATTTCACTGCTGCCGTAGCTTGTACTTGTCTTTATTTAGAACTAAGTTCAGGCGCCAAATAAAAGTTACGTGATTTTCCTTTCGGTTACTTCGCGTTCAAGCCACGCTTTAATTCTTTCGACAATATTCGAACTCTTACCTGAGGTCCGTTTTATTATAAACATCGAGAGACCGCTCAACTTGTTTTGTTGTATTACTCCAATACCGTGAGCGTACACAAGGAGTTTGTGGTTTATTGCTCGCCGTACCCGCAGACACAGATACACGTAAAAGATAAACATCACTCTCATTGAAAATAAACTGAAACAAGAAAGAGACACGCATATGTACAGCATTCTGCAAGGAGCATAACTGCTGCTTCGGCGCAGTCCCTCTCACCTCCTTTCCCTGAATGCAGTGACTTATCTGTACTTATCGTCTACTTTCGCTAGCTGCGGCTGTCTACGAGATATCGTAACGATTCCCACATTTTAGACTGCTCTATTTATGATTTGCTCTTGTAAAATCGCCCCATTATTACTGCGAGTAATAAGCATGAGCTTCTCCGAAGTAAACCCTAGTGCAGCCGCAGTTTGCAACAATTCAAATGCTGTGTACTTAGAAATAAGAGTACCGTATGCTAACTGCCGACGGAGTACGTGCGTGTTGCTGGTTAACGTATACCCTCTCTACACGAGCTTAATATTGTAACAGGCAAGGTAATTTATTCTTTCAAAAATTAGACCATCTCCCATTCAAGAGAACCATGAGGCGATGCGAAGCAGCATTCGGGGCGCACACCAAGTGTCCGTTAAGTTCACTCGGCTTTCCGTTAGTGTGTGAGGTTTGTATGTAATGTTCGTGTTATCATTACGCGTTGTTTGTGCGTTGCTTTTCGTTAGCGCCGAGTGAACGTCGAAGAGTAGGAAGATGGGAATCTTATCTTCGCCCGGAGCCCAGTGCAGACTTGAGCGTGTTGTCGAGCATGCCCTGCAGCAGGCCCTGCACCGTTTCCTCGTCGTTGTCGTCGTCGTCGTTGTTGCTCTGTTTAGAAGAAGTAGACGCCGCCAGGGCTACGTCGTTGTACACGACGTAGCCCTGACGGCGTCTACTTCTTCTGGCTCGCGGCGTTGAGTGCGATTGTGGCTTGCACGGAATCGTCCAGGTCAGTGATGTCGGTGACGGCTTCGATTTCATCGTCGTTACACTCGACGTCATCGTCATCGAACTCAGACAGACGGCTCCAGTTGATCTTGATGTTCAGGTGCCGGTAGAGAGGACTCCGCTCTAGGTATTTCAGCCACGAGTGCACGGTGCTCTTCTTGACGAGGCCTTGCTCACGAGTCTTCGCTTGCTGTGGACGTCGATGGCTGCGTCGTCGGTACGTTTCTGGGCAGGCACTGCACGGTTTCCTGCAGTTCGAGGGGCACGCTCACTACCTGGCCCTTGATTGAGTATTGGCCGTTGCCGTGCGTCAGGCGTCGAATGCTCATGAATGGCAGGCGAGGCGCGATGATCCGCTCTTCGACCGCATTCAGTTCGGGTAGGTGTTCAGGCATCGGTGGGTAGTGACAGCCGTGGGTCAACCTCATGGCTTGAACTTTCCCCGACGGCAACGCTTCCTTGCACGTGGAGCACACGTTGAACTGCAAGACGTCGCCGCAGTCAGCAGCAAACTCTCTTTGCAGTACTCCAACGGCGACGTTACGATGTTGTTCGTTCTGGATCCTACCGACCTCGCTCAGGTTGTTGTCGAACAAAAGTCGGTCGCACACGTTGCAGCTGTGTCCGAAGCTCCGGTCGAGGATGTCTCGCTTGAATCGCATGGTCGCTCTGTCAGTTCCCGGTCGTTGCAGTTGTCTAGAACGCCTCGCTGCCCTCGCCGCAGACTCGCGTTGTCTCTCTGTAGTGGAAGCGGTAGCTCGACGCTGACGCTTGGCTTCGCCGTCGGCGTTTTTGACCTCGGGGCTTGCAGCTCGAAAATGCCGTTTCGCTTGCGCTTCGCTGGCCCGGAGTTCGGAATCACCTTGCCTGCATAGGTGTATGCGTTCGGCATCGCGAGCACTGCGCTGCTGCTCCGCGACGATCTCGATCTCAGCAGAGGTTGGAATGCTGCTGCAACTGGCGGCTACGTTGACGTTACAATTCATCTGACCGGGATCGAAGCAAGAATGACGGAAGCCGACCAAGGGCACGCGCTTATATACACATGAAATGGCGGACGGAGAGGAGAGAGTGGGTTACAGGCGGTAATTGTCTGCGGGACGGCTGCATCACGTGGGAGAGAAGGACAGAAGGCGACCAAACACCTGCGTAACGAGGAAGAGTGGGAGGGAGTGTAGGCGCCTGCGAAAGGGAGAGCGGACGCCACCGCCGACGCCGGACACAGCCCCGAGCAAAAGCTGCTTCGCATATTAAAGGCTTTAATGTTTGGACTAAGTCGCGCAAAACTTGGCGCAGCGAAGCACAGGACCGTAGCCGCTCGTACTCCCCGTCGACGAACACGTCTATCTTCGAGATGCGCAGCTTCCTCCTCGGGAGTATGCACTTTCTTAGGACGCCCCATGAATCTCTAGGTCTGCTCGCATGCTCTGCTAGCGTGCCTAGATAGCTGAGGGGTTAGCACGCTCGCCTCCAGATGGACGGCTCGCGGGTTTTCGTGAAGAATATTCTTTCTGCTACAATTTTTCTCTCTATATCTTTTTTTCTCTGTCTACTGCTTTCTTTCTCTTTCGTTGATGTTCTGTCTATCTTTCTTCTTATTTCTGCATTTCTTTCCCTTTATTTATCTCTTTCTCATTTCTTGTGTCCTACGCTTTACTCTCCTTGCCGTGTTTCTGCTCCTCACTTCACTTCCCTTTCTAATCCCCTTGACACACTATACTATACGAGGCCACGCCATAGCGGTGAGTGGTGGGATTTGCCCGAATTCTGTGGCACGTACCTGTTCATGCCGACGATAGTTTTGCAGTAGGGTCGACATTACCGCCGGCTTAAACAACTTCGCTGTTAAAGCTGTGTGTGATAAAAGGAGTACCGCGACAAAAGAGAAGAGAAAAAAATATTACGATTGGTCTAACGAATTTGTCAGTGAATGTAATTTTTCAACGAAGTGACACGCTGCTTAACGGGCGCCGCAGCCAAAGAGTCCATATTGTTAAAACTCATTTTAAGGGGCGACGCTTGCCCATAGGAGCCGATTGCATCTTTAGAGTGGAGCAGGCCCGAAAGCGTTGTTCATATTGGACCACTTTATGTTTAAGCATGTTTTGTCCTCTTGTTCCTGTGCTAGCTACGGAAGTCGTTCAAGACATAGATCACTGTCTGCTACACTGAACAACGTAGAACCAGTGGAACGCGCCCGCCACGAACGTAGTAACAGGACACTTCCCACTGGGGCACATCTGCGAGGTATGTACGGGACGCTGGCGCCTGACGAACTCGGTCATCACTGTCGACCCTTGTCAAAAGGGGCACGGTAGATATATATTGAAGTAAAATGGCAACTTGGGCGAGTTGGTATCGGTTCATACATCAAATTAGTCGCGCAAAACTTGTGCGACAACGATAATTGTGTAAGCCAGGCGTCAATTGATCTGGCGTGACAAAGAATTTGATTGATTTTCTGCGGCAAGTGTTTCCCTAAGTTCATCTTACTCATCTTACTTAGACAAGACAGCGGCGCCAATCCATGTCACGTGTGCTGCATCCCCATTCTCACAGAAAGAAAACCTGAGGAAATGAATAGGGATGCAGAACATCACCCTGCTAACCATTTCACTCTTGTCTTGTGTCACCTAGTGTAGGGCATAGAAGCTGAACCCCGTCGCTCTTCTAGAAGCAGTTAGCATCGCCTAGTATCGCCTGGCTGCCCAACATTATCTGAATGACTATATGACGACGATACGTCAAACCAGCTTTGCAACCAAGCCTGCAGTATTTCCTCTCATGTTAGCTCAACCCACTTCACGGAAACCGTAAGAACTAGACTCCTACGAAAAACAGCGCTGACATCCCATCCGACGCAAGAAAGCTCGCAAGCACTGTACGAGACTGCTCGCCTTCGTCTGTTACCACTTGTGAACGTTGCCGCACATCCGTGTGCCATGTGTTTCTTTAATTTTAACAGCGAAGTTGTTTAAGCCGCCGGTAACTTCTGCTCCATCGTCCAAAACTCACCAGTTGGGTATGCGCCACAGGAACTGGGCAACCCCCACTAACGCGTACCGGCGTGAGTGTCAAACGCAAACGAACACGTGAAAAAGAGAGAGAAAGAAATGGAAAAGAGATACGAAGAAGGAGATAGCAAGAGAGAGGGATCGAGAAAGCGATAGTAAGAAAGAGGAAGTGAAAGACAGAGAGAAACAAACGGAATAAATGCATAAAAAGTTGGAAAGGTTAAAACGCCAGGCCTGCGCTGAAACCGCAGCACAGCCACAGCGAAAGCTGGAAGAGCGGCGTTTCTAGAGCCCGTTTTAAGCTCCCTTGGGGCTACTAATACAAGTTCACTAGAAAGGCACCCACTACGCCATAAATCATAATTTTTTTGAAGTTGGGAAGCACCTACTAAGCCATCATTCGTCACTCTGCGGAGAAGCGAGGCACCAGCTACACGTCTGTAAGGCATTATGTGCACTTTGTTGACGCGACGACTGATGACGATAAAGAATTATGGCTCAGCCCTTTGTAATGGGTTGGAATCTTTAAACGGCCCACCAGTTATGTAATTTGCATTGAGTGACGCCCGGTCACTATTTCCCTCTCTCGTCATGCTGTATAACATACGTTGACGTGGGAGAAAGGCGGGCGGGGGGGGGGGCGAAGAACTTTACTGAGACCCCGAGGAAATGGACCATGCGCTTATGGGCTTCCTTGGCAACCAATACAAGTGCCCTTGCGAGGAACCCACTACGCTATAAATCATTGTAATTTTACTGAGATCCCGAGGAAGTGTATTATGCGCTTATGGGCTTCCTTGGCAACCAATACAAGTGCACTTGCGAGGAACCCACTACGCTATAAATCATTGTAATTTTTGAGAAGTAAAGCAGCAGGCACTGTGCCATTCTTCGTCATTCTACGGAGAGCGTTGGTACCTGCTAAACGCATGGAAGGCATCATGCGCACTTTGTTGATGCTGTGCCTGATGACGATGAAGAATTATGGCGGAGCCCTTTGTAATGGGTTGGAAGCATTCAACAACCTACTCGTTGCGCATTTCGCATTGTGTCACGCCTGGTTACAGAATTCGCGTTGTGCGACACTTGGTGCTTATTTTACTCTTCTACCACGCTATATTGCGTATGCTAATGTGGTCCCTTCCCGACATGAAGCCTGTATAGGACCTTTTGGCAAACCAGTTTCAAGCACAGTTTTAAGCACCAGCATGGCTCAGAGCATGCAAGACCGTAATGCAGAACTAACCACTGCTTCAAGTATGCATTTCATGCGTATGGCTCTCCATGTAAAGAACATTTACGAAGAACTTGACATGAGACCAGACTGGCACCCCATCTTGATGAGGTGTTCAGCCTTACCAGCCTCCGCGTGTAACAAGCTTTGAAGAACTTTTCCTGTTTCTCTGGATTTGCACAGTACACATGCATGTAAGCCTTTGAATGCTTGTGCAGTGCTTGTGCGATTATTGTCGCTAAGTGAATGCATGACTGCGTCATAGCGTTTGTGATAATTTCAAAACCGCATTATAATAAATACCATGAAAGAGAAAAAAAAACAGCATGGCTCAGACGTTGAATACTGGGCTCCCACACAGAGGGCCCAGGTTCGAACCTCGTTCCATATTTGAATCTTTTTCTTATTTCGTTTTTTTTTTTCTTATTTCGAGCGATACTGGTTACGGACACCGGCGGCGGCGGCGGACAACTACGGCGCCAAAAACGGCCGGTGAAATGATCTCATAACCGCTTTCCTGTAAAAGAGGGAGACAGACATAGAAATAGAGAGAAAGATAGAAAGAAACACACGAAAAGGAGATAGAAGAAACGGACGGCAAGACATGAAGAGAGAGAGAGAAACAAACAAACAGAGAGAGAAAAGCGGAAAATGAGGTAAAAATAGAGCGAGAAAGAGTAAAATAGATAGAGAAATGAAGAAATGGAAACAAAGAAATCGAAAGAAATAGATACGAAAAAGAGATACACTAAACAGAGAGAAAGAAAAACAAAGGTAAGAAACAAAGAAAAAAATCCACAGCATATCGACGGGGTGAATGATGATGAGTGTGGCGAAGCTCCGGAGGCAATCATCGGTAAACCGCGAATACTCCGAGTAATTCGCCCAGTATATGATCAAGTAAACACGCTAGAAACACCGTGTATATATTAAACATCAAACTTTTATTGTACTGTTGGTTTACGTGGTCTCTTCATTACAACGGTCCCCCTAGCGTACGTCGCCGCACTGAATCGGACGATTGCCTTCCACCAATGACACGCGCCAGATGTGAGTCTTCCGTGAATTCCGCGTTTATACTAAAGGGTCGATGAGAGTCATGGCTACTTGCACCTCACTTTAAGTTTACATGTACGCAGGAAATTTTTATTGTTTAATCACGCAAAGGAGAAATCTCACACAGGCACTGCCTTGGAGGTCAAAATCCAGTGCCTATTATACGGCGTGGTCCGTGAACGGTTGTGCAGCGCGAGCAGTCGGTTTTTTTCAATCAAGAAACTCGCTAACAGACGCTGCCTGCGTCGGCCTCGCGAGGCGAGAGAGGGGGGGGGGCGACTAGAGCACGAATCTACAACACAGCGAGCGCGCAGCTTCGGCGTCGCGAGGCGAGAGAGGGGGGGAGGGACTAGAGCACGCATCTGCAACGCAGCGACCGCCTCCGCGCCATCCAGGGATCTTTCTGGGAACTAGAGGTGGCTACGGCAGCGCCATCTAGTGAACACTCCAAGAACTAGAGGTGGCTACCTACTACTACTACATACTACAGAGGAGGGACAGACCCACACCGTAGGAGCTTCGCCCCTAAAAATAGGAGAAACGACGAAGGCCAGCTGCACTGTCTCTTCTGGCTAGGCACTCCTAGTGCGAAGCTACCGTAACTTTTTTAACTTCCTTTTATTTGCCGTTGTTGACCGTACTCGTACAAATGGTTAACGAATTCTAATTTGTCTGAAGACCCAATTTTGCTACCTATGAATAGTTTCTCGCTAATTGTATTGCGTCGTAACCAATAAACAATCGTAACGCATGGGTACTAGCTTTCTTTTTTTTTTCGTCATCTTTTGTATTTTGTCAGTCTAAAAATATGTTGTTTTGCTTTCTACCATACCTTTTCACCCTTTGACTGTGCCTGCTTGCGTACTAAACACCAACAAGGTGGTCATTTAACGCTCACGACTTAGCACCGACATGTCCCGGGTGGCAGCTTGCGACCATATCATGCAAAGCATATTTGCCGCAGCATGCAACCGCGCATCGATTTTAAAGACGATAGTCTTTCTTGGGATACTCTAACGGGGAAATTTTGGTCTGACTGTCTTTCGATTTGTCGGCACGTCACTCGATTCAGCCACTCCGCAAAGTTGAACCACTTGCCCAAGGGCCAGCCATCTTGAACTGGTACGGCTGTTCATACTTGTGAACGTTGTCGATCAAAAAGTAAATATCACGCATATCTGAGGCGCAACATCACTAGGTAAGTATATGGTGGTGTGTTACTTTAATAGAAAATGCATACATACGTAATTCTAAAGACCCAAGTGTCTCAAGCTGCGCTGAAAATGCGACTGCGCTGAAACTTGCCTTCCTCCGTGCCCTCTGCACGAGCTCATTGTTGTGTTTCAGCTTCGGTTCTGTATAGGCTTCCAAAGCAACGCTTAGCGGCGCTGCTGCTCTTGACAGGCAGCGCCATCTCTGGCAGAAAAAGAGAAACTGGGGTGTTAGCAGCGCGCGTTTTCCCTTCTCGCCACCGCGTTGCTGCTCGCTTCTGTGCACGTGCAGAGCTCTCGCGGTGCACTTTCGGCGCCTCGCAATGTACCGCTTGCAGTGCGGCTTCAAAAGGATTTTCAAGCTTGACTGGCACTTCCGAAAAGCGAACTTGATAAAATGAGAAAGGCTCGTCAATCACGTTAACGGTGAAGAGCAGACGATTGACGACAACAACGCCCGACTCAAAGCGAAATGCATTTCCCAAGTCGCGATTACACCGTGTAGGACGTATACCTCGAGGTAAGTCTCATTCTGTCATGTTAAAGATGAATAATGGTCCACATGCACTCTGAAATGAAGCCGCACACGCTATCAATGTTCTGCGGTGTGGACTACAATTCATATGATTGTTGTTTTGATATGGCATGCTTGCAGTAGCAGCCGTGTACTTTCGTGAACAAACGTTTGCGGCGTGCGAAAAAAAGATTATACAGCCATGGCACTGCTTCCTGAGAAGGTTAGAGTCAAGTCCTCCCTGCCGCTGGAGAATCACCCGCCGATTAAGACGCGAGGCAGCTAGCTGAACTTCAACCTCTGTGAAGCAAGATGAACTGCTCGCCTCGTTTTTTCGGCTCTCGCGTCATGCTTGCAGTCTCTTTTTATGATATCGACTTGACAGGCGTGTAAAACCTGTTGCGTGAAAGCGGCTAGAAAATCGCACAAAGTCAGAAGGTGGTTACTTCAAGGTTGCAATTGCAAAGCATGTATTAAGTGCCAGTTATATTTAGCGGCTTAAATATATATCACCCCAATAAAGTGACAAAAACAAAGCAAACCTGCAGAACAATGTCGAAGCTTGCTGAAAATGCACAGACGTCCGTTCCGGCGTGACAAAGCAGCATTCCCGACACGTGAAATGCAGGCGCCGAACTTCTGACAATGTGCGGAGTTCAGTTGAATTCAACCAACCGCGCAACGCTAACGGTATAACGCGAATGTGAACGTTCAACAACGACGGGTAGGCCTCATGAGCACGGGGAATCAAAACACAAAGTTGCTTCACCTACAACCGTAACTGGACTTTAACAATGCGAGAAGACAGCGAGTAATCATTACTGTGGTCGCTGCGTGCATGCGCCCCGCTACTTACCGATTCAGGTAGTGGGAAGGAACGAAAGCGATGAACTCAGACAGCCAAAATAGAAGGCGAGACAGCGCTGTCAGCTATCCACGCGTGCCGCCTTTATTTCTCGTGCGACACGCCCGGGAACCGATACAGTTTTAACACGTGAATCGTGTGCCTTGTCTGCACTGTTGTGGCTGGCCACTAAACCACAATACTTCGGACCACGCTTGCGCTTCCGCGGGGTCGCTTCTGCCATCGTGGAAATGCGCAGCTTCGCACAGCAAGCCTCTCGGTTCAACGTACCCAGCTGACGGCCTCCCAGTTACCCGCACTGAGAGAAGAACGCGTGCGCACGTGCGCTACCGCTGCCGTGAAAGGGGCTGAGTCCATGCTGAGTCGGCCGCGCAGAAGGTTCAGAGCTTTCCGACAGAGCCGCAGCGCGGCTGGGGCTGCGCTGTCGTCGCGCCGCAAGCTTGAGCTTGGGTTCCCTATTGCACTGTACGAATGCCATGGGGCGCCGATCTCGCATTCCTGTTTTACGCAGGCGCCGTGCAAATAAACGAGTGTGTGGAGAGTACTCGTTGAGTGCGGACGTTTCTTCTGCTTCAGCGCATCGCGCCAAACCGCGTGTTCGGGCTGGCTGGCGTCCCCGCCGGTCTTCGCCTGCTGCTGCGCCGGGACTACCAGCCCGCAACACAGCACTCATGTTTCCCGACGTATTGCCAGATGGCGTCCATATCTCAAGCAGCTCCTCTTCTATCGTGTTTAGACGACATTTGCAGCGAAGCACGCAGATACGCGGCCAATTTATTTATTGCACAAATTGCCACCAGGTATACAACATATTTATGGGGGACGAAAACGTTAGGACCTCAGTGACTGTGAACATGCGACGGCGAACACATTATTTTTAGCCCAGCTTTTCTTGCAATTGAACTCAATGCCACTGCTTAGATTTACCATAGTCAGCCGTCGTACACTCAAACGTCGATTATAGAAATATTTATTCTGAATGACCGCTAGTCGAGCTACCTATTCCTGCGTGAATGTTTATTTATTTATTTATTTATTTATTTATTTATTTATTTATTTATTTATTTATTTATTTATTTATTTATTTATTTATTTTCACATACTGCAGCACCGTTACAGGGCTATCGCAGGAGTGTGTACAGAGCAGTCAGTATTATAAAAAAGAAAACCGAAAACAGGTGAGATAAACACAAAGACAGGTCAGAGAAATAGGACAATAAACGTAATTATATAAACAGTGTAAAGCAAGAAGCAAGGATTAGGGTATACCGTGTTTTAGTGCCTTAAAAAAATTTAGCTTTCTGTAACGAACGAATGTGACCTGGTATGGTATTCCAGATTTCAATGCATCGAGGGAAGAAAGTGCATTTGAAGAAGTCTGTGCGATGATGAAACACACATACGTTGAGTGCGTGGCTCTTTCTGGTGGATGTTGTTTTGGCAGGTATTATATAGTTGATGTATGATGAATATTGCGGCGAATTGAAAAGAGTCGGAAAGTTTGAGAGACCGGATGTTCCTTCTTTTACAAAGAGAAGGTAAGCCAAGGTGCTTTAGATGGGATGACGGTTAGAAAGTACCATCATAGCGTCTGAAAATGAATGGGCGTAATGAAAAAAAAAGAAATAGCCGGGCGTAGCTTGAACTATTGGCACAAGGCTAAAGGCACAGCGGAGCTGATCGGTTCCTAGCTGGTACTGCCAATACGAACTGATGCCAAGCGATGCTAAGTTCCAGTCGAGTCCAGCACAGCCACCTCTCGTCGTTTTGGTAGTACTACGTCGTGAAATACCTTAAAGGAGTCAGGTCCAGCAGGCTCGCTTAAGGTGTATCGCGGCGCGGAGTTCCTTTTTTTTGTTCGCGTTGGAGAGATCACGGCCGGTTTAAACAGCTCCTCTCTTAATAAAACTGGCACACGCAAATATGCCTTTGCTTCGTTGGTTTTATAGGTAATCTCTTGTATTGCGGTGTGCTGTACACGGTCCATGGAACGCGGGTATGCGCCATACGTGATTCATAGTCTATACCAACCCAGGAATAGTAAAAATATAAGCAATGAAAACTCTGTAGGACACATTGCGTCGGTTAATCAAGAGAAAGCATGCCGTTGGTAATAGCTAATCATTTTAATGTAGCACACATACGCTGACAAGCGTGTTGCAACGACTCTAAGGCAGCTACCGCACGGTACAGGCCGTAAGTAGTTCCATTACATCACTCACTGCCTAATATCAGTTGTGGTGCATGGTAGTGCCTGCGTAACGGCAATTCTGGTTTTAATGCTGGCTATCCACTTTTTAATAATGTAGTAAACATTGCACATGTTCTCCAATGAATGAGCAAGCTACAGTTTAGCTTGCTTGTCACCGCAGGAAAACGCCAACAAACGCAGCATAGACTTCGATTCGATCTCAGTGGCGTCTGCTCTGTAACGTTAGTACCGACGTTATGTCGGACCAAAGCTAGCGTTTACACGCTTGTGAAGTCGATGTACCTGGTAAGCCCACGACGTGGCTACAACTACTAATTTATAGCTGCAACGTAATTCTGAAGCTATGATAAAACTTTATGGGAACAGCGTGACAAAGCGTGTGCGTTAGGAATACCAGAACATAGTAAGCAACATTAGTGTAACAGTAATCAGTATCACAAAACTAAGCTTCATTCGCCCTAATAACAATGAAAAGGAAAAATAATCACTTTTGTGGGGTGTTGAAACTCAGAAAGATCCGGGTTTTTGACCAAACTGTGCAGATCTAAGAAAGCCTCTGCCACGGCAAGGGACAATACCACAAGTACTGTGAAAGTCGCCATCAGATTGTCTGCCTGCTTTCAGAATAGCCACACCGTTTTGGGACACGCTATTTATACTTTCTACTCGAGATGAAACGTTGTACTTGTACAAAAGAAAAAAAATCTGTAGTTATGCGATTATTCCTCGCTCAAGCATGTGGATCCGACGTGCAGATTTGTTGACATTCCCACGTATCAGACGCACACAGGTTATGACGCCCTATGTGACCTTTATCTGATAAATAATCAACAGAATAATAATCACTCACTTCTGAGCAATTCCGCAAGGCGGTCGAATAGTTATTAAAGGGTAAACCGTTATTCATCTGTTTTTAGCGCGAACCTACAATGACGTCAATACGTATTTATCGAAAAGAGAAGTTTCGTAATGGTCAAAAATTTGATCTTTGTTCGCTATGGGGCGCGGGGCGAACGCTCATCCGTTGCGGTCATTGTACGCATTGATATAACCAGGAAGCTTCTAAGTGCCAGGGCGAGGGTGAATTACTCAATACGAGGCACGTAAACACTGAATATGGGAAATCAGCAGTGCGTAATCCCGCAAAGTGGAGAAAGAGTTATGATAGAGAAAATTGCCGTTATCTATTTGTTGCGCGAAGGAACTAGGAATTTTCCCTTTCATAACCCCCATAAAACATGCACACAATTCTGAATAAGTACTTCGCCATTTCGATGTAGCTGCACGTACACTCCTGCAAACAGACGCTAGTGGTGACAAATTAATTTTATTTCCTTAAGTAAGGGAAGTCCTTACGTGAGATGGTCATCGCGTACGCAAGCCGCATACTGACAAACGCGGAGCATTACACGATCACTGACAAGGATGGTCTAGCTGTGGGTCGGTCTCTACAGTGGTTTCGTTTTTGTACCCATATCCGTATTCATATTCGTTCCCATATTCCCATAGTCGTTCCCATATTCAAGTCCGGGGAGCGCACTCACCCATTAAGCTACCACCCCATTTCTCTAACTTGTACTATTTGCAAATTCCTTGAACACATCCTGTACGCTGAAATCATTACCTACTTTGTAGATCACAAAATTATTTCCAATTATCATCATCGCTTCCGTCGGGGTTATTCATGCGAAACACAGTAAGACGGTTTCTTACATTACTTACATGCCTATATAGACCTAAGTTTCCAAGTTGATGTCGTCTTCCTCGTTTTCTCAAAATCATTCGATCGCGTTCCCTACCATAGCGTATTTATCAAACTAATAAACCTCAACATACACCCAACCGTTATTGGATGAACTCTGGATTTCCTCTCATACGGATTACAATACACATCTATTACCAAAAGCACCTCCTCATCCACCAACGCAACCTCCGGTGTTCCGCAGGGCAGCGTTCTTAGTCCTTTAATTTTCTTATTGTATATAAATGACTAGGCTAACTGTGTGACCTCTCGCATCAGACTTTTCGCTGATGACTGTGTAATATGTCAAATATTTGCATTTGACACTGACAAAACCATTCTTCAAGCTGGCCTTAACGCAAATAATACGTGGTGTTCAACATGACTGACAACTCTTAATACTGCTAAAACACACTTATTATCTTTTAGACGGCGCATCCGACGCATTCCGATATCCTAAGTTTACCAACAGTAACACAATTCAACTTACAGCTTCATATAAGCACCTGGGTGCTCAATTACGGTTTGACCTTACTTTACATCGTGACATCCGCCTGACGTTGCCATCAGCTCAGCTATCCGCTCATTAAGTCTCCTCAAGCGCAACCTCTGGCATGCTCCAGATAATCTCCGTAGACTAGCATACATCATATTAATACTCCCGAAAGTCGAGTACGCATCAGATATCTGGGCTACACAAATCTACACACATGAACTGGAATCTCTACAAAACCATGCTGTCCGTTTCTTTTCCGATTATTCGCTCTATACTATACTGGCGTACAAGTGAAGAAAAAAGCGGCTTTTCGCCGTCAAAGGACGTCCCTCCAGCCAATTGCGTCGCCATGTCATCGTGATTCGCGGCCGACCGCTTTGCACTTTCAGGCAGCGCTTGGACCCAAGCTTCTGTGAGTGCGTCCGCGCTTAATGTCGTTCCTCTGGGAGCCTTACTTTTGAGCGAAGATAAAATTTTAGTTCAATTTCTTTGATTTCTTTGAAGAATACAATACGTAAAGGAGATTCTTGGTCAGCTGAAGTAGTCAATTGCAACCTCAGTGGCATCGTTTGTGTGACTCAGCGCCTGCATAAAAACAAGCGTAATCGCACCCCGGCGAGCAGTAAACGAGATAGTAACGAAGCGGTCAATCTTTGAGAGATTCGAAACCAGACAGCCATCAGTTTTGCGGCGCAATAAGCGGGAACCACCCGCTAACATCGTGCTCTATGCACAACCGTAATGTTAGCAACTTACTGGCGTAATCAATGAGAAATAAACCAGCAGTTTTCGCAACCTGTAGCAGTCACTTGTCTCACAAGAGGCGTGCGCAGCAACGTACACCACAGTCGCAGGAGGGACAAAACGGCAGAGCGTGCAACCCCTCACGTTCGAGAGAAAACACCCGCAGATGATGATGACGACCACAAGGTACTGCAGCGCCGATCAACGGCGCAAATATTGGCAGCTGCTTCCAGGCAACGCCGAGCGCTTATGCAGCAAACGAAACACCACGGCGATTGTCGTTACCCAACAATGTACACAACACACAAACAATGCTTTTCGTGGCATCCAAATTGGAACTGCCCACCTTTCGCTTCTTCACAAACTTTACTATCACCCATATCTTCTCCACAACTTCGAAGCACCAACAACTGTCTTTCCACGCACATATCATATCATCAAACAATAACGTATAACTTGTCGCTCAGCTCTATGCTAACTCCTTCATTCCCCGAACAATAGTTCCATGGAATAACCTGCCATCCCATATTGCCACTGAATCCGATTTCACGGTGTTTTAGTAACTTTAGTAATATCCATTACGCATGCTCTTTTAACGTTTCTAAATATGTTCTTCAGTGTATAATTTTCCTATTGCAATCATTCGTTAACGATTTTTATGACCATTGTACAGGCCTATTCATATTATTTTATTTATTAAATGCGAAGCATTTCTTAGCGAACCTTTGGCGCTTTGAGCGTTTCTATCTATCTATCTATCTATCTATCTATCTATCTATCTATCTATCTATCTATTTATCTATCTATCTATCTATCTATCTATCTATCTGTCTATCTATCTAGCCGCCTACGTCTGGGGGCTCTCATGGTCGCCTCCTGAACTTGGCGTAGGCCAAAATTGGCTTGGGAGGGTAAGATTTGATGAATGTGACTGTCGGGTCATGACATGAATGAAGTGAAAATCTTGTCGAGTACGTCGTCAAACCTTTTCCTCCAGACACGTGTGGCATATAACCGTTTACCACGGGCCGCGGTGCACGGGTATGCGCCACAGGTGATTGACAGTTTATATCTACCCAACAACGGCGAGAATAGACATTAAATGCGAGAGCGTTAAGAAAAACCGACATCGACAACGTTTACCCGATGAATGGAAAGAATGAAAATTAGGATCCCAGCTGGAATCGAACCCAAGCATTCTGTGTGGCAATCAGGTATTCTACCACAGAGCCACGACAGGTCTATAAACTGGTTTGGAAAACCAGCCTATGCAGGCGTAATGGCGGTGCGACGTCAGTTGTGGTTGTGGTGCTTGCTATATAATTATACAAGAAAGCAAAATACACTACATATGTACTCCTGCGATACAGGTGTCATATGAGGCTGATGTAAGTGGTTGCAGTGTTGGCTGCGCATTTATAGCAGTCTAATAGATATTACATTTATATTCCTATGATTCAGCAAGCTATATTGAAGAATTGCTGGACCACGGAGGAATACATTAACAAAAGTTACGTGTGATATTCACATCATCGCACGGTAAAGTGCACTTAGTCTGCCAGAACGACGCAGTGTCCTCTTCATTTCTTACGAGGCTGGGCGATGGCCTCATGCTGACCGAGGATGATGCCAGATTGATTGACAGCTGCTTTGTAGATTAGGCTACTTAGGCCACATACGTCCAGGTAGTCTACGAATACGACAAGCGCCATTCACTGAAGTTGGTCTACGTAGGGCTATCCAGGCCTACCAAACTCGACGGCCGATACCTCACCAACGCGACGGGTGGTTTCAGATTCCGACATGTCGCCGGCTCTATCGACAGACTGTCGACGAAATGACCGAGGCACCCACGATTTCCAACAGCTGTACTATACCTCATACTTCACTGCACATGGATCCCTCGTCACCGCGATCACGACCTGATCAGATAACAGGTCATGACCAGCTGCTGGTGTTCACTGATCACAGTGATGATGACCTTGTTCAAGAACTGTCAGGAACTTCTTCTAGAGATGCACACGGTTTCGTGAAACGTGCGTGCACTCTCCATCATAAGGGACAAGTACAAGCACTACATATCAGCCTACCGCTTCTGGTGTTGGTAATACCCACGTTACCGTTGGCAGCGTTACCCAACTGTAAACAACTGGTTATATAACACATATGCGGCTCTTCAACATATATGTGTGCGTATAAAATTTATACAGATCTTCAGCGTCATTTTGTAACGTTTCGCTCAGTAAAAAAATTACGCCACAGTGACCTTCCCGCCGCATGCTTCGCATAACATCGACTCCCACGGTACGTGGGATCTGCCGATTTTTTATTTTATTTATTTCAGAAGTACTGCCGGCCTCTCCTTAGGCAGGAGTGAGAGGGAGATAACAATATTTAATGAAAATCCCTGAGAGGTTAACCTGGTTTGTCGCCTGGCTTCCAATTCCAGGTGTCGGGTGATGACTATGGTATATACAATGATCACATATACACACAAATAGTACGTACAGTCACAAACGCACATATATGCACAAACGAGTCATTAACAAACTTTGGTTAAGTCGAGTGTTCCTCAAAAACACCAACACCTGTTTCGTGCTGCGCATCGCACAACCGCTGCCTTGCCGCGGGCCGAGAAGGTGCCGCAGCTCCAAGCTCGAGCCGCGTTGCAAATGAAGTGCTGCCTTCAGAATCTGTGGTTCGGCGTTAAAACGGGAACAGTCGCAGAGTACGTGCTAGAGGTCTTCCCGAGTGTTACATGTGGTACACGTGGGTGAGGCCGACTGCCTGATCTTGTGCTTGAAGTATTTTTTGTAGGCAACGTCGAGTTTCAGCCGGAGTGGGTGATGCATAAAATGAGACCGATATGGAAATACAAGAGAAAAAGACAAATATAACGCACAACTTCACCATCGAGAACTAGTGCCTCAAACGGAAACGCCAGCATTTATACAATTCATAAGCTTTCGCGCGCCCACGCACAGAAAAAAAGAAGACAACACAAAAGGCAGTGACACAAACATCTGTTCATCAACACCTGTTAATTCAGTAACATCTAAAAAGCGTACATCCTATAAACGGGGCAAGATCAGTAGCACACATAAATGTTGATGACAAGCATAAGTGCAATGGATGCCATGAAAATATTGTCGGTATATTGAAAATTGCAAACTTCTGTATCTTCCGAACAACACTTCGTTTTACTTCTTTTGCTTGTATACTGTATGTTAGTGACTTCAGTTTATGTTTTCATTATTTAATCTTTCATCCCTCCTCTAATTTTTACATTGTTTCTTTTTTTACTTTTGTATTTAGCTCGCTTTCTTTGACATTTCGGAGGCAGATAGCGAGCTCTTACCGCATAATCAAGAAGTCAGTGCCTGTGTCAACAAGTGCTGTCACGTGATGCCCGTCTACGAGAACACTAAGATCGGCACGTACAACTTCGTCGTTATTAGTATTCGTCGTCTTCGTCGCAGTCGCCTTCATATCGTCTTCTTGGGGTGGTAGGGAGGACTTCGCGGCGTCTGGACGATTGGCAACCTTGCCCTTGAAGGTAGCAGCAGTTAGTAGCCCCGGCGCTGGCTAGCGTAACGGCCTCTGGCGACGTCAGCGTAGCTCTGGCGGTTCAGGAAAGTGTGACGCACAGGTGACGGAGATTGCCAACGACGACTTAGTGAAGCTGCTTGGCTGGTTGACAGGCGATCACCGTTGTGGGCGCGACGGTCTTTAAAGCGAAAAGAAGCGGGACGAGAAGTGTTGCCAAACCCAGCAGCTCGATGACGGCAGCAGCGGGAAATGTGGCCTGGTTCCCGTAGTGGAAGCGAAGGGGTCGCCGGTCAGTTGTGCCCCACAAGTCGGTTCTGCGAACTGGTGGTCGTCTCGTAGGATCCCGTTGCCACCAAGGTAAGGCTGCGGGCGGTGGCTAGAAGGGCGCTGCCTCAGGTGAAGGTGGAGGACGACGGACCACATCAGCATAGCTGAACGGACGTGGCTCAGGACTTGGCGTGGGTGACCGAGAGGCCTGCCTCAACTCCTTGCGCACGATTTCGGCAACAGAAGGAACTGGCGGCTCCGTAGAAGGAACGCCGAGGGCCCGAAGTTCCCCATGCAGTGTTTCCCTGATCATTTGTCGCAGGGAATTTTCGCCGACGGCGGCGTTCTCAGCCGCAGCACTTAGTGACGCGTGGTTGGGTAGGCGGTCAAAATGGCGGCATCATTGCTGCAGTGCCCGCTCGATAACAGTCGCCTCCTTTATAAATTCGTCTACTGTTGGCGGATCTCGTACGAGGCCCACGAAGAGCGGTTCCTTGACGCCCCTCATCAGATAACGCACCTTGTTCGACTCGGGAATATGAGGATCTGGTCGGCAAAACAGAGAAGTCATATCCTCTGCGAACATGGCAACGGTTTTGTTGGGCGATATTGAGCTGACGTGTGAACGGTAGCGCGTTGAAGTATGTGGGAGTATACGTGAACATAAACGTGAGCTGACGTAAGGCTGACAGTAATGCTGAAGTTGAGTATATAGGACAATAAGCCGGCAAAAATTGTGGAGCTCACTCAGACTTACTCACGCAATATAGTTTGCCCTAAGGGCTCACTCGGACACAGACTCACCAAAATTTTCCTCAACCGCACTGACTCAGTCTCTGACTTCCTATAATTTTTCTCAACCGAACTCACTCAGACTCAGACTCACGGTAACTTTACTCACCCGGACCCACTCAGACTCACGTCTCGATATGAGTCAGAGTGAGTCCACTCATGAGCGAGTTTGCCGACCTATGCTGCTGTACACATAGATAGTGAGGATAGTGAGGCTAGTGAGGCCATGAATGTACTGTCAGCTCTCTCTGATCTTTTAGTCACCCATGAAAAAAAAGGAAAAAAAAGAAGTGAGACATTATGAAGAAGTTGCCTTCCTTCCTTCAATTTTATTTGAAGTTTCGAAGGTGTGAACTACCATCTTCGTCATCACTCCCCCTTCAAAAAGAACAGAGTTAATACCCAAAATTTCGGAATAAAATTAACCAACTTTTTTTTCAGTTAGAGACATCCCTGTTTTAATCATCTTTGAGTGCACCATGCATTGCAATGGAAAACATCATCACGTTCAGCCAGGGTATTGCCTATACTCAAGTTAGGTGAACATTCCTCCCCACTAACTATCGAGCCAGTTCACTGACAAGCACATTTTACAAACTTCTCGGAAATGTCGGTCACCGCCAAGTCATTAACTACTTCGAAGATCATAACATTATTTTCAAATATCAGTAGAGCTTTCGTAAGGGTTTTTCATGTGACACTCGAGTTACTGGCATTTTTAACCACTTTCATTTGCTGCTTGAAGGTGGGCTCCTAGGCCGAAGCAGTATTTGCAGATTTTTCTAAAGCTCCTTATCGGGTTCCTCACCACGGACCTTACAAACACAGCTTAACTTTCATCCTAATGTGCTCACTAAAGGCTTTCCCTCTTCCAGAACACTGTTCACCTCTGTTAATAGTTTTACCTCTTATTCTGCTTATATGACATGTGGTGTATCCCATGGAAGTGTGCTCAGTCCTTACCATTACTTACCTTAATTACCACTCACACTGACCTGCAATCCCTACCAACTGACCTTAAGCAGTTCTGATCGGAAACAAAACATGTCTTTCATTCTAACATCGCATTCTAACCGCTTACATCCTTAATGACAATACTGAAGAACTAACAACACTATGTTATAAGCTCTTTGTAATTCAAACTCGAGGGGACCCCCCAATTTTCTTTGAATTAACAGAACTTCAAAAGGTATGTGTTTACAGCTTGAGTGCAGGGTGATTCCACGTAAGATCGAAGAAACGATGGCTGGTCGACCTCTCAAAATTATTTGAAAATTTTATGTATTGTTGCCTGATGAGTGGAAAGAAGAGATCCGCAATTTGTTTTGCCGCCAAAATTTTTTTTCGAACCACAGGAAATCAATAATGACGAAGAGGTGGAGTGGAGCGCTCATCCGCTCTGCTGTTTTGGCCAACTTTCGTTATGAATTGCACAAAATGTATTAAAGTTAGCTAGCTGAAATTTCTTTAACTAAATATATGCATGTTTTTGCTTCTGCTCAGGTATTTTTAGTTTTTATGTGTAGTGTAGATGTTTTTATAAAAAAACCTCAAAAATGGCCCAATCGGCAAAATTTTCTTTACTTTGAAGGTCTTTATCTAAAAAAAAACCTTGTAGCAGAGCGACAAAAATTCTGCATGACGTTCTTCGCATGAAGTGGTAGCAAAAGCACGCGTAGCACAAGTAGTCCGTCTCACTGACAGTCACTGATCTTTCGGGCGTTAAACGTTCCTTCAAAGCATTTATGTCTAGGTCGGTAACCAAACTGCCAAATCTTGTATTTATATAACTTTTCAGTAAAGAGATATGATCGGGCTAACTTCAAGAAAACACCGAACAATGAAAACTTCTGACGACAAATAAGAAAAAACGCCATTTTTTAAATTTCTTAAACTTTGTCCACTTATTCTCCTCCACATCAGCTTTCACAATCATTAAAAACATGTTGCATAATGTCGTTGCACTAATAGTTACGGCCCCTCTAATGAGACCCTATGGCAAGGATGGGCAATTCCGACTTCTTGCTCAGCAAGTGTATACAAAATGCCGGCAGGATTGAATTTTTAATTGTATACGTTGTTGGGCTACTTGGTTCATAATCTTCAAAATTGGCTAGCGCGAAAATCGACAAGGACTAAGAAGGAACACTGATGAACACTAGCGCCTGTCCTGTACATCAGTGTTCCTCCTTAGTCCTTGTCGATTTTCGCGCTAGCCAATTTTGAAAAAGGATTGAATTTCTTTTTATTAAAAGGCCAGCAGGTACCTAAAAAGGTGTCGCCGGCACTGAAGACGTTAATTTTGAAAATATTTGGTCACTGCAGCGGCCACGAGCGCGGGGCTATCGACCAGGCGCGCGCGCACCCGAGATGCTCGTTGTAAGAGACGGCGCAGTGAGAGCTCGTTTTCGCGTCCTCAGACCGATTGAGTTCGAAACAGCAACACCTCTCGGGTGACTTGAACGCACGTGCACCGGTAGTCGCAGTGATCTGGTTAATTGCGTCGATTTCATTTTCAGGGGGCATAAGAATGTCATCGTTAAACTGTGCGTTCCGTGAAGACCTTTCATTGCAGTGGTAGCAAAAGCACGCGTAGCACAAGTAGTCCGTCTCACTGACAGTCACTGATCTTTCGGGCGTTAAACGTTCCTTCAAAGCATTTATGTCTAGGTCGGTAACTCTGCGAAATTTTGGCTTTGTTGCAATAATTAAAGGAGTACTGACACGATTTTGAGACATCGCAAAAGGGACATTTTTTGCTTCGTTGGTATGCAGTGTCCACGCTGTCCACACACTGGAGTCGGAGAACACGTATAAAATATTTTAATTTGACTTTGAAGTTTTCGTCGCTGAGCATATGCAAGCCACCCACACTGCAAGGACATTATCCCGACAAGTCAAGACAGTTCCTCCGAGTTCGCGAGTTCTGCGTCCTGCATGCAGCCTAAATCGTAGAAATCACTGTCAGGGTCACTGGACGACAATTCACTCATCGTTGTCTATTGCACCACGAGCAGATGACGGATTTCCCGCTAGCACGTCGCGAATTTCTGTATCTCCGTGACGTCACACTGCTATGACACGACACTGAGAAGCCACCCCCTCGATATCGAAACCGAAAGTGTCTTTTTAAGGTGGCGCTAATTAAAATATATAGAATGCATCCCCACGCACGACAATAGTCGTTTCAGGTTTCTCGACACCAGTATTTTTATTTAGAGCAACAATCCGAATTTTTTTTTAAATTCGTGTCAGTACTCCTTTAAGCTTCTTGTGCTTCGAAAGGTAGTCTCCACAATAGACTCTTCAGAGCTATACTTTCTCGTCATGAGACGCACAGGAGGAGTAGAGTGAGAGCAAAGCACAAGAACTATCCGCGCCGAATGAAGTGTGAACAACGCACCGAACGCGCGGCCAGTTCACGCCGTCTGCTGCCGACATCTAATACAGACAAGCGCATCCGGTTACCGATAGTTTTGCTTTTCTTTCCTTTGACAATTCATATTTTGCTTTGCCACTGGAGCGCCACGTTCATGCATTCCACTGATCGCAACTGGCGCAGCGCAGATTCTGTGGCAGCAGCGTGCGTGAAGCGAGCGCTCATATAGAGTTTTCATCTTGCTTCCATCTCCGCCATGTTATCAGCGCCTAGCTGAGATGCGAACAGAGGGCGGATAGAATAGCGAAGCTCCAGTGCACGTGCGTTCAAGTCACCCGAGAGGTGTTGCTGTTTCGAACTCAATCGGTCTGAGGGCGCGAGAACGAGCTCTCACTGCGCCGTCTCTTACAACGAGCATCTCGGGTGCGCGCGCGCCTACTCGGTAGCTCCGAGCTCGTGGCCGCTGCAGTGACCAAATAATTTCAAAATTTACGTCCTCAGCGCCGGTGGCACCTTTTTAGGTACCTGCTGACCTTTTAATAAAAAGAAATTCAATCCTGCCTGCATTTTATACACTTGCTGGGCAAGAAGTCGGAATTGCCGATCCTTGCCAAAGCGTCTCATTGGAGGGGCCGTAACTATTAGTGCAACGACATTATGCAACATGTTTTTAATGATTGTGAAAGCTGATGTGGATGAGAATAAGTGGACAAAGTTTAAGAAATTTAAAAAATGGGTTTTTTTTTTTAATTGTCGTCAGAAGATTTCATTGTTCGGTGTTTTCTTGAAGTTAGCCCGATCATATCTCTTTACTGAAAACTTATATAAATACAAGATTTGGCAGTTTGGTAGATAAGCATGCGATGAACGTAATTCAGAATTTTTGTCGCTCTGCTACAAGGCTTTTTTGAGATAAAGACCTTCAAAGTAAAGAAAATTTTGCCGATTGGGCCATTTTTGAGGTTTTTTATAAAAACATCTACACTACACATAAAAACTAAAAATACCTGAGCAGAAGCAAAAACATGCATATATTTAAGTAAATAAATTTCAGCTACCTAACTTTAATATATTTTCTGCAATTCATAACAAAGTTGGCCAAAACAGCAGAGCGCATGAGCGCTCCACTCCACCTCTTCGTCATTATTGATTTCCTGTGGTTCGAAAAAATTTTTGGCGGCAAAACAAATTGCGGATCTCTTCTTTCCACTCATAATATATAAAATTTCCAAAAAAATTTGAGAGGTCGACCAGCCATCATTTGTTCGTTCTTACGTGGAATCACCCAGCAGTCAGTCGATAGGCTTTTGTGAACAAGTGAATACAAGTGCACCAAGTGTGGGGGAAAGCCACTTGAGTGAGAGGTCATTGCATCAATGCAAAGTGGTGTTGAGGTGCAAACAAAAGAGCATGTTGGATTGTCGGTGTCGTGCTTCCATGGGATTGCCATTAAGACATTACAGATGAAAAACAGTGCGAAATTATGACAGCACACAAGACGAAGAAGGCACGGCAACAGCGCTGGCTTACAACTGATCTTATTTTTCCACATGGGGGCACATATATAGCATGGCTGTCAAAAAATAGAAAACTTTTTTAAGAAAGTAACATGATTGGTACCCCTATCTCTCGTCAAGATGCACCACCACTGAGCGCCACAAGCACGTGCTGTACATATCACCTACGGTTAAAAAAGTATATTTATTTTTGGGAAAGGGTCAGAGGTGACATGCTCCCACAGTTAGTCTCTATACGTTGTATTTCTGCAGTTTCAATTGTTTGTGTAGTTGTGTGACCTTTGTTTTTTGCTATAACTTTTTTTCTGAAAAGATTGGTTTGCAGCCACATTCCCTGCAGTAGAGGCCTAGACGGCCACTAATCGCTCTGTTTACGCTGTAGTTTTGCTCTTGTAGTCATACATTAAAGGCATCGTACTGTTTGCCCCATATATTTTCTTAAACAGGATAGCGGGATTGAAGGCGACCAATGTAAACCAAAGTGAATATATATTACGAAGTAAACGAAACAGGAAGGCAGCAGCCTCAGTTGTGTTCCATAAGGCACGTAAACCCATTTGTAAGCTGTAGTAAAGGCGTCGTCTATTCAATCCCACTGTCATGTGGAAGAAAATATATACAGTAAAACCTCGGTGATACGAATCTCGCGGGGTTACCGAAAACATTCGTATCACCAGAAAACATGGACAATTAGTATGTGGCAAAAGAAAGTTGCCATACGTTTTGATTTAGTGTATCCCAGGGCCGCACCGACGTCATGAACAGCTCTAAATGATTGGCAGTAAAGTTTTCAGACGTCAACAGTCATATATGTACTCGTAAATATACAGTGAGTGTGCGCGTGTGTAATCAATGAACCTGATGTGTTGTGACCCGTGACTGCTGGTAGCCCTTTCCTAAACTTACTACGATTTTCTGCATGACATCAAAGTACTGCGGCGAAAGTGACTTTAGGAAGCGCATTGCACGTGATAGATTGGAAGGCCAGAAAATTTTAGAATCGTTGTCCTTTATTGCTGTTACCTTCTTATCGCGGTGCTGTTTGGAGTTCTTTTCGGGAGATTTACGGCTGTGCCCGCACAATCGGGAGGTTTACTCAAAATCCATTAGTCTCCCGTGTAAACTGGATGGTTGGCATGTGTGCGCGTAGGTTGCGAGGCCTAGCTCCTTCGCCAAGACCGTCCGCTTCGTCTCTTGGGGTCTTCGTCCACCTTTCATGGGACTTCTTGATGGACCCACAGCACAAGTTTCAGTCTTGTTTCATAGAACGTCTGATTGCGAGGACATGACTTGCATCGAAGTGGCAAGCAGGTGTTAACACAGTACAAAGACGCTAACGCCTCGAGCACGGCAGCACGCGTCAACGCGCTGGAAAAAAAACGAAACGCGACGCCACCGACATCTGTAACCTAAACGCGAAGGCGCATCCAGGCCGCCAACTTCGTGCGTACAATCTCGGAGGTAACGACGCGCCGTTGTCGGTCGCGCAGCGCGCACCCGCCGCGACTGGCGCGTCTTCCGCGAAAGTGCGGGCAGCACCTGTTCTTACCAGTGCGCTAGCGTGCGTTCGTATCAAACGTCGCGGAGTGAAAATCGGTTCGCAACAACCGTACTCGAATACATTGCAGGCTAATGGGCCCTGGCCGGGACCACGGAAAAATTCGTATCACCCCGAAATTTGTACGAGCCGTGTTGTATCACCGAAGTTTTACTGTAGATGCCTTAGTGACCGTCTAAGAGAGCATAACCACAGTGTAAACAGAGAAATTAGTGGTCATCTAGGCCTCCACTGCAGGGATTATGGCTCCAAACCAATCTTTTCAGAAAACAAATGTTACAGCAAAAAAGAGTGATCATACAACTAGAGAAATAAGTGAGGCTGCAGAAATAGCACTTGTAGAGACTAACTCTGTGAGCATGCCGTCTCTCTCCCTTTCCCAAAAAGAAATGGATTTTCCTCAACCGTAGGTGATATGTACAGCACCTGCTTGCGGTGCTGTACATGTTGACGAGAGATAGGGGCACCAATAATGTTAGTTTCTTTAAAAAGATTCTTTCTGTTCTTTTACTGTCATGGTATATATGTGGCTACATGCCGAAAAATAAAATATTCGGCAGATCCCCCGCCCCGTGGGAATCGATGTTATGCGAAGCATGAGTGGGATGGTGACTGTGGCGTAATTTTTCACATTTAAGGAAACGTTAGGGAGTGACACTAGAGAAATGTGGAAGTGGTACACGCGCACTCATATGTTGAAGAGTCGCATATGTAATATATAAGCAGTTGTTTACAGTTGCGCAACGATGACAACAACATCATGGGTGTTACTAACAAACGAGGCGGTAAGCTGATATGTAGTGCTTATATTCTTCAATACTGCATAGCGCGAATCCGAAGAGGACAAAGAAGGAACACAGGTATATAGGACAGGCGTTACTCGCAAGTAAGCTTCATTCAGGAAAGTTTACCTAGATATATAGTACTCTATTTAGGTGCACGTTAAATAACCGCAGGTTGTCAAAATTTCCGGAGCCCTCCACTACGGCGTCTCTCATAATCATATCGTGGTTGGTTTGGGGTGTTAAACCCCAGATATTATTAGATATATGGTACGCAGCCGAGTGGCACGCGTAGGCGCACTGCACGTACGCGACAGTCACAGTTGCAGTTCTTAGAGTTGCGTTACAGTCATTACGCTTATACTTGTCCGTTATGACGGAGAACGCGTCCACGTTTCACGAACCTGTGTGTATGTGTAGAAGGGGTCCTTGACAGTTCTTTGATCAGTGAGCACCGGCAGCTGGATCGGATCTGTTATCGGATCCGTCCGTGATCGCGGCTCCGAGGAATCTAAGTGTAGTGAAGTGCGAAGTATAGTGCAGCTGGTGAAAATCCTGGATGCCTCTTACGATGAATTCATCTATGATGCCTCATGTCCTGGACGTGGTAGCGAGGTCTTTTGATGCCCTGTCCACATCCAAGCCATCTTTCACGCAGTGTAAGGACCAGGCGTTGTTGGCTCTTGATAAGTCAAAGTTGATGTCACCGGTAATGATGAAAGGCCTGGTACTCTCGGCAGGTTTATTGTAGGGAAGCATTGACCCCGTTTTTTAGATGCGAAGTATCTTAAGGCGGAGCTCAATCCGGTGGTGGTGGTGTGCGGCGTGACCCCCCTTTCTGCGCATGCGCATACCCTCTCCACACACCTCCTCTTCACTCACCCTCTCCCCACTCCACTATCCCTCTCCCCTTCCTCTCTCCACTTCCCCTCTCCACTTTCCCTCTCCTCTCCCCCTTTCCACTCTTCCTCTGAAACGCGGGCTAGACACGCCGAAATTCTCTCCTGCGCGACGCCGCGATGAGCCGTAGCGCATGCGCGTCCCCTCCGCTTCTCTCTCCTCTCCCACGCTGCCCCCCTCTCGCCCGCCTGTCGACCGCGTTCCCCGCTCGCCCTGTGAGAATTAACCGCCAGGCTAGATGGAAGATACGACGGGCGTAGCGTCCCTCTTCGCGTTCCACGACGCGAGGTCGGTAGCATGTCCAACGAACGCCAACGGAACGCGATCGTGCAAGTGCTCCGGCTTCGCATCGCGTCATGGTCCCCTTTAGCGGGAGATGGTGTAATTTATTTGTAATCCACGTGATCCACGTTGCGGACCACGTGGCCGAGTGGATAGTAGTTGAGCGTCATCCAGGGGTGTTCTGTCTTCAGCTCCCTCACTTTCCTTGCGTCCGCCGCGGTGGTGTAGCGGTTACGGTGCTCGGGTGCTGACCCGAAGGTCGCGGGTTCAATCCCGGCCGCAGTGGTCGGATTTCAATGGAGGCTAGATGTCCGTGTGCTGTGCGATCTCGGTGCACGTTAAAGAATAGCAGATGGCCAAAATTTCCTGTGTGTGCCGTTAACGCGTTGGTTGAGACTGTATCACCTGTGGCACATACCCGCATGACATGAACTCTGATATGCGGGCATCTGCCACACGTGACTCACAGAAAGGGTTTCATGACGTAAGCGACAGGTATTTTGCGTTATTCATGTCATGACCAGTGAATCGGGTGCGTCGTACACTGATCCCCTGCTATGCCAATTTTGGTATATGCAAGTTATGGAGACGACCAGCAGAGCGCCCAGATGTAGGCAGCTGGATAGATAGATAGATAGATAGATAGATAGATAGATAGATAGTCCTGCATAATTTTGCGCTGTATTTTTTTACTGTTATAAGCATGAACCAACTAGCCGAAGCCTCATTCCTAGCATTCAGACATCCCTCGCCATCACGCACGAGGATAGCTATTTCTCACTAAAACCATCCGCCGAATAGCTCTGCCATGTCCGATTGTTGGGATAACTGCTCACTTTAAAATATAGCCTGTTTGCATTTCCTGCTGCACATAAAACTCACTATTGTTCTGAACTGTTTTCTCACGTTACAGTATATGTGCACAACTTTTTGAACAACTAAACAGCAACGAGAGAGGGCGATTGCACATACAATTTATGTACCATGGCTCTGTTGTACCAGAACATAAGTGGTCAAGTTATTTTAGAATGCAGCACTTTCCACCAACCATCATACCTCTTGTGCAGATTAGAGGCATGACACCGCATAAGTGCTGAAGATATTATAATGCGCGCAATCTTGTGCATATCTCCTTTGGTATATATAAGCACTGTGCGATTGACAAAGTCGAAAAAGCCAACAATGCTTATAAATGTTATTTCAGCTGGTTGTTCTAACAGATGCTGCAGAGCAACCACCTAGTAAAAAGCTAGGAAAATACTGCAGCGACCGGCATGACTCAGCAAACTTAATATTCTTGTTTAATTTAACCGGCAGTGTTGACGCTATCTCAGATAACTGTGGCTTGGATATTAATATTATACAGTTTTACACCATAAAGACAGTGAAAACACAGCTTGCAAACATATTGTGAAGTACAAATATGCTTAAAATTTTAGTTTTATTAGCATGTGTTACTCATCAATCCCTCAAAGGGTGACAAAGTGGGATGATGGACAGAGTTCAACGAATATATGCACTCCAAGAGAACGAAGCTGAGCTGTGAGCTTCGCGCAAACATCTCACTCGAGAAGCTGGACTGTCCTCACCAGGTTGACTTTCGCGGCTACCAAATGTCATATGATGGCTGATACTTACGTGGTACCATGTTTAAATGCGAAGCACTTCTTAGGGATCTTCTGCGCCGTTGTGCGTCGGATCTATATAGCTAGCCGCCTACGACTTCGCGCTCTCGTGGCCGTTTCATTAATGAGATGTACACCAACTTTGGTAAGTTATGACATCACTGTATTGCGAACATATGTGACAGGTCGTAATGTGGAAATCATGACATGCATGTCATGTAAGGCATGATTTACACGACATGGTGTTGCGGAGCTCGCCACCATTTAAATAAACTGATATACGCCAAAATTGGTAAGGCAAGCCATTTCTGTGTGACGAATATAAGTGGCAGGTGTTAACACTAAAATCACGATATGTATGAAATACATGCCATGACTTACATGCCATGCTCATGTTCTCCTCGTGGCTATTTCACAAGCTTGACGTATACCGAAATTGGCAGTGCGTGACATGACTATAAGACGACCATAAATTACAGTTGGTAACATGATATAATGAGAACTAACATACAATAATGTCAAGGAAAGTATAGGCGATGTTATTCGTAATAATAAGCACACTAATGTGAAAAAAGTAAAGTGGAATAAAAGATAACTTGCCGCCGGCAGGGACCGAACCGGCGACCTCTGAATAGCGCTTCCGATGCTCCACCACTGGGCTACGGCGGCGATCCTCATCCCGTCCACTTCATGGGGTATATATGTGCGTTAAAACCTAGGAATGTTAGTCAGCGCCGATCATAGCCATGGCGGCATGAAAATTACGAAATGCATGTCATGTACGGAATGATTTTCATGCCACGCTCGTGGTTCTCTCGTGGCCGTTTCGCTAGTGCGATAAATGCGAAAATTAGTGTGGCAAGATATGATTGTATGACGAACATATAGGAGATTGCAACACGAAAATTGTGACATGCATGTCATGTACGACACAAAGTACTTGCCACGCTCATGGTGCACACGCGACCGTTCCGTTAATGTGATATGTATGGAAATTAGTTTAGTGTGACTTAAGTGTAGACAGAATATAAATTAGAGTTCGTAACATGAAGATCGCGATATGCATGTCACGTTATGGTTTGATTTACATGCCACAGTCTTAGTGCTGTCGCGGTCATTTCGTTGGTTTGATATATGCCAAAATTGGTATGGCGGGACAGGAGTGGATGAAGGAGATAAGTGATAGAGCGTAAGATACAAATCGTAACATCTATGCCATGTACGGCTTGATTCACACGACACAGTCTTGAGAGGCTTGCGGTCGTTTCGTTAAATTGATATATACCAAAATTGGTATGGCGCGGAATGACTCTAGACGAGCAATAACTACAGGGAGAACATCAATATCATGACATACAACTCATGCATGGCACAATTTACGTGCCACTTCACGGTGCGCCCATTTCATGAATGCCTTGATTTGCCTGGAACACAAAGAATGCGGTCCATGCAGCTCCTCGCTGACTGCTTCGCATTACATCGATTCCCACAATGTGTGGTATCTGCCTAATTTTCAAGTGAAGTTGTGCACTTTAGCTGCAGATTGAGGTTTCCTGTAGTACCTTTCATATATTATAAATTTCAGATGTGAAGCTACTTAGATGAAATAAAGTTTCCCTGATAATTTTTATTTACACAATCTGTCGAATGCATGTGATATAGTTTGTTTTATAATTCTAGGGAAATAAAGTTTGATTTCTGTGAAGATAAAACTTGACCTTGTTGGATTTTAAGCATTCCAATTCACTTCATATATTCTTCGGGTTTGTTTTTTACATGTACAGGGGTGGTCAAAAGTTCCCAGGCCATGCTGCCAAAGGATTACTTGGGATAGCGGCTTGCGAAATTTTCACTACCCTCGTACCTGCAAAAAATACAACTGTTTTTTACAGTCCAGGGTCTGGCGAGGGGCATACATTTCATGCGAATAAAGTTGCAACGAAAAAGGTCACAACACTGTTTGGAATTCAGCGACAGTCATCGACACCAAAAAATCGCTGTCAGCCCGCCTTCTTTTGGAATCATTAATTATTCAGTCGACGCCCCATACACGTAATCGGACACGTGGTAATCTACCCGATACTTACACCACATCATTACGCCATCTACTACGCATATAACGGCATGGCCCAACTTCTTACGCTTGTATGTGAACAAGAGAACTGTAGTGGTCTCGAAACGTTATAATTTCTTTTTCGTTGTAACTTTGGCGAGTGTTTGTTTATTCGCATGAAATGGAATTGTTTTTTACGTATGCCTAATATTGAACTAACAGAAAACACATTTGCTCTTTTAGGTCCATTTAGTATTGACATTACTAATAATGTGTGACAAATGGTCCTACGTAACAGCTGTTGTTCCGTAGTAGCTGTTGCTTCATTTCTTCATTGCGGAACGCTTCATAATAACATGAACGGGCTCTACGTGCCATGGATTCTACGTCGTCACAGGTCTGATGTTTTCGGACTACGGAAAGGAGATTGCCAGCATTTTACCTACAGGTTTTTCCGCATTCAAGAGCCTTTTTTATTGGCGTAGTGGCTATGGTACTCGACTGCTGACCCGAAGGCCGCGGCATCGAATCCCGACCCCGGCGCCCGCATTTTTGATGGAAGCGAAAATGCTTGAGGTCCGTGTATTTAGAATTAGGTGCACATTAAGAAACCTCGCATGATCGAAATTTCTGGAGCACTCCACTACGGTATCTCTCATAATCATATTGTGGTTTTGGGACGTTAAACTGCAACAATTATTGTACGTTTTCCACACGTCATCTATTCCATAGAAATTCTAGTGCGCCACAGTAGAGTTGATTGTTCGCTGACGTATGTGGCCAGTGACGTCCTCCTCGCCATTTGCACGAAAGAAACATCTGCGCGTCACCTTTAAGCACTGAAACAGAATTCCTAAAGCAGTGCCTCTACATTGTAGCTCTGTAAACTATATTCATGTACGTCCGATGATCTTTTCATAAAAAAAAAACTTCGCACTTTCTACCGGTGGAAGCAAGTTTCGCAGAATTATTTTGCGACTTAGGGGTTATTAATTGATACCACATTCTAAGCAAAGTGCAAGTGCTGCGTATGTATTGAATTAGGGAGGTCATTTAAAGGGGCGCGGGAGCACAAGTCGGTAAAACTTTAAACCCTAGAAGTTGTCGCGAGTATTAGGAGGTCTCTTTTTTAAAAACTTCTACGTGAACAAATATAGGAAAGGAAGGACGCGAAAAGAAGAAAGGCGCTCAGTTTACCGCGATTATAACCACCTAAGCAGATTCCCTTACGACAGTCAAGAATGGCTGATTCATATACCAGTTTATTGATATAAATTCGGCCTTTCGTACATAGTACATTTTTTTTGTTTTTGCTTCCTTCTGTGCTGGGGAAAGGTGGGCTATCTTGCAAAGCTGAGTTTAATTGTGTGGAGACCAAAACCGCGATTACGATTATGAGCGATGGTCTCCGGAAATTTCGACCATCTGGTGTTCTTTAAAGTGCACTGACATCGCACGGTACACGGGCCTCTAGCATTTCGCCTCCATCACGATGCGACCGTCGCGGCCGGCATTGAACGCGCAACATTCGGGTGAGCAGTAACCACTGTACGGACGAAGCGGACTAGGAAGCTGAGTTGGAGAGGGGAAGTGCTTGACATTGATGGGTGATTTCACGTAAGATAGAACAAACGATGGCTGGTCGACCTCTTAATTTATTTCAAAATTGCAGTTGTTACCAATGTTCGGCTTGCATTGTTCGCTGTCTTTTTTTCAAATTAGCCCGATCGTATCTTTTTACTGAAAAGCGATATAGATATAGGATTCGGCAGTTTGGTAGATAAGTATGCGAGGAACGTAATACGGAATTTTCGTCGCTCTGCTACAAGGCTTTTTTGAGATAACGACCTTCAAAGTAAAGCGAATAACGTTTACTGGGCCAATTTCGAGGTTTTTTATAAAAACATCTACACCACACATAAAAACTAAATATACCTGAGCAAAAGCAAAAAAAATGCATATATTTAGTTAAAGATATTTCAGCTACCTAATTTTAACTCATTTTGTGCAATTAATAACGACAGTTGGCCAAAACAGCAGAGCGAATGAGTGCTTCACTCCACCTCCCCGTCATTATTGATTTCCTGCGCCTCGAAAAAAATTTTAGCGGCAAACCGAATTGCGGGTATTCTTCCACTCATCAGGCAATAATATATAAAATTTTGAAATATATTTAAGAGGTCGACCATCCATCGTTTTTTCGATCTTACGTGGAATCACCCAAAACAACGTCTGGGTTAGCTGAACGGCTACGGCCAATATATATATATATATATATATATATTGAAGCAAAATGGAAAGGCGAGCTAGTTGGTACTGATTCATAATTGTGTAATAGTTACGCAAAAAAGACGAAGACAAGAAAGTGAACACCACAAGTGCTTACTCACAACTGAAAGCTTTTAGGGCGAAGCTCCTTATAGCATCACCTGGTCGGTCGACGCCCCATACGGTGTGTCCCCGCCGTCGGGTCTCCCGTATCATTCAATAGATGGCGCTGTCCCATAGAGAAATGCATGCAAACTGCAGTTGGGTGACGATATAAGATGGCGCTGCCCCATAGAGATGTGTGCAATATGTGCGCAAAAAAAAAGAAAAAAAAAGAAAAGAAGAAAGAAGGAAAAAAAAGAATAAAGAAAAGAAAGAAAGAAGGAAAAAGCAGCGGCACCCTGCACGCTAGATGGCGTGCAGTAATCAAAGCGGTGTATCGCTTTGATTACTGCTGGGAGAAACCACTGAACATTTCACGGTGTAACCATGATTGCTTCAGGAGCTTCGGCCAAGCGCTTCATCATTCACCCGTGGATATGCTGTAATTTTTTGCTTGAACAGAGAATATATTGCCGCGTCCATATTTGTGTCTGTCTATACGCTGGCGACGACAAGGAAGACAACCGGTGCGCTCGAGAGGCGCAGCGGAACAGACTGAAAAAGAAGACGTTCTTGGCGGCTGCACGCCTTCAGCGCTATCTTGGAGTACGACACGCCGTACGCCTTTCTAAATAAAGCCCCCGTGTTTTATAACCCGCGACACTGGTGGAGGTGCTGGGTACCATCGCCTCATGATCGGTACTCCTGTGAGCAGCCCTGCATCCAGCCCCACGAGACCGCCACACGTGGAGACGCCTGTACACCGCTCAAGCCGTCGCCTGCAAGGTCTGAGACCAGAATTTAGCCTTTTACAAGGACCCCCACTGCCGACAGCCACCCCTGCTCAAGAAATGGCGTTTTCAAGGAGCCCTACGCAGGTAACGGTCCAGAATCTTCGGATTCCCGAACCATTTCACGGCCGCCCGAACGAAGATGCGGAAGACTGGCTTGAGGAGTTTGAACGGGTAGCGAAGTCGAACCACTGGAGCCCCGACGAGAAGCTCTTCCACGTATACATTGCCCTTGAAGACGGTGCGAAGACGTGGTTCATAAACCGCGAGGCAACACTGACAACATGGGACGAGTTTTGCCGTCGGTTACGCGATACCTTCGGCAACACAGACCGACGTGAAAACGCACAACGCCTTCTTGAGTCACGCATCCAACAGCTACATGAAGGCGTCGCCATGTTTGCCGAGGATATGGTGCGTTTGTTCCACCGCGCTGACCCCAACATGTCCGAGGCTAAGAAGCTAAGCCATCTCATGAGAGGCGTCAGAGAACAGCTGTTTGTTGGTCTCGTGCGCAATCCGCCGACAACAGTCGACGAGTTTATCAGGGAAGCCACCGCAATAGAGCGGGCGCTGCAGCAACGGTACCATCAATGCGATCGCCGAGCCACCGGTGCACCTGCAGGTGCCGCAGCACTCACTGCGACCGATGAGTGTTCTCTACGCTTACTCATTCGACAGATCGTGCGCGAGGAGATTGCAAAGGAGAACGCAAGGTGCACATCGCCGTCGCAATCGCCGCAGCAGCAGGAGTTCACGGTTGCATCCGTCGCTGAAGTCGTCCGCCAGGAACTTCGGCAGCGTTTGCCTCTCCCGAGCAATACCCTGATGCGTCGTACCAGCCCAACGCATATACCTACGGTGACGCTGTACGTCGTCCATTGGCTCCAGAACTATCGTACCAGCCGGACGCATACAGCTATGCAGACGCTGTTCGTCGACCGTTGCCCATGCCCGCGCCGCAGTACCGCCAACCACCACCTGTTGCAGCCTGGGCCCAGCAGGATCCCATAAGGCGACCTCAACTGCGTAAGACGGATATATGGCGCACTGCGGATCGTCGGCCACTGTGCTACAATTGTGGAGAGCCAGGGCACATTTACCGTTTTTGCCCCCATCGTCCAGCTGGGTACCGCGGAAGTGCACCTGCTGCTACGCGCCGACAGTTTTGTGAAAGCCGCGCCCCCATCGGTTCTGCGTACAAGGTTCTGCGCCGCCTTAGCGACGTCACGTACGAAGTCGTCCCTGACGGCTCTTCTTGTTCAAAGCGCCGCCAGCATCTGCCTGAGACAGTGCACGTGGTACGCATGAAGCCGTACTTTTCTGAGTGATGTGACTGCCCACTCGCTAACTGCGCATCAACTGCTACTTCCTGAGCATCGAGACGATGCTCGCTCTGGAGGGAGGGTAATGCCGCGTCCATATTTGTGTCTGTCTATACGCTGGCGACGACAAGGAAGACAACCGGTGCGCTCGAGAGGCGCAGCGGAACAGACTGAAAAAGAAGACGTTCTTGGCGGCTGCACGCCTTCAGCGCTATCTTGGAGTACGACACGCCGTACGCCTTTCTAAATAAAGCCCCCGTGTTTTATAACCCGCGACAATATATTTAAACTTGACACTCGACTAATTCCCGGGCATGCGCATCGTGGGCAAGGCAAAAGGCAAAAACCACAACAAGAATACACCTCCTTCAACCACCCTCCCCCCAACAGGCTACCCCCTTTTTTGAGTAGCATCACTTCCTTCTCCGATATGGCTAAAGAAGGATGACTAACGCTCGTAGATGCCCTCCTGTTAATACGGAAAGCCTCAGCACGTTCTCGTGTCGTGCGATCATGGTGTTTACACACGATATCCGTCGCGGGGAATTGCGCTTCGCACAGGCACTAAGCGCAGTGCATGGCCAAGTGCGTTAGGGGTCTCCCCTGTAATCAAGACTGATGGTTTCTTAGATGTTCTCTTAGATGCTCTCTTAGTTCAAACATCGGCCTGTCTGGCCGACGTAGACACGACCACACGACAGAGAGATGCAATAGACGACGTTGGCCCTGCACGGCACGAACCTAACTTTGTGGTTAATGGAGCAACCGCGCTTCCCGACGTTGTCAAGCCTGTTGCCGACCATTGAACATAGTCTGCCTAGCTTGTTACTAGCAGAGGAGGAAGTTATACTACTCAAGGAAAGGGGGTAGCCTGCTGAGGGAAGGGGTTGAAGGAGGTGTGTTCTTGTTCTGGATTCTGCCCTTTGCCTTGCCCACGATGCGCATGCGCGGGAATTAGTCGAGCGTCAAGTTTAGATGTATATTTTCTGTTCAAGCAATAAACATTTCAGTTGCAAGTAAGCGCTTGGTGTGCTCGCTTTCATGTCTTCGTCTTTGCTTGCGGAACTATTACACCATTATGAATATATATATACATATATATATAGACACGATAGCGACCATCCAGCAATCAAACTCGTCTTCCTCTTCTTCAGTGCAACCACGGTGTGGCTGCTGTTCCGTGTCATAAACCCTCACGGTACGATCACCGTCTCGGAGCTTACCCTGCTCATTTGTGGTGGCAGGTGTGTGGTAGGGCTTTAGCATTGCTATATAAACGAAGTAACTTGCAGCTGACGAGATCGCTGAGGAATCGGTGGGGACGACACTACATGTGACGATCACTTGTTGCACCACAATATTTTTTAAAAAATAAACATTTATGCGAGTCGCTGTACTTTATCAATAGTGAGGCTATTACTATTTGTATGCGGAATTTATATTACTTTAGTGCACTCCGAATTTGGCTCTACTAGTGCCTTGCCTACCAAGAATTTCATTTCTGGGCTTTCGTCATGCAAGTTTGAAGTCTCCACAAAGATTTGTAAGCCCTAACACAAGTGGTATCAATGCGCTAATTTTATCTTAAATTCAACGTTATTGATAAGCATCTGTGTTCCTCGACTCTATCAATACGATGTTCATTTCAAGAGTGCGCCTGTTGCAGAATCGGTTTCTTCCTGCTTAAGCTTATCAAAACTGACTTTGACGCATTTAAAGCCAACGACACTCAGGTACCAGTGTAAAACTAGTACGCATTTTGACACTTGAACGCACTGAGAGCCTTGACACTCTCTTGGATTCCCTGGCATTTTGGTGGGCGCACAGGGAAATGCTGGTTCGCACTGCTAGGGGCGCTGTCTTCCCCTCTGTGACGCTGGAGCGCACTGAAAAGCGCTGGAAACGCTGGATTTTTTACTGGAGTGCGCGGTTTGTGCCAGTATCGCTGCCTTCAGTACCGTGCGTGGCGGGATTTTTCAGTATTGCTGAATGTGGAATGTTCGATTCGATGTTACCAACAGAGGCTATCCTAAAAGGTCCGAAAGGTGTGTAACATTTTCTATCTTCGCAAACAAAGAGATCAGACGTGCACTATTTTCATGACGTACGTGATGTGTGATATTACAGTTCTTTTTCAGGTTTCTGTGTTTCCAGACCACCCTGCCAAGCGCAGGTGCGTGTTGCTGGAAAATCTTGATTAAAATAAAGCTACATAAGAGGGAAGGAATGGGTGAAGCTAAAAATTGCATATGATGGATGTATTTCCTAAAAATAATATTATAATGCCTCACAAAACGCTAAAAGCGAACATAGGGCACGGTGACCGCAGCTTTCCTGATTTATTGGTTGCTAGATGCACTATTTCACCACATGGCAGGCGCTTCTATAAAGGGCAGCGGTTGCAGTACTGTGCCAGCATGACGGCACAGACTGCAGCTGGTTTCTCGCTGCAACAGCTTCATGAAAGATTAACTGGGCATCTATTGTGCTGTCAAGCAGTTCCTTTTATTTCTTAAAAGCGGAACCTGTTACAGTTCAGTTGAACACATGCATCCACGTTTGTCTTCAAAGAACATCTTCCCATTCTCAGAGTGTGATTCGGCAACTTTTAACGCGATAACGTTAGAGAGCTCGTGTCACAGAAATTACGACATCAGCGTCGTTGGTTGTGAGCGAAAAATCGTCCGTGACCGAATAATCAAGAAAGATGCAGATAAAATAAACAATAAAAATCTTCGTTATATTATAGGTCGAAACCGGGCAAGCAGGTGTCCTACCACAAAGCCACGGTGTTACTTGCAACTGCTTCGGAAAAAAAGTCAGTTTCGCCGCAACGGCGAAGCAGTGAATGCGATAGCAATAAATTGGAATGTAACGCGAAGAACGGAAAGCAGCTCGAAATTGCCAGCGCGTCGCTCGAGCCCAAAGGACGCACGAAAAGACCGCAGACAGGACGAGCGCGAGCTAATGCGTCACAGCTCGACACTTGAAGCGCAGTGCTCAAACATAAAGCAGGACGCAGTAAACGAACGGACAGGTACACACAAGATGAGCGCTAATTGTCACAGTTGTTGTTTATTTCTGTTTGAACAGCGCGCTCCTTTCTCAAACGCGGCCGCTGCAGCGAGCGCAGTGAACTTCGTACCCCCCGCTCCATCCCAGAGGCCGCCCCTTCTTTCCTCGAGATGGGAGCACGAAGGCGACCACACCCTGTAGGGCGAGCAGCAACGGCGTTCGCAGGAGCGGAGCCACGATGTTTAAAGCGCGCCACGCGCGCACGTCACGCCATCTATGTAGTCACTAAGAAAGCATGCTGAAGGAAATGGTGTATATGAATAGCTCGCCGTTAGCAGGTTGAAAGACATTGCCGTTCGTGGTCTAACGTCTAACGCCGGGCGCTGGCAAGCGAGTAGTCGCACTTTCAAGTCCGCGCATCGGAAAGTTTTTCTGAATTATTTTCGTGTGTGGCTTTTATATATATGTGTGTATATATATATATATATATATATATATATATATATATATATATATATATATATATATATATATATATATATATATATATATATATATATATATATATATATATATATATATATATATATATTGTTAAGCGGTTTATTGGACGGGACTCGGCGACAATTCGCTATGGCGACAGTCAAGGCCAAAGCACGGGCTCCGAGAGCGAGCGGCGTTTACAAGAGGACGACCCACTAGGAGCCGCTGGAGAACGCAACCGTTAAAGAGTACCAATTGCTTCGCCACAATTACCCCGGGTACGAAAAGGGAGCCGTCCGGCGACCTAACAGCTCGTCACTATGAGTGGGTCATAGTAGGCCTTGAGACGCTCCACGTTGACTATGTCGCGCCCTCGACGGCGCATGTCCGAAGCTGGTTCGATGGGTTCGATCAAGTAGTTGACCGGGGATGTGCGCTCGACGACCCGGTATGGGCCTTCGTATTTCGGCAGCAGTTTTGAAGAGAGGCCACTTGCAGTGGTAGGGACCGAGAGCCATACGAGCGCTCCAGGGAGGAACGTGGGCTCAGAAGTGGTGATGATGAAATGAACTTTATTTGGTCCTGGAGAACCCCGATCGGTGCCGTCGCGAATGCTCTTCTGCAGCTCTTGTTCCTGCGTCGTAAATGTCTTGGCAAGCTCGCGACACTCTTCAGCAAGTCTGGCTGTGGCAGAAATAGGCGCACATTCAGAGCGATCCGGCTTGTATGGAAGTATCGTGTCGATAGTGTGCGACGGGTGCCTTCCGTACAGTAAGAAGAAGGGTGAAAAACCAGTAGTGCTCTGAGGGCCGGTATTATAGGCGTAGGTGACGAAGGGCAGAATGGCATCCCAATTGGTGTGATCGGCGGCGACGTACATTGACAGCATGTCGCCGAGCGTGCGGTTAAAGCGTTCGGTTAGGCCATTCGTCTGCGGGTGGTAAGCAGTAGTTTTGCGGTGAACAGCATGGCACTCTTTCAGAATGGCTTCCACGACTTCCGATAAGAAGACACGGCCTCGATCGCTGAGAAGCTCTTGGGGTGGACCGTGACGCAGTATGAATCTGTGTAGTAGGAAGGAGGCAACATCGCGCGGTGTAGCCGCTGGGAGGGCGGCGGTTTCGGCGTATCGCGTTAGATGGTCAACAGCGACGATGGCCCAGCGGTTACCAGCCGAAGTCAGAGGAAGTGGTCCATACAAATCGATGCCCACGCGCCCAAACGGACGGTTAGGGCAAGGTAATGGTTGTAGACCTGCTGGCGACACGTGCGTTGCAGGTTTTCGGCGTTGGCAATCGAGGCAGGAGCGAACGATCTTCTGCACGTAGCGGTACATCCCACGCCAGAGGTATCGTTGTCGTATGCGGTGGTAAGTTTTGGATACCCCAGAGTGCGCGCATTGCGGGTCAGAGTGGAAGGCTTCGCATATTTCAGAACGCAGACTGCGGGGTATCACTAGTAGCCACTGGCGGCCGTCGGCGTTGTAATTGCGTCGGTGCAGGAGGTCGTCACGAACGGCGAAATGGTGGGCTTGACGACGCAACGCGCGAGTGGATGGTGTTGCCGACGGTTCAGTGAGCAAGTCGATCAGCGAGGTGATCCATTTATCCTTGCGCTGTTCGGTAGCGATGGTGTGAACGTTGATTGAAGCAACAGCCATGTGAGATACTGAGCAGGGGGCATTGTCGTCAGGCAAGGGAGAGCGCGAGAGGGCGTCGGCGTCAGCATGCTGGCGTCCGTTGCGGTACAGCACGCGGATGTCGTAGTCCTGCAGGCGAAGTGCCCAGCGGGCGAGACGGCCTGAGGGATCCTTCAATGACGACAGCCAGCATAATGCATGATGGTCGGTGACGACATCAAATGGGCGACCATACAAATAAGGTCGAAACTTTGTAAGGGCCCATATGATCGCCAGGCACTCTTTTTCCGTGACTGAGTAATTGGTCTCGGCTCTGCTAAGCGTACGGCTTGCGTATGCCACGACATATTCGGGAAACCCTGGTTTGCGCTGCGCAAGGACAGCGCCGAGGCCTACACCGCTGGCGTCCGTGTGTACCTCCGTTGGGGCCGTAGGATCGTAGTGGCGTAGGATGGGAGGAGACATCAACAAACGACGGAGCTTTGCGAACGCGTCGTCACACTCGGACGACCACGAATTTAGGGGTCCGTTACTTCCAAGGAGCTTCGTCAGCGGCGATATGATGGTGGCAAAGTTTCGTATGAAGCGTCGAAAGTACGAACACAGTCCTACGAAACTGCGCAGTTCTTTTACGGTCGTAGGTTTGGGAAATTCGGCCACGGCCCGAAGCTTGGCCGGATCAGGAAGGATTCCGTCCTTGGACACGACGTAGCCGAGGATTGTCAGCTGCCGTGCTGCAAATCGGCACTTCTTCAGATTCAGTTGGAGGCCGGCGTTGCGCAAACGCGTCAAAACATGCCGCAGACGTTGGAGATGCGTGGAGAAGTCCGGAGCGAAAACCACGACGTCGTCGAGGTAACACAAGCACGTGTGCCATTTCAAGTTGCGCAGAACGGTGTCCATCATGCGCTCGAAGGTCGCGGGCGCATTACACAGACCAAACGGCATGACGTTGAACTCGTACAAGCCGTCGGGCGTGACAAAGGCTGTCTTCGGTCGAGCGTCATCCGCCATTTGTACTTGCCAGTACCCCGAGCGCAAATCAAGTGACGAAAAGAATTCGGCTCCTTGCAGGCTGTCAATCGCGTCGTCGATTCGCGGCAGCGGATAAACATCCTTGCGAGTGATCTTGTTGAGCCGTCGGTAGTCCACACAGAACCGCACGGAACCGTCCTTCTTCGCAACGAGAACAACGGGTGAGGCCCATGGGCTGTCCGAGGGTCGAATAACGTCGCGTCGAAGCATATCGTCGACTTGCTCATTAATGACCCGGCGTTCTGCGGGAGACACTCGATATGGACGTTGCCGCAGTGGTGGTTGGGCGCCGGTGTCGATGCGATGCGTAACAGCGGAAGTGCGGCCGAGAGAAGTTTGCCCGACATCGAAAGAAGAACGAAATTCTTCCAGCAGGCACAGAAGTTGGGAACGCTGGACCGATGTGAGTTCGTCAGCAATAGAGGACCTAAACACATCAGCAGGTGACGAATCGGACGCGGAAACAGCACTGAGCGTACCGGAACTGGGACAGTGCGTGTCATCGGGTGCGTCCATAACTTGTGCGTCTTCGAGGGGTTCCACTCTGCCAAGACATTCCCCTCGCACCAACGTAACAATGTATGGAGATGGGTTGTTAACAAAAATAGCGGTGCTGCCCTGAGTGACTTGGACGGTCGCGAAAGGTACCAGCAAGCCTCTCCTTGTGCAAACGTGGTCAGATGGCGAAATGAGCGCAATGGTGTTGGAGAGACCGGCGCAGTCGACTGACACAGCCGTCGACGAGTTTGTAGGCACTTTGGTATCGTCTTTGACGAGGATCTTGCTCGATACCGATGAAGTGTCTGCCGGCGTCAGATCTGAGAACGGGGAGAGTTCGATTTCGGCTTGTGCGCAATGAATTACGGCGTCATGGCGGGAGAGAAAATCCCATCCCAGGATGACGTCGTGAGAGCATGCAGCAATTATAATGAACTCGACGTCGTACAAAACGTCCTGAATGACGACACGAGCTGTGCATATTGCTGTAGGATGAATACTCTGGGAGCTGGCTGTACGGAGAGACATCCCAGAAAGTGGCGTCCTCACTTTTCGTAGTAATCGGCTCAATTTTTGGTCCATAACGGATACGGCGGCTCCAGTGTCGACAAGGGCAGATGCGGGAACACCGTCGACAAACACGTCTATCACGTTCGATGGGCTTCGCTGAGGGCTTTCGCAGTTCGATAGCGTCGCAGCCCTTGCCTCCTGGACTGCGACGACTAGTTTTCCTGGTCGCGAGCGACCGGACGTGGGCGCATCGGCGACAGTGAGCGACGTCGCGGAGACGGAGAGCGCCGAGTAGATGGAGCTTGGCGTGACGTCGGCGACAGAGGCGTAGGTGGGGCGTAAAATCTGCGGTTGGACTGGCTGGTGGCGGGCGACATGACTTGGGGCGGCTGGACGCGATTGCAGTAACGTGCCACGTGGCCGGCGTAACCGCATGCGAAGCATATGGGGCGGTTGTCAGGTGTGCGCCATCGGTTTGCTGGAGCAGGGCCCGCCCATGGCGCAGAACGTGATTGACGGGGTGGCGACTGATATGACTGCATTGTGGGCTGCAGTCGTGGCCTCTGCATGACGTCGGCGTAGGTAGCCGGCACAGCCGCTTCGGAGGACTGATGTCTAGGGGCGGCTTCGGCGTAACTGTATGGGGCTGCCGCAGGTATTACTGGGGACGTCCTGGCGACAACTTGGGCGTAAGTGAGTGGTGCAGGAGCTGGATGGTGCTGGTGGTACTCAGGCATGACCTCCGCGATTTCCTGCTCAATCGCTCGACGGAGGGGAGGGAGAAGAGTGGTTGACGGCTGTTGAACGTGCTGAGGTTGAGCAAAGTCCAGCAGAGAGAACTGGCGCGCAATTTCCTCGCGCACGAATGACTTCACCTCTGCGAGCAAGGCGGAGTGGTCGGATATCGTCGACAAGCCAGCGAGCTCGGCGTCGCGGGATGGAGAGCGACGGGTCATCGACCGCTGCCGGCGCAGCTCCTCGTAGCTCTGGCAGAGCGTGATGACCTCGGCCACTGTGCTGGGGTTTTTGGCGAGCAGCATCGTGAAGGCATCGTCGTCGATGCCTTTGATAATGTGCCTCATCTTGTCAGATTCCGACATTGTGGCGTCGGCTTTCTTACACAAATCGAGGATGTCTTCAATGTAGCTGGTAAAGGTTTCGCCGGCCTGCTGAGCTCGTTCTCGCAAACGCTGTTCGGCCTGCAGCTTACGAACGGCAGGGCGGCCAAACACGTTGATGATGGCGGTCTTGAAGTCGGACCACGTCGTAAAATCGGATGCGTGGTTGTTGTACCACAGGCCGGCCACGCCCGCGAGGTAGAAAACCAAGTTGGTCAATTTTCCCGCCTCGTCCCATTTATTAGGGACACTCACGCGTTCATAGATCGCGAGCCAGTCCTCCACGTCGGTCCCATCTGCGCCAGTGAAGACTGGGGGGTCGCGGATACGAGGGACACCGGGGCATGAGGTCGGTGTAGGCGGAGGCGTCTGCTGGGCGGCGTCTTGAGGCATGGTAGCTGGTAGGGTACGGGATCGAAGCTCCAGGGGCATCGAATGGGAGCACAGCACTCTCCACCAATTTGTTAAGCGGTTTATTGCACGGGACTCGGCGACAATTCGCTATGGCGACAGTCAAGGCCAAAGCACGGGCTCCGAGAGCGAGCGGCGTTTACAAGAGGACGACCCACTAGGAGCCGCTGGAGAACGCAACCGTTAAAGAGTACCAATTGCTTCGCCACAATATATATATATATATATATATATATATATATATATATATATATATATATATATATATATATATATATACGGTGAATGACGGCGACGGCAAAAGTCAGCCGAGACTGTGCATATAATTGCTATCGCAATAAAAAAACCTACATAAGTGCCATGTAGTGGAAGGAGTCTCCTTGACGCATTTATTGTTGCATGGCTGAAGCGCACAATTGCGCAAGGCGGTCGACGCTTAACTGCATTGATTGTTTCAGTGCGATTTTCGTGTGTGAAAAACTGAAGTACATAGGCATGTGAAGACCAACTTCACGTCTTTCGCACTCCGATCGGCTCTCGGACTTGTTGCCGCGTGCCTTGCAAACTAAGCACAGCCTTGAGAGATTCTTTATTTTGTTCGGCAGGTGTCACGACGAAACTGAGCCCATTCGGCGATTTGTAGGCGCATTGGCGTGGCCATCAAACTACGTTTTTTTCCACGACGCCATGCTTCGAAAAAGCCAGTATACTGCACCCATCACCGCTGAAAAACACAACTTGCAAACAGCTTCAACAATGGACAACTATATCCATCTAGCAGAAAACATATGAAAAAAAAACAGCAAACATTAGATAATGTGCGTCATCTGTGAGACATTGTGAAAAACGTGTCTCGACTACAGAAGTGGCCACACTGCACAGTTTTCTCATCTATGAATGCCGGCGGGACATACATGTCAAGTAGTCACTCTCATGTCAGGGTTGTCTTGGCGATGCTGACGCTTGGCCTCCGCTTCTCGTGCTCGAAGTTCTGCGTCATTTTGGCGTCGTTGACGCCTGTGATCGGCTTCCCGCGCTCGTAGTTGGGTATCTATATCACGGACGCTTCATTTCAGCGTCCCTGGCTCTCAGCAAGGCATCTTCATGGCGTTGTTGGCGTTTGACCTCCGCTTTCCTGGCCTGACCACGTCACGCGCGCGCGTGTGTGTGTATGTGTGCGCGTGCCTGTGTGCGTAACACATGTTAAGAAAGTGTGCACATAGTGGTTGAAGTGCGGTCTGTGGGCCGGATTTTGCTATCTCGTTCAACTCTTAAAGGCGAGTATTAACGGTCCCACAATTTTTGTTTATATTTTTCACTTTAGTCTGGACGTGCGCGACATATTCGGGACTGACGATCAGGCAGGCGAGGCACTGTCGCGTATTAACACTGTGCCAGCTTATCCTTTGGATTTCGAAGTCCTAACCAGCGCCCTGCAAAGCGACCCCGAGCTGCGCCAACTGTGAACAAAAGGCGTGTCCCTCAAGATTGTAGAAGTTCCGCTTCCCTGTCATGTGCAACACATCACAGGACACTCTGCTTCGGCTTCGACTTCGGCAGTCGACTTCGGCTGCGAGTGATTTGACTTACTGCAGAGATTTAACGATCCCAGCATCAGAGCGGCCCATAGGCTCACCGTGGACTGCTTAGCTTGACAAAACTTGACTAGAAATGCCCGAAGCTGGACCAAAACCTTACCAGATTGCCAAACCGTAAAAGTGACCAGACAAGCGAGCACAACAATGCAGCTGTTTCTGCTCCTAGATAGCCATATGGACCAATTGCGTTTTCACTTGGTGCGGCATCGTCCGTTCTCCCTGACAAGGGTTTAATCCCCTCTTCACGTGTGCCTACCGCTACTCAGGGTGTTCTGGGCCGACCCCTCTGCAAGATATAACGGTTGAAAGAGGGATTGAAGCATCTATTGCGACGTGGCTGTGGAGATACAGCCGCACCTTTGTTATATCTGCTGACCGAGACCGGGAGGTCCAAAGGCCACTTTCTTGCCCTGGCATGACTCTTCGACACGCGCATCGATAACACGACTTCTTATACCGCCCATAGAGCAAAGGCGTCTCCGCGCGCTTCGATCGAGAACTGAAGGCGTCATTGACCACCAAGCCCGTCCCGTGGTGGTCACTGACCACTAAGCCCGTCCGCAGGTGAAATTTCTTGAGGCCCGTGTACTTAGATCTAGTTGTACGTTCAAGAAGCCCAGGTGGTCTATATTTCCGGAGCTCTCCACTACGGTGTCCCTCATGATCATATTGTCACGTGGTCATGACGCTGACGAAAGCAGCAGTAGGCGTGCCCAAAATAAAACTCTTTATTTGGCCGAACTTCTGGCCTTCAAACGCAAAGTCAACCAACAGCAATACGCACTGCACACTGATAGCGGCGAACAGAGGGTCGGTCGTCAATAATCTGATCTGCGTTAAGACGTGTCGGCATTTATGTGTGTGGCATCGAACATTCCAGCCTTATCGCTGGTGGCCGCCTTAGTTCCGGAATGAACTCAACTGTTCGCGTTTGCGCGCTCAAGCCTATAAGAAGATTCTGAAATAATCTGGAAGGCTCCCAGCCATAGGGGCTCGGTTTGCTCAAGACAGCTATTACACGTCTAACGGACCCGTTACATAAACATAGCAAAAGAAGCGCGCGCGGGAATATCATGGTTTTGATATGGTAAATCCGAACAGTTATTATTATACGGGTAAGATATGTAGGCGTGACAGCTCCGAAGCTTTTTTTTGTGAGGCACCCCGTGCGGTCTCCACGGTGGCCATGTGTTGAAATATAACTCTGGAACAAAAACAATACTTCAGAATTGGCATCTCGGTATCGGAATCGGAATTTCGTCGTTCGGAAGATCGGTATCAAAATGTTTCTTGAATAATGACGTCACATCACCTTCAGATATTAGCCATGTATGAATTATAGGAAAGGCTTTCTTAGAACTGAAAGCAGGCCTTTTTGAAAGAAGCACCAAATGTGAAGCAAGAATATCTGCACCTCACTATATTTTACAATCGGCGCCTTCAGATTTTCGTCGTTCCGGAGATCGGCATCGAAATGTTTCTTGAATACTGACGTCAAATCGCGTTCAGAAATGAGTCATATATGAGTTATAGGAAAGGTCTTCAAATGCTAACAGAACGATTTGACCGCTGAAACATCGTAATAAAATTGTATTGTCAAAACTGCTCAGCGTTTTTCTTTTGAGTAATGGAGCAGAAGCTTCGACATGCAAAATGAAATGATCTTGAGGCTGTACGAGTTCCGCAACCAAAATTTATATTTGCGGATGGATAAAACCATACCCTGCTGTTCATTCCTTCCCGTCACCAGTTTCAATACTATATCGATGTCGTAGGATCTCAACCGCATTTGGAGCGTTCTGCTGTTGTATTCAGACATGATTTCTCACAAACATCAACAACATCATCCTGTTAGGTGCACAGAAGTCTGAAGACAAGCTGGAAACAATTTGGTGGCTTTCTTACGATGTTGCGGAAGCCACATGGAGCTGGAGCATTGAATCCAGTGGCGTTTGGCGTATGCTGTGAAATGGACAAGCCAACAAATGTAATCATTGTAGCGGCTGTCAAAAACTGCGAGTTGACAATTTTCTACCGTTCTGCAAAACTGGCAGGGTCTCAGCCCAGATAGCCAGTTGTCGTACCAGAATAGGAATTCTGCAATTAAGCGCAAATTTCAAGCAATGCCGTCTACTTCATAATGAAACACATAATCGTCAACACGCTTCTCCTCCTGTGTTAACGCCTTATACACTCTAAGAAAAAAATCGAGTATTTGGGGAGTATTTCTGCCACGCAACTGTAATCGTCATCCATCTCGCGTACTTTCCTCGTGTTATCGCCGTGGTCGCGGCACTTCCCGGTCACGAACGGCGTGCGCGTTGTCAGCGTTACATAGCATTCTCGGTCGGAAAGTGACGAGAGCCGGGTTTTCAAGAAAGGAAACGCGAGCAAGCCAGATGACGATTATTGTTGCGTGGTAGTAATGCTCCTCAAATACTCAATTTTTTCTTAGAGTGTAGAGGCTGAGATTCATACTCAATAAATTTGTGAGTTTTATTATGGCCAAATCACTGGAACGGCGTTGCGTTTATTGTTAATCTTGGCCTTCAACTGCGTGGTGCATTTACGAAACCAGTGCTTTTTCTTTGTTGCGCTTTTAAGGGTTTTTTTATTTTCGCTGCACTGTTTCTTCGTACTTTAGTTATTAGAAATAGTGATGATTCTCTTTCTTGTTACTGTTATTCTCTGCTATCGTTCTCGTTGTCTGTACAAGCGCTTCTGTTCGTGAGGTGCTGCCCGCGTTCAGAGACGCGCTCACTGATTTGCTCTCTCATCTTTCTAGCAAGACAAGTAGCTAACTCTTTTAGCCTGTAAATGCTAACTCTTTTAGCCTGCAAATGAGTGGCAGCTTCAACACACAGCTTACGCATCTTTTAGATGTAGGCTATCCTCGCGTTGCAATGTCTACTGTCACGGAACATTTAAAGAAGTCTGTTTTGTTAGGTCCGAACATGGTTGCAGAAATCAATAGGAAGAAGGGTGTCATAGGTATTCCTTACATTCATTGCGTATCTCACAAGCTAAAGAAAGGGGAAAGTAAATAGGCGTTCATGTTGTTTGTACGTCTACCGCTAAGCATAGAAAGAATGAGCAAGTTATAGACAAGAAACGGACTGACATCTTTTTCGTAAAACACACCAACAAATTTATCAAGTGCCATACAGGTCTGGTATAAAGGTTGCTTTTAGTTGTGGCCGCTTCTACATAAGACAGACGGGCCACTGCGTTGACGAGAGATTATTAGAACCTAAGAAATCGCTAACCGGAGGCTAACCATCTAGTCTGTCTTTACATTATCGATAGTATAAGTTAACGCCGAAATTTGATGAACGTGCAGTTTTGTGCAGGCACATGAATAAAAATCACATCAAATGATTGAAGCATGACATATTAATAATAGTGGTAGTGCATGTGTAAGCCAACCTTCGGTTAACTCGCCTAAAGAAAAATCAAATGCTTAAGAGCTATCTTTCACGTAGACCCCGCGCGTACCGGATTGATAGGTTTCCCTATTACCTGGGTATGTGAAGATAAGTTTTCGTGCCTTGTTTCTTTTCTGCCGTTGTGCACCTTTGCAGTTGTTAGTCAGCGCTTGTGGTGTCTTGATTTGTTTCTTGTGTTCGCGTTTGCACGCCCAGCTTTTTTAGAATGAACACTTATCAACTAGCTTCGCTTTCTGTTATTCTAGCAAGAAGAGTCGTTTGGGCTCGTGGGTGTGTAACGTAAGTGGAATAGCGCACACCTTTACAAGCATAGAGTAAGCACTGCTATCTTCCAGATCACCCTGTCCAGCACCGGTGTAAGTTGTCTGAAAACCATTATAAAAATAAAAAAAAAAATATCTAAAAGGGCTAGAATAGGTTGAGATAATGGTTGTTTATGATAGAGTGTACATTAGGGCATTTCATAAATTAAAATTGAACTCATATAATTCGAAAAACTTAGTATAAAATATGAATAAACATAAATGCTCTGGTGAAATCATACAAAATTGATGGTGGTGGTTCAAGTAAAGGGTTGTATTTTAAGGCGCAAGCCTTAGATGCCTCATAAAACAAGAGAAGTGACTGTCGGCAGTTGCAGCAACAACAACAATGCAAATAGCCACGTCATCAGAGATTAAGGCTTGATGACGTCATCATGATGCTGCAGATTAGCAAACTTTGTGACGTCATATAAGATGACATGACGTGACGACATAAGAAATCATCGCATGGTCAAAGGTGTGCTAATCCTGCAAGCAGTGTAAAAACACATTAGGAGCACAAAGCTTTCAGGGTGGGAGCAAGGATCAATACATCGACTGTACAGAAAAAGTCGTCGCACAGTTAATTACAAGTTTACCAGTACAGTCAGTGTGATTGCATCTTTCAGACACTGAAGTCTTGCATTAGGTGGCCTTACTTGATATATATATATATATATATATATATATATATATATATATATATATATATATATATATATATATATATGTTCCGTAACGGTTCATAACGGTTTTTTTAATGCAAAAATTTGAAGTTAATGTAATCATTAAAGACATTGCATTTGTGATTTAGTTACTTACCCTCCTCCTAGGAAAGTGGGACAAGGGTAAAACAAGTTCTGCAGAGGAGCGGAAGTAACTGTACCACGAATTCTTACCAACTAGCACAAACCAGTATTAATTTGTCATAGTATTTGTTTTCGCAGAAGACAAATACGACTTTCTTTTAGTGGGCTCAATGCTTTGTCTCAAGGGAGTAAGCAAGATCTCAGAAGCAGCACGTCATTGAGTGTATCCTCTGATATCCGATACCGTTGTTCTGATAACAGGATCACCAGGCCTGCGCGGAACACGCAGCACTGTCACAGAGAAAACTGGAAGAACGGAGTTTGTAGAGCCCGTTGTAAAGTCTCTTGGGGCAACTAATACAAGTACACATGCAAGCTACCCATTATGCGATAAATCATCGTAATTTTTCTGAAGTAGCGAAGTTCCCACTCTGAAAATTTTCGTCATTTTTCGGAAAATCGTGGTACCCCCTACACATACATAAGGCATGCGCACTTTGTGCTGTGGCTGATGCTGATGAAGAATAATGGCTGAGCACTTCTAGATCTAAAACCCTCTAGATCCGTTGGTATTAGTTGGAACAATGCACCGCTAGGCCACCTTGTGCCTTTTCATCGAATACGAAACACTGGGCCACACTGCTCGTCAGCACTGACGCTTGTCAAGCGCGCCTCGCAACTATGGGTGGGGTGAGGAGAACTTTGTGTTCGCCTGTGCGCGGGTGTGCAGTGTCTTCCTTGTCGCAAAGGTTATTTACGTGTGTCAGGCACTAAACTGCTCGCGAGAAAAAGATCAGGCCGTGCATAGAGTATTCGCTACTTTCGTGTCGGGGTATCAATGGCAACCACGAGCAGAAATAATTTGTTTTCTCCCTTCAGTATCTGCTGCGATAGTGCATTTGTTTGTACACTAACTTATGCCTCGGTTTGTAGTAGGCGGGTTGCTTATAAATGTACCGTGCTTGTAATCAGCCAAGACATTTAAAAAATACTGTTTTATTGTTAAATTCGAGGCTCTGACTTACTAATGTTTGAAGTTTGAAAAGCAGCAGGTAGACGAAAACGTGCTCAATTTTCGGAAAAGGACGTAATTCCATTCTCATTCCATTCCTCCAAGCGTTCTCCCCATTCTATTCCGGGGTCGCGAAAATGTGGAATGATTTCGGAGTCATTCCAATTCTGGAGTGCCAACTCCGCCACACTGGTGGGAAGCATTAAACCACACTTTGCGCTATTACCATTGTGTGATGATTGGTTGTTATTTTACTCTTCTGTCACGGTATATTATGTATCTTAACACGATTCCTTGCCCGACATGACCCCTGTATCGAGTATTTTTGCGAAGGAGTTACAAGCACTAGCGTGGCACTGTGGTGGAAGACCCGACTGCCACGCAGAAGGCGCGGGTTAAAATCCCATCCGATCCTAGAGATTCGTATCTCATTCAATTTTTTTCTTTTTTCACGCGATAACGGTCACGGACACCGGCAGCGGCGGACAACTACGGCGCCAAAATCAGCTGTTGTGATCTCATAACAGCTTTCGCTGTAACAAACTTCAGCGCCGACAATGCCCTCTCCGCTTTGGCCTGCGTGACAGGCGCGCAAAAGTCCACTTGCGTTATTATAAACATCTCTGGTTGCCACTGTTTTCGTTTTTCACACAATTTCAACATATATTTGCTTTGGAATTCCTGCCTGAGGTACGCGCTAATACTGTACCCTGAGATATACTCACACTGGACGAGCTGAGTTGCTCCGGATTGCGAAGTTTTCTCGTGAACCGAAAAACGATTGAAAAAATTTCGGTTTCACTCCGAAACGAAATAATATATAAAGTTTCGGTTACGTTTTCGTTCCGGTCAAAAATATCGTTTTTTTCGTTTTCGGTTTTCGTTCCGTTCCGACACCGGAAGTAAAAGTTGAAAAAAATCAAGCACGTAGGAAAAATCGTTCAGTAAAGGACTGACGTTTCGGCCGGGGGACCGGCCTTCGTCGGAGTGATGCGAACATGCGACGGTACCGCAATATAAAATGCGCAGTAACGTATCATAGCGCTGTTAATGGCTGACAAGCGGTTGTTAAAAGCACATGGGGAAACAGTGCGCGTGATAGGACAGGAAAAAACGAGAATACACGCGTGCGCACTTGCGCAAGACAAAAAGAATAAAAGAGTAAAAAATGATTAACAATGAGTAAAAAATGATGAAGCCACATAACGCGTGTGTCACCGGCACAAACATCAATAGCACGTCATAGGTAGAACTGCGAGCAAGTTATCGATAAACATAAACGCGGGTGTAACATCTTGTCATGATCCGACAAAGCTCAAACAGGGAACTAATCTATCTGCGTGAAAGCATAGCGGCAATAATAGCGAGGGTAGTCAAGAGTGTTTAGGAAACTAAATGGGTAAAAATGAAAGTTTGCCAGCGCTTTCATTCAAACCACAAGTGACGGCTTTAAACTTATAGATTAAATACGATTCCCGAAGCTCTCTTTCGTGGTGGGAACGGAAACCAGATTGAAGGATTGTAGCTGTAATATTATCAAATGAGAGGCCCGGAATGTGCGCGTGTTTCGATAGCGGAAGGTTAGGAATGGTGGCAGCATGACACTTGTGGTTGTTGAACCGATATCTGAAGGGCGTTTCGGTTTGTCCAATGTACTGTAATTTGCAGACGGAACATTCGAGCAAATAGATGCAATTGTAAGTGTCACACGTAAAATTTCCTTTAATTTTATAGAAGAAATCAGAAGCAGTGCTTTAGCAATGTGTGACGTCGTTATATGCGCGCAAACCTTGCATCGTGGTTTTTGGCAAGGTCGGCAACCGATATTATCGGGAACCCTTGTTTTAGATGAAGTTAGGATGTCATGCAGATTGCGAGACCGTCTGAAGACTACCAGAGGTGGCAATGGAAAGATTACTTTAAGATGAGCACTGTGCGCTAGTATGTTGAAATGTTTTTCAGAATTGAGGAAACGTTTGGCACCGATGCTGAGTGTGTTAGAACTAGATTACTTTGTGCCTGAACGGATGGTTGCTCTTTAGCGCTGAACAAATCCTTGCGATTCAGCGCATCGGCTCTTCTGACGCCATCCTCAACAATGCGGGGTGGGTATTGCTGCTAGATCAAAGATTCGCGGAGTTGTACGCAGTTTGCATAAAAGTCTGACTGCTCAGAGCAAATTCTCTTAAAGCGGAGCGCCTGACTGTACGGTATACTGGTTTTCCAACTGGTGTAACTGGTGCACTTTGCAACTGGTGGATATGACGATTTTCAATTGGCTAAGGATTTAGAGAATTTTTCACGTAACATGCACCTATGAGGATATTTCCATGACCGTCCGTCCACTAGCGACATGCAGCCAGTTGTGTTTACCAATAACCGTTGGACCCCTCCGGCCCAACGTGATAAATATCTAGACATGTATAGTGAAGCAGTCCAACGCGACGTGCTTAAAGCCTACGAAAAGCAAAAGCCGTGCTGCTTCATGATCCGGACGCCACCGCGGAGCGCTGACCCAAGCCCAAGCCGCGAAGAAGACGACCCTAAGGACACACCGGATCTTCGAACCAGCCACCGGCAGAAGGGACTACAACCAGAGTACGGGCTCCTTCCCGAAAACGCCAGGCAGCCGAAGACCGTCACATCGACCGCCGAGACGATGACTGACGCAGTGCCCCCTACGGCGACCGTGATGCAGCCACCCAGGGAGCCGCCGACGTTCCGTGGTTCGCCATGTGAAGACCCCGAGACTTGGCTCGAGGCCTTCGAAATGGTCTCAACATTTAATAACTGGAACTGCGAGGACGTATACTTCTACCTAGAAGACGCCGCGAGGACTTGGTCCGAGAACCGAGAATCATGGGATCTCTTTCGGACGACGTTCCTAAGCACGTTCACGAGCGTGGTCCGCAAGGAACGGGCCGCGGCTATGCTGGAGACCCGTGTGCAGCTGCCCAACGAAAATATTGCCATCTACACGGGGGAGATGAATCGCCTGTTTCGACACGCCGACCCAAGTATGCCCGAAGAGAAGAAAGTGAGGTTCTTCATGCGGGGTGTCAAACAGGAACTCTTCGCTGGATTGATAAGGAACCCGCCGAAGAATGTCGCTGAATTTGCATCGGAGGCTTCCACGATCGAGAAAACGCTTGAGATGCGAACGCGGCAATACAACCGCAGCTTCTCGGCTACAAGCTACGCCGACGTTGAAGCCCTAGTACCCGCCGACCTGCGTGAGACGATTCGAGCAGTCGTGCAAGAGGAGTTGCGAAAAATTCTACCTCCGTCGCAACCTCCAGTAGAGTCCATCGCCGACGTCGTGCGCCAGGAGATCCAGCATTCACTCGGCGCGCCTCAGCTAGCAGAGCCGCAGCCGCAAGCTATTAGCTATGCTGCTGCAGCCCACCATCATGCTCCTCCTCCACGCCCCCGCCAAGAGGCCACACCGCCGCAGTACCGTCGCCAGACGCCGCCGCCGCCACCGACGCCCTACCGACCACCTGTCGGCCAGCGCAACACCCCGAGGAAGACCGATGTCTGGTGTGCCCCCGACAACCGCCCGCTCTGCTACCACTGCGGAGAGGCCGGCCACACGTGCCGCCGCTGCCAGTACCGACAGATGGGACTACGCGGATTCGCTATCAACGCGCCGCGCCCGCAGCCAGGCGAACGGCCGCACGACATCAACGACTACCTCACCGGAACACAGTGGCAACAACGACGACCTTCACGCTCGCCGTCACCCGGCCGCTACATGTCACAGCACCGCCGCCGTACACTGGCCCAAACCGGGGCCGGTCGCCTAGCCCGTATCCGGAAAACTAAGGGCAGCAACCGATGGAGGTGCGGTTGCTGTACGACGAACTACCGAAGATCCTCCGCCGCCGACGACGACGCCGCGACGAAACCTTCAGAACACGACGCGAACCAGACAGACCCCTGACGACAAAATCTCGCGGACTGAAGAAGACCCGACGACGCAAAATGGAAGCAGCGGAACACACCGACGCAGCCGTGACCCCACGCCACGACCTAACTGCAACGCGAGACGACGAACTAGCGACCTCGACGTTCTTATCGACGGCCACAGCGTCACAACTCTCGTCGACACCGGAGCCGACTATTCTGTCTTCAGTGGACCGTTCGCCACCAAGCTGAAGAAAGTAAAGACCGCTTGGAGTTGGCCCGAAATCCGGACAGCTGGAGGCCACCTGATAACGCCGATTGGTGTCTGCACGGCGAGAGTCACCATCAATAACCGGACTTATCCTGCGAGCTTTGTAATCCTACAAAATTGCTCTAGGGATGTGATACTTGGAATGGACTTCCTAAGTGACCACGGCGCCGTCATCGACCTGAGGTCTGAGTTGATAACGCTAACCTCAGACAAAGCGCTCCCGCCCCACGCGACGCCAGGGAATCATGCATTGAACGTGATAGAAGAGCAGGTGACCGTCCCGCCGCGCTCCAGCGTCATTATTTCCGTTGGCACCGAAAAACCTGCGAACATTGAAGGCGTCATCGAGGGCGATCAGCAACTACTCTTGAATCGTCAAATTTGTGTCGCAAGAGGTATAGCCGAACTGCGTGACGGTAAAGCAAAGGTAGTGCTGACAAATTTCAGCCACGACTATAGGCACGTCAACAGTGGTACGACGGTCGCCTACATCGACGAATGTGTGGCCGCCAGCAATGCTGTCGCCCTCTACGATGCCGCCGAACCTGCTTCAACGAATCGAGGTCCCGAACCAGATTTCAACGTCAACCGGAGCCTCCCGAAGGTCAAGCAAGACCAGCTGAAAACCCTGCTCCTGCAATACAAGGACTGCTTCTCGTCGTCATCACGAATTCGACAAAGTCCGGTGGCGAAACGCGGAATTATAACGGAGGAAAGTGCGAGGCCCCTCCGTCAGAGCCCCTACAGAGTTTCGACTCGAGAGCGCGACGCGATAAAGAAACAAGTCGACGAGATGCTACGCGACAACATCATCCAGCCGTCTAAGAGTCCGTGGGCGTCACCCGTGGTGTTAGTGAAGAAGAAGGACGGGACACTGCGCTTCTGCGTTGATTATCGGCGCCTGAACAAAATCACGAAGAAGGACGTGTACCCCCTCCCACGAATAGACGACACCCTGGATCGACTTCACAACGCGACGTACTTTTCGTCGATGGACCTCAAGACCGGCTACTGGCAAATCGAAGTCGACGAGAGAGACCGAGAAAAGACTGCCTTTATAAAACCCGACGGCCTCTTTCAGTTCAAGGTCGTGCCTTTCGGTCTTTGCTCGGCACCTGCGACGTTCCAGCGTGTCATGGACACTGTACTGGCTGGATTGAAGTGGCAGACGTGCCTTGTGTATTTGGACGACGTCGTCGTGTTTTCTTCGACCTTCGACGAGCATCTCCGGCGGCTTGAGGCAGTACTTCAAGCAATCAAGGCCTCTGGACTGATTCTGAAGCCAGAAAAGTGCCGATTCGCGTACGACGAGCTCTTTTTTCTGGGTCATGAGATCAGCAAGTCTGGAGTGCGCCCAGACCCGCGGAAAACAGCTGCCATCGCCGACTTCGCGCCACCCACCGACAAGAAGGCCGTGCACCGATTTCTCGGCTTATGCGCCTATACAGACGCTTCGTCAAAAACTTTTCACGTATCGCCGAACCACTGACGCTTCTCACGAAGAATAACGTGGAATTCAGGTGGGAAACGGCGCAAGTGCAAGCTTTTCAAGAACTTAAGCGACGCCTGCAGACGACACCCATACTTGCGCATTTCGACGATTGCGCCGATACGGAAATACACACCCACGCAAGCAGCGTAGGACTCGGTGCCGTCCTTGTACAAAAGACTGACGGGCTTGAAAGCTTTATCAGTTATGCTAGCCGGTCACTATCCAAGGCAGAAGCAAACTATTCCACAACAGAAAAGGAATGCCTTGCCATCCTCTGGGCTACATCAAAGTTTCGCCCCTACCTCTATGGCAGGCCCTTCAAAGTTGTCAGTGACCATGTTGGCTAGCTAACTTGAAGGACCCTTCAGGTCGTCTCGCACGGTGGAGTTTGAGGCTTCAAGAATTCGACATTACCGTCGTGTACAAGTCCGGACGAAAACACTCTGACGCCGACTGCCTGTCTCGTGCCCCCGTCGACGCGCCGCCGCAAGACGACAACGATGACTGCTTCTTCGGAACTATAAGTGCCGACGACTTCGCCAAAAGGCAACGGGCCGACGCCGAACTGGGGGGCCTTATTGAGTACCTCGAGTGCAAGACCGCCGTTGTTCCGAGGATATTGACGCGAGGACTGCCGTCGTTTTTCTTACGGAACGGCGTTCTCCTGAAAAAGAACTTCTCGCCACTGCGAACGGACTACCTTCTTGTCGTGCCCACATCATTGCGACCAGAAGTCCTCCAGGCCCTACACGACGACCCGACGGCTGGACACCTCGGTGTTTCCCGCACGCTCGCCAGAATACAGGAAAAATACTACTGGCCACGCCTTGCTGCCGACGTTGCCCACTACGTCAAGACTTGCCGAGATTGCCAGCGACGGAAGACACCGCCGACTAAGCCAGCGGGACTTCTGCAGCCAATCGAACCACCGCACCGGCCGTTCCAGCAAATTGGGATGGACCTACTGGGGCCGTTCCCGACGTCGACTTCCGGCAACAAGTGGATTGTCGTAGCGACTGACTACCTCACCCGCTACGCCGAGACAAAGGCCTTGCCCAAAGGCAGTGCCTCCGAGGTAGCCAAGTTCTTCGTGGAGAACATCGTCTTGCGTAATGGCGCCCCAGAGGTCCTTATCACAGACAGAGGTACCGCCTTTACTGCGGACCTAACTCAGGCGATCTTGAAGTACAGCGAGACGAGCCACCGCCGCACCGCCGCCTACCACCCGCGGACCAATGGCCTCACCGAGCGTCTAAATAAGACCATCGCCGACATGCTCGCCATGTACGTCGACGTTGAGCACAAGACGTGGGACGCCGTCCTTCCGTACGTGACCTTCGCTTACAACACGGCCGTCCAAGAAACGACGCAGATGACGCCGTACAAGTTGGTCTACGGAAGGAGCCCGGCGACGACGCTCGACGCCATGTTGCCCAACGTCACCGACGAAGAAAATGTCGACGCCGCCGCTTACTTACAACGTGCCGAAGAAGCTCGACAGCTGGCCCTCTTGCGCATCAAGACCCAGCAGCACACCGACAGCCGTCGCTACAATCTTCGACGACGCTTCGTCGAGTACCAGCCCGGCGACCGTATCTGGGTCTGGACACCAATACGACGACGCGGACTGAGCGAGAAGCTTCTTCGACGATACTTCGGACCGTACAGGGTACTTCGACGTCTCGGCGCACTCGACTACGAGGTTGTCCCCGACGGCATCACGAACTCCCAGAGGCTCCGAGCTCGACCCGAGGTCGTGCATGTGGTGCGCCTTAAACCGTACTATGCTCTTTAGCGCACCTGAGGACTCTAATGTTTCCTTTCTTTATTAGTTTTCTTTAGTATTGCATCTATTCATGTTCTGTTTTTAAGCATCGGGACGATGCTTTTTCAGAGGGGGGCATTGCCGCGAGTCTTATATTTCATGAGTGTAAGCTTCACCCACAAAGACTGTGGGCAACGCGCTGCGCAGGCCTCGCCGTGATGTGTAGGAAGCTTCGCGATTGTTTTGGAACAATCTGTTAAGATTGCGCGCCGCACGAGAATGTTCCAGCTTTGTCGAGAGATAACGCCGACACCAGCGATATCGCTGGAAAGTTCGATAGCGCCTGTATGAAAGCCGACGCGCTTGACTGCTTCTCAGTTGATCGACGGAGGACGCCCTGTTCGCCGCTATCATTGTACAGCGTGTATTGCTGTAGTTCTAGTTCTCATTTTCCCGACCACAAGTTCGGCCAAATACACAGTTTCATTCTGCAAACGCCGACTTTTGTCTTCGTCGACGTCACGACCACGTGACAATAATTTATTGCTGTAGATACAAAAATATGATCACTGAAAATATTGCGTGAAACTTATACTTGGTGAAATTTCATTCTGCACATGTGTGCCTACTTTTTCTTGTGTGTTTAACGAGCCATCTACTTAAGCAGTCATACAAAAGCCACAAAACGTGTTAATTTCGTTCCAGCTGAATGCATATTGTGCATGCGCATTTTGCTTATGTGCTATCGATCTCATCATTGGAACATCCTCACTTGCGAAATGTGCCCGCTTGCCACTGCAGAAGCAAATAATGAAGACTAGGATAATGTCCAGTAGATTTGCATGCCGTTATGAGTTGTGTCATAAACAAACTGATCAAGTTCATTTATCCTCTAGTCTAGTGGCCTGCACTGCAGCAAAAGACTACGTAATTTTGCCTGCTTACCAGCTAATCTTTCCTGCTCTTCCACCAGATGTTGTACCAAAAATACGTATATTGCACATCACAATTTGCTGTATTAGAAAATGATACCAATAAGAACTTTTTTCAAGAAAAGAAAGTAAAGCATGTAAAGGGATAGAGGCACATAAGTTTGTGATCCACCGAATGAAGGGCCAGTGAGGAAAATAATAAGGTGTTTTCTTGAGAGGAAACCAGTGTCGAGATAAGGAGCGAAGTGTAAAAATTCCATTGTACTAGAATTTTGTCTACTTCGACGCCGTGAAATTTTGCGAATGAGCTCATACTATTTTTTTTCCTTTCCAGAGTTGCATTGAAATTTATTCGCTTGATGTGTCATTTGCTTTTTACACAATATCTTGTAACAACACCTATACAAATGGAATACGCTAATTATTCATGATAAAACGCACCTGTCAACAATGTCTGTGGTTATATGGCAGACAGATTAAATGTAATTGTTTGTTGACCTCATTAAACTTGCATTTATAAAAGACTAGAAAAAATACACGTGGTTTCAATGTGCTGTTCCAGGTGAGCATGCAATCAGAGGAAATTATTGGAAACGCATGTATTCTAGCCAGAGCATGCATATAAAAAAACTGTCCCCACACTTTCGTCTAGTGCTATCCGTAGCACTGCCATCAGCAGACAGAAGCAATTTTCGCAAACCCACATGGTAGGTAAACTATCGTGTCCTTTTTAGCAGCCATAGCTGCCAATGGTGCTTCGTCTCTCACAAAGCAAGAAAATTAGGACGAGCCCAATACATGATTTCTTTTAATCGTCAGCTCTCCGGTGGCATGAAAGGCACAGAAAGTTTGTGGGCAAAGTCGCCAGTTTAGAGAGATTGGGAGGGGGGCTTGCCCTCCACTCTCTATGCTCGGCAAACAATTGGAGGCCCAATTGCCATTTGTATTTTGTTGCTGTCCGACGAGCAGTCACGTTACAGGATGTAATATTGCGTTGAAGAAGGGTATAGAATCGCACCAGGCTCACAACATGCGAACTGTACAATGAGTCGGCGGCTTACGGCTTCCCACCAATAAGGAATGGGCTCAGCCGTAAATCATAATCGTCGCCAACAACAGCATGAAAAAGAGCGTGAAGCTACATAGGCGCTCGAATAGCCTTACAGATTTTAGTGTGTATTTCGCAATTTGGTGAATTACGCCGTTGTGGGTACACCGCAACTTTACATGCAGTAGGAGCCCTAGGGTTATAGAGGGGATGACCAAGATTTAAAGCACGTTACTTCCTTCAAGGATGTGACTCAATAAAAGACCACTAAGGTAGCTCACAAAAAACTTCAGATGAAATCGTTACTGGGTTACCTGACCTGGGAATCTGAACAACGACTCTTCAGCTTTTGAGTGAAGGGGCAACACACGCTGTCCACTAACACGTGAATAACAAGCAAAAGATAGAAACAAAAACACATTGTAACAAACACGATAAAACCACACGTCATAACAGGAAAATCACTTCTCGCTTAACGCTTCCTTGTTAAAGGAGCAAATGTCATCCAACGCAGCGCGTGTGCGCGCGTGAATACGCTACGTTGGTTCGTTGGATACTCACGTCTGGGGCGCAGCTCTGACGCATATTTCAAGCGAACTCAATGACATCACCGTACACGAGCGGCTGTTTGATTTTCGTTGCTTGACTATTCATGAGTTTCGCTTGCGTCAACTTCACTAATTTACTAATATAGAACTTTTTTTTGTACTTTCCAGCATGTCCAAGACATGTTTTACATATTTGCCTATTAATGAGTTTTATGTGCGTCAAACTGATTGACTTTCAAATATGCAATACGTTTTCTACTTTCCAGCATGCCCAAGACGTGTGAGCAATTGCTTTAACGCATACAGTCATAAAATCAGCTGAGAAGAATTATTCGTGCTTTATAATAACGTAGTTCAAACAGACTAGCAAGAAAAAAGTGCAGATAGTTTATTTTATTAGTACATAGTGACGAGGATTTTGTCAGCAGCTTGTGACCTTTAGGAAGAGCATTCTAAGATTTTCCAGTCGATGCCTTAAACGGCTGCGGCAGTGCCACATGACAAGTATAAACATGTCGAGGTGATGATTTCAGAAGTATCGCTTTCAATATAGATATGTGTGCGGTATGAAAGGATAACCCCGTTCAGCACAGTTTAAATCTGGCCTTCTTGGTATAGTATCATGGACAACGACATCAGCGCCTTATGTCATGTGTCTTCTTGTTTTGTACTTAGATTTAGGTGCATGTTAGCGAACATCAGATGGTCAAAATTTACCCAGCCCTCTACCACGACGTCCCTCATAACCATATCATGGTATTGGGGCGTAAAACGCCAACAATTCTTGTTAATATTATTATTGTTCCGTCCTTGTTCACATGTGCTATTTTTGTTGACGATAATACCCCTGTTCGCCTTGCACAGCCGGTATAAATCCCCAAACTCCTTAAACAATATACCAGGGGAAATTCCGCTTTATGAAATATTAGACGTATCGGGCAATTGTCGACAGAGCCATATCACTGTACCCGAATCGCTTCTCTGCCACTGCCTAAAGAAACCAAACAGAAAGGTAGTCACAGTCGCTGGCTCATTTAGCGCGAAGGCAGCATTCTAGCACAGTAAAAAATAGTTTCATAACAAAACTATAGTTCGTTATTTATGATTATTTCGTTGCATGCTTTCTTTCCAGCCTTAATGAAATCAACATCTTGCGTCTGCACTTTATTTCGAGTGTGACCGAGCGTGACCTTTCAAGTAGGACCTTTTGTGAACTTAACTGAATCGTCAAAGGGCTGTCGCGTTTTAGCCTTTCTGAGGCTTTCAGCGAGTTTCTTCAATTCTCACGTCATGAATTATTTATTTCCGAGATAAATGTTTTGCCACGCCAGCAAAGCCGTAGTCGTCATCATGGCATGTGTGATATGCCTACGCCACGCGAGAAATTAATGCACTCAAAGTGACAGGAAGGAGGATATTTATCTGAGAAGGCGAAATGCTTTTTACTAAATGTCGCGAGCAAAGTGGTGCTTCCGTAGTATTTTGCCAATCTATGACAGCCAACACCTTCGCGATTTCATTGCTGCAATAAGTGTTTAAATGAAAGCCTGCACACATTTTTAATGCACTTTGGTGCATTCAATAAAGCGCCATTGGTGTTCTGGAGAAACACTCGACTTTACGAAATTTTGTGAATATTTTGTGCATATATGTGTGTCTGTAACTGTACGTACTATTTGTGTGTATATGTGATCACTGTATACCATGGTCATCACTCGACACCTGGAGTAGCAAGCCAGGCGACCAACCAGGCTAACCTCTCCGGTAATTGTATTAAAGATTATGATCTTTCTCTTTGTCCACTTTTGGGTACACATGTCACGCGGAAAATTCCTCGAAAAAAAAAAGTAACAGAAACATGTCGTAACAATTTGGCAGCTTTCTAGTAAAGAGAACGCGGAGAAAGGATTACTTTATTACGGTTCGTTCGGAATCCAACGCCATAGGTGTTCAAAGAACACTATTTGTTGAGAATTGGCTTTGAGAAATGAGAAAGCATACTATTGTTTGCAAGGATGTAGTCGTTTCTTGTCAAAAACTTGGAGGACGCTTCAGCTTCGCTTTTAGTAGTAGAACGCGGTTGCGTAATAGGACCTTGTTCGTATCGCCTTCCCAACCGCTCGCTTCGCTTCCCTTCTCGGTGGACACCTCAAATGTGCCTCAAGGAAAGCCAAAGTGTGGACGCCCTCCCGCTCCTATATTCATGCATTCGGAGTGACGAAACACGATGAGGCGGTGCCGTTCAAAAGCGCGTCCGTTGGCCCTTTGCGGCATCTCGTGGGTGATAGTCAAGCGGGCGAAGGAACTCCGAGATATGCTTTACCACAATGCTAAATGGTGTATATAAATAGCTCGCCGTCACTACGTTAGATTATGTCTGCGTGGTGGCCGAGCGTTTGAACGCATCGCTCCACGGAGCGAGAGGTCGCAACTTCGAATCTCCAGCCCCACTCAAACAAAAAATATTTTCTATTTCTTTATTTGCATCTGCATAGCATTTTCGCTCAAGGACAACACTAATTTTTTGCTCACAACTCAAGGCGCCGCCGCCGACGCCGCGCTGCGAAACGAGCTCTTTAACGCTCTCGCGTTAATATATTCGCGCACAGCAGCTCGCTATACGTGCCAATAGTGAGACCTACATGGTGTACTGCGAATGGCGGCGTATTTTTTGCAAGCGCACCGCATTGACTTTGTCAGTATATGCCTAAAAACTTGGAGGACGCTTACGGTGCGCCTGTGACAGTGCAACACCATAACATTATCGGACACTGCTCGCATCACTTGCTCATTCCCTTGCCATAATTTTCTTCTCGGAGGAGGCCTCATGCATGCTGCGAGAGAAAAAAACGTCTCTGCACGTGACACTCGACTCAGTGAACTCCCGCAAGGGGCCTGTTGCAAATGCAGTTGCGAAGCACCCGCTACGCGTCTAGGGAATACGCCCAACTAGGTTGCTGCCCATTGTGTTGGTGATGATGACTGATGATGATGATTAATTATGGCTGAGCCCTTTGCAACAGGCGGGCAGCTTTAAACCACCCACTCATTACGTAAATCACATGGTGTAATGCCTGTGGAGATTCAACGCATGTGCCATGTAATGTTACGTCTGTTAATGTGACTCTTCGCTCTGCATGACGCTCGCATAAAGTTTTTGGGGGGAGAAGTTTGAAGCACTCGCGTGGCTGTGTGGCGGAATACTTCACGGTCGCGCAGAATATCTGGGTTCAATCGCGGCTTTGCATTCTGTGCATCTATTTTTGTCCTCTCTATCTATCTTTGTATCTATCTTTGTATCTTTGTATTCGCTGCACCCTGCTTTGTATTCTCTGCATCTATCGGGATTTTTCACTCGCGCACAATGCCGCTGACGCCGACATCTCATTTTCTGCCCCACGTTGTCTTTAAAGGTATCGCTATAATAATAATTTTAAAGCAGCCAAATGATGGATCTATTACTGCATGTTGTTAAGTATACCCACTATACATGTGTACTACTTTTGCATAACATCGTAAACTGTGTAATAATTCAAGAGGCTAATTCACATGTAAGATTTGTGCACTCTATGTGATCTAACTCCTGCAGTTCATAGAACTGCCATTTCTGTTGTCGGAGTCAAGGTACAAACTTCTATGCTTCAGTCGTCCACTTTATTTGACTATCTTTAGCATTTGAAGAATATTGCCGAAAACAAAACTCAACATTTTTCTTTCAAGAGGACGACTGAGAGAGAGAGCTTATCATTTATTAGCAGAAGCACTGTACCAAGTGAAGACTGGTATCATCCTGGGTTGGGTAGGCTTCATAACAGAGGAATCCTCTATCTTTGACTCTGCTCTTGGCCCTACTGAAGGAGTGTATTTGGTCTTCAGGGTTCACGAGGGCCACTTTGGCCGCGCACGTACATTTCCCAATAGGTGGCCTTCGTTTGGTTCTTCTGCTCGGCTCACGTCCATCCCCTGTTACACATGGCGGCTTGCATGTAAACTGCATTCCAGGACAAAGTGTACCAGGGTGTTCAGTACGTTGCAGAGCGGGTAGATGTGGCTGTGAAAAGTCAGGTAGAGGTGGACCATTACCGTTCCATGAGTGTAGGCGCTGCTTTGAGCCGTCTTATGATCACGCTCAAACGGGAGAGTCCCCAGCCTAGCGAAGGAGGGAGAGGAGGAGTCAAGGGTGTGAAGCGTAGCATAACCATGTATAGTATAGTGTAGCAAAGGGGTCGAAAAGGGAAGTGAGGGATGACGAGCAGTGATGCGAGGGCGACGTAGATTGCAGAAGGTAAAGCATACCATAGCTATGTGAATCATAGCGTAACAAGAAGATTGGAAAGGGATGTGACGGCGAGGAGGAAAGAAACCTGGAATGGAAAAGGGTATAGCATATTGCCTCTGCAAGGCAAAATGGTTCAAAGAGGGATGGAAGCATTTATTGGGACGTCGCTGTGGAGGTACAGCCGCACCTTTGGTACATCTACTGGCCGATATAGCTCCAAACGCCGCTTTTTTGTTCTCGCACGACTCCTCGACACTCGCCTCGATAACACGATTTCTTTTGCTGCCCATACAGCAACGGCGTGAGCGCTTCCAGCGAGAAATGGATGCGTCGTTGACCACCATGCCCGTCTCGTGTCCTTGGCTCGTCCCTGGTGTTTCTGTGCAGCTGATCGTCCTAACTGATTACGAACTCGCCCAACGCACTGTTCCGCGCCTAATAAATAGCAGCTTCTAGTGATACAGACGTATCGCGCAACTCTCAAAGATGACGTTAGAGTGAGCGCAGCCGAAATTCTCAGCTCGTCAATTCGCATTTTAGGCTAGTTTTTTGGCGCCTAGCAAAACACACTGCCCTATACCAGAACTAGCTTAGACCTACGTCGCCACTTGTAGCCGGCCGTCAGCCAGTACTTATTTTGCCAACTGTCGACACGGCCACTTAGGTCATTTTGCAACGCTGCTCCCTCAAGCCCCTGTCGTGCGGCTTCGCTTTAGGACAAAACCTTGCAAGTTTACGTTCTAGGCAAACAAAAGGCCATCTTGTGCTGCTGTTTCTTGTTCTTTTTCCCTTAGCTGAGAGTTAGGGGTGAAAGCTTTCTGTAGCGATCCTCCGACGCTTCTTTGTCCTCCTTTCCCAAGAGTCAACTGCGTTTCACCATGAAGCGGTGGACCAGCATTTCCTTTAAAAATTAAGCACGTGTTCTCCACTCTTTTCTGCTGACCATTTCCTCGTTGCCCAGAGTTTATTTCCTCTCCCATACGGAATTCTTACACTTCACCCCGTTTTCTCTTCGCAGGTTCCCTTAAATGTTTGCGTGCCTTCTTTCTGCTTGCCGCGCACCACTTCTTACTTCTGAATGACCGTCAATCTACTATTTATTTAATTTGTGTTATTCAATCTATTATAATTTCCCGCATCTGCTAAACCGACCTACTAACATACTAATCACAAACAATTCATCTCCCTTCGCAGACACTGTATAGATCAGGTACGGCAGGCATGTCAAGCACGCCGCAGGCGGGTCGCATGCGGCTCGGGGACCCTTTGCTAGCGGCCCGCCACGGCCCGGCGCTAAGTTGACAAGCTGGTAGGGTGATCGCCATTTTCGGAAGCACCTCTCTGAGCAATTTCCAGTTCGGCTTGGTGAAGGTGGCAGTCCGGTCGAGGATGAATGATACAATGTGCGATCAGTAAAAAATGACTCTTGATAATTATTTGCATCGTTCATTTTATGGGAGCTGGTACAGCAACGCGCATAACGGTGTCAACCCGTTAACTGACAGCTTTAGTTGGGCATCCGCAACAGCCCCGCGGACGCTGGCTGCTGTTGGAAATGGCTGGCAGATAATTTCCGCAGAGCTGCTGCAGACGCCCGGCTAAAGCTGTATAATTAGTACCTACGAAAGCAGTACAGTCACCGTTAAAGGGCACACGTTGTCCGTGTCCGCAGCTTTATGAACATTCCACCCTCCAAGCGCGACTTCGAGCACGGAGCCTGGCGTCAACGCCACCGAAGATGCGCATTTTTGTTCGAACACAAGACTGCACGACAGCCAACTAACTTCTCTTCGTCCCTGAGCGCATCATTACAGGTGGCAGCCTTTTCTAGTGATCGTCAAAAGCTCCCTTCCCTCTCTTTCTCCCAAGAGTCCAGTGCGTTTCATCCGAGTCCACGGTGGAGCTTCATTTCCTTAACAACTTAAGCGGGATTTCTCCTGACTTCTCGGTGGACCGGCTCTTCGTCGCCCAGAGTTTCTTTCCTTTCACATTCGGAGTCTAGCAGTTCACGTCGTTTTCCTTCCTCGCTCCCTCAATGCTCATGCGCCTCTTTTTCTGCACTTACTTTTGAATGAACGTTAATCTACTGTTACATTTAAATAGGTTGTTAAATCTAACGTAATTTCTCGCATCTACTATACCGACCTACCAACAGACTAGTCAAACACCATTCATCTCCTTTCGCAGAGATTGTATGCATAAGATACGTGCTTCTGATTGTAACACATGAAAAATCCTTCAGCAGGCAGTGTCGCTGTAGTCAATGTTTCAAGTGGACTTTTCTTCCGCAAGGCAGAAACTCGTCTAGGCACTCGCTGCCTTGAGGAAGACAAGTCCACTTCTCGAAATCTTAGCTCCAGCGACACCCGGCTATGTTCAACGATTTCTCATGACTTCGAGCCTCCATTTACCCCCAAACTTCTGGTTTTTTTTGGACCACTGTAACACAGTGACATACTCACAATCACTTCTACGTAGAGGATGGAATGAATGGAGCAATCTGCCTACGTCGGTCTGTTAGCATGAGTAATCTTGCTATACTTAAAACTCAGTTACCCAGACATCACCTGGAACCTATTTGTGAATGTACCTTCTCACCTTGTGATCGTGTGAATAAGAACGATTCTTGAAAATTGTGTGCATTGCGCTGCCCATACTAAGTACACTAGTTCAAAAGTGTTTATCGTGAAATGTAATTGGTAAAATAAGATTAAATACTGAATGTGGTATATAAACGAGTTTTACAATATGTAATGTGTGGACCATGTGAATAGTGCTGCATGTGCATTTTGTTGCCAGTATAAACGCGATATTTGAAAATTTCCACGTATTCAGCTGCCACTCTTAACATGCACATCGAAAAAGTGTTACAATATAAACATTTATTGTGAAGCTAACACATTTCAGTTTTTATTGATCTTGCTCCGTTTTTCTAACTTTTGGTTTTGCCGTTATTTATGTAGCGTCTGCACTCTGCAATGTATTTTTGTTTTGAGAGCACTGTAAATATGTAAATAAATAGTAGTACAGAATATTATAGTTAATTAATTTTACTTATATATCCCGCGTCCATTTTTGATAGGGTGCGCATAACGGAATATTCGTCTCATAGGGTTTATTAGTTAATATCTACCAGGGACGTCTATTTGTTGCCCCAGCCATGAACAAAGTTAGCATAGCATGCTTATGGTCGAGCAATTATGCCTGCTCTTCCCATATTAAGATACAAATGACGCCTTTAGCACTGAAAAACCATGATGAAATTTTATTGCCAATAATGTTCCGTATATTTTCTTTAAATAATGGAGTTCAAGCTTCTATATGTATAATGTAATTCTCTTGAGGATGTACGGCTTCCGCAACCAAAACCTTTATTTGCTCACTGATGAAAATCATACGCGGGAATTCATTCCTTCTTTTCACCACTTTCGAAACAGTGTAGATGTCGTAGAATCTCAAGCAGATTTGGACCTTCTTGCTGTTGTATTAAGACATGATTTGTCAAAAACTTCAACTGTATCAACCAAATAGGCGCATAGAAGTTCGAAAATGAACTGGCAACATTTCGGTGGTCTTAGTATACGATGCTCTGGAATCCACATCGAACAGCGAAGCCATTCGCGCTTAGCGCTTGCTGTGGATTAAACAAGCGAATAAATGTAATCAGTATAGCGATGGTCAAAAACCGCGATTTTCTGCCGTTCTATAAGGCTGGCAGGGTTGCAGCCCAGACAGTCAGCTTCCATACCTAAATATGCATTTTTCGATTAAGGATAAATATTAAGCAATCACCTCTCTTGACAAAACCTAGCACATAATTGCCAACAAGGTTAAAATCCAGAGTTAACAACGAATAGAGGTTAAGACATGTACTAAATGTAATTGAGGTGTTTAACGAGACAAAAATATTGGGATGACTACAAGTAACGGCGTTGCAGGGGTCTCCGGAATCACAGTTCCGTGGTTAGTACTACACTTTAACTTCCAAGAGAACTCCTAGTGAATTTATTCTTGACCTTCTCCTGAATGGTTACGTAACTTATGTTTTTTTTTTGTAGCGGTTAAAGCGTTTCCTATTTCCGCTGCGCTTTTTCTTCGTTCATTAGTTATTAGGACTAAGGAAGATTCTTTTTTCTGCTAGTTTTGCTCTGCTATTGTTCTCGCTCTTTGGGCCACTACTTCTGTTCGCAAGGCTCGCGTTCAAAGACATGCTCACCGACTAGTAAGGCAGCAGCTAACTCCTTTAGCATCCAGCTTGACGTACCTCAGCAAAGCATTGCTCTAAGGAAAAGCGACTGCTGCAGCGAAGAAAGCGACCTCCGTGCAGTCTAGCGCTATCGCTTCAACAAAAACCGAGCGATGAAAACACAGCAAGTAGAAATGTATGATTCGTGTGCTATTCCATCGAAAGACAGCGGGCGGGCGCCCGCCCCCGGTAGTTCAAGGTACTCAGTCCCTGCCGCGCTCACGCAGCACCCCCCTTCCCCCCTCTACCCTATCTCTCTCTCCTTCCGAGACCCTCATAGGCCCTTCAAACGTCGGAAGACGGCCGGCGCATTTCCTCTCTGCTTGAGCCCCTATCGTCAGCTGCCCTCGGAGGTTTTTGCTCCCAGATAGAGCGTAAAATGCGCAGGGCGATGTTATCGCCCTTAGACATTATACCGAAGCGCCGACACCGACAGCAACGGCAAAAATGTGCCTGGAGTGTCCATATAATTGCTATCACAATAAAAGCTATATGTAAGCTGGAAGTGGGTTTATAATGAACGACGTCGGGTAGCAGGCAGAAAGCCGGCACAGCAAAAAACAGTACCACAGGCTCGGCGCCAATAGCTCGCGATCAGCGCTCGTGCATCGCACCAAGAGAGCGTCCCACTGGCGAATGCCTTGTTCCTTCCCCATTAAAAAGGAAATAATACAAGCTTATGAAACGGAATGATGGTCACGGGCTTCACAATAAGCACTCGCCTTATGAAAGGTCGCGTCATTTGACGAGGCCTAACCGAATGTCGACGCAGTAATTAAGACTGACTGCTCGCATGTAACTTGGGCGCATGAAACATACGGTTCAACCGCAGCTCGTGTGTGGTTCCTGTCGGCCCGTCGTGATAGTGCGGTTCTTAATGTGAAACGGGTTGTGCTCAGTCCTACCAGATAATTTAATTTGGAATGAATGCCCGATAAGTTAGTATTTGGTGTCCCTCTATCAACTTTCTGCGTTAAAATTTTACACAAAAGCGGATACAAGCAAAATGTGAATAAACGATTCCGAAACCTTGCACCTTCAATACAGCAACAAAAAATTAGGGCAGCTGCACACTGGAGCCAAGCCTGAAGAAACCGCGCAGCTGGGCGAGCTTTCTCCGCATACCAGCCAAGCTCAGCCTAGAGATAATCGATTAAGCCTTCATGTAGCCTCATGAGCACAGAGAGGGCTAGTTACGCCTCGAGAAGCCAAGTTCAGCCTAGGAAAGCCAAGTTGAGGCTCTCTCTTTCTAGTGATTTCTCTCTTTCTTTCTGTCTGTCTCACGTCCTTTCTTTCTTTATCTGTCTGCCTATTTTTTTCTGTCTGTTTCGTCCTCCCTATCTGCTTCTCTTTCTTTTTTCTCCGTATTATTTTCTCATTCTCTCGCCCACACCAACGCAATGAAATGGTTCCAATAAACGCTTATTGTGCTAGCGTGCCTGGTGTCACATTCAGGAGGCGGCCAGGTAAACAAGGGAACAGAAGAGGAAGATGCCAAGTGTAGCGTGACGTTAAGCCGAGAAGATAGAAGAAGTCGAAAACGAAGTGCAAGATATAAAACGTGAAGATAACGTGCGCAGAGGGCCCTGGGTGTGTTCGTACGTCAGTGCATGAGCTTAGGATGAGCGTCGCTGTGCCTGTGTTCCGGGCGCTCCGGCTCTTTCTCGTTCTACGGCATCGTACAGTAGCCACCGCCTGTTCGAGGACACGTCCACGGACCTGGACCAGCAACGCCTAGGACTCGCCATCGGCTTTTCTATTGTTTCTAGCTGACTGTTGTGCGGAGATCCGTGACACCTGGATAGCCGAGGGGTTACGACGCTCACCTTCACACCGTGTGTACCCGGGTTTGAATCCCGAAATAACGTGAGCTTCGGCATGTTGGTATTCCATCTTAAAACCTATAGCGCACAGAAAGGACAAGAGACTGAGGTATGACCCGGACACGGCCCTAGCTACCAACAAACGACTTATCTTACGAAGCCGTACAACTAAAAATATAGGAACCAGGTAGAAACGCTGACAGGCGCGTATTTACGAGATTAGAACTTTTAAAACATGTGAAAGATAGCTGAAGATAACAGAAAAGTGCAGTATCACACTTAGGGAATGCAATTCTTTTTTTAAGAGCTCAATTGAAAGCGCGCTTACGCACGTTTCCCCCAAACTAGCAATCTTCGCCGCCTCGACGATTTTCCGTGTTGTCTGCGCTGAGCTTCCTCCTTCTACACTGCACTGGGAATACATAAGGACACATCCGCAGTTCCTCCAGTGAACAGCGATATGACCTGCGCTTTCAGTCCACTCATTACTTGCGTGCTCACGCAGCCTGTCACTCGCGCACCTTCCCACTTCTCCAATGATATTTTTTCCCACAATACAAAGGAAGCTCATTTACCACGTTGTTCCAACACTGAATAAAGCTTTATTTGTGCTTTTTCTGGCAACTCGGCTTCTCGAAACCGCAGTAAGTAGCCTTGCACAGATTTGACAGCTCGCGTGGTACTGAGAAGATGATGCTTATGCATTTGCGTTATTGCCAATCTTCTTCAGCCTGTGTGAGAAGTGAATATATGTTAATATTGCGCATTTATTCTTCACTCGCTCCATTTCCAGTCAAGCAGACTGCTTATCCTTGCGGCCGCGTTTTACGGCGTTAAGTAGACCTTCGGAAACACCTGTGACAATATGCTGCGGAAAACCCGCCTTTTTGAGGCGGTCAGCTCGAGCCAAGGAGCTGGAACCACACTTCTGGGGACAAGAGCAGGAAGGCGCATTCGTTAAGGCTAATTTTGCGGTGGCTCGCTAAACCAGTTTAGAGTGGCCTGACGAGAAAGGCAGTAGAGGCTTATTGGCTTTTGGTTCCAGGCGCCATCTTGCGGCATTTCATGTGTACGTATGACTGCGTGAAAAATCTGTAAAATGACCTAGTACAACAGAAGCAGCAAAACACAGCTTAGCTGAACTTTAATCTAGTAACAAAAGGAAATATTCGACGTAACTAAACACTGTCATTACATTTGTGTTTTCTGATACGGCTTCTAGTTTCCTGTTTGCACGAGCCAGAAAAAGGTCGCTTAATATTGGCGAGTAGCCGCGAAATGTTCTTTTCAATCAAAACCAACAAAGCGCATTGGCCGCTACGCGCTATAGTGTCAGAAAGGGGGGCTTGCCAAAAGGCCATCTGTCTATTTTTACAGGGAAAGTTAAACTTGTTGGCATGTCAATGACCACTTTTCACCAAGAACTCCAAGGAAGTGATAGGTAACTTGAAGAAGCAGGGAGGTAGTAATCTGAACGCCTTCTCTGAAGACGGAAATGATTTATATTCTTCGCTGCCACATAATCAGTTACGAGTCGGTGTCGAAGAGGCTACTGACGCTTACGACGAACTGAAATTCGTTAATTACGTCTGCACATCTGCTCGGGGTTTTCTTGAACTGGTGTCCCTTATCTATATTCCACCTTCTGCAAGTTGGATGGTAATGTTTTCCTCCATAAACAAGAAATTTGCATTCCTTCCTCTATAGCGCCAATTTTGAGCTGTCCAAAAAAGAATTCTATTCCGAAATATAATACCAAGCATGACTTGACAAAGACGGTTTTTCTTGATGACCCGGCAATCTTCTCAAATTGCTTTCGCTGCCCTTTTATGCTGTCTTCATCTATCTTTCACAAGTTTTGAAAGTTCAAATCTCGTGCATATGTGCCTGCGTGCGTTGCTACCCCAGGCAGCACACGACGTCGGGCCGATATTGGTTTTACGGCGGCTGTGCGCGGCCCCACCTCGGGCCAGCGTTGCCAGCCTGGCGCCGACATCGGCGGAGCCGTTGACTTTTGCCGGCAAAATTGGGCCGATTTTGCTGCCTTTCAACCGGTGTTGGTCTCTCACCGGCAACATTGGGCCGAGTTATCCGGCCTTCTGCCGTCTTCCCGCCGATATCGGCTTAGCCGATTTTTTTCACCGGCAACACTGGGCCGAGTTTGCCGGCGTTTTGCTGTTCTTCCGCCGATATCGGCTTAGCCGATTTCTTTCACCGGCAACACAGGGCCGAGTTTGCCGGCGTTTTGCTGTTCCTCCGCCGATATCGGCTTAGCCGATGGCTTTCACCGGCAACATTGGGCCGAGTTAGCCGCCGTTTTGCCGTACTTTCGCCGACATCGGCCGAGCCGATGGTTTTCACCGGCAACATTGGGCCGAGCATGCCGTCATTCTGCCGTGTATCAGCTGACATCGGCGGAGCCGATGGCTTATCGACGATGTTGGAACTTTCTTGTCTGCCTTCAGACAGTTATACATGCCCTGTTGAGAACGTCCTCCTGCGTCGCGGCGCTCCAAAAGTCCTCGTCACCGACAGAGCTACGGCTTTTACGGCAGAGCTAACGCAAACCATCTTGAAATATAGCCACACAAGTCAGCGACGGACATCGCCCGCAGGCGAATGGCCTCATCGAGCGGCTAAATGGCTCGCCGACATGCTGGCAATGTACTGTACGTCGAACACATGACATGGGACGCCATAATACCTTCCGCACATAACCTGAAGTTAACACGGCAGTGTAAGAAACGGCGCACATATGACGCCGTTCAAACTAGTTCATGGAAGCCCCCCAACGACGCTGGACGCCGTGTTGCCGGCCGTCAGTGACGAGAATAACCTCGACGTTGCGCTCTACCTTCAGCCCGCCGAAGAAGCCCGGCAGCTCGCCCGCCTAGGATACAATCGTAATGCAATAGAGCATTAGGCGCTTGAATATTTGTAGCTTAAGCTGTAGAATACCGCTACATGGATTGCTGTACTAGCACAAATAACAAAGTTCAAATATTGTACCGTGCTAATGCCGCACGTACGACTCGGTGCGCGAAGTATCGCCGACTGAATAGCCTGCATTCTCTTATGAGTTCCTGCTATGACAATGACAAACAACTATCACTAGCACAGTCACTTTTCTACCAAAAAAAGGTGGTCTTTAGAAGAATAACTGACTGAAATTAGATGGCCACTTCATTTGACCAGTTGTTCAACGCTATCAAAAATGTTGCAACGTTATAACACATACCAATAACTTCATGCGCCAAATTCGAAGTACTTCTGTTTCGTAAATGTTTTTGCCACTGGTCGGCCGACTTCACTAATGTATCCAGCATCAAAATTCACCCAAACATTCCCGCACGAATGTTTTTAACGGAAGAAGTTTTATGTGAATACTAATTCTGTGCATAAATCGAGCCTGTCATCATATTTATAGTGCTATATCCTTTCAGCCGCTGAATGTGGGGCGCCAGCGCACATATACTACACGGACAGTTTCCGATCTCTGTGTTTACACATATTTACTCACGCGCGTGTTTGGGTGAAGCGTAACAAGCGCATTTGCTTCAGGGATGTCACATAATTTATGAAAATAGTAAAAAGCTCAGCAAGGCGTGTTGCTGAGCTAGTTGGTTCATTACTTGAGAAAAATAGGTATGGTGCAAAAAAGACCGGGCGAAGTTAAGACACGTTTTGTCGTTTGAATGTTTCCAAATCAACTAGCCCGCTGACCATCTTTAACGAACTGAGAAACACATGTTTGCCACGTGTTTGTCAGTTCGTATTTGCAGTTCGTTGCCGTCCATTTTGTGACATACATATCTTTTTCAAGTAAAAATCTCGCTCAACGATTGCTTCCCACGTGCTTTCAGAAACAGTCGCATAAAATTATTATTATGGCACGTGAAATACGATGAAAAATGCGGCTACAACGTGGTGTACGCAAAGTTTTCATGTAGCGACATGTGGCAACAAGTGATGCATTGAAAATTCGACGAACGCCTTTCTCAAACGGCATGCCCATAGACATGCTGGGGGGATCGCACACCACTGTGGTAGGCTGAGCCGTGCTTTCAAGAAGGGAAAATTCGCATTTTTTTTTTCGTCTTCTTCAACCTCTACCCCCCCCCCCCTCCCTCCCTTCCCCTCGTTCAGCGCCATTGTCGCGAAACTCGCTTGACCAGGCAGGGTAGGGTAGCCGTCCAGACGGAGGGACAATCGTAGCTGCGGGAGCAGGTTTTTTTCACTCCGACCAGCAGAATTCTTCAAGAAGTGCGGTGTGTGGACATGTGTGGTGGAAAGTCGAAATCGTGCACGAGACGGATACGCGGCAGCATTCCGGCATTGTTTTCGGCAGAGATCACCGCAGCGAGAAACCAGTGGCCCCCTGCTTCCATGTTGAACTCGCTCACCTCATATAAGGCCGCGTGTTCACTACTGTTACGTGTCATCAGATTTTTGTTCTCTTCTTATCGCGCATTCTCTATTGACCCTCGTGTTTTGTGTATTCTAATATGGTGCGCTTGCATTTTTTATTCGCTCGTGTTTTTAGCGATCCAACGGGCACACGTGAGTGGTTTTTATGCACGATTCCTTTCTGTTACAATCTTACCTTTAGATTAGAAATGCGTGCGTGTCTATCTTGTTTAGATGTAGAGTTCATGGGATCTTGTGGTACCGCTCGCAATGTTTCTCGCGTCGCGTGCAGCGGTTTATCCATCTTTTTGGCTCTTAAGATATCACTGAAAAATTGAAATTCCCGCTTAAAGGATAACGCTAATTTAATTGCCAGTCATGTGTTGCGAATGCCTACCGTTCCTTGGTGAACTTAATAAACGTGGGGGGGGGTGCTCCTCTGCTCGTAATTAGCTCACGCGTATACACAATCTTCTATTCTAGTTGCCACACTTAATCTCGCTTTTTCGGCAAGCCGCCTAACATTATCTTTCTTTCCTTCGGGTCCGTCTTTAATCCTACTTTAATGCTGTCTTCGTTTACATCTCCAGAATTTTTTTCGTGATTCGGCACCGTCGTTACTGAAAAGCGCGATATCGTCCACAAAACGCAAGTAGCTAAGATATTCTTTGTTAATCCTTATTCCTATTTTTGCCCGTCCTAGTTCTTTCAATATTTATAGTGAATGTGCCGCGCATAACGTTGAAGAGATTGTAACTCTTCGCATAGGCGTGCACACAGAGGGGCAGGGGGGCGGCCGGCACCCATAGTCACCTAAGAAGAGGTGGGCGCAAGGTCTGCCAAACACATTGACTTAATAGGGAGGGGGGGGCGCTGCGATGAACCTTCCCCCCCCCCCCACTCTCTCTGAAGGGGAACCCTGCTCACGCCTATGATTTTGCGCCTGATCCCATTCTCGATTAGGATTGTCCTGCTTCTTTTGAGGAATACGGTGGCTGTGGGGTTGCTTTAGATGTTGGCTACGGTATCTATAGATGTTTAGATATTCCTTTATGGCATAATTATTCCGGAACTGCTGGCGAGTGTTCATATCTGTGAATAAATTTGTGTTTATCACCTTGCAAATGTGTTGCTCCTTAATTTCTCAGACGCATGCGTAGTTGGTGCAGCAGGCCTTTCATCACCTTAGTTGTGTTGGAGACAATATTGACTTTCGTTCTCGGCCTTGCACGGTTCGACAGAATTGTGGGTCTTAATCGCACACTAAGACATCAGTGGAGCAGTCGTTCTAATTAGGAAGCATTTTTCGAATATGGCACCAACGGCAGTCGATGAATGTCGTTGGGCCGCGAATAGTCTATTTTAGCGCTGCTGACTTACAGTACAGTAACCACAGTAATACCGAACTGCCGTGGTCGGCACGCAGCCATTTTACTTTATAACACATGTATCAGCCTGGCTGATCAAGTTACTTTACGCATCGAGCAACTACCGCCGGTGTCTCCATATAAACTAGCTACGTGCCGACCACGACGGTACAGTACTGCCGTACTTAACGCACGGTAAGCCACCACTGCTAAAACATAATAACGGGTGTAAACGGTCACGCCGGCGGCTGCCCGACGTCGGCGGGGCCAACACCGCGCCAGCATCGGCTAGCATACATAGGCCCAATGACGGCTTGCCATCATCGGCTGAATAACGGCAGGCCCGTCTCGGACCGACGCTGGCTAGCCCACGTCGGCCCGAAGCCGGCAAGCCCGCATGGGCCCAAAGGCGGCTAGCCGACGTCGGGCCGATGCGGGTGAAAGTAGCGCGAGCGTGATTTGCCGACGTGGGGCCAATATTGCTGCCGTCATTTGCCGACGTTGGGCCGAGATCGGTCCAATGGCGGCGTGCTGCCTGGGACCTGGTTCGTATATTTTTACTTCTACTGCTTCACAAAATAAAATCATTCTTGGAAGTTAGCACCGTGTCCGCTTCTTACCTCAGTGTATTGTCATTTTGTGCGCTATAGGTGCCAAGTTTCAATTCCGCCTCGCCATTTATTTCTTGTTTTTCTATTAACTTCTCTTCTTCTCTCGTCCTCCATTCCTTCTTCCAAAGCGTTTCTGGGCGACGTATGATGACGTCATCACTCGACAGAGTTCTTGCTAACCCCAACGGAACAAGCTCCAGCTTAACCAGCTCCGCTGTGAAAATATTTTTAATATTCGGATTTTAGACACGTCTTTTTCCTGCCAAAACTTTAGTTGTCCTTGGCTGGGCATGAGTTACGTAATGGCGCCAGAAGGATTCACTTCCTGTGATGGCAGCTCATTGTAGGATGTGCGGTTTCGGTAGACTTTGAAAACTGTTTATGTATACCTATCGAGTTATGGACTCTGTGAACGTTAGGACCTGGTTGTTGACCATCGCCCGCCTTCATTGGAGTTAAACGGAGCGAGCGCAAGCCAGCGCAAGCGTGCCCTCGTCTTACTCCTAGGGGTTCCGGGCAGGCGACTGCTCACGTGTCCGAAAGCGTAAGCGCAAGCGAGCGCGAACGAGATGACAGTAGCGGAGGAAGGAGCGGAAGGAGCGAAAGGAGCGATGCGAGTGCCATCACCAGAGCACAGCGATAAGCACACGCTAAGCTCCTGACAAGAGCACAGCGATGAGCGCACGCTAAGCGCCTGACGAGCACTTGACGTGAGCACAGCGGAGAGCACGCGGGCGCAGACGGCGCCAGCAAACGCACGCGGTGCGAGCGCCGCCTCAAGACCCGAGGTAGTGCGCACGCTGCGCGCGGATGCAGCGAATGATGCCACTCTGGCCACTCTTTCCCTCCTCTTCAAGTGAGACGAAGCGAGAAGTACACCGCTCCATTTTTGGTTTCTACATATACCAACGCCCCAAACCGTCTCCTCCTAGGTGTTTTTGCGGCGATGCTATTCGCGGCGAGATCGACCTATAGGTGGCAGCACCGTCACCCCGCTAGTGTGGATACTGGTTTCGTGTGGTGTGTGTAGAAGTGCACGGGGCTTCTGTTTTCACATCGTGATTTTGTGTTCCGTACCCGCAGAAAACTCTCCGTTATCGATGGTGAGGTTTTGTTCGGTGCCACAATGCCGCACATACTGCACAGAGCCAGGGATAAGCTTCCATTTTTATCCCACCGATGCGGAACGTCGCCGACTGTGGCTCGTTAGGCTTCGTAATGGCAAGACGCCTTCCAAGTACGCGATGGTGTGCAGCAAGCACTTCAACGACGGTGAATTCAAGCGTTCGCAGACGAGAAAGAATGGTGAGTAGTCAGCGGTAACTTCACTAATGCTTGCATTTATATGCTTGTTGCTGCTGTGCACTACGAGCGCGAAGACGGTCGCAGTAAGCGAACGCTCGGGGAAGCTTCCCTGTGCTTTGATTTTCGTACATTTCCGCAGGAAAATTAAGCAATAATGAATCTAGAAAGAAGAAAATTAATTCATGGAATTTATTCTTTGTCATTCATGTACCGTTTGCGCTGTGAATGCGAAGTTTGTTCGCGCTCGGCTATGAGTCTGTTTACACGAGAGTCCCCGAGCCCTTTTTGTAGTTCGCATGATGCATGATCTGGTGCATAGTAAAGGGTATCGTTTTATGAGCCCTCACTCACCACGTAAGCGATGAAAATGCGCGAGCGAGTTTATCGCCACTGCTGATCTTGATGAATATATTTTTCTCGCTCGCTGTCTTTTTTAGGGGTTTTCGCGGAAGAGATTGAGGCCTGACGCAGTTCCGACACGGAACTTGCCAAAGCGCAAATTTGACAGGCATAAGCAACCTCGCAAGTATACGGGTGTCGTTGTATACATTTCGCCACAAGTTATAATTGCGCAAGGCAACTCAGTTTTGCGATTTCCGTGTCATACCATTTTCTGTTCTGTTTAGGGGACAATTTAAGTACCGAAGTGTCAGACGTGACTGGACAGAAATATTTCTCTGCAGTGCGACCAGGACCGTACACAACTAAAGCTGGTCGCGTAACCTATAAACGACGGCCCCGAAATTATACACCTAACCATAACGCGCAAGTGCATGAGAGCCTTTTTATTAACCACCGAGCCGCTAAAAGGCTACATTCACATGAGATTTAATACTTCTCATCTTTAGGATAACGTCAAGTGCACTTTCCAATGCGCTTAAACCACAGAGCGGCACCTACACTGATATGACTCTCGTGAACGGACGGTACGACGACCGCACACAGCACTCTCGACAAGTGCACTCACTGATCTTATTACAGTACATATACAGCCGATCAAGGCCAAATGCTTCTGTACATCGTGTTAGGCATACGTACGAGCGGTTAAAGTTGCACCAACGCAACAGAACAAACCGCGTTTTGGGGCCCTGCATGACGTACGCGCGCATGCAAACACAACGCGGCTAGCAGACGACGCATGGAGCAATCCATACTAGGCGCGCTTCAGCCAGTAGCCGCCAGGCGGCGACTCCGCTCGACCTCGCGGCCAATAGATGTTGTACGGCCTTATGAGATACTCGAATAGTCCTAATTAGGTATTACACGTGGGAAGTACGCCCCTCATAGCATGACACTTGGGTACTACGTACCTACCGAACTAGACTGTCCTATGTTCTCTTACGGTGGACCTATTGACACTTTTCTGTGTTTTCAGGGTATATGTGACGCTTTTAATTAGGTTTTGATTAACTATCAAAGGTGCTAACGAAATATTTCCTTCGCTCAACGTAATCATCGTTGTGCTATCTATCCTATAGAACCATTCACTAGAACAACTACTACCTTTTATTGTTTTCTTATTGCCCCGGATTTCGTTACATCTTTAAAGCGCGGAGCACATTAGGAAACCGGGCTATCGTATGCCGTCATTCCATGTCGGCGCTTGTCGTCATGCAAGCGAAATCACGTATAACCTAGCCATGCATAGTATAGTACAGGAAGGGAGCAGTAGAGGGAAGTGAGCGTGAGGTTGATGGAAAGGAGGAAAGGAGAGTAAGGCCTAGCATAGCCATGTACTGCATCACGCAGACGAAACCATGCTTAGCACAGCGATTGATAGCATCATGTAGCAAGGGGGCGGGAAAGGGTACTGAGGGTGAGAATAGATCTGAGGGTTACAAGGATGAAAATAAGGAGGGGAGAAGGTAAAGCATAACCATGTGTCATATAGTATAGCAAATGGTGGGAAAGGGAAGTGAGGGGGAGTGACGTGAGCATGATGAGGAGGAAAAGGAGATGGGTAGGGCCTATCACAGCATAGCTGTGTAGAGTTCAGCATAGCAAGGAATTAGAAATGAAAGTGAGGTTGAGGAGGAGAAACGCGAGGGTGAGGAGCAGGGAGAGGAGGCGGGGGAGGGTAAACAACAGCATAGCATTGTGTGGTGTAGTATAGAGAGGAGTCGGAAAATGGAAGTATGAGTGAGGAGGAGTGATTTGAAAAGGACTCGGGGCAGGTATAAGCATTGCATAGCCATTCATAGCACAGTATAGCAAGGGGATGGGAAAGGAGAGTGAGGATGAGGAGTAGGGAAATGAAAAATAAAAAAATCACAGCATATCCACGGAGTGAATGATGATGAGTGGGCGAAGCTGCGGAGGTCCATCGGTAAACCGTGAATCTTCCGTGAATGGGCCTTTTTCAGGTCTGAACAGCGCCTCTAGTGGAGATCGCTGAAATCGAAACTGAGGGTCCATGGCCTCCGATGTTGCCCGCCGCGTGCCGGTAGACATTCTCGGAGGCCTGGTATTTTTCGGGAAAATTTGCAAATCTTCCACGCCAGGTGGCGCTCAGTTCGCTCCTGTCGCCACGCTTTGACCCTCAAAAAACATGGCGCGCGTGTCGTCACCGCCGCCGCGCATACGCAGACTACCCTTCTGAAAAAGGCCCATTCTGCCCAGTACATCATCACCGACGTGAGATCGGGCGCGTTTATACTAAAGGTTCGATGAGTTATGACGACTTGCAGCTCACTTTAATTTTACATATACGCTGTGAATTTTCATTGTTTAGAAAACCATTGCTTTGGAAAACATCTGGCGTCTTTCGTTAAGCAGCTGGCGTCTTTTCGTTTTGCTTTAGAAGCATCTGGCGTTCTTTCGTTTTGCTTTTACAAAACATCTGGCGTCTTTCATTGGTTTATTTCATCAATCAACGGCGTTTTGAACAAAATTTTTATTGTTTATTCACGCACAGGTGAAATCTCACCAGGCACTACCTTGGAGGTAAACAATGGCTGTTAATGGGAATGAGTGACAGAAGAAGTCGGCTTTTAGCCAACACTTACACTTCTACTTCTACTATCGTTTCCTACTGGAACATGCCAATGGCTGCTAATGGGGAATGAGAGACAGAAGAATTCGGCTTTTAGTTAACGCGCACGCTGCGAATTTTTTATTGTTCAACAACGCACAGGAAAAATCCCCCACCGGCACCACCTTGGAGGTCAAAGCGTAAGACTGGTTACGCACTACGACTACTACGACTACGAGGGACGAACGGGTGCTGCCTTAAAGGAGCACTGACACAAAATTTCGAAGGCGAGATAATGAGTGAAATAGATGTATGTGGAGCCGTACACAACGTCTACGAAATATCAAGGGCCAATATAGCCTAGAACATATTTAAAATCAATTTTAAAGTACATGCCGCGCGACTGAGCGAGATGCGGGCGCTTCGCGACGCCGATATCAACGCGGGGTGTGTGTAAACAAACCTACGTCACGAGTTTGTGTTGGCTGGTGGCTGGTTGTGCCGTGGTACCTGCCATTTCTTCCTCCGTGCCTGCGGCTTTGCGTGTGCTAGTTGTGTTCTCTTCCGCTGTTCGCTCGTCGTGCCCGTTGGCAGATGTTATGGCCCGCTCACGCTAGCGGCAAGCCTGCCGCAACGGCGCGGTGCCGCAGAACGTCGGCCGTCGCCGCACGCGCGAGAGCTGTCCAACTTGCACGGCAAGCTTCGCCGGCGTGGCATTCGCGCCTCCGAAAAACATGGCAGCACTGCCAAAAGCGCTTGTCGTCCACTTCGAATCTATCAAGTGGCCGCCGTGCGCGCTGTAACGTGTAAGTTCCGAACTGATGCTTCCATTTGCTTTAGATTCAGGTCCTTAAGCTTCGACAGCAATGTATTCGTCCCGATTCGGCGCCGTTTTTGCGAGCCATAGTCAAATAATCCATGCTGTAAGCTTAGCGAGTCGAGATGGGCGCTTCCGAATGCTCGGAGGACATAGATTACGCGTTTGTTAGTTGTTTCTAATCCTCCATAGCTGGCGCCACTTGACCTGGTTCGGCGCCCACCGCATCCACGCTCGCGCGCCGCCTACGTCACAATTTTGCGTGTTCACGTGGCCAGCTGTGTTTTCCCGGCCCCAGGAGGACGCTGCCTAGCTCGGTGCTCTTTGAAACCGAAACTGCGACTGGGCGCTCTAAAAACGTCTCTAAATAAATAACCGTCGCGCACTCGCGCAAACGAGGTTTGCAGCCGTGATAAGTGGATCATAAGCTATCTATTGCAACAAAAAAAACAAGGTGCAAAATTTTTGTGTCAGTGCTCCTTTAAGGAGCTTCGCCCCTAAAAGCGCACCACTGCATCACAAATGAAAATTTCCTGTGCCGCCACCAACGCCGAGAAGGCTGCACGTTTGGAACACCATGGCCTGCTTGCCAGTGAATACGAGCGTCATTGAAAGGCGGTCGAATCAGTGCTCCGCACTTGCGACACTTTTCACATTGAGTGAACAGCATTCACTTTTTTTTTTTTTTTTTTGGGGGGGGGGGGTGTTGGAGGGGTGTCATTAGAGGTCAGCCTCTCCGCTATATCCCTATGTCGCTAACAGCTAGCGCCATGAGACTCAACCAGTTGCACTTAAATTTCTTTAGCTGATCTCATTTTGTGCTACTATACGATGGCAATTTGGGCAAATTTTTATCCTGAAAAAGACCACACGACGAATGCAATCATACGAACACTGCCCTAAGTATAAATGTTCTGTTTACTTTACTACCATATAAATGGTTTTCCTTTGATTCAGCTTCACCGCAGTGAGTTTTCGATTTTTCTGTTTGTCCTTTGCTACCTTGCCCCAGTTAGAGGTCTTATACGCCTGGAAACTACAGTAACCAGTGTTGGCAATATTATAGTGGTTACGGAAACGAAAAATTAGGGCCACATATGTGTACTCGCGGCGTAAAATGGAAAGCGAACAGCGAAGCGCGTCGCTGAAGCATTAACAGCGGTACATTGCGCGCCGGCCAGTCATGACCACTGAAAGGCGCGCACATCCGGCTGGGCATCACAGCGCTATCCCCCTTAAGTGCAATATTTTAGCTTCTCCACTAGTTCTGATATATCAAAGGCCGATAATGATAATAAAAGTAAAATAATGCTATTGAACCGTTAGTCGATTTGATTCACCGCAAGTCGATTTCGTTCATACTAATTACCGCAAAAAACATCTGTGTTCACTGCAATTTCACTTTGGAATGATTTTACCACCACCTATTAAATCTCTTGCTTCTCTTGCAGTTTTAAAAATGATCCTAGACATCACAACCTTAAATAACTGTACTCATCTCCCAGTTGTACGATCGACTTTGTTTTTCACTCTCTTACCTGTAACTTGAGTTTCCTCTTTCTGTGTTTTTTTTTCAGGTTTTTATTGATGTGAAGTGAAATGTCTTATCTAATACGTTTTGATTTTGCCAATAATTGCGTTCATTTACTGTGTTAGTTATTGCCATCAATGTTTGCATAATTGATCGGCGGTCCCACTACAGTTCTCTTACTTTGGGACCCTCGCACGTATATATGTGATCTTGTAATACTTTTTTCGAAACCAATAAAACTCACTTCAGTTTAATTGAATTGAATGTATTCTTTCTTTGTAACGTGCACAGATGCCGCCTGCACTTCGATACGGGAATAAAAGCGAAGCACTGCAGGTCAAACAGCCAAAAGCGCTGGGCCCGCCCACGCAGGCAGCCGTTATCATGACATCAGACCTAAAACAAGCGAAAGTATCGCACTACAGGCCTAGTGCGCCTCAGCTGATGGCGCCGCTGTTCTCCGAAGCTGCAGCGCTAATGCAGCGAAGTCCAGCATTTAGCCTCGGCTCTCTTATCGACGCGTAGCTCGAAGTTAGTTTGGTGCGAGCAACGTCGGTGCGCGACAGTGGCAAGGCAAAACGAGTCCCGCTTGCTGCTTTGCTGCAACGGACGAGCGTCTGAAGTTAGCAACGACTTGTGTCTCGCTAATAACATTTGTTGCGTGAGCGAACTGCCCAGTGCCGTCGGACACGCGGGTGACAAGGCTCCAATAGGACATGCACTCAGGGGCGGGCAGACTTTTCCTGGTATATATTCCGGTTATATACCTGCTTTGTGAAGCTTAAATTTAGAACATTACCTTCTATCGCCAGCCTGGCGCGTTCGCTTGTCCCGTGATTGGCGCGGATTAGCCGAAGTATGCTCTAGTTGCTTGTGTTTATTTCCCATGTTCGAATTCTTAATATAAAAAGACGACCACACTAAACACCCGCCCTGTATTATTCGTGCTGCATATTTCCACATATCCTAAGAAATTGGCGAGGCTTGCAGTAAGCCGCGCAAAGCTTGAAACAGCAAAACTGGACGATTCTGAACACCACTCTGGTTGCTTCTAGGTTGTTTCTAGGCCTTAGCTAGTTGATTAAGGTTTTTTCTAGGTTGCTGCTACATCATTACTAGGCGTTAGCTAGGTGATGCTAGGTTGTTTAGACGTTGATTCTCAGCGCAGAAAGGTTCGAGTGAAACCACAGACAATCACAGATACGTCACGGACGTCGAAACTGAAGAGACAGAACCTCGTGCTAAAGCCTAGTTCGTACCTCTCATAGATCTACGGGCAAGTCGTCGTTGGCGTAGGCCTTCCATCACTTCGGGGTCTTCTCTCCGCCGCCTTTGCAGTTCCTGTTACCTAGTATTATCTCGTTGTACGCATTCGGTATATTCGGCTCACCGCCGTAGCTTCGCAGCGATTTGTTGTTGGGCTAACTGCTGCTTTCTTCATTTCCAGGGGACCAATGGTGAGTAGTGGGATTTACCCAATTTCTGTTACGCATTTGTTGGGCTAACGCTGCCTTCTTCATTTTTAATGAGCCAGTGGTAAGTAGTGGGATTTACCCAATTATTCTTGCACATACCGGTTTACGATGATGATAGTTTTTGCCTTCATTTTTAGTGAACAAGTGGGGAGTAGTGGGATTTACCCAATTTCTATGGTACATACGCGTTCATTATGACAGTCTTTTTTGTTCGTCGGACAAGGAACTATTTCTAAACAGCTTCGCTGGTAAAATATGTTCTCGCAGTGTGCACACTTATGCGGCAATAGTTTGCAGAAGGAAAGAAGTGTTAATTTCAAGGGCTCGCTTTTCTTTTGTTATACACAATATTAATGAGTACTAACAGACACTAATGCCAAGGAGAGTATAGGGGATGTCATTAGCAGTAAATGTAAGGTAAATGTGAAGAATGAAAAGTGGACGAAAAGATGACTTGCCGCGGGCAGGGACCGAACCTGCGACCTTCGAATAATGCGTCCGATGCTCTACCAACTGAGCTACCGCGGCATTATGTTGCCATAGTTTTCAAGGTCAATACATAGTATCATGACTGTTGACACAATTTGACAAGGTGAAAGCGCTGTTATTGTGCCCAGGCCTTAGTTTATCCTCACTAGAAGTGCGCTTCAAGTAGAAAACAGCGCTACGAGACGGGACAAAGAAAGGGCACAAACACGGCGCTGACTATCAACCAAATATGCTTTTATTCCGGCGGCGAGGCATGTGTTAGCCTCCCCTCGATTTCACTGCTTGCGAAGGAGATAAAATTTCTGTCGAGTTAAAAAAAATTTTTGCTGCCTTTGCGCAGGCTGACCGGTTTTTCTGGTGTTTTTGTTATGCTTTCTTTAGTCATGGTGGAGTATAAATATGCGGACTGGTGGAATAAAAGCATATTTGGTTGATAGTCAGCGCCGTGTTTGTGCCCTTTCTTTGTCCCGTCTCGTAGCGCTGTTTTCTACTTGAAGTCATGCACCAACCAGCCCAAATCCGTACCCTACTGCAGAAGTGCGCTGTTTATTTTTTCCATGGTTCAGTGCCAAGTATCCCAATCTTCACTCCTAAACAGAGTAGGTGCGGTTAATCAAGACCTTGCTAACGTTCACAACCCTTTTAAAGTGTACTTATAATGATAACTTTACTGACATCAAAAAATACCCACATAATGGTAAACATGGCAAGAGTACACTTCTGGTGGTGTTTCGCATTTTTTTTACATCCGTTTGTTTTTCGCCCTGTGCACACGAAGTGAAATGCTCACAAGGAAATACTTAGCAGCATCTCAATTTTGTATTTATTTCGTGTTTTGACAAAATGTCTGCAATAAGGATAGTCAAGTGCGAATCTTCGGTAAGACATTCGTTTTTATATATACAGAAATCTTGGTGGACTTCTTTTTTGTGTAATTTTCAGGAATACACTTCTGGCAAAGCAGCAAGTGTTGCTTGCCCACCAGTCTGTGTTCAAGTCAAGTGTATTGTGGGCATGAGTGTCGGCAGGATTTTGTCTTGGGGGTGCAAGGCGGCGTAACGTGTCAGCCTGGTGAGCAGGAGAGCATTGGTGTAGCTTGGGTGGGGTCAAGTGCTGGTGTGTCTTGATGGCGGCAGGTGCCATTTGTGCAAACGCCTGCCGACACCCATGATTGTGGGAACACCTTGATGTGCCTCACTTTACGCTATGTCGAACAGCTCATACATCTTACCACATTTAGGCCAGCACTGGTATTGATGCAGAGTGTTATGCGCAATACTGCGTGCAACCTTTCTGATATCATGTGCATTTGAAAAATTCGCATTGTTTAAAAAGACGCTGAGTGGACCCAGTGTTATTCAGCAAACATAAGTCTTAACAGGGGCAGTTGGGCGAGTTGGTGTATATTCATAGTTAAAGAGGGTGCAAAAAATCACAGCACAGAGAAATGAAGGGGACAGGATGACGCGCTACTAGCAACTGAAGTTTAATCAAAACCACAGAAAGATGTAAACACACAGTACGAAAAAATTACAAGACTAAACAATCACACATCCACAGAGGAATGAAGGGGGCAGACAAGACTATGCGCTACTAGTAACTGAAGTGTAATCAAAACCACAGAAAGATATAAACACACATGACTAAAAAAGCCGCACATGTTCAACTTCAGTTGTTAGTAGTGTGTCGTTCCGTCCCCTTTGTTGCTATGTGTTCCGATTTCGTTTTCATGTTTTCCTTACCTATGAACTGAACTCCTGACTGTTTCCCAGTCTCTATATATGTGTGGTCAATTTTTATTCATCCTCATGGCATATCAAGTCCTAGGATCCAATTTGCAAAGCGACCAGTCACTATTTACAGGAATTTTTTTATTTAGTGCCTGTGATTGCCTGTGATTGAAGTTGACGTTGCAGCCATGGTGCTTGGATTATTTTCAATGTGGTAATTATGCGTAAGCCATCAAGTGAGGAATTAAGGATGAACTTTTGAGTTACAGATGGCACTAGCTAGCATAAAAACATTGAAGCATGGCTGTACTTGTTATGCATATTAGAAGTATTGGTACATTGCAGTCATCCCTATCGGAAAAAACAGCGTTTCCAGTGCCTCCCAGTGCCTTTCAATGCACTGGGTGGCACTGGAAACGCTGTACAGTGTGTCCCAGTGTACTACAGCGCGCTGGGAGGCACTGGGACAAACTGTACAGCGTGGCCAGTGCCGCCCAGTGCGCTGAAAGACGCTGGGAACACTGTACAGCGTGGCCCAGTGTCTTACTGCGCACTGGGAGGCACTGGCCACGCTGTACAGTGTCTGCTCGCACACTGGGAACACTGGCAGCACATTGGAAAAAACTGGGCGCGCTGGGTGGAATTGATATAAGATTTGGAATTGGGTCAGGAGAAGTCGAAAGAAAAACTTACGGCATATCTTGAAAATATTCTATTGTGTGTCCTGCACATGTGCCGGACACACAATAGAATATTTGCATATCTAGCTTTAGTTTTAGTTAAGCGACGGAGGTTTGTATACGCTAAAGCAATCATCTGTCGAACGCCCACGCGCGCACTTTCTCTGAAGTGTGTGATCAAGTGGCGTAAATGTAGTTCATATAACTGCATCGAAACAACTTATCATTCGCAACACAATATGACATTAGTATTAGTCTGATGATAACATCAACCTACTCTAATAGCCAGTCCTTCCATATAGGCTCGTACCGCTGAAAGCCGCACGTCACCGGCAACAGTGAGCCAATGTAACGCTCAATGTCGGCGTGTTTAGCTTCTGATTCATGTAGTCGAAGGTGCTAATATGGCCTCGCTTGAATAGAGTATGATCGAAACTACATTCGAACAGTTATTAGATTCTTCGTACTTGGATATCCACGTTCTTCACAGCGATCGTGGCGCACAGAGTACAGCTCTAAGCCTAACGTTCGGTTCGGCTAGGATGAACTACTGGGGCAGTATAGTACGCGGAACGTAAACAAAAAGGACAGAAAATGTGTTCAAACGCGTGATGACAACTATAGCCTTCAGTGTGCAGGTCACACGCACATTTTTGTTCACGTAGGTATGGCTGACTGCTTAGCGAGTCAGTGCGATTGCCGCAACACATCTGCGGTTACGCTAATATTTTTTGCGGCAAAACGGGCCCGATAGACGTTCCGATCCTAGGCAGCACATAAAAAACAAATTAACTACCTTCCCTTAGGTTCTCGCGAGCACGAAGAAACTGAAATCTACGTTTCTAAACGAGAAAAATGAAAAAAATATTGGCTCTTAATTGAGTGCCGCGAAGCTGAAATAGAACGTAAGCGCCACTTCCCTTTAATGTACAGAGAGCATGTCCCCCTACATCCTTTATTATTTCTTGGGGTGAAGCCTTTATTCGACAGTAAGGCTGTATTAAACTACATAAACGACGTCGCATTGAATGTTATAGTGCCAAAAAACTCGTAGCACACCCTCTCTAGAGATGTTGCTGCTGCGAGTGTCATACTTTGTGTAGCACGCGCCTTCAGACCCTTCTAAACAAGGGCTCTGCTAAGGCAGTAGTGCTCCCGGTTATATTTTACAAGCGCCATGTATTATCTGTAATACACAATCATTATTTACGCAACTAAGTCCTCTTTAGTATACCACTAGTCATCCCCATATTTTATTACCTATGTCTTTCACACTTTTGCACCGACCCATTTTAGGCCCATTTACAGCCATGTCACATCTACATCCTTGAACTTCTTCTAATTAGTTTCCACTAACTTCTATTGAAATGGCGCTCTTTGGCCAAGAGTGGCCCTTGCGCCAATAAAATCAATCAATCAATCAATCAATCAATCAATCAATCAAATATTGGCTACCGGAGGTAGTTATAACATGGAAAAAAAAAGCGACCGTCTCTCGTCTTCCATGTGTGGTGCAGCGGTAACGTGTCAGACTCGGGATGTATGCTGCGTCGCGGTGGTGGGTTCGAATCCCGCTCGCTGGTGCTTTTTTTTTTAGGTTTTTCTTTTTTTTGGCGCAGTGCTCGCTTATCAGCCCTAATTACGATCGGGGTATGATCACAGCTTTTAGAAACCATTTAAAAGCCCGATTTCGGCCCGTTACGGGTGGCCCAGTGTGCAGTGCGCCAGCGTGCCTCGTGCAGCGTGCCAGCGTCAGGGGCGTAGCCACGTTAGGGCACACCCGGGCCCGTGCCCCCCCTCCCCCCGAATTTTTTTTTTTGCCATAGCATACAGAGCAGAAAATGACACTCGACCACATCTGCCTGCTCGTCCCCACTACAGATCAAGGAGGTGCCCCCCCCCCCCCCCCGAAAAAAATTTCTGCCTACGCCCCTGGCCAGCGTCCCAGTACCCAGCGCCACACTGGTCCAATAATCAGGCATGGCACTGGGACAGTGCCACTGGGTTTTCCGATAGGGATGTGATTATGCCGACAAGTTCCCAAGCACACTTCCAGAAATTTACGATGGCTTCCAGGTATCTGTGAGTAAATATGTACAGCAACATATGAAGGCAACCTTGTAATTTTGTGGGCATTGCTGAATGCTTTTATGCACCTTGGTAAGTGGACCTACAGTCAACACCACAGGTCTATCTTGGGCTTTTTTGTAGGAAGCTCAACTCCAAAATCATGTGCGACATGTTTTGATGCAATAGGGCAAACTAATGCAATAAAAAACTGTACAACTGCCTGTCTACACGGTTTCATATTTCCCAAAAGTGATGCTAGCCTTATTGTACTAATTAGTTGCCTTCGTGTGTAGGCTGACACCAAGTTCATTGGGTAGCTTATTTTTTTGGATTATACTTACATACTGGCACGGTGAAGTGCACACGTTAGTGCGCATCGTGATGAGATTTTACACCCTACTTTCGTATTGTTTACTGCTGTCAATTATGTATAGTGCTTAGGCTACACTGTATATGTTGTTCCACGTGTTCAGTTTTGGGAGTAGGTTCTGTGCACGACGATGGAAATATATACCTATATCCTTACATTGACATGAGAACTGCTGCTGTTTTGATTCCAATAAAATGTTACAACCACTGGTTGTTGCATCAATTGAAGTATGACTACTTGTCGTGCATGTAAATTGAAGAAATGAATTTGTGCTTGCAAAACAGATTGCTGAAACACTGCCTGCTCAATGTAACTGCTTGTGTTTTATTACCAAACACTTTGAACAGATGATTCACAGATTATGACACATTGTAGAAGATAGGCAACAGAAAGACAGAAAGTCATCACTGTGTTCTAACGTAGATTGGGTGATCGTTTATCAATAGTAGCATAATTGAAGGTTGCTGTTTTATAAATAACGTTTAACGTAGTGTGCAGGTGGACGAGGGAGTGCACATATGATAGTTTTTCCAGTTTTCTGCATATTTACTACAGTCCTCGTGTTTCTGTGTTACGCTTGTGAAATTCTGAATTGCAAACAAGCCAACCTCTCTGCTGCTGTGGTGAAGTAATTCAACAGAACAATATTTTCACAAGAAGAGCTGTTCCATTGAGGAAGAGGGTAATGCTTTTTTTAATGGGTACTGCATCATCTGTATGAGGGGAGGGCCAAGTACACATGGACGTTCACAAGAGAGAGGTGCAAGTACATGAACATTTTTGTTTTGTGGGAGACCTGTCACTGGTAAACTGAGGAGGTTGTCCTTGACCTTGGGGCACGCGTTAGGCATTCGCTTTAACGCGGTGGCGTGATGCTTACTAATAAAACCTAATTAGTAAGAAATGTAGGTAGTATCCGAGTATGAAAGCAAATAAATACTGAATATGCGTTATAGAGAATACTGAATGCCGTGCTAAAGCGTGCATTGCGAATAAGCGCTAATTGCGGAAATAGATAAGCGTTCAGCTGCTCAGAAGGCGCTGCTCGCGGCTGTACGCGCGCATTCAACGCACTTTATGTAGGCGCGTTACAATGTCCTTGTAACTCTGGAATTTTCTGCGTGTGTAGTTTCCATATGCGAACGCAGGCGGTCCGCGCTAAAGGGTGCATTGCGAATAAGCGCTAATTGCGGAAACAGATTTTTGTTCAGCTGCTCAGAGCGCGCTGCTGCCCCTGCGTGCAGCTCGCGGCAGTACGCGCGCATTAAATGCACTTAATGTAGGCGCGTTACAATGTTCTTCTAAGTCGGGCATCTGCGTGTGTAACTTTCATACGAGAACGCAGGCGGTCTTCGAACCGCTCATAACACGCTGCCGCATCTGGACGCGCACAGTTCGCGGCTGCAGAAATAACGAAAATTGCTCCACAGCATACGCTCATGGAATGCGCATACGTTCGCTCATCTGAAGATACCTTTGTCACGCTGGTATTCACGAATTTAGCGCGAGCGAAGAGGGCACACGTTTATAATTTTTCTAGCGGCACGACACGGTGAACCGGATAATTCGCAGCCGAGGGTGTTTACGTCGATCGGCTCGGCCTGCATGACGCCCCACAAATTATGTATTGACCTTCCGCAAGAGCTAACACACACCGATGGTACAAGAACAGAAGTTCGAAATTGTGCCGACGGGTTACCAGCCGCTTTGTACATGCATTGGTACATATATAAGCCCACGAAAAGAGCAAGCTTGCAAGTGGTGGCGCTATGGTGTAATGGTTATAGTGCTTGCTTTGAGTGCGTGTGGTCGCGAGTTCGATTCCTGTGTCGTGCGTACTTGTATGCAAATGTCATGTCTGGGCATAAACACTTTGATGTCCATTTTCTATTATGTGCTAGTGATTAATAGTAGCGGAAATTAGCCGGTAAACGTAATATACTGCCTAAATCTTTTTTTTTTCATTTCGCGACCGCTCTAGGGCCTCGTATAAAAGGAGGCTTTAACAGCTCTCAAAAGAAGCAGAAAAACCCTCAATGCGCTCTGTTCAAGCCCCCAAAATAGCTTACATAAAAACACCAACTTTACCTCCAAAAGGAGGCTTTAAAAGCTCTCAAAAGAACCAGAAAAACTTCCAATGCGCTCCGTTCAAGCCCTCAAAATGAGTTCAATAAAAGCACAAATTTACCTCCTTAGTTCCGTCTAATCACTCCCTTAAAGGATGTAAATAAAACCTCCTTTTGAACCTCTTTTTGAAGGGGGTTTGAGCCTTTGAAAAGGCTCAAACCCGTTTGCAGTGCATTGCATGCTACCAATCGCAGCGCCATAAGCGCTTTTACCCTCTTTTCGCTTCTGTGTGTTGTTGCCGCGGCCATTCCGAGCACTCCCCTGTTCTACGTAGTACGCTCGATTTGTGTTTAGTTAGACGCATTGTCAGGTCAACAAGGCATCGCTCACTTTTGTGCAGTCCTTTTGCGCGTATCTTCCGTAGGTTATTTCTTTGCTTGTTAGCTGTTCAGTTCATGTAAGCTGAAATTGCTCACAGAATCTCTAGATAACCGTTCGTGTGACTGTGGACTCTTTTCGCTGGCGCTCGGCTGGCGTCCCCTCGCACTTGTTGACGGAGATTGCAGCACCATAAACGAAGAAACGCTGCGCTGTGTAAGGCATCCAAAGTGATCCTTTCACGGCTGCTGTCTCGCTCCAGTGGTTTTCTTTGGTTTGGCAACGTGAGTTTTAAAAGTATTGTGCTATTGTGTTCCTGAGCCGTTGTGTCGTCATATGTGTCTTTATGTGCAAAATATTTTGTTGTCCATTGCAATAGCAAGCTTGTTCCTCAAATCTTTGGTGTTGATTCTCCTTTCCTCTCGCATACCACTATCAGCGAGCCGTAAAGATGCAAAGGAAATCCCGTAGTTACTAAAAGGAACTAAGAGAGCAGCACCTTAAACAATATATGACATTTCAGGTATGTAGCTTAAATGTGCGACGTCGCTACCGCTTCCGATTGTGATGTCATATTTTATTTTCATTTTTCCCTGTCTGTTAGTTGCCCTCACCATACGTTGGTGGCGACGGTGGCAACGAGCCGCCAACTTCTTGACACATGGGCTTCTATGGAAGTATGACTACCAGTTTAGATGTACCTTGCAGAATAATCGCCGACCGCAGCGGCAGAAAAGGGACATAAGAAGAACACGGGACGGGCGATAGCTGCTCGTCCTTTAGCGCAGCTAATATGTCAAGTCAACCGAACCAAATGTTGAAATTCTACCTTCGCGGCTTACTGGATGCTCTGTTACAGGTACATCACTATGTACACAGGTTCGTGGCGCTCGAGGTCAGAGTAAAGGGGGCGAGGCTGTGAAGAGGGAATAGAGTCTCTTCACTGGCATTCGCCACAAAGTCGCTGCCGTGGCGCTGTATGTCTGATTCGAAACAGCTGCGCACGAGGCCTACAGGGGGATTGCGCAGTGCTGCCAAACGAAATGCCTCTGAGGGTGAACGGACGGTGCAGACTATACAGTGGCGAATGCTTGAGTCACTCGCTCCGCTGTTCGGGTTTCATTTAACGCCGATAGTACGGGCGCGGACACCGGTGCTGCCATCTCACCGATCAAAGAGCACCGCTTGGCACTGAAGTTTACCGCTGCTTTCTCGACGACTGCTTGCCTCATATTTGCAAGAAATCTAGACACCGCTGAACTAAGATCTTTACTGAACGCCACTGAACTACACTGTAAAAATTTTTTCTTGAAAAAAAACAGAAATTGTCTGGCAGCTGGCCTGCCAGAAAATTTCTGTTCTCTTTCTGTTTTCTGTTTTTATGTTTTTGTAATTTTACATGTCTCTTCTGTTCCTGCTAACAGAAAATTTCTGTAATTTCCATCGCTTTTTCCGCTTTTAGTAACAGAAAATGTCTGTAATATTACATGTATTTTTTTGTTCTCAGCAACAGTAAATTTCTGTAATTTCGAATGTCTTTTCTGTTGGCAGTAACAGAAAACTTCTGTACCTTGACATAGATTTTCGGTTCGCACTAACAGCGAATTTCTGTAATTTTACTACTCTTGGTTTTTTAGTACAGAAATCCTGTGATTGGACAAGTATCTTTTTTTTCATTCGTTCAGTACATGAAGTTTCCGTAATTAAAAAGGGCTCTCTGCTTTAAGTAACAATTCTGAAATTTTATTCTTTCTCATGGCAGCAACGTCACTTGACGAAAATTAGGCAATTTGAAGGTTATGCAATATTAAATGTATGTGATGCAAGAACAGAAAATCTCAGACAGAAAGCACCACGATTTTTTGCATCTGCATTGTCCCCTTTATAGCACGCATCCTCTCTCACAAATTCGTTAATTCAGTACACCATAGAGTGAAATGCGAACAAGTTTATTGACATGGAACATAAAAGTTCAGGCAGTTGCCAACATGTGCATCTTGAAATACGAGAGATGCCCACACTATCACAAGCGGCCACTATGCGTTATTTGAAGGTCGCAGGTTCGGTCCCTGCCAGCGCGATGTTATCTTTTCATCCACTTTGCTTTCTTCACATTTACTTCGTAATGACTACAAATAACATCCCCTGTACTTGCCTTGGCTTTTTGTCTGTTAGTTGTACAATTCCCGTTTCGTTCACTATGCCCCCAGTATCACAAGGGGTCCAGATTCAGGAATCTCTCGGGGATATTGTTCGAGTTGGCCGGCACATATGTTTGAACGTCAAGTCCTTCAGGGAGCTACTCAATGACGGCACTTTCGGGTTCAGGTTGTGCTGTTTCCCACGTGTATGGTCAGTCGTTGTGCCCTTTCCGGGACTGACATTGGCAATTGACCTAAAAAGAAGAGGCAATTTCGTTTAGCAGTGCACAAGAACCTAAATATTCTTAGATACAGTGTAACTACAAAGGCACCTACTTGCTCTTCATTAAGAATATGCTTTTCTGCATGCATCCATCTCAACTTAAATTACCATCACTTTAAATACAATATTGCCACATAAGTCTAAAATGAAACTCCTAACCTTTATAACACTAAAATTAGAATCTGGACCTCCTAATGTCTAAGTACTGACAGCCAGTTTGCTTGTGGATACTCGCGAGCAGTATACCATAAAACAGGTAGCTTCTCATTGAAGGCATTATGGTTTAGTTTTAGTACTTTTGTTTCAAAACGCTTTCTTTTCAGGTTACCTAAATGAGGCCATCTCAATAAATAAAGGTATTCTATGTGAGCAATATACCACACATTTTTTTAATGTTACCGGAAAGCTAAAATTATTGGCCAAAGTATTGTGTCCAAGATTTAGTTTCAATCTCACCTATGAGTGAACTCCAGGATAAGACTTGCCTCTTTTGGGTGGGCAAAGTTGACGCAAAGTGTGCCAGGAATAATATCTTGAACGCCTCTCTAGGACTGGATGCTTGCATGAGAGGAACGTTGTCAATGCAAGGTGTGAAGGACTTCCCTGTCAGGAAACCACCACCTGGAAGTTGAAAATTTGGGTTCAAGATTTACTATATTTAGAAGGGGAGAATAACATACCTTTAGCAAATATGAAATGCCAACTTGGCATTTCCTCAATGTCATCATCACAGGTGGTATCCTTGAATAAAAAAAAGAGCATTGATCGAATAAGTAGACACGAGGTAAAATAGAATTTGTTAATAACAGGAAACCGCGCGGGCAAACGGGACAAGAAAGGCTGATAGGACTTTCTTGTCCCGTTTGCCCGCGCTGTTCCCTGTTATGAAGCCAAACCAACAAGCTCAAGCTCATACCCTTTTAAACAATTTGTTAAGCTGGATGTTTGCACGTATTTTAACACTGCGTACTCTCAAACACTTTGAGCGCCCGAACGATGCTTATCAAAAAGCACAATGCAAGAAAAAAGATAAAAAACCAACAAGTGATTTTCAGGCTGTATTAGCACCGAATCTCTTGCCCTAAGTGGAAGTGAAATGACGCATTCTGAAAATGCTGGTCTGCACCTGCGATGGTTCGCTCTATTTTCGGTGTACAATCGAGCCCGGATATATCGAATTCGATGGAGATTGTGAAATAGTTCGATGTATAAATAATTCGATATTCGAAATTGTGCTCATAATAAAAACATAGCACGTGTCTGACAAATATCTAAATTTGCAGAAAGACGGGAGATTACCGACTGGCGCATCCAAAAGCAGCAACGTCGACAGGCACACGACGGTGATAAATGATTTATTTGATGCTCAAAAAGCCGAACAGGTCGACGGGGCTCAACTGGCAGCACACGTGAAATGCGCTAGAAGGAAGTAGTGCTGAATAAAAAAAAGGCCAGTTTTGTGCCGAGAAAGACATGCCCTGTAGTCACAAGCAAGCGCTTACACCACACTCAAAATCCAGCGCCAAATCACGGCGCCGATACCTTCGACGGAGCGCGAATTCATCAAAAACCGCCACTTCTTCAAAGCACCCACCCTACCCCCACGCCAGCTAAACGCGTGCGAGAACAACCACCGTGTTTCGAACAAGTAAGCGCTTACACCACATTCCAGATCCAGCGTCAAGTCACAGCGCCGATACCTACAACGGAGCGCAAATTCATCAAAAGCCGCCTCCTCTTCAAAGCACCCACCCTCCCCCTATGCCAGAGAAACGCGTGCAAGAATAGCCAGCGTATTTCGAACGAGTAAGCACTTACACCACATTCCAGATACAGCGTCAAATCACAGCGCCGATACTTTCGACGGAGTGCAAATTCATCAAAAGCCTCCTCTTCAAAGCACCCACCCTCCCCCCATGCCAGAGAAACGCGTGCAAGAACAGCCAGCGTGTTTCGAACAAGTAAGCGCTTACACCACATTCCAGATCCAGCGTCAAATCACGGCGCCGATACCTTCAACGGAACGGGAATTCATCAAAGGCAGCCACTTCTTCAAAGCACCCACCCTTCCCCAACGCCGGAGAAATGCGTACAAGAACAGCCAGCGGGCTTCGAACAAAGCCGCTTGTGCATAGCGTCGAAAGTTCGAGAACCTTATGCCCCCGTGACGCCGTCTCAAACGACACTGCTTTCACCGTTGCGTCTACCGACGACGCCGAACTGGCTCAACATCTTTACCCAGCCGCTGCTGCACTGTGAACAGATGAGTCATGTCCAACTCTCCCGAACCAAGGCGCGAACCAATAAGCGCGCAGAGGCGTGTGGGTCGGCCAGTCAACGAAGAAGCCAGTGAGCCAGAAGTGAGGAAAGACACTATCAGACTGTGGCACTGAAAATAACTTATATGTCGCCACGCATACATATCTTGTAGTAACGCAAAGTTCAAAAAAAAAGGAAAGGAAGCAGAAAAAAGGAGAGGAACAAAAGACAGGCGCTACACACACTACGCTACGCGTGCGCGGATTTCCTGCACGTGTGGTGCAGTCCACTTTGAGGCCTTGGGCGTGGCGTCGCGTTCGATATATCAGATGTGCAGCGAAGAGGAGCACTATATTTGCGTGCACAAACCCAAGATATTTGCATGGAATTCTACCTCTGTTTCACAGGCACAACAATTCGTGTGGTTCGATATATGCGTGTTCGACTGCATTTTTTCGATAAGTGCTGTTCATGTAGAGGGCACAGAATCGTTGCGGTAATATGAAACGGGTTGAGGCGTTGCTCAAAAGGGACACTGCGTCGCGTCACTTTTTAAGTGATTATATTATTGAACAGAATCTCGAGCGATACAATTCACTAAGGCAGACACATTAGCGCTGCGGTGTCAAAGACCCTCTATAGTTCGACGTAACGTCGACGCGTGCGCACGCTCGGCATAGCGACGCTACGCTATTCAAACGTATACAGCACAAAGGCCGGCGCGACCGCGCGTCCGGCGTCCGTGGCGCGCCGCGCCCCTGCTGCAGCCGGCGCGAGATGCGACATGCTGCAATCCGCGCCGGCGACGTTACCCAAAGAACAGTGTACCCAAAGACCCTGACTGCACGGTGTCTGCGTTCCTTCGTTCTTCGTTACGAAGGGACGCCGGGCGTGCTCAACTGCGTATGCGTCAAGTCGACGTAGCGCGGCCGGCGGGGCGCGCAAGTGGGAGTATGAGTGCTCGGTTTTCGCGTCAACGTAACGTGACGAACCAACGAACCTGGCGCCGCCAACGTCTGCTGGTTGACGCGAACGCTGCGCTGGACTATAAAGGGCCCTTTATAACGAGGCGATTACGCTGGCAAAGCAGAGCAAGAAATCACGCATCATAGCAAGCTAAGGACGCACACGATCCGCATAAATGGGACTGCTCCGCCAACGCCACATTACACAAACACATTCTTAGATCGCAACATCAGCGGAGCACCCGCTTTGGTGCGCCTAAACTAGCGGATCACAGAGGAGACAACGGTCGAACATATTGCAGTGCGACGCAATCTCTCGCAATCGCGTGCACGATAGTACGCTCTGCGCGGTAACAACGAAGCACACTGCGCAGACCGCGGCAGCCGCTTGGCACATTTGAAATGGCAGCACTGCTCTGCTTACACCTCCTGCCGCACGGCTAAGCGCATCAGCACAGCTAAATACGACGTGCACTAGCAATCAACGTTTCCAGAACCATTCGTTCAAAAAACGTTGCTAACTGTGCATGGCTACGCGAGCCACTGTCATCGAGCGCTATAGCAACAACATTATCAAGTGATATCACTTCAGTAATAGAGAATAGAGTTCAGTAATCACATAAAGCAGCAAGGGAACTTTCACTCACCTGATGGACGAACTGTAACAAAGCGCAGTGGTTCAATGGCAGCAGACCGTCGACGAGCAAACAACGAGGAGCGTCAGTCGGTCCAGTCCACAAAGAAGAAACTATAAACCTATGCAGCATGAAATTTGAATCTGTGCATCGAAGCGCGCCGAAAGCAAGGACCGCAACATGTACGAATGCGCATATTACTTGAGAGAAAATTAATTGCTACAGTTGGCTTGCTTCCTAAAATATAAGCAATTTATTACTCGGTGGAGTGTATTTTTATAGCTGTTTTTCAATTACTAAGAGGCACGTGATCAATGGTCTGTAAAGCGCCGGCTATAAAGACAGAAATTTTCTGTTTTTTTCAGGTACGTATTTCTGTTAAAGACGAATAACAGAAATTTTCTGTGTGTCCACAGACTTTGTCTGTAAAGATGTCTGTACTTTTACACAGATTTTTTACAGTGTAAGAGTTTTATTGCGTATAGATTTTCGGAGTACCACATCTTTACGGGGCCTACTGGAGCCTGTAATCGTTCTCGATCCCGACAGGCACCTGATCTAATTGCTTACCCAGCCAGAGGCCGCCCAGTGGGTCACATTGGGCTGGGACGTTTAGGCTCAGTGTAGGCCTGTGCGGTGCTCTAGTCGATGAGAATACGCACCACAACTACTTCTACACAAGGCCAACCTGCACGCCTCACCATAAATATTGAACGAGCACGTCGAATAAATTCTTGATTTGCGAAATATATTTCAATCTTACCTGTTTTTAACGTTTGGGCCAGAATAAGGCAATTAGCATCACTATAAAGTACAAGGAATGTGTAGTTACTGGACGACAAAGCCATTTTCCCGTCAAGAGATTCATGATAAAAAATTCTTTCTCTGGAAAAAGAAAAAGTGAGGTGTTTAGTTCTCACAAAAAAAATATCTTCTTGTACCCGTTTAACCCATATTAAGAATAGGGCTACGCTAAGTATTTCTTGTTAACATACGCAGTAAAGGCAAATTTAAATAATAAAACATAGAAATAAGAAAATTAAAGAACAGCAAAGTACACAATATATTGAACTATAAACGAATAATAGTAAGCGTGAAAACAAGTTTCGCCGCTAGGGCGAAGCAATAGATGCGATTGCAAAGGGTTGAAATGTCACACGATGGACGCACAAAATGACACACAAAATGACACGCACAAAGGACGCACAAAATGAACACACACAGTGCGAGCGCGAGTTAACTACTGTCACAGCTCGACACTTCCAGCTCGCTGCTCAAACACCAAATAGGACGCATGAAAAGAGCGCACACGTGTACACAGGACGGGCGCTAACTAACAACTGTCACAGTTGTTACTGCAACTAGACCCTACTTTCGCTAAGCCCAAGTGTAGCGCCTACCTTTCGTCCCAAGACACACAAATCGAAAACTACCGTGGGTCGCCAGAGATACGACGCAAGCGTTGCACGGGCAACGACGCAGCATGCCCGGGTCTCGCATAGTTTTACCATAGTTTTACTTTCGTCCCGAGTGGCGTCTCGCGCTTATGACCAAACGCCGGCTGCGTGTGATCCAACTCTGAAACGCTGCTGCTCCTCCGAACACAACGGCTGCCTACCCAACGCAGCTGCTACTGGGGCGGCGGCTTTAAAGCGCACCCTTCGCGCCATCTCGCTGGAGAGTAAAGAAGCTGAAACGCCTCCAAGCTCTGCGTGCCAACATCGGGACTAAGCGCACCTAGTACGGTGCGCATGTGCAGCGGGTGAAGTGCTCCGGTTGGGTTTACATGTTTGATCTTGCCTAGTAAAGCTTTCAGCTGATAGTAAAAAAAGCGCTGGTGTCGTTTCCTCCCTCTTTGTCCCTGTCAAAGTTCGCGGTCGACGTTTCTAAGATACATACGTACCAACTAGCCAGTCTTTCGGTCTTAGTTCGGCAATAGTCTTGTTTAAGCGTTCTAATAGCGAGTTTTAGTATAGCGGAAAACAACAAACGCAAGGATTTAGCGTTAGCGTTAGCGTTGCGTGCTCCTAACTGCGCATGAGCAGAACGTAAACGTAGCCCGAGCTCTTACGTACGAACGCTATTTCTGGAATATAGCGTTCAACGCTAACGCACGCAAGAGATCCCGTACGTAAGGCAAGATGGCGGTGCCTGTTGAAGCGAGAGCCGTCCACTTCGAATCTTTGTAGCCGTCGTCCTGCATTATTAAACTTATTCATTCCCTAATAATGTTCGTGTTTGATTTAGATTTGAGTAATGAGGCTTCGCCAACCGTGTACCGCCGATAAAATAGCTCCGTTTTTGAGATACAAAGTGGATTTGCGCTGCAGAAGGCTTAGCAAGATTTGTTTGCAAGGTTCGCTCATGTTTTCTTTAGCAGCGCAGAGATGGCGACGCTGTCTTTAGTCGTCTCTTTCCAAGATACGGCCACAAGTCAAGCAGATACATGTCAGGCGTCGTTTCCCTTCATGCCTTTCGCGGGAGTGCATGAATGTGACGCGTGATGCGTCCCAGCTTAAAAAGGCCAAGTAATAGGGGTCTTGAAGAATTCTCGAACGCGGCATGTCGACAGAAACCAGTGTGTCAGAACTCAACACTTCTGCAAACGCGACATGGAGACGCAACAGCGGTGACTTTGGATCAGCTCGACTTGGTGGCGCTTTTGTGGATTCTACAGTGCATTTAGTGTTTTTAAGTCTAGATGGCGCCGTATGTGCTTGCGTTAGCGTTAGCGGGAATGCCTTCCGCTGTACTAAAAGACCACCAGTTGGCACGCAGCGCGTTCTGTTTTAGCGTTAGCGTTGAGACGCACGCTAACGCTAACGTAAGCGTTTCCCGCTATACTAAAACTCGCTAATAAGCCGTTGGTTTACGGGTGGTAAGAAGCAGTGTCAAATGCGGAGCACTTTAGGGGCTGGGCTGTCGAATGCTGTCGACGTAGCTTGGCGTCACTCAGGCAAAATTACGCATAGCATAGTCAAGTAGAGCAGTGGACGGTAAAATAAAGTGAGGCTGAGGAGCAGCGATGTAAGGGTGACGACGGAAACGAGGAAGGGGGGAGGAAGAGAATATGTTGTCATCGTATGCTGTCATCTTATGTCGGAGCTTGGCATCCCGCACACAAAGCACTGTGTAGCATGACCATGTAAGTACAAGGGCAGGAAAAGGGAAGTAAGAATGACGAGGATGGAAAGGAGGAAGTGAGAGGATAGAGCAAAGCAAAGCCGTGCATGGCGTCACACAATCAGAACCACTATAGCATAGCCGTGTATAGTGTGGGGTGAGAAAAGGACGTGAGCATGAGGAGGAGTAATGCGAGGATGAGGTGGATGGAAAGGGGGAAGAAAGAGGGTAAAGCCTAGCATAGCCTGGGCATATCTTAGCATAGGTGGGAAAAGGAAGTGAGGACGAGAAGGGCAAAGGATAGCATAGTGATGTATGGCGTTAGGAAGGCAGAACCATGTATAGCGTGGCCGTGTATACAGTCTAAGGCAAAATTACCCAGAACGAGGAGTAACGGAGCCCAATAGGCGCGCAGATGAACGGTTAGACCGTCGTAGGAGCAAGCGGAGAGGGATGCGTGCCGTGTGCAATTCAGTTAGTCTGCAAAGGGATGAACGGCGCGGGAGATGCAGGCCGTGTGCATGGATATGTTCCGTGTGCAAACCGTTGTCAAGGGAGCTAATCGTCCTCCTCGCTCGGGTCAGTCTTCCATCTTGTGTTCGAGCTGGCGTGTTGCCGATTAATTCGCGCTCGGAGTTCGCCGATCTAGGACCTACTGCTCGCTGCCTTTGATACACACGTATGCGTGGATGAGTGTGTCGTGCTGCTTTTACGTTTCGCCACACCCACGAAGGCTGGAGCTGCTCTCGACACGTCGCGACGCCGCGTTGTATATCTCCGGCGTAGTCACGGCACTGCGTCGCCACCGGCTAGGAATGGCGGCCGAGAAGACAGAAGGCCTATCGGACTTCAATCTAACGCGGGGCACAAATCGGCGCTGGATTCTTTCACAAGTAAGTGATCGCTTTTTATTCTGCCTTACCTATCGCGTGCGCGAAACTGATCGCGATTATCGGTAACGGACTCGATCGTGTTGTATGTCGCGCGCACGAAATGTACCGCGAGGGCCGGCTTGGGCGTGAGATCGCCTGTGCTTTTGACCGCCTGGATACTGGCCGCCGTTGTTGTCGCCTGGCCGGATGTTCGCTCACTGATGATTCACCGTGGTGATGAGCTGCAAGCTCGCGATATTAGGAATATTAGGCAGAGGCCTCGCCGCTGTTTTGCGACTCGTCCGAAACGCTGTGCGGTAGCAACGAGCTCGATTGTATGCCGCGCGCTTGAAATGCACCGGCATGGGTTGGCGGGTGCTTCAGCTAGCCGACATTAGCTGCGATTCGGAACTCTGCGGAAATAGACCGATCTCACCGCGAGTTGCACTACGCCACCGCTGCCGCAGTGCATGCCGGTACATAGAGTACTCGGTACGTTCAGCTGGTGCATCGGCGAGCTGCATTGACGAGGTTTAGCGGCCGTATTTGGATGAATAGCGATGGTTGGGTTCACGTGCTGTGTGCTGGGATGCTACAACAGAAGCCTGAAGCAAAAGGGCTCGGATTTTGTGCGTTTTCAAAGCACGTCAAGCTCCGACAGGAATGTGTACGACCTGCAGACAACGAAGTCGGAGAGAGTGGCAACTACCGCGCACTTTCAGCGTGTTGTTCAACGTAAGGCGTGGTAGTTTAGCAGTGCCCTATCGCATCATAACTAGCTTTCCGCACTACCGATGGGCCGATCAGCGACAGCAAAACTTCATTCAACGTGTGCTAAGTATGCAGCGATGCCTAAACCGACCTCTCACCAAGAGCGATGACGACTTTCAAGTGTAATGCTTTAACGAGACCTATGGCACAAACCAAGCTTACAACTGCATATACTGTGCGTGTACAGCTCGCGCCATGGAGTGCACGGTATAAACTCGGCCGTGCCAGCATCGCTGCCGCCGCAGGAATTTCCCCATTCTTTTCAATAGGCGATATTATCACGAACGCTTCGTAAAGCGGCAACAGCGGTACCGAAGCTTAGCTTCTTATATGAGCTTGGGCGGGTCTTAACGTACCGTACACTGCAGTTTCGAAGCGGTAAGCCTAGCGACGACATCGGCGCCCAGCCATCCGCTGAATCCGCCGCCGGTGGCCGGAACGGACTACTGCTCATCCGCCACATTGTGTGTTACGACAAAACATATACTGACTGATCCATCTCTTGTGCAGTAGGGAATATTTTGCCGCTCGCAAGATTTCCGTGACGTTAAACTTTTGCAAACGGCATGCGTCCAGCCGCCGTCCCGCGGACGCACTTCTAACCTGCTTCCCGGCTACTCTTTCATATTCGTTCACGCTTAACGCATCACGGTGATTGAAGTTTTGCGTTGATAACACAGTGTAGATGGAAAGTGTCGCTTCGACAAAAAAGCTCGAAAAGCGTCTTTTTTTTCGTCCCGTCAGTTTGTTTTTTAGGGGCGAAGCTCCTTAAGGCGGCACCCGTTCGTCCCTCGTAGTCATCGTAGTAGTGCGTAACAAGTCTTACGCTTTGACCTCCAAGGTGGTGCCGGTGGGAGATTTCTCCTGTGCGTTGTTGAACAATAAAAAATTCGCAGCGTGCGCGTTAACTAAAAGCCGAATTCTTCTGTCTCTCATTCCCCATTAGCAGCCATTGGCATGTTCCAGTAGGAAACGTTAGTAGAAGTAGAAGTGTAAGTGTTAGCTAAAAGCCGACTTCTTCTGTCTCTCATTCCCATTAGCAGCCATTGTTTACCTCCAAGGTAGTGCCTGGTGAGATTTCTCCTGTGCGTGATTAAACAATAAAAATTTTGTTCAAAACGCCGTTGATTGATGAAATAAACCAACGAAAGACGCCAGATGTTTTGTAAAAGCAGAACGAAAGAACGCCAGATGTTTTTCTTAAAGTGTAGTAGTAGTAGTAGTTGTATGTAGCCACCTCTCCCGATCGTCAACGGGCGAGGTGGACCGGCAACGGCGCGAGGACCCTGCCGTACGAGAGTTAAATCACACTAAAAGACATACTTTGCGGGCGATACACTCTAGTGAGCTTTCAACTTTCCGTCTTAATGTACATGATAAAGAAATTATTTCTACGAAAAACGCAAGGCACACCTTGAGCAATATATTTGGTTTTGGGACGCTAAATGGAACCATGAGGCGATGCGAAGTCGGAGCACTTGCACGATCGCGTTCCGTTGGCTTTCGTTGGGCATGCTACCGACCTCGCGTCTTGGAACGCGCGTCCTGTCTTCCCTCTAGCCTTGCCTTTAATTCGCACAGGGCGAGCGGGGAATGCGGTCGCTCTTGGCGCTCTTTCGCTCGGGAGCGGACTTCTTCCTTGCATTTCACCGATCACAAGTGATAATGAAGGGACCACGTAAACCAACAGTACAATAAAAGTTTGATGTTTAATATATACACGATGTTTCACACTCTTTATATTATGTACTGGGCGCATTTCACGGAAGAGTTTCACGGTTTACAGATGATTCCCTCCGTAGCTTCGCCCCACTCATCATCATTCACCCCGTGGATAGGCTGTGATTTTTTTTTCGTTCTTCGCAGTCGCGAAGGGCTTTAGTTTGGGCAAGTTGTTTTCCGAATACTGTAACCTGTATCGCTTGCGTGCTCACGCTCACTAAATAAGATTCTTGCTCTCATGACAACAGGAACGTGATTTCTCGTTTTTTTTAATATTATGTACTCAGCGAAATGACACAAGCGCGTCAACACGCCGAGACGCCCTGGCCACATGGAAGCAGTGTCGACTGTGCTTTTTTTTTTCTTAACGTTAGGATATGCAGTGTAACCTGAAATAAAATAACATGCATTGGAAGTCCGCAAACAGTTTTCCACCGCTTTCAATCGTCTTATATGACGCGGATTCGTGCCAAACGCCAATATACCTGAAGCACGCAGCAAGCAGCCGCACCAGCAGCGCTCAGGAGAACTCCAACTAAGATGGCGGCAGTGCCGCTGTCGGAAACTCGCGCATGCGCAGATCATCTGGTGAGATCGGTCTATTGGTCGCCGTGACCTTCGGCTTCCTCGACGCTCGCTCGTAAGCAGTTCGCCGCCGTTCGAGGCGTCGACCCCGCTTTCGCTCGCTGTACTGTATTGGCAAAAGTAGGCAAGAAGCAGGCTGGAGATCATGCAGTTGGGGAATATGGCATCGGCTCTAGAAATGCCAGAGGGGAGTTACTAGTAGAGTTCGCAGAACGCAATAATTTACGGATCTTGAATACCTTCTACAGAAAACGGACTACTCGTAAGTGGACGTGGAGGAGTCCTAATGGCGAAACTACAAATGAAATAGACTTCATAATGTGCGACCACCCGGGCATTATACAGGATGTGGAAGTAGTTAACAAGATCCGATGCAGTGACCATAGAATGGTAAGATGTAGAATTCAACTAGACGTGAGGAAGGAACGGCAGAAACTGATACGCAAGAAGCCGATTAATGAACTAGCTCTGCGAGGGAAAGTACAGGAATTCAGAGTTTCACTTCAGAATAGGTACGCGGCTTTAACCGAGGAAACCGACCTTAGCGTTGACGCAATGAATGATAATCTGACTAGTATCATTAAGGAGTGTGCAGTGGAAGTCGGGGGTACAGTCGTTAGACAGGACACTGGTAAGCTATCCCAAGAGACGAAAAACCTCATTAAGAAACGTCAAGCTATGAAAGCCTCAAATGCAACAGACAAAATAGAGCTGGCGGAGCTTTCGAAGTTGATCAATAGGCGTAAAGTAGCCGACATAAGAAAGTATAATATGGAGAGAATTGAGCATGCTCTAAAGAACGGAAGAAGCCTCAAAGCTACGAAGACAAAACTGTGCATAGGCAAAAATCAGATGTATGCATTAAGGGACAAGGATGGCAAGGTCACAACCAATATGGATAGAATAGTTGAGGTAGCGGAAGAGTTCTACAGAGATCTGTACAGCAGCCGAGACAGTCAGGATGATAATGTAAGAAGCAGTAATATCCCAGAGGAATCTGACATCCCACCAGTATTAACAGGAGAAGTAAAGAAAGCCCTAAAGGGAATGCAAAGAGGCAAAGCCGCTGGTGAGGATCAGGTAACATCAGACCTGGTGAGGATCAGGTAACATCAAACTGGCCACCCTGTATACGAAGTGTCTCTCGACAGGGAGGATACCAGAATCTTGGAAGAATGCCAACATCATCTTGATCCATAAGGAAGGGGACGTCAAGGACCTGAAAAATTACAGGCCCATCAGCTTACTGTCCGTTGTCTACAAGCTATTCACAAAAGTAATTGCTAACAGAATTAATACGACATTAGAGTTTAATCAAACAAGGGACCAGGCAGGATTTCGTACAGGCTTCTCAACAATAGACCATATTCATACTATCAATCAGGTGATAGAGAAATGCGCGGAATACAACCAACCCCTATACATAGCTTTCATAGATTACGAGAAGGCATTTGATTCGGTGGAGACATCAGCAGTCATGCAAGCACTGCGGAATCAGGGCATCGACGAAGCCTATATAAACATAATGGAAGACATCTACAGCGCATCCACAGCCACTATAGTCCTTCATAAAGAAAGCGACAGAATCCCAATAAAGAAGGGCGTACGACAGGGAGACACGATCTCTCCAATGCTATTCACCTCGTGTTTACAGGAGGTTTTCAGGGCCCTAGATTGGGAAGAATTAGGGATAAGAGTTAATGGAGGGTATCTCAGTAACCTGCGATTCGCTGATGACATTGCATTGATGAGTAACGCGGGAGACGAATTACAGCTCATGATTACTGAACTGGATACGGAAAGTAGAAGAGTAGGTCTGAAAATTAATATGCATAAAACTAAAGTAATGTGGAACAATCTTGGCAGAGAACAGCGCTTTGCGATAGGTGGCGAGACGCTGGAAGTTGTAAAGGAGTACGTCTACTTAGGACAGGTAGTAACCGCGGAGCCGAACCATGAGAGTGAAATAACTAGAAGAATTAGGATGGGATGGGGCTCATTCGGCAAGCACTATCAAATCATGAATGGTAGTCTACCACTATCTCTCAAGAGGAAGGTATATAACAGCTGCATCTTACCGGTACTTACCTACGGAGCAGAAACCTGGAGACTTACAAAGAGGGTTCAACTTAAATTGAGGACGACGCAGCGAGCGATGGAAAGGAAAATGATAGGTGTAACCTTAAGAGACAGGAAGAGAGCAGAGTGGGTCAGGGAACAAACGGGGGTTAAGGATATCATAGTTGAAATTAAGAAGAAGAAATGGATATGGGCCGGCCACGTAGCACGTCGGCAGGATAACCGGTGGTCATTAAGGGTAACTGACTGGATTCCAAGGGATGGCAAACGCGTGAGGGGGAGACAAAAAATTAGGTGGGTAGATGAGAAGAAGTTTGCAGGTATAACGTGGCAGCAGAAAGCACAGGACCGGGTTGATTGGCGGAACATGGGAGAGGCCTTTGCCCTGCAGTGGGCGTAGACAGGCTGATGATGATGATGATGATGATGACTGTATTGGCGCGCGCTCGAGGAATTTGGTGGAAATTGGACGCCGTTATCGTCGGCGTCCCCTTCGCTCGCTCGCAAGCAGCCTGGCGCCGTTCGTGGCGTCGGCTTCGCGTTCGCGTGCTGTTCTGCTCGAGTTTCACTGGCGGCTGTTGCGGCTGACGGGCTTGCTCGAGTTGTACCAGGCTAGTGAAAGAAACCCACGTGACCGGTATGGCAAATTGAGGCGCCATCTATTGACTGGGATCAGAGTTAAAATCTGCGTTCCGTCTCTTTCCTCCCAGCTCTATTCAACCCCCTCTCTGGTGGGATCAAGTCCCTTTCCTGCGGGAGGCGCGCTTTCCGCCGCCTTGCTGGCGCCGCCGACTTTGAAATCCGTTAGAAAGTTTCGTGTCTGGCGTTGGTAAGGCATGTGTTAGCCGTCGCGCGTCCGTTTCATGGTGCTCGCTCGCTGTGTGCTTGTGCGACGCGATGTTTTACGACTCGCGCTGTTCGTGCATAGTGCTTTGTTGCTCGAATACTTCCAGAACAAGTCCTGGAATATACGTGCCGGCCCCCAAAAGAACGACAGGTGAGCGTGCCCTTTGAGTCGCGGTCTTCATTGTGTCAATTTGAATTCACGCCCATACCGAGCAGCTGTCCTCTGCAGTGGGGCTTCACTTAACGTTTTCAAAAATGACTGATTTGAAAAGGGCACGATGCTGCGTTTAAATCGTTATACGAACAAGCAGCGGACATGAAGCCCATGCGACGTAACTATAGTTACAGGTTTACAACTCTCACAGAACCGCGTGTTTGAGTGTGTGCTTTGCATTTCTCTCCGGTTAATTACTCGCCATCGCCTATAACCACGTTTGTGAGACATTAGGTAGATGTATGAAAACTTGTGCTTCTCTGAGACGAACAAACGAGTTCACTTTTGCACGAGTCGACGGCGCTCTTTATCTGATTGAAACTTGCCCTTTTCTTCAGGGTGTATTTCGGAACGCAACACAGCTGATCGGTGCGCCCAGAGAAAAGCTGAAGAATTGCAGAATCGGCGCACCTCAAGAAGAGATGCCGTGAATCATCCCATATCAGTCGTTCATTTTCTCCGCGTTTATCATCACTAGTTATATGAAAATCAACGTTTTTCGGAAATGTAGTCAATAAAGTGCGGCCAATATTAGTTGTGTTGTATGTGGAGTCCATTTTGACATCTTAAAATGATATTTACATTATTATTCTATTTTTAGGTATTTCAACTGATTTCATTGTTTTTGCATTCCAGGAATGTTCAATTTTGTTAGTTATGATAATTTTGTGCAATATCGTGCGCATATATCAGAAGCTGTTCTGCACTTTTGTCAGTATAAAAATTGTCTTTTGAATATGTGCCCTAGTGTTATGTTGTTTTTTATTCCACTGTTCTTTAAGTTCTTAACTTTGCCGAGAACTTTCGTGTTGTTTAGTGATCATGAACACGTGTATGTTAATCTCCTGTTGATAACTTCGGTTAATCTCCTGAGCCTGTATCGCACCACATTTGATGAAAATGTTGATTTTCGAAAACGAGGACAATAAAACGAGACCAGAGATATTTTGTGTTGTGAGTGCAATTCATTCTTTTGCGTTCTGGCACATGCTGCACGACTGCAGTGTTTGCAGAATGACTGATTGCAAATTGCGCACATTCTAACGAGCAGCGAACGCGCGGCGCAGTACGCGCAGCGGATGCAAAAAAACAAAAAGCGCCCGGCGCGCTGCACGGCGCAGCACGCGGACGAGGGGGTCATAAAAGAAAGGGAGAGGGAGCCCGCGCACGCAAACAAAACAAAAAGAAAAAAACCCGGCGCGCGCGAGGGAGCTAGGAGAGGAGGCGGGGCTGGTGTTAGTGTTGCCATGACGACGCATACCGTGTGCGCCGCCATTCTGCCGTTCGAGTCTCTGAATCCCAGCCGCCAGGATAGTAACTGAAGGGACGTTTGGCGCTGCCAGCGCTGACGTCATGAATTAAGGCGTCCTATGGGAGGTATACGGAGTAACCTCCCCCTGGTTGTACGACGCCGCTCGCAAAAAACTCGCCGGCTCGTTGGGGCACGGAGGTTGGCGGCGCCTCGGCGGGATGGCTGCGGCCGCCGCACTTGAAGTGTTTGTTGCGCTGTGTGGCTTGAAATGCGTCTTTGATGACGTATGACATCATGGTGAAATTATTTACACGCCCTATTTTAGACGTGTGTTTTTATTTAGGCATTCGACCCTATCAACCACCACATACTTTTTATGCAGCTTCAAGCAATAGGCGTAACTGGTCCTGCACTATTATTAATAAAAAAACTACCTACTCAATAGAACCCAAGTTGTCAGTCTGTGAGGTCATAAATCTGTAATTAAAGTAACAAATATAGGAGTACCTCAAGGTTCTATTCTCGGCCCACTTCTTTTCATTATTTAAATAAATGATTTGCCATCTCGCCTTACCAGTTCAGAATGCTTACTGTATGCAGACGACACAACAATTGTTAACACTGATAAATGCCTCCAATCTCTGACACAGAAACTAAATGATGATCTTTCAGGCTTGGCTGCTTGGTGTATTCATAATAAATTACAAATAAATCCCACTAAAACGAAATTCGTTGTTTTCCACTCTCACCAACGTGAACATAATTATATCCCGCCAATATTTCTAAATCAATTCGCAATTGAAGCAGACGATGAGGCGACCTTCTTGGGAATTAAACTGGACCATCATTTGAAATTTCATTCGTATGTAGCATACCTGCTAAAAAAAATGGCTTACGGCATACGTGTTCTAATTAAATCCCGCGATATATATACCAAACCCACATTACTTTCATTGTACTACGCTTTTATTCATTCTCATATTAATTACTGTATCACATCTTGGGGCAATACCTACAGCAGTCATCTCGTCTCCCTTCAAACTATGCAAAATCACTCTACTAGAATACTTACCCACAGTCATTATCGCAGTGGTGCTAAAGCACTCCTGCATGCCAACAACATCCTAACAATCGAGAACACTTTCAAATATAATCTAGGAATACTAGTTTTCAAGAAAATAAGAAATCAACTTCCTTTGTTTATAATCCCTCCATCAAGTCTAGAGAATACAAACTTGACAAGGTTTGCACAAAATCACAATTTTATCTTACCTATTGTTAATGCTAACTATGGCAAACAAACAGCCCACTTCACTGGAATCTACTTCTGGAATGCTATACCTTCAGGAATAAAAACCTCAGAATCAATCGGCATATTCAAAAAAGATATGCAAACATTCCTCTCATCCATTCCATAATCTGGATAGTTTTGGTCACTTCTATTACTCCCGCTCCCTTTCGTGCTTTCTCACAACCTAATGTTAACGCAGCATCGCATCATCATCCTACATTGCTGATATCAGATGTCTCTGTTTAGTTTTCTTTTTCGTAGTTTATTTTTTACTATTTTTCACCATGGTAATTATCTGAAAACTGTTTAGGAGAGTTGAATTACCTCTATTGTTTATGTTGTCTAATTTCAGTTTTTGTTGCTAGTTTCTGCTAAAGATTTTCTTAAGTAGAACTCTTTTTTTTTCTTTTTTACCTGCGATGTATTTTATTACCTGTTTTCTGTACCACTGTTTGCTGCATCAATTAATTGTTTCTATATTCACTACTGTAGGAGGTCCCGATTCAGTCTCTGACTATGGGACCTGCTCCTGTATACACAAATTTTGTAATTGATTCGATAACTAAATAAAATGATTTCTGATTCTGATTTCACCTTGCACGTATTTGTAATTTGCATGCGTCTTCATCCCTTCTGTGACGTGTCGCAGAATATTTGTAATATTTTTGTGCTTCGCAGGGGTGAAATAATTTGCGTGCCATGTTTTGGACATGTTTTGGTTCACACTACACGTATTTGCACAGTGCGTGCGTGTTCACCCTCGCTGTCACGTGACTAAATATTTGCAATATTTTTGTGCTTTGCAGGATGCAGCCGTTACCCACAACGAGCAGAATGCTCTGTGCCCTGGCGCGTAAAACGCCTGCCATCTATCGCTTCCGTTGGAGCAGCTTCACAGAAAGGACTGTACAAGATATGACAACGCAGCTGAACCTGTATTGAACATTTGTAGGGAATTCAATGAAAGAAAGCAGAAACTTCATATGTATAGAAAAAATAAAACGTTTCATTGTCTCACTTTTGTCTTTCGCTCTCGCATTGAATGCGAAAGCAGTGACACACGCATGACTAAATATTCTTTTGCGTGTTCTTTTCCGCGGCATTTGTTGCTCACCGCGGAAAGAAACACGCGAAAAAAGTATTGTCTTGCGGAGAGTAACTGTAGAAATTCATCCCTGGAATAAAAAGTTTGAGTGGACCGACCGTTGGTCCGGCGAGGGGCAACTGCGAGGACTAACGGTTGCCCGGTAAGGTGTAAGTGTTAGGACCAAATGTTAGTCCATTGAGGTGATCTGTGGGGACAAACAGTAGCCCAGTAAGGTGTAAATGTGAGGACTAAATGTTAGTCCATTGTGGGGACTAACTGTTAGACACGGTGCCGTTAGTCCTTAAAGGGGTCATGAAGCACCCCTTGGGCTGATTGAAAAAACACATCCTGCGGAAAGCTGACACGGCTATGAACTGCTCTGCCAAATATTACGGTCGTGCGCGCCGCGTAATGGCCACAAGCGGAGCGCGAAGTTGCCGTTTCCCCAGGCACCCTCTTTTCAAACAGAGGCCGGTTCTCACTCTCGTTGGTGGGCGGGGCGTCTGTCCGCTGTACGTAGCAAGAGACATAGCATGCTTATTTGCCGATAGCCGACGTAAATCGAGAGCGGCGTTCGGATCAGATGCGCTTCTTGCCGCGGGGTGCCACCACTTGCCGGCGCCGCACTCCTCAGTACACGGTAGCCGCACTCGCGCAAGCGAATCACAGCGGGAGAGCGATCGCGTTTCATGACGCGCGCTGGCGTAACTTCTTTCCCCCATGCCATCCCTCCCTGTCTAGCTTCCAGTGCGCTCGCCGGCACGAGAAAAGAGAGAAAGCGCTGGGAGCGTGCGCCAAACCCCCGTAACTCCGCTGATTCTTGACGGATTCGAGAAATTTTTGCGGCAATCGATTCGGGAGGCAGTACACTCCGATACTGAGGCCACTAGATCATTACTTGGAAAAGTGGTTCATGACCCCTTTAAAGGGATTACTGGTTGTGGCAGCACCATTAGTCCCCAGAAGGACGAACCACACACCCTTTTAACACCCTTTTGCCTTAGAGCCCTATTGCAAAAACCAGCGCCGTTCCAGTACCCCCAGCCTGATACCAGTACGTTTCATGGCGCTGGACCGCACTGGGAACACTGGTACACGCTCGAATTCACTGGGACTCCGGTGAAAGCGCTGGGTCGCACTGGTAGAGCCACTGGCTTTGCCGCTGTGACGCTGGCGCTCACTGGCAAGCGCTGGAGACGCTGGATTTATCACTGGCGTGAGCTGGCACTTACTGGAGCCTGCACTGTTCTGCCAGTGCCGCGCGCTGCTTTCAGTATCGTGCGCAGCGGAATGCTTTGGTATTGTTGAATATCAAATGTCTGATTCGATGGTACCGACAGATGCTATCCTAACGGGTCCCAAACATGTGTCACAAATTCTAGCTTGGCAGAAAAAGACCAGGAGATGCGCACTATTTTCATGGTATACGTGATATGATATATATGTGAAATCACGCTCGCTTTTAATGTTTCCCTGTCGAATGGGGAGAAAAATATGTTAATAACCCAAAGCAGCCAACACTGATCATTTTGCTTTCTACCACGCTTTTTTTATTCATGCAGTGCCAATAACATCGTTAATTTTTGGCGAACACGTACGTAGTAGCAATGAATACACATTTTGTGCATGCCGCTAATATATATATATATATATATATATATATATATATATATATATATATATATATATCAATTTTGCATCCGTGATGTGTGGCGGTAATGACTTCATATTGTAACGTTTCTAAGTCTGGAGGCGTGGGTCTGAACATACAGAACAAATTGTTGCATCGCCGTGCAGTTGGCAAGAAGTAAATGAGCGCTGGCTTCGCGACCTCTCCCAACGGAGGCCAGAAAAACAGCCGTCATTCGATATCGCCACACCGGAAACGCACCTCGGGCAATTCTTGCACTTCCACTTACTTCAGCTATACGTTAGGTAACAGTTAAAAAGGTTTCGAGGCTAAAATGCAGAAACTTCAACCATCGCAACTCATCTGCGCCGAGATCGTTCGTACCCAGTGCGGCTCCCAGCGAGTGTTAGGCCTAGCGTACCGGCCGAGTCCGTCTACATGCCACCGGCGCTTCTTGGTTAAAGCACACGCAATTCCAACGTGTAAGAATTACTGTAAAGTATAGTCTGGACATCCGTTAACCTAAATTAAATATTTTTTCTTGTGTACGGTGTCCGCACAAGGAGCGATGACCATCGATGCGACGCGCTTTCAGCAACAAACGCAGGCTCACCGAAAGCAGCCGGCCGCAATCGCCGGTACGCCGGTACTTCTCTGACTCATACGTCAGAACACATACCTGTCAACCGGTACGCGTTAGTGAACTAACACACCGGCATCTTTTTTCAACTAATTGTATTTGTTTTTGCGGAGCGGTTTTATAGTTGTAGGTATCGATGGAACTGCAAGTCAGCCCTAGCGAAAATGCCAATAGAATTTTCTATTGGTCTTATAGAAAAATCTTATTTGTTGTATAAGTGCTCTATTCGAGCTTTATAGGTCTTATTAGAATTCTATTGTCACCAATAGAGACGAATTGACGACATTTATTTGTCACCGATAGGACCAATAAATTTTTATTGGTGCCTATAGCTGGCACCTATTTGTCACGCATAGAACCAATTGACACGTATTGACACCAATAGGGTTTAATAGGAGACGTCTATTTGTCACCAATGGAACCAATAGCTATATGTTAGTACCAATAGGTGGCAGCTATTTTCACTTATTGGCCTAGTGCGCTGCAGCTTTGAACCGAACAGGCAGCGCCACCGGACGGCCGCGGCGGAAAACTTGGGATTGTCGTTTGTTGCTCCCGTGCCCGCAGTCACGGTAGAAACGCATGGCTCCTCGCCGCAAGGACGTAAAAACGTCGCAGTAGTCCGGTACGTTTTCGTACTTCTGCGTGCATGGCTGGCACAACAGCTGTAGGAACACCGTTCGGAAGCAACTAGCTTTAAAATTCTGCGGTTTACCTCAGAAGTCGGACAAAAATGAAAGACAACTCTACCGCAGCTGTGCGGGGCTGCGTAAGCAACGCCTCGAATTCCGTCCATAAGTGTCCCCACTCTCGTGCGTTTTTTTTTCGCCTTTTATTATTTATTTTAAATGTATACACAAGCTTACAAGGTCACAAAGAAATAGGAAGATAGCAGGCTAACAACGGCCACCTAGAGGGGCAATGTACCTGTCTGCGTCTTCTGCTCTCACGCGTGATTTCAAGGCTTCCCAGCCAGAGCGGCGAGCAGGGGTAGCCGGTGCGGAATCAGACACAAATTTGCCGCGTCCTCTTCGTTGGGAACGAAAACAGTTCGGTATGGCTCAGCACACGTAGAGCACTGAAAAAATCAAAAGCTCACCTCCACTCGCGCGTCGTAGTCCACGGTTTTCGATTGCACTCTGCATTTCCCAATAATTTCGGAAGATTCCATCGCGCACATCAATTCTTCTTTCAGACCACACACTGACCACTCGCGTGCAACTTCGTACCAAGCGACCAAGAACTCCTCTTGAAACGCACGTTATTGCAAGTTCAATCCTACGGAAACCACACACAACACACGATCGTCGCTTGTCCTCACGTTCACGCGCGGGCTGGCGGTGATGCGCTTTCCTAGCAGACGACAACCAGTGACGAACTGATGGGCGCTTGCACTGCCTTGCAGTCTCACTGTCTGTAAAGTGTGTGTGTGCGTGTTGTAAGCGTGTTGGTGTGTGTGTGGGGGGGGGTAGTCTACTGTTCCCCGCGTGGTGTCCAAGCGACGGAAAAGAACTTGTTTCCGGCGCAAGCAGCTGGGTTTGTCGGCTTTTTCTTTTCTGTTCTTTTCTTTTTTGTTGGTAGGGCTCGCAGTTCGGTTTTCAGTGAAAAGAATGACTCAGAGGGGTCTCTCTTTCTCGAATGGCTTGAGGCGAATAGGGGACGAAGTTTTGTGGAATGCTTTTTTTTAACAAGAGTCGCTGCCTGCTGGTTTTTCGGCTACGGCTGTAGTTTGAGAGGTTTTTGAGACAGAAAGAAAAACATAAATACACGTAAGTTAGCACAGCGTATTTGCACACTCAGACAGAAAAAAAAAGGAACTACGGTGGCCGTTCTTGGAGAACAGCGGCCACCGCAACCATAGCCGCCGCCTTGAAACATGCAGACGGGCCCGTAGGCGACAATCCTAACAGTGCGCCGCTGGCCCGATAGAGGGCGAGAGCAGTAGCGCCACCATACCAGCTCACGAGGTCTATAGAACCAGCAGGCACCAATAGGCTTTAATAGGCGACGTCTACTTGTTCTCTATAGAACCAATAAAGAGCAGCTATTTGTCATTTATAGAAATAGCAGGTGTGAATTGCCACCAAAGTCGCAGGGTTATGCATGGTATTAAAAGGCCATCTATATGTATTTATTTCACTTACAGGTCATGCAGTAGCGAATTCAGCCAAAAGGCAGTTTTTGATTTGTTCAGTATTTGAGCAAAGTGGCAGCTGTTTTACATAACAGTGTTCCAAAATATCGCAGCCATATTTTTCATAAATCTTACCAAAATAATTACACAGACGCAGGCCCGTAGCGCCCCCCCCCCACGAAATTTTTATGATGCATGGTGTTTTACCGAAAATAAATAATGAAAATAGGCGTTTTTCTCACATAGTCAAGGCTTTCAGCAAGTGCTCCCCCCCCCCCCATTAAAAAAATTCCTGGCTACGGGCCTGCACAGACGCCTGTGTATTTGTGCAATATCATTCTGTACTCAAGATTATGGTTATGCAATATACTTGTGGGATAAACCCGCAAAAAGACAGGTTTACAGAAAGAGAAAGTTATCATAGTTGAAGAGGGAACGCCACAGTAGGTAATGTTTTAACTGGGGTACTCAATGTTTTTGTAAAGGACAGCAATTTGTACTCTGCTATCCTTGCATAGTGCAAACGGGGTGGGAAAATAAGCTGCTAATAAAATAAGCGAAGTCAACATGTAAGGTGGAATTCGTCACTTCCTGCTTGAATGTGTGCACATAATGTATACATCGTTCTTTTCAGCAGGTGGGCTATTGCGATTCTTCGACAGCACGCTATGGAAACAAACGCGAACAGTACGGCATCTACCAACTCCGCTGGTCGCATTACTTTTCAAAACAGCTGTAGCCTGGCTGGTAATAAGACAAGTTATCCATGATACATTCACGAGACTAGCGTCTTTTTATTGTCACCAAGCTAAGAGCGCGGAGTAGACAAATGCGAATAGCGCTGTTCGCGTTCTTTTCGTCGCCTTTGTAAGTAGTAGCTGGTAGGTTGTAAGTGCAAGCTCGCTCGAGCGCTTGCACTTCTTACGACGGTGAACATCGCGTTCGCTGCCGCAGACACTGTACCTGCGGGGTCACCCTTAATGCGCATCAAATAAAAACGAGAAAAATCTGAAGTTCGAAACATGCGGAAACACGATAACGATAACGATAACAAAATCATGAGCAACCAACGCCGAGCAACCACAGTGGTACAGGCTTGCTAAAAGAGCTCATTGAAGATAATAGCTGTCGCGTGAAGGCGCTGTATGTCTTCTATTTTCTTTTCCTTTTTGCAGCTGAAATTTCGGTTCGCTACGCTTTCCACAACCTTCCTTCCAATGTGTCAGCAGCTAAATATTTTCGAGGAGTTGGAAATAGAGCAAAATATTGCAATACAATAGCAAAAAATAAAATCTTGTTTTTGTGGTATGGCCAGGCACGAGCGCCAGCCAGCAAGCGAGCCGGCTACAGCCAGCCACAGCCGCAGCGGATGTTTTCGGCCGAGTCATGATGGTGCGGCATGTTCGTGGTCGAAGTCAGGCTTAGAAATTTTGTATGTTTGTGTCTATTGAAGGTTGCACGAAAACGCACGTGTGTAATCGCGACGACAATGCAAGGTAGGTCATGAGCGTCAAAGAAGTTAAACGTTTCAGCGCTCAGACTTTTACACCAGTAAGTGGTACCGAGTTTGCTGACAGGATGCTGCTCGCAAAATGGCTTGGTTTTGGAGATGTTGAAGTGGAAGGATATGAGATGGATAGGTATTCGCCCATGACGTGATACAGTACGTGATATGACTGTGGATGAAGGCGTCGTACAGTTTAAGCAAAGTCTGCAAGGTGAAGAATGTCGTGCTTTAATTAATGTTCTGATACAGTGAGCAATCCTCTGCCTTATAAGTGAAATGTGATGATGGTACCTGAGATGAGCATCTCGGACTACTCCCAAGAATGTGCACTTAGTAGCACTAAGATGGCTGTGGCCGTTGATAATAATAGCGGGTGGAGGTGAAAGAGCTTTATGACTGGAATGGAAGACAATGAACTGTGTTTTACTGGTGTTAATTGTAAACCATTAGCTGTACACCAATTCTGAAAGTTATAGAAGTCAGAGGACAATTTATTAGTTAGCGCATCGATGGACTTGTCTTTAGTAACTATAGATGTATCATCTGCGTACAAGAAAGGTTGACTGTGTGTTAAAATCGTGGTTATATTAATATAGATTAAGAATAAAAGCGGACCCAGTATGGAACCTTGCGGGACACCTTTGTCAATGGACTTAAAAGTGGAGAGGATGTTAGAGACACAAACAGCTTGCTGTCTATTGGATAAGTAGCTATTAATCAGCTCCTGCGCACTACCTACGACACCTATTGAGTTAAGTTTAGCTAATAGTATAATATGAACTATAGAATCAAATGCCTTAGAGAGGTCAATCAAGAGAGCTCTGGCAAAACAACCAGAGTCAAGAGCGTGTTTAATATAATCTGTAAAAGAGAGTAGTGCGAAATCTATTGAATAGCCTGCACGAAAACCAAATTGTTGAGTGGATAAAATACGAAACTTAGATATTTAGATAATCGTTTTTCAATGCACTTCTCTATGATTTTGCTGTACGATGAAAGAATGGCAATAGGTCGGTAGTTAACAATAAGCGTTCTGTCGCCTTTTTTAAAGACTGGAATTATCTTGGCCTTTTTAAGCGGGGATGGGAAGATGCCAGTTTTAAACATAAGGTCAATGATATAGGCTAACGGGGTCAAGATCATGTGAGAGATGCATTTCAGGTGAATAGGCTGAATGTTATCGAGACCGGCACTTGTTATTTTCATGTGTATAATTATTTCCACCACCTCATCTGGGCCTCTTGGAAAGAGGTAAAATGACTGGAGACATTCCCTAATCGTTGGCAGGTCATCATGAGGCAAGAGGGAAGTGTTAGCACAGAAGTACTTGTTGAGGGCGTTCGCAATGTCGTCGCATTTCTAACACCCTCTGATGACTATAATTCAGTTATAGCTGGCTCACTTAATGATCTGTTTAGAAATGAATTAATTGTTTTCCATTGATCTTTCCTGTTATTACCAGCATTACGTATCCTGTTCGTATAATAATTTCTTTTAGCTTCTTCAAGGACTTAGTTAAGTAGGTCGCAGTACTTTTTATATCGCGATCGCAGGGCAGCATTGAAAGGCCGTTTCTTTAACATTTTATATAAATTGTATTTCCTTCGCAAGCTCTTCATTAAGCCAGCTGTGAGCCATGGGGGCCGGAAAGTTCTTGCGACATTTGACAAAGCTGGTAGAATTGTTTAAGCATTTTTAATGGCAGATGAAAAAGAATTAAAAGCAGCTTCAGGATCACTAAAAAACACAATTCTATGACTTTGTTTTATCAAATATATTTTTTAAAAAAGCTTAGCTGATTAGGTATGGCACATTCAAATCGGCAAAATACAGGGTAGTGGTCAGTTAAGCTGGCTTCGAGGACGCCGCAGTCGTTTGATGGAATGAACTTTGATAAAATGGGATCTATTAAAGAACTGGACGCACCAAGTACACATATAGTAGGAACCGAGATTAGAGATTCATAGCCAAATCCTAGACAGCACGCAGTGTAATCAGAGTACGCTGAGCTGCTGACATCGAGAAGATTGATATTTATGGCACCTAGAATGACGAGATTCTTATATTCAAGTGATAACTTGTTGAAAATGGATGAAAGTGATGAACAGAAATCGGGAAAGGAGGATGACGGTGAACCATATCTGTAGCCTATGATTGTCTTATTACCGCTCGATGGCAAAGATGGGTTAGCAATTTCAATCCATACGGACTCGGTATTCTCAACGGAAAGGCTGAGATCATATCTTCTTTGATATGGAATAGATGCAGATACGAATATAGCTGCACCGCCAAAACTACCAGACAATCGATGACAATACTCGGGAATGTATGATGGGAAACAGAACATATTTTTGGCGTGAGGCGATAGCCAGGTCTCAGTGAAACAAATGAAAGAAAAGTTCAAGTGATAGGACGGCAAAAATGCATGTATGCTATGAAAATTTTTTTAAGACTACGTGCATTAAAGTGAACAACAGCTCAAAATCGATCGCAGCAAAACTGCTGAAGTTGATCCACGGCGAAATACATTGTGAAGAACCGGTAAAAGAGAAAGAAAAACGATCAAAAAACACACGTAAGATATGCGCTGAACTGCTCGGTAAATAAGCTATAAAAAAGGTTCAGCCGGTCTGCTGGAAAACAGACAGGTCTTCTTCTGAAGAAATGCGGAAAACACGGCATTCGTTCGACTTTCTGGCTTTAATTTGGCAATTGTCAGTCCAGAGATATTGCCATTGTTTTTCTTTCTTGAGTGACAGAGCCTTTGCGAAAAGCCGCTTGTTCTCTGGGATGAGGTGTGCATTGACAAATACAGCGTTTGAATGAGAGCCAGAAAAGCCAAGGTCACGAGAAGCAAGTCGAGCCTTCCTCGCTTTGTTGACGAATTCTTGCTTTTTTGCCCGAGAACAAAATCTGGCAACAATGTTTTTGGTAGACCCGGCTTTTTTGGGCACTCGATGAACAATGTCGGTATCGGAGTCGGAGATCACGCAGTCAACATTCGAGGCAATGGTTCTAATGATCTCAGAACAATCATCACCCTGGGAGTAACGAGCAACCTTCAGTTCTACGTTGTTTGCCCTGGAATACTGTTCCATTTGGGCAACTTTTTTGCTCAGAATTTCGTTCTCACGCTCCAGATCCTTGTTGGCTGAGACGAGCGCTGAATTTTCTGATTCGATTGCCTCTATCACCGAAATCAACTTGGTGACACTAGATATAAGGCTCTCAATTTCAGATTTGAGAGCCACTACATCTGGTTCAAAAGAACGAATCTTCTCTTGGAGCTTAACAAGTAGCTTTTCAGCTACCTCGTCCAGCTTGCTTTCGGATAAAGCCTCGACTTTTTCTAGCCTCTTGGTCAACACGGCACAAGTAGGCATTGCGACCAATGTTTAACAAAAGCACAGAAAAACACAACACTGGGTACACTGGCAGCAGCAGTTGCAAAGTAGAAAGAAAGCAGAGTGGCAATGAGCAAAAAACTAACCTGCGGGTACAAAGAAGTGCGTATAAGTCAGCGTTCCGCTAACTGCAACCGCTGCTGCCAAATGAAAGCCGTGGTCAAGCTTGCGTTTGGTTTTATGCTGAAGTGGTCTTGGATAAGACAGTGCGCAGGCAGTCCACGCACGCAGATAATCCAGGTGTAATCCACGTTGGTCGACAGGACGTTGATCGGCAGAAGGGTTCCACGTGTGATCGATAGGGTGCAAGAGTAGATGCGTTGACCAGGCAGCGCGAGCTTGAAGTTCACAAAGGGGCCATTCAAACTGCGGGTACAAAGAAGTGCGTATAAGTCAGCGTTCCGATAACTGCAACCGCTGCTGCCAAATGAAAAATGCAGCGGTTGCTGTAGTAGCTTCTGTGTTTCTCGCTCCGATTCCTACCTCATGCGGATTCTTGTGTATTGCCGTCGTTTCGAGAACTAGTCCAGCGAACGCTGTTGTGATATTTGTTCGCCTTCGTGTTGCACGATATGCCACATGTTTCCACTTGTAGACTATCTCTCCTATTCATAGCAGTCGCGAAGCCTACGGTAAGCTTTGGTTTATGCACGTTTTGATGCTATAGCTACTGGCAAGATCACTGCAGAATGGAAAGGAAACGGTTGGAATCATCTTAAAAACGAAGGCATGGTATGTGCTCATGTTTGTGTTCGCCCTAAACAATGAATGTACTGGATCACAAAAAAAGAAGAACAAGCACGGGACATTGCTCGCAAAAGAGACCAATAAAGGTAGACTGCGACGACACCTTAGTAATAATCATAATGAAAATGCCGAAGAAGTTATAAAAAAAATCTTGCTGACGCCGCGTACAATTAGGTCGCTGTAGGCACCAGCTTGCTTAATTTTAAAATAAATAATTTTCGAAAAGGGTTCATAACATTCATGCCCGAGCGGCAACTTTTGTATACAACTATGAATGCCTCTAAGTGCTTCGGCTGCCCTATCGATTAACTGACGCTTTATTCGGCAGTTTGCGAATAGCGGACGCTCAGTTAGCGTTAGCGTTTGCGGCCCGCTATTTCCGTCACCTAACGGGAGCCCGCAGGTGGTTAGCGTACGACGCATGCGCAGTTGCTCCAAACGCCAACGCAAAGTTTTTCATAGGCTATTCGAAAACTCCATATTGTGGTATTCTCCCGTATAGAGACAGATCACTGTAATAGTGTATGTCAGATAGTGCGCCTTCGGTGATTGCCTACATGTTATGCAGGAAGATAATTTCTGGATACCCCGTCGCGGCGACTGAGCGCAATGTGTGCTCACCATACATATTTTGTAAACAGACAGGTCCTGCAAACAGTTCTGTGTTTAGCTTTTTTTCAAGGCAGTTATTTTGGCTGTAAAAACCTCTTTCGTTTCGAACATATCCACAGAAATGTCCAGCAGGACTTGGGCGTGATGTTTTTGTAGAGCGCCGACAGCAAAAACCTATAAGGAGCGCGTCAGCGTTATCCTACGCAGGCGCAAAAGAGGCGCATTCGTACGCACCGTGCTTTCATCGCAAGGTTTGCGTTGAAGCCATAGACCGCACGAAGGTCCCTTCACTAGCTGCAGCAGCCTGTGGTTGCTGAAGGAGCGAGCTGCTATGCTCTCTTCGTATAGCATTCTAATTTTTTGTTCTCGTATTTATTGCTTCGCCCTTGCGGCAAAACTGTCACGTTTTACATTGCTGTGAGAGCGCATAGCCAATACCACTTGATTCTAACCCACACAAGCAAAGCCCAAGTGACAGTTAGCCAAAGATTACTACCTACGAACCAACACTGCCCAACTCCGCCTATATTTACATACCTATAATTACATAGCTAGATACAGATTTAAAAGTTTAAGTTTACATATATGGCTATACATTAAACAAACAGAATGTGCTATTTTCACCATATGGAGCAAATAAATGAGAACCACCATTGTGCGTCGAGATTTGACTTACCTTCGTGGTCAACATCAAGAATTGTTTGGAATTGGTCTTTTTCTACGGTAAGAGAAATATTTGTGGACCTGTAATCACTGAAAGAAAAAAATGTATTATGCGTCCAACGGTGTAACCTTTATAAATTTAACATTCAAAATACTTAAATAAATATAAAGCTTGTACTTTTCAGCAATTGACATTAGTTTAAACAAAAATGTAAAGCTTGACTGTGTCGCTAGGGTCTTTTGTGTAAACAAGCAAGACAGCGTAGCTCTGCGTAGCAACGCGCTCTTTCCTTACTATCGACAAATGTATTTGGCGTCCTACTAGTTACATGACCGAAAAGAATTTAGAGCAGATAATAAACATTTCGTCCCCGTTAGGCTACAGAGCGCTATTATCGAGGTATAGAACCCGCCTGGGTACCGCGTACACAAAACACTTCTTACACAAAATTTCACGAAAGGCCAGAATGCGTATATGGCCACGAGAGTACGCCCACGATATCATGAGCAAACATGACAGCTGCTACGAGATTTAAACGCACTGGACCGTCGGCCCTTCAGACTTGGGAAATTCCTAGGTCCATGGCCAACACGTGCCTTTGAAAAGGGGCGCTGCTCGCGATGAAAAGTTTCTAAAAGTGAGTGGTATACTTTTAAATCATTGAGAAAACATTTTAGGTTTAATTTATGCGTATACTTTGACTTGAACATGTGGACTAAGTGTGGCTTCTGTATAAAAATTACCCTGTGTCCTTGTGACTGGAATTTGCTAATTATAGTGTTCTTGCGTGACTGGATGCCCTGTAGTGTTATTTTCAGCGTACGCGGCGTTCGTGTGAGTTCATGGCATGTTAACTATAGTGGTATGGGATTGCACTGTAATAGCAAAAGCCTTAGATGCCTCACCAAACGCGAAAATTGAACGTCGGCGTCCCGCGCCGGCGGCTTCAATACGAGTCATGCAAAAAGCCATCATCACGTGACGACGGCCCCATATGACATCCCAATGCTGCACATAACGTGACGTCACATTATGACGTCATCGCATGGCATCGTCTGTTGGTCAAACGTGGGCCGATCACGGATGTTGTGTAAAAGCAAGTAAGTTGCAGAAACTTACAATGCCTCCCATAGTGGGGGCGGTGCAAGACCACGGTAGTTGCAGAAAGCTTCAAGCACAAAGGACGCAGGACAAGAAAACACACAAGGCGAGTGCGAACTAACAACTGTCGCAGCTCAACACATGAAGCGCGCTGCTCAAATACAAAAAAGGACGCACAAAAAGAACGCACAGGCAAGCCACTCTCGGACTCTTGCGCTCGCGCTGTCCCAATTTATGTCCCAAGACCCTGTAGCACCCTCCTTTGGGCGGCAAACAAAACCGGAGAGCGCGCGACCACAGGGGAAGAAAATAAAGACGGCGCTTGGCAGTGGCGCGCGAAGCCACGGCTCGCGTTCCTGCTGGCGCCGATACTGGTCTCTCCATTTGGGTCTAGTTGGTAGACGTTCCTGAAGCTAAAATTCCAGCGCAAACGCTCTCCTTTATCCTTCTTACTTCTGCTTTTCTTCGTTGTCCCTGCACCCGTCTGATTATGATTTCATGTCTTCGCGTATCTAATGCACTATCATCCTTGTTGCACGTTTTGGTTTAGAGCTATTGTTGTGTGCGCATGTGCGGCAAAGTTGCCTTAGACTTATATATGCATTGACGTGTGAAAGAATAGAGCAGACGTTAGTCAGCGCTGTGTCGTAGGTTTCTTTTCTTTCTTAATGTCTTGTGCGTAAGCGCTGTAATTTAACCTCAGAATTCTGGTCACGGTGAAAGATATATAATGTGATTCTGGTTCAACCGTCTCGTTTCTTCCCTCCTACAAGAGCCAAACCTTGAAAGTAAATCAACGTGTATAGAGAGGACTCTGAATAAGATGCAGGAACAAATGACGGAAATGTTTTCCGCTTTGGAGAACAGGCTTTCGCTTTTGCAAAGGCCAAAGGGTCAATCCAAAAGTAGACCAATGATTCACTCTGAACCGCTCCCAGTCAATACAAACTCCCATGGCGGTGCCAAAGTGTTGAAAGATTTAATGCAGTAGGCAAAATAGCGAACGTAAATTAGTGCAACCTTAAAATTTGGCAGTGGAACAGTGCTACTTTCCCGAGGCGCAAGGCCCCGCTAGGTCATCTCATTAGATCAATGGCTGAGAAGCCACAAGTCAATGTCATCATCATCATCATCATCAGCCTGTCTACACCCACGGCAGGGCAAAGGCCTCTCCCATGTTCCGCCAATCAACCCGGTCCTGTGCTTTCTGCTGCCACTTTATACCTACAAACTTCTTAATCTCATCTACTCACCTAATTTTCTGTCTCCCCCTCACGCGTTTGCCATCTCTTGGAATCCAGTCAGTTACCCTTAATGACCACCGGTTATCCTGCCGACGTGCTACGTGCCCGGCTCATATCCATTTCTTCTTGATTTCAACTATGATATCCTCAACCCCCGTTTGTTCCCTGACCCATTCTGCTCTCTTCCTGTCTCTTAAGGTTACACCTATCATTTCATTTCCATCGCTCGCTGCGTCGTCCTCAATTTAAGTTGAACCCTCTTTGTAAGTCACCAGGTTTCTGCTCCGTAGGTAAGTACTGGTAATTCAATGTCATAGTCAAAGTTTATTTCAGCAGAGAATTCTGGATAGTCTTGAGGGCTTAAAGCTGCTATAGACAGCTTGACTTGGCCCCTGAAGACCGTTACATTGGCAGCATACGACTTTTACAGTAAAATGGGCCTATAATATCATGCTTTAACATAGGCGAGTAATATTGTAAGAGTTGCATTTAGTATTACATCAAGCAAAATAAATAGCATACAGAGAGTCACAGTAAAATTCGCATTTAAACGTTTAGTACAGCATAAACAACTTCATAATAAAAAAAGGTACTGTAATTGGAAGATCGAAAAAAAAAGATAAAAATAGGAACAGCATTCTGTTAACCTGAAGGTTTACTGAAAGTACGGAATTTTTACACAATAACGATATCGCATAAAGATGACAGTACAGAAAATAGAAATAGAGATGCGATATGACAAAATAAGTTAAAGTTTGCACAATCAAGACTTATGAACGCTAGAGCTACAACATAGATGCAAAACATTCACGCAACTGCCCGTGTGTAGCAGTAGTAAGTTCCGCATATTCATTTAGAATGGATGGTAAATAATAGCTCAGTAATCTTATTACAAGAAACATTAGGGGACAAGAACGTCACTTTACTCGGTTATCACGTTGTTGCGTACAAAAGCGAAGAGGGGAGAGGTACAGATACCCTGATAGCAGAAACGTATTCTTTGTTGAACATGATGTGCCTAAATAAAAGGTCGGGCTCGAGGCACAGCTGATCGAGGTCATACCCGGTCGCACGAGCAAAGCCAACGTTTTGATACTCAATGTATACACGCCCCCCCTCTACAAACGGAGGCAGTTTCATATCCTATTCAATGCCGCAAATGAATTGGCCAACAACATGCCTTTGTTCGTGGCAGGTGATTTTAACGCCCCCAATGCGGAATGGGGATACGGATATAGCGCCAACAAAGGCACAAGCCTGGCTAACAGCGCTGCCTAGTCTAACCTGGCGCTCATCACGGATCCTGGTTTCTTACAAGAAGGGGAAACTCGGTCAGCCGTGACGTCAAACCTGACCTCGCGTTCCTACGGGACACCGAGTGAATGTGAGAAAACCTTTAGGAAGATTTAGGCAGCAACCATTCTATCATAGAGAATATAAATCGGGTTAAACGCAAACCACCAATGAAATATGAATACGTCGACTGGGATCTCTAGAAACATCAGAGAGGAGGCAGCGCCGCCAGACAAAAGCTACGCTGATGTAATCAACAATTTGAAGCAAGCCGTCAGAAGCGCTACACAGGAAATAACGACACAGCTTGAGGTTCCTAAAGTGGCCTCGACACTAGCGCACCTGTTAGAGTCCTCACCCTCACCAATACATGAAAGACGCAAAAACTTGTAGCGAGAGAGGAGACGTGAAGGCGGCCGACGTGGCCGTGCCGAAGTCTCGCCACTTTATTCGAGGGCCCTAGTAAAAGCAGAGCGGCAGCGGCTGCCGGCGTCCAGCCTCCAGGAGCGTGAGCTCGTTCCTAACTGCTCGCGCCTCGAGCTCTCAGCATGAGCTGCGCGAGAGGCGCGGCGCGTAGGTGGTAAAAACGATGATGATGATGAATGGCGATGATGATGACGCTACAGATTACTCCCCCCCGCAGAAATGAAGCCGAAATGAAAAACTATGGGGGCGTATATACAAGAATGTTCATTTCGCGAGACGATAGGGTCCGTGGGCAGTCCAGGTCGTTCACGGGAAAGTAGCCGTCGGAAATCACAACGTCTCTGGCGGGCGACTCTGGGAGCAGCGCAGCGGTCGAGGGTCGCGACGAAGGGACGCTGTTGGAAGGAGCGAGCGACACCGATAACGTGGAAATCGGTAGTGGGCCGAGAAATTCCGCGGTGCAGCCCAGCGAAATCGGCACAGACACAACCTGTTGTGATGCTGGCGGTTCTTGCGCACACTCGGGCGAAGGTATGTTAAAAACAGGGTGGAGCGTAGGTGTAGTACGTCTGGGCCAGCGGGTTTAGACGTACGTGGGCACGAACGTAGCCGGGATGGGCGGGCGACGCAGTTGATGCGGCGACGGTGCCGGTAACGGCGTTGGCGGTGGTGCATTACTGGATGCGGCTGCTGAATTAGCTGACGTGCAGAGTGCAGACGAGCCGCGAGGCGTGCGCTGCAGATAGACGTGGCGCGACTAATCTCGGTGTGATGAGCCGTGCTGGAGAGACTGGACGACGGTGCAGCTGTAGTCGCAGAATGAAGTTGTTTAGTAGGTGAAGGAGAGCGCGTGTGCGGGGCGGCAGGCGGGTTGTATGCCTGCGTGGCCGGTAGGGCATACGCGGTGTGGTCTACCTGTGGCAAGCCCGGCGGGTGGTCCTCGGGATTTTCTGTGATCGTCGCAGCGTCACGCACGTTCGGCCGTAGCTGGTTATGGGCTTGAACGTCTGCTGCGGGAGATTTCGAGGACGATGGCAGTTCTTGCTGGCAAGATACGCACAGTGTCGAGGTCGAAAAGGCGGGTTCGTTGGACATCGCTGGCGATGCCTCCGCAATTGGGGGTCGTACAGCGGGAGTCACGATGTCCGTGTCTGTGGCAGGCTCCAGGGCGTGCGGCGAGGTAGCCGTCGTGGATCCTGACGTGTCAGAAGTGTCGTGGGCCGTGGAGGTCGGGGAAGACGTGCAGATGGCCGGCACGTCTGAAGGACCATGGGCCGAGGCTGTCGAAAAGACAGAGGTCTTAGTGGAGTGGCCGATGGCAGCAGGCACTTCCTGTACCTCGTCGGGCGGGTGGCCGGGCGCAGGAATCGATGCGCTGGCGGCCTGACGTGAGGTCGGAGGAGTCGTAGCCGGGGTAGGTAGGTCGCGGTCATGGGAGGGCTGCGGACCGGGTGGTACCGCTCGTGTTGGCGGAGGGGAAACCCTGAACTCACGGGTCCCCGGTAGCGGGCGGTACGTCTCGCCGTAGCGCGCCAGCACCGCAGCGCAGAGGTGATCGTAGGGCCGCGGGCTGGATGTCGTTGCGGCAGCAAGATGGTGTAGCTCAACCGGCAGCGCTTGGAGCAGGACGGCGTGCATCATCGGCTGTTCCGTGATGCCATTCAGTGCGAGAATGGCATCGAGCTGCATAAACCACGCTCGGGGGTAGGCCGGGTGGAACGGCTTCACTGGCGGGCAGAGTGACGTCAACATGGCAGCGCCGCTCGTCGAAGGGCGTGGTCGAAGGCCGGGTCACCAATTGTAGCGAGAGAGGAGACGTGAAGGCGGCCGACGTGGCCGTGCCGAAGTCTCGCCACTTTATTCGAGGGCCCTAGTAAAAGCAGAGCGGCAGCGGCTGCCGGCGTCCAGCCTCCAGGAGCGTGAGCTCGTTCCTAACTGCTCGCGCCTCGAGCTCTCAGCATGAGCTGCGCGAGAGGCGCGGCGCGTAGGTGGTAAAAACGATGATGATGATGAATGGCGATGATGATGACGCTACAAACTAAACCGCAGACTGAGGGCCAAGCTAACCTCGGTTAACAAACAAATTGAAATCTTCTCCAAACAACTTGCTGTTCAACAGTCGAATGACAAATGTAATGAAACGAATGGTCGCATGAGAAGAGGCACTAAGTGGAACCTATTCAAAAGCCTCCTTAGCGATGCACATTCGAAGAGTGCGACTAATTCGGCTACAGAAAAGCTTATCAAGAAACAGATTGCTCTCGGCGTCATGGAGACGCAGATTGCAAGCAACCTGGCCTGCACCCATCTGCCCCTTAAATACTGTATTCCACAGAATATCGATCAAGACCAGGAACAAGCTCAGTATACAGGTCTAGATAGGCCGGAGTTAGACGAGCCATTTACGGAGTCTGAAATCAGAAACGTTCTTTTCAACCTAAATGGTAGGTCTGCGCCGGGGCCCGATGGAGTCACTAACAAACTACTGCGCAATATCGATGATAACGCCATCGAAATCATTTCAAAGGAACTCAACGAGGCCTGGAGCACTGGACAAGTTCCGATATAATGGTGCACCCCCAAGGTGGTGTCAATACCCAAGCCAGGGTAATAACTCACCCTGTGTGTTTTCTTTTCCAGCGTCCTTTGCGCTTGAGTAACGCGCAGCAAGTTCCTAGCTGCTTGCCGTTCTTCCTATGACGTTCCTATTTCTTGCTATCGCATTCATTGCTTCGTGCTTGAGGTGAAACTGTGGCTTTTTTGGATGAGTGAGCTTGCTTAATGGCGGACATTAAAATCCAGCGGCAGTGCCCTTTTGTCTCGCTTCATCGAAGTTCAGCTACCACGCCTGAGCACGTGACACAATATTTTTAGCAGCGGAGCTCTGATGCTCAAAGAAGATCCATTGGGCGTGAACAGAAACTATCATCATGAACCGCGGCATCTACCTTAGCATCTACTTTAAAGTCTAGCCGATGCAACGCAATGAGTGGTTTTGCGCTCTTTTTGTCCTCTTCTTTATCTTCTGCTTTCATTCCAGAACACATCTAGCGCGCGGGTCGACAGCTCGGATGGTGACTGCACAAGTACAGAGAGAAAGAAAGAGAGAAAGAGATAGAAATCGAGAAAAGAAAGAAGGAAGATAGGAAGAAAGAGAGAGAAACAAGGAAATAGATGGAAAGAAACAGAGAGAGAGGGATAGAAGGAAAGAGGAATCGACAAGTAGAGAGAAAGGCAGAGAAGTAGATAGAGAGAGAAAGAAGGAGAAAGTAAAAGGGACCTAATAGAAAGAAAACACTTAGATAAAGAGAGTGAGATGAAAGAACAGCGAGAAAGAAAGTGCAAATAAATAGAAACAACGAAAGCCGCCCAGCTCAGCTGTTCCTTTTGGCTTGTTACAACTAGTTAGAAGCTGCCTTATTATTCCTTAACAGGCCATGTTGTATGCCACAATGGGGTTTTTCGAACTTTTCAGAGCTCTTTTGTCTGACAGCTTGGTAGTGAATATTTGTCTTCATGACGCTTAAAACATGTCAGTATCTTGTCAGGGTGAATTAATTTCTACACAATTTCTTATGCTTGGAATGCTGAAAACTCATCCCACCTTGTGTATTATAGCGCTCCGACACAGAATTCTATTTCACTGCTGCCGCAGCTTGTACTTGCCTTTAAATTATTTAGAACTAACTTTAGGCGCCAACCAGAAGTAACGTGATTTTCCCTTCGGTTATTTGTTGTCAAGCAAGGCTTTAATAATTTCGGCTATATTGGAATTCTTACCTGTGGTTCGTTTTATTATAAACATCGAGAGACCGCTCAACTTTTTCTGTTGTATTACTCCAATATCGCGAGCGCACACAGGGAATTTGTGTTTTTGATATATTTCGCGTCGTCTCCGCAGGTACAGATAGACGTAAAAGATAAACATCACTCCTATTCGAAATAAACTGAAACAAAAAAGAGACATTCATATGTACTGCATTCTGCCAGGAGTATAAGTGATGACTCGGCACAGTCCCTCTCGCCTCCTTTTCCTCATTGCAGTGACTTGTCTGCACTCATCGTTTTTTTTCACTAGCAACGGCTGCTTACAAGATATTGTAACGGTTCCCACATTTTAGACTGCTCAATTCTTGATTTGCTCTTGTACAATCGTACCACTATTACTGCGAGTGATGGTCATGAGCGTTGCGGAGGTAAACACTAGAGCAGTTGTAGCTTTGTAACAGTTTAAATGCTGTGTACCTACAAATAAGAGTACCGTATACTAACAGCTCACGGAGTACGGGCGTTGCTGATTAACGTCTATCCCTCACGAGCTTAATATTGTAAGAGGCAAGGTACTTTATTATTTAAAAAAGTTTTATTGTTTCCACCAAGTCGCGCAAAGCTTGGCACAGCGAACGGTCGTCGCCGCTCGTACTCCCCGTCGACCAACACATCTGGCTTCGAGGTGCGCGGCTTTCTCCTCGAGAGTACGCGCTTTCTTAGGACGCATCATGACTCTAGGTCTGATCGCATGCTCTGCTAGCGTGCCTGGATACCTCAGTGGTTAGGACGCTCGCCTGCAGACCAAGGGTACGCGAGTTCAAATCATGAAGAATTTTCTTTGGGCTACAACCTTTCCTTTCTATCGTTTTTAGATGCAAAGTATCTTATGGCGGAGTTCAATGCGGTGGTGGTGGTGGTGTGCGGCGTGACCCCCCTTACTGTGCATACCCTCTCCACTCCCCCTCCCCCTTTCCACTCCCCCTCCCCCTTTCCACTTCCCCTCTCCCATCCATCTCTCCATTTCTCTCCCCCTTTCTCTATCTCCACTTTCCCTCTCCCCTCCCCCTTTCCACTCTTCCTCTGAAACGCGAGCTAGACATGCGGAAATTCTCTCCTGCGCATCGCCGCGATGAGCACCAGCGCATGCGCGTCCACCCCCCCTCTCTCTTCCTCTTCTACGCTGCCCCCCTCTCGCACGCCTGTCGACCGCGTTCCCCGCTCGCCCTGTGAGAATTAACGGCCAGGCTAGAGGGAACACAAGACGCGCGTAGCGTTCCTCTTCGCGTTCCACAACGCGAGGTCGGTAGCATGCCCAAAGAACGCCAACGGAACGCGATCGTGCAAGTGCTCCGGCTTCGCATCGCCTCATGGTCCCCTTTAGCGGGAGATGGTGTAATTTTTCTTGTTCGCGCTTCTTGGGCGGGCGGCTGGCGCCGTTCCATCCCGCTGCCGTTTGAAAGTGGCCGCGCGCGCGCTTTATTGACGCGCTCGTTTCTGACACACACTTATCGCCTTCTTCAATGATTTTCTTGACCTTAATATTAATGCTTACGCATTTATCATGGTTTCTGGCGACAACAGAGCAGGCGTGAAAGCGACGACTACATTAACAATCACGACAATGAATTGGGAGGTGGCATTGTCTACCATTTCTGATGTGTTGTTTTTCCAGTCTGTCGTTCAGGCATTGCTGAGTTTGGCCTACGTACTTCTTCCCACGCGACAAAGGGATCTCGTAGACAACACCCGTTTGACAGCGGACGCACTTGTTTTTGTGATTCACGATGCAGGTCGGAGCTCTTCAGAGACAAGCATCATACATCTTGCAGAGCCTAGAAAGCGTTAACGATGCAGAGAAGACCGACGTTACACCAGCATGTTTAGCGATCTTTTTCAAATTATGAAAATTTTCCGTTGTCATAGTCGCGCCTTACACTTCACATATGCTGAACCTACGCGCCCAGTTTGCCATTCTTGCATCGAATGACTTGATTTCGGCGAGCAGGGCGGAGTGGTCAGAATTCGCCGTCAAGCCTGCGAGATTTGCGTGGCGTGATGGAGGGCAACGGGTCATCAACCGCTGCCATTTCTTTTTTCCTATCTCTCTCTCTCTGTCTCTCCACTACTTTCTTTCTCTTTCGTCGATGTTCTCCATTAGAGCACCGCACAGGCCCGGGCCGACCCGAAAGCCCGGGCCCGGCCCGGCCCTGCCCGCGGGACGGGCCGGGCCGTCCGAAGCGTTTTCCGACGGGCCCGGGCCCGAGTCTGTGGGCCGGACTCGGGCCCGCTCATTAAAAGGCCTAAGTCGGGCCTTCGAGCACACGTGAACGTCATGCATTGCAGGCATTCTGTGCCAAGCTGAAATGACACGTGCAAAGAGCTGGCTCTTTGTAAAGCTTAGCAAAGAAAATAGAAAAACAGTTCAAGTTCTGTTGTTTTCACCAGTGTCGATATATTATATCTATGCTGGTACGTTTATTTTCTGTTGTATGCTGATGAATTCGAATATATATATATATATATATATATATATATATATATATATATATATATATATATATATATATATATATATATATATATATATATTTATATATAGTTGAAGGAGTGGTTGACGTACATGTGTGGAGAAGTGGCACCTCAAGAAAACTTCATTTATTACGTCGCCGTTTCGGTCACAGCCTGCCCTTTCTGAAGACAAAATGTCGCGAAGCGCTCCGCGTTCGGCGGCAGCGGGCAGCGTGTTACTCCTCGCTCCTGATAACCCCTAAGCAAACTATTCCCCCCCTCCGGTCCATCTCTCTCTCTCTCACTTTCTTCCCCGCTCAGTTGGTGTCTATATAAGCACGGAATTAAAAACCAATATTTTGTCTTTCGAAAGTTCAAGCTCTGACCGAAACGTCCATGTAATAAATGAAGTTTTCTTGAAGTGCCTCCTCGCATACTGGGAGCAATAAAGCTTTCGGTCTTTTATTTGATGTTGACACATACTTTCCACGTCATTTATATTCGTTGGTATTACATGCCAAAACCACGATATCATTGAGGCACGCCGTAGTGGGGACCGGAACAATTACGACCACCTGGAGTTCTCTAAGGTGCCCTAAAGATATACACACGGGTGTCCTTGCATTTCGCCCGCATCAAAATGCGGCCGTCGTGGCCACGGGAATCGCACCGGCGTCCTAGGACTTAACAGCGAAACAGCTTAACCGCTGAGCTACCACCGCGGGCAAAGCAACATTTCGATGCATGTACACACCGGATTTTCCGCCCGATCGCCCGATACAAAGCGCAAGGCATCGTTAATAATCATCATCAACAACTAATGTCCTCTAGCGGGCCCGGGCCGTGCCTGCTCATGAACACGCACGCCCTGGATAAGTTTAATATTGAATGCCTGGGCCCGGGCCGGGCCCGGTCTTGGAACCGCGGGTCCGGCCGGGCCCGGGCCGCGAAACCAGGCCCGTTCAGTGCTCTATTTTCTCTAGCTGTCTTTTTCTTTCTCCATTTCTTTCTCTCTCTCTTCCTCATTCTTTCTGTGCTGGGCTTTACTCTCTCCCCTTCTCCTGTCCCTCCTCCTCACGCTCACTTCCCTTTTCAACACCCTTGCTACACTATACTGCACTATACTATACTACACTATACGCGCTGGCCACCCCCTCACCGTCGAGTGCCCCTTCGAGTGAACTTGCACCTGCCGGGCATTCGATCCAAACGCCACACCCCCCTCAATGCAATTGCTCAGGAGGCCGCGGCGCGGATGTATGAGGACCTGGCCGGGAGGACGCAAGTGTTCACCGATGGGTCCGTCCTGCAGGATCGCTCAGCCGCGGCCGCCTACATAGCCCCTCAGCTCAGCTCGGAACGACAGCGCCGCTTATGATACTGTGCATCCTCAACAACAGCTGAGCTAGTCGGGCTCCAGCTGGCTGCAGACCTCCTGCGCAACTCGCCGGCCGTCTCTAGCACAGCAATCTTTTGCGACCCGAAACCTGCCCTGCGCCAGCTCGCGAGGGAGGAACGAGGCCCCTTTCTTGCTCAGCGCGCCGCTCTCAGCCTGCTGGCCCTCCAGGAACGAGGCTGTGACGTGGTCCTTCAGTGGCTCCCTTCACACGTCGGCATCGCGGGCAACGAGGCTGCAGACGAGCTCGCAAAACGAGCACACTCCGCCAAGACATCGCTGACGGATTACGCCAGCTCGTTCGACTCGGCACGCAACAACCTTCGCCGGGAGCTTGTGCGCGAGCATCCCGACGCACGGGTCGCCGTCGGTCACCCGCCTCCTCCCATCTTAGCCACTGGTTTCACCCGCCGCGAGCGCGCCCTTCTCCTTGCCCTGAGGACAGGTTCTGTGTGGCCCGCGGAACGCAGGCATCGTCTTCGCGACGCCGCTGCATCGAACTGCGCCGATTGCGGCGCGACCAAAACCCTGTGCCACCTATTGTTTGACTGCCCTTCTCTCAACAAAGCGCGGAAGCGGCTCGTCATGAAGTACCGCCTCGTCGGACTGCCGTGTGCGACCCTTCAGGACATTCTCCATCCCACCGGCCGCGTGCACCGTCGCGGATCAGCCCTTGCGGCCCTACTTGCTTTTCTCGAGGATGCCGGTCTAGTCGAACGAATTTTCTAGCCACTCACCACGGTAACTCCGACGCGCGTTCTCCTGCCCCCCCCCCCTGACTTCTTTTTTCTTCCACTCATGTCTTTCTTTTTCTTCTTTAGCACTCTCTTTTCACTCTCACTGTCTCTTCATTCCCCAGTCCCCCGTGAGTGTATCGGTTGAGGTGTCCTCACTTGAGAGACAGTTATCGTGCACTCCACACCCAATTTTCATTTTCTTCTTCCTTTTAAGAATCACCCCCCCCCCACGCCGTAGCCGTGAGTGGAGGGATTTGCCCAAATTCTGTGGCACGTACCTCTTCATAATGATCATAGTTTTTTGGCAGGGTCGACATTACGGTCGGCTTAAACAACTTCGCTGTTAAAACAGTGCGTGATAAAAGGAGTAACGCAAGAAAGGAGAACAGGGAAAAAAGTTACGATGGTCTAACGAATTTGTCAGGCACTGTGATTTTTCAACGAAGTGACACGCTGCTTAGCGGTACCGCAGCCAAAGAGCCTATATTGTTAAACCTCATCTTAAGGGGCGACGCTTGCCCATAGGAGACGGTTGTATCTTTCGAGCGGAGCAGCCCCCAAAGGGTTGTTCATATTGAACCACTTCCCGTTTAAGCATGTTTTGTTCTCTTGTTCCTGTGGGGGCTGCGGGAGTCGTTCAATACAGAGACCACTGTCTACTATACTAAACGACGTATGACCAGTGCAACGCGCCGGCCGCGAACGTAGTAACCGGACAGTTCCCACGACAGCACATCTACGAGGTATGTACGGCCCACCGGTGCCCATGAACTCGGTCATCACTGTGGCCCCTTGTCAAATGAGGCACTGCAAATATATACTCGGGTTAAGTTTGGAGACAATGAGGCGAACTGATTGGATCCCCATTCCAACAGGCAGAGAACCTGACGAAATCCATAACTATCTATATGCCGAACATCACCCTGCTGACCATTTTACTCTGGTCTTGTCTCTTCTAGTAGTACATAGAAACTGAACCCCGTCGCTCTTCTAGAAGCAGTTAGCATCGCCTAGTATCGCCTGGCTGTCTCACATTACCTGAATGACTATTTGACAAGGATACGTCAAACCAGCTTTGCAACCAAGCCTGCCGTATTTCCTCTCAAGTTAAGTCAACCCACTTCAGAGAAACCGTCGGAACTACACTCCCAGGACAAACAGCGCTGATATCCCATATGACGCAAGACGACTCGCGAGCACTCTACTGGACTGCTCACCTTCATGTAAACACTTGTGAACGTTGTCGGACATCCGTGTGCCATGTGTTTGCTTAATTTTAACAGCTAAGCTGTTTAAGCCGTCGGCAACTTGTGCTTCGTCCTAAAAAACTGTCATCATCATGAACCAGCACCTCCTATCTTCCTTCTCTTTACAGTGAAGTTGTTTAGGCTATCGGTAGCTTGCGCTCTTTCATGCAATGCTCCTCAGATGGGTACGTGTCACAGGAATTGGACAAGCCCCACTACCGTGTACAGGTGTGAGTGACAAACGCCAACGAACACGTGAAAAAGAGATAGAAAAAAGAGGAAGTGAAAGATAGAGAGAAACAAACGGAATAGAGACACAAAAAGATCGAAAGATAGAAACAGACAGAAAAAAAAGATTGAAAAACGGGGAGCAAGACATAAAGAGAAAGAAAGAGAGATATAAATAGAAACAAATAAACAGAGAGAAAGAAGGAGAGATAGGGGTAAAGGCAAGAAGGGGAGACAAAGATTGAAAGAGCGAGAAAGTCAAGTAAGTACAGAGATAAAACAAGAACTAGAAAGAAAGGAATATAAGGAACTACATACGAAAAAGATATACAAGAAACAGAGAGAAAGAGAAAGAAATGGAAGAAACAAAGAAAAAAATAAGAGACACCAGGAAAGCCACCCAGCTGCACTGTAACTTCAGGCCTGGCACCCCTAGTGCGAAGCTGCCATAAGTTTTTTTTTTAACTTCCTTTTAATTAGCCGCTGTTGTTCGTACTCGTATGAATGTTTAGCGAATTCTAATTTGCCTGGTGACCTAATTTTTTCAACTATGAATAGTTTTTCGCTGCTTGTATTGCGTCGCATCCATTGAACATTCCTAATCCATGTGTGCCAGTTTTTTTTCGTGATATTTTGTATATATTGACGTATTACTGTAAGACTAAAAATATGTTGGTTTGCTTTCCACCATAGGTTTTTACCCTTTGGCTGTGCATGCTTGCGTATTAAACACCAACAAGCTTGTCATTTAGCGCTGATCACTTAGCAGCGACATGTCCCGGGCGGCAACTTCTGACCATATCATGCAAAACGTATTGGCCGCAGCATGCTACCGCGCATTGATTTTCATTGCACAAATCACCACACGGTATACAACATATTTATGTGGGACGAAAACATCAGGATGTCAGTGAATGTGAACATGCGACGGCCAACAGGTTATTCTACATTCTCCAACATTATTCTACATTATTCAACAGGCTAGTCCCGCTTTTCTTGCAGTTGAGCGCAATGTCACTGCATGGCTTTACCATAATGAACCATCATACACTCAAACGTCGATTGTAGAAATGTTTTAGGGGCGAAGCTCCTTTCGGCGTGGGTCTCTCCCTCCTCTGTAGAATATTGGCCGCGAGATCGACCTATAGGTACCAGCACCGTCGCCGCGTTAGTGTGGACAGGCGGTCGGCGGCGCATATACAAATGCACACAGCGGCGCTTCGTTGTGAGCGGTTTGAGCCTATTGTCGCCGAAGAAAATGCGTTTATTGCAGCTCACTGGTAATATATACGCTCTTCATTATTGAATCGATGCACGAAGATCATCCTATGTTACTATTACTAGTGAGAGAAGCGCAATCTGCCGATGAAAGGGATGCTCGCCCTGGATGGCAGTCTGCGCTTACGCACTACATGACGTTTTTTTGTGGTTTCCTCTGTACGTGTTTAGCTTGTGTTCAATGTACTACGCACTGCTGTAGCACGACTGAACTACTTAAGTGTATACTGCTTGTTAATTTGTATACCAGCCCATATTGCTGTGCAATGAGTTCAATAGCCCTGTTCGCGCGAATACGCATACGCAGGTAAGAGCTTTCATCGATTGATTACGTGCACGACACTGATGCAACAAAAGTCCGGTTATTTTATGGAATAAGTGTCTGTTTTTTCAAACTAATAATGTGTGCTGCCTTCCATCAATTTATAACAACCCCACACAAACACTCAAGATAATGTAAAAAAAGGATGAGGTTCTACGTGAAATTATACGACATAAATGTAAGTCACGCCATCGGAAATAACTTGCAACATCTCGGTTCTTCAAACCGTACCCAAATCTAAGCACACGGGTGGTTCTACATAAATTCCGCCCCAAGTTAAAATTGCGCGCGGATACTCCGTTTTGTCACTGCCGTGTCATTCCACTGTCTTTTTTTAGGGGACAGTTTGAGTAGCGAAGTGTCAGACTTCACTTAATAGAAATATTTCGCTGTAGCGGGGCCAGGACCGTACAATAAAAGGACGTCTTAAGCACAACTAAAACTCATCATGAACTACAGTGCCACAGTTATACACCTAACAACACCGCGAAAGTGCAGGAGCCTCGTTTTTCTTTACCACCGAGTCGCTAAAACGCTGCATTCACACACTATTTATTGCTCCTCATGTTTCGGACTATGCCAAGCGTACTTTAGGATGTGCTTGAACCAGGAAGCCGCACCAACACTGAAATTATTCTGGCGAACGAAGGGTACGACACCAATACACAGCCTTCTCGAAAGTCGCACTAACTGATCTTATTGCAATGCGCATGCAGCCGAGCAAGCCCATTTACTTCTTTACACCATGTTAGGTATAGTACGAGCAGTTAAACTCCCGCTAACATAACAGAAGAAACCGCCCTTTGAGAACGTACACGACGTAAGCGCACATGCAAACACGACGTGGCTAGCAGACGACGCAGGGAGCAATCCACACTAGGCGCGCTTCAGCCAGTAGCCGCCAGGCGGCGACTTCGCTCGATCTCGCGGCCAATAGTAGTAGTAGTAGTAGGTAGCCACTAGTTCTTGGAGTGTTCACTAGATGGCGCTGTCATAGCCACCTCTAGCTCTGAGAAGGATCGCTAGATGGCGCGGAGGCGCTTGCTGTGTAGCAGATGTGTGCTCTAGTTCACCCCCCTCCTCTCTCTCTCGCCTCGCGATGCCGAAAAGTTCTTGGAGTGTTTACTAGATGGCGCTGTCGTATTTCTCAGAAAGATCTCTAGATGGCGCGGAGGCGCTCGCTGCTTTGCAGATGCGTGCTCTAGTCCCACCCCCCTCTCTCGCCTCGCGACGCCGGCGCTCCGCGCTCGCTGTGTTGCAGATGCGTGCTCTATTCCCCCCCTCCCCCTCTCTCGCCTCGCGAGGCCGATGCTTGCAGAGTCTGCTGGCGAGTTTCTTGATTGAAAAAACCGACTGCTCGCGCTGCTCAACCGTTCACTGACCACCCCGTATATATAGGCACTAGATTTTGACCTCCAAGGTAGTGGCTGTGGGAGATTTCTCCTGTGCGTGAATAACCAATAAAGATTCACAGCGTACATGCAAAATTAAAGTGAGCTGCAACTCGCCATGACTCTCATCGACCCTTTAGTATAAACGCGCCCGATCTCACGTCATTGATGATGTACTGGGCAGAATTCACGGAAGATTCACATATAGCGCCTGTCATTGGCGGAAGGCAATCCTTCGATATAGTGCGGCGACGTACGCTAGGGCGACCGTTTTAATGAAGGGACCACGTAAACCAACAGTACAATGAAAGTTTGATGTTTAATATATACATGGTGTTTCTCAAATGTTTACTTGATCATATACTGGGCGAATTACTCGGAGTATTCACGGTTTACCGATGATTCCCTCCGGAGCTTCGCCCCACTCATCATCGTCCACCCTGTGGATAGGCTGTGGATTTTTCTGAATGAGTGCTAGTCCAGCTACCTATTCCTGCGTGAATGTTGGGTGTAATGAAAAAAAAATAGCCGGGCGTAGCTTTTAGATATGACGAGTAACATCATCAGGGGAACCTCGAATGGAAGGACCATGAACAGTGATGAAGAAAATAAAACGTTTACAGAAATCTAAGTCGACTCATGGCTGCTTCGCATATTACTCAGGGTTCCCTTTACGGGGAGATGGTGAGATTTTTTACTAGAGTGCGATGCCGCATAGTGGAGCTGGTTATGTTTAGCCAGTACTATGCTGCCTTCAGTATTGTGCGCGGCGAGAATTTGCACTATCGTTGAATATCGAATGTTCGATTCATTGTTACCGATAAATGCTATCCTAACAGGTCCTAAAGATGTGTCATATTATCTAGCTTGGCAAAGAAACAGGATGAGATTTACACTATATGCAGGATGTACGTCATATGTGAAATGACTGTAATTTCAATTTTGCCCTTTCTAATTTACAGAATAATATTTAAGTTAACCGCAGCAGCCAGCACTGAATATTCCGCTTCCTAGCACGCTTTCTTTCCAGGTCACCCTGTCAAAGATGTGCTGTTCGAAAACGTTGATTAAAAAAAACGCCAGGGCTGCACGAAACATGCAGGACAGTCACAGTGAAAGCTAGAGGAACGGCCTTTCTAGAGCCCATTGTAAACTCTCTTGGGGCAACTAATACAAGTACACTTGCAAGGTACCCACTGCGTCATAAATCCTCATAACTCATCATAATCGTCATAAATCATCATAACTGATACCGGGAAAAACCCACCATATCACTATTCATCAATATGCAGAGAAGCCAGGTACTCTCTACCCACCTGTAAAGTATTATGCGCACTTTGTTGATGTGGCTGTCAACGACGAAGAAATAAGGCTGAGTCCTTTGTAAGAGGTGGGAAGCTTTAAACCACACACTCGTTGCGCATTTCTCATTGTGTGACGCATGCCTGTTGTATTACTCTTATGTCACGCTATATTACATTTCTTAACGCGATTCCTTGGCCGACATCACGCCTGTATAGGTCTTTTTGCGACAGAATTTCAAGTACCAGCGTGGCTCTGAGGTAGAATGCTCGGCTGCCGCACAGAGGGCTTTGGTTCAAATCCCTCGCGATCTTCGATATTTTTTCTCGTTGTGAGTGACAGCGGTTACAGACGCCGGCAGTGGCGGCGGCGGTGGACAACTACACTCTCCAAATTGGCTGCTAAGACCTCGTAACCGCTTCCGCTGTAAAGTAAGAAATGCAAAAGGGATGAAATGAGTTAAGCTAAGAATCACATATTAAGGAGTGCACATTCGAATATGTCGTAAAAATGAAATTATATAAATAAATGCTTTTATTTAAGGGGAAAACCTTACATGCCTCATCAAACGCGAAAAGCATGAACACGAAACGTTGACCGCAGTTCAGCTGATTTATCGGTTGTCGACGCACCATATCTCCACATGGCAGACGCTTCAAACACGGCAGTGGTTACAAGACTGCGACAGCATGACGTCACAGACCTGAGGGCGCCGGGCATCTAAAATTGTCTGAAGCCTACAGGGGTTCGCTACAACCGCTTCAGGAGAGATTGATTGGGCGTCTACTGTATTGTCAGGCATTTCCTTTTATTCCTTGAATGCTGAACATGTTACAATTTAACTTACCACAAGCTCTTCACAATGTCTCAAAGAACAGCTTTCCAGTCTCAGAGTTTGACATTCGGCAACATTTCATTTTTTTTTTCAATTTTCTCTGGGCGTGCGCAACATTTCCGGGACTGAAAATCAGGTAGCTGGCGCACAGCCTTGGATCAACGATGTGCCAGCTTATCCTGTGGATTTGCTCGCCGTAACCAGCGCCCTTCAAAACGGTCACGTGCTGTGCCAGTTGCCTGTAGACCGCTCCAGTGTACAGAAGTTCCGCTTCCCTCTCATGCAAAACACATCACAGGCAACTCCTCACCCGATCGTGCCCCTTCGATTTCGGATGCGAGTAATATCACCTACTGTAGAGATTAAATGACGCCAGCATCAGAGCGACATAGTACAACGAGTTTACCATGAGCTTGTTAGTTTAGCGAAACTTCACCGAAAATTTTCGAATTGAGGCAAACAACTGCATCGTCTCACTCCTCAGGCAAGCCTGAAGGAAAAGCGGAGCTGGGCTGCTTTTCGTGGCATACCAGCCAAGCCTAGGCTATTCGTAGCCAGTTCAGCCAAGATATTGCCATATGACAATAGAGAGGGGCGGTTGAGCCTGGGAAAGCAAAGTTGAGCTATTTCTTTCTTTCTTTATTTTCTTCTTTATATATTTCTTTTTTTTTCTCTATATGTTTTCTCGTTCTCTCGCCCATAGCAACGCAATCATATGGTTTCCATAAATGATAATTCTGCTAGCGTGCCTGGACAGCCGAGTGGTTACGATGCTTGCCTTCGGACCGTGCGTACCCGGGTTTGGACCCAGCCCCGCCAAGCAATTTTATTTCGTTTTATTTATTTTTTCTCCTCTTCCTCTCCACTTCCCTTTTTCAGTCATCGTCCTTTCCTTCCTCCGAGGCGTTGCTAGGGGACTCATGGTGAAGTCATCGCTCTGCGAGGTTTTCCTGCTCACACCGAATGGCCTAAACTCGCATTAAACAGCCTCGCTGTTAAAAGCTTACCAGAGTGTCAAGCCGATAAAGCGACCACACGAACACGCACAACAGTGCAGCTCTTCGTGCCCCTGATAGCCGTTTGGACCATGTGCGTTTAGACTTAGTGGGACATCTTCCTCAGTGACAACAGTTTATTCCACTCTTCACGTGTGCCGAACGTTAATCAGTATGTTCTGGGGTGACCCCTCTGCAAGACCTAATGGCTGAAAGAGGGATGGCAGCATTTATTGCGACGTAGTTGTTGTACAACCGTCCCCTCTGCATTGCTGCTGACTGAAGACGTAGTTCCAAAGGTCACTTTTCTGCCCTGGCACGACTGCTCGGCACACACCTCCATAGACTTCTTCTACCACCCATAGAGCAACGGCATGTTCAAGCGCTTCCAGTGATAAGTGAAGGCGTCATTGACAACCACACTCTAGTACTACGGGGGTATCGCAGAACTTTCACGGATGGCGTTCAAGTCATCGCAGCCGAAATTTTCTTCATCTCACAGATTCGTATCACAGGCACATTTTTAGGCACCCAGGAAAAAAACGCCAAGCCTGCGTGGAAACCGCAGCACTGTTACAGTGCGGTCCTTGAGATTGAGATTCCTTGCCCGAGATGACGGTTGTACAGGGTGTTTTGGGAAAGGCGTTTCAGGCACCAGCGTGGCTCTGTGGTAGAATACTAGGCACTACGCAGAGGGCTCGGGTTTAAATCCCGTTCGATTGTGTATGCTTTTTCTCATTTAATTTATTTTTTCATATTTCACTCGATAGCGCTTACGGACACTAGCGGCGGCGCCGGTGCACAGCTACGCCATTATTGTTGTGATCTGATAAGAGATTTCCTTGTAATAAACCACCGGCACCATCGCAGCAGTTATATAATCTGAATTGCTGACTCGACTTAGCTTCGAGAACGTCCCTGTCACCCGCCGACAGCCAGGGTTTAGTTTGCCATGTACACGGTCACGCACGCCATTTTGCTATGCCACTCCATCGAGCCACCATTGCCTCTTTCCAAAGGCAGCTCCTTTAGTGTGGTTTCGCGTTTGTTCAAAAGTTTGATATTTGGCGTTAATGGCAAATAATAGACCGTGTTGTGGGACTGCATCTAACTCTTTTGGTCCTGAGCTCAGCATTACAGGTGGCAGCCTTTTGTAGCGATTGTCAAACACTCCCTTCTCTCTCTCTCTCTTTCTCTCTCATCTCCCAAGAGTCCAGTACGTTTCATTATCACCATGGTGGACCTGCATTTCCTTTACCATTTAAGGGTCAGTTCTCTTAGTTCTCGGTGGACGAGTTCTTCGTCGCAGACAGTTTCTTCCCTTTCTCAATTCGGTGTCCTAATAGTTCACCCCGATTCCCTTCCTCTCTCCGTCAATGCTCCTTTGCATTTTTTTTTCTGCACTTCATGAAACTGTTCTTACTGGTGAATGAACGTCAATCTACTTTTAAATTTATTTTGGTTGTGAAATCCAAGTTATTTCACACGCATCTACTAATCCGACATACGAAAAGACAAGTCGAACACCGTTCAACTCCTTTCGCAGGGATTGTATGCATAAGATACGTGCTTCTGACTAACACATGAAAAAAAATTAGTTGCTTAGCTCTACTATGCCAGGATATAAGTAGGGTGAGCTAAGGTTCAGCTCGTTATTCTTAGCTTTCCTGGTTGTCTAGAATTAGCCTGATTATCATTGAGCACTGCTGCTTCAATGACACACACACGGTGTGCCCATTGTGTGACACATGTAAATTTCATTCTCGCTTAGCGTGATTTCTTTATTGCCACAAAGACGGATTGGTGGTCAGTGTAGTAACACACTGCGTTCTCAATGGCGCCAACACCCGGCGCAGCGTCAGACGGCCACTGCGCAACGAAGGCGCACAGCTGGGCGCGCGCCGGCGCCAGTACGTCTCCCGCGGCTATGACGTCACTCCTCTTGAATGCGCAGATCGGCCAGCTGTGCGCCGTGTGCCGTCACTGCTCCTCGCGCATGCGCAGCGTGGCTCTCGGACTGTCACGCGAAACTGTTCTAGAGGAAAAGCTCCCCATAGGGCCCACGCATCGAAACCTATAACCGCAAGGGTTCCGTCACGATGGAACAAAACAAACGTTGCCAGGTTCTTGAACGCTCGATACATTTGACAGTAGTAGACGGTCGCTCTATTTGACGGCAGTAATCGGTTTTAATCGACCAACCTAAGACAGCTACGCGCTGTGGGCGCTATGTCAGGGAACAACTGCTGTTTTTGATGCGTAAAGCCGCGTGTTAGTGTTGCGTTGTCTGTACAACTGGCCCGATTGATAACAGTGAAAATTTCCACCTGTTTGTGCATAATTTTTACTATGCACGCCCTACCAACAATGCATAGCGAGTGCAGTTTCTCTGTTCTCTGGCACAAGGGTCACTCGACGGATTCGCAGCTCGAAAGCAAATATTCTAGGCCTTGGGCGCGGTGCTTCGACTTCAAATGACGAGGCACCTGTATCCACATTCTTTTTCAGCCCATTGCTACCGTACTTCAGCCCAGAGAGACAATATAAAGCAGAAAAATGTCGATTGCAGCATGCAGTGGCGAATGTGAGTGAGATATCACCCGAAAGCTTCAATAAAAACCAATGTTACACGTCACACGAAGTTTCACCGCCAGTAATTTGCCTCAAAAAACTTCGGGTGCGCCTAGTTGGTACATAACTTTCAGTGCTTGTCGCATCTCTTGTGTGCCGTCTGTCCTGGTTTGCACTGGTGTTTTGAGCTTTACAGGAACAAGGCTGTCACATGAAGTCGAGTTGTTGATACGTGGATACAGAAAACGCACACATGGGGACACTGGCAGCTACGATATGCAGGACGTAAACGAAGCTTCAAGGGCTTTAATACGAAGCGCAAACCGGCGCAATCAGCCGCGAGTGCACTATGGAGTATTGTTTAGGGTCGAGGCACCCTAGTATTGTTGATATGGTGGCGCCATCTAGTAAACCAGCCCACAAACGCTTTTTTTGGCGCACAATAGATTACATAAATAGCCGTTGTATTTTTTCGTAAAATTATCCTAATTTAATTTTCGTAAAAGGTTTTGACTTGTGCAGATGCTTCTTTAGGATTGATATGGCGAGTATTGTGAGTGTTTTGTAACGCTAATTTTCATGCATCTTTAAATTAAGGTGATGGCAACAATGACAACGTTCCAAGATGTCAGCGTCTGTGTCGTTAGTGGCCTCGCGGCCCAGCTTTTTCTCTAGAGACAGAATATTAACTCTTTGGCTTACGCTACAAACTCCTTCAACAGGGAGTGCCGCTGTAGTAAACATTTCAAGTGGGCTTGTCTTCGCAAGGCAGGAACTCGTTTACGCATTGCTGCCTCAACGAAGACAAGTCCACTTCTCGAACTGTCAGCTCCAGCGACATCCGGCTGTGTTCAAGGATTTCTCGTGACTTCGAGCCTCCCTTTTCCCCCGAACTTCTGCCTTGTTTGGACCACTGCCAATCACATTTACCGAGAATATAGAATGAATGGAGCAATCTGCCTGCGTCCGTTGTTAGCATGAGTAATCTTATTATATTTAAAATTGAATCAGCTAACCAGACCTAGCCTGGAACCTTGTTTTTAATACTGTATCTTCTGACCCTGTGATCGTGTGAATAAGAACGATACTTAAAAAATGTGTACACTGCGCTGCCCATCCTAAGTAGGCTAGTGCAAAAGCGTGTATCGTGAAGTGTAATTGGTAAACTAAGATTACATATTGAAAGTGTTGTGTAAGCTAGCTTTACTATATATAATGTAAAGACTATGTGAATAATGCTGCATGTGGATTTTGTTGCCAGTATAAATACTATATTTGAAAATGTGCACGTATTGAGCTGCCACCCTTAATTTGTACATAGCAGAAGTGTTACATTATAAACTTTACTTATGAAGCTAACACATTTAAGTTGTTATTCGTCATGTTCCTTTTTTTCAAACTGTTGCTTTTCCCATTATTTATGTAGCGTCTACCCTGTGCAATGTATTTTTACTTTGAGAGTACTGTAAATAAGTAAACAAATAGTACACTGTAAGCCACATTAGACCAATATGGGTGTAATTTGGTGTCTATAACTCACACCCCTACACCCCAAAAAATAGGTGTACCAAGCAGGACTACACCTATACAGTGGGTGTAATTTCAAACACACTAACATTTTTGTTGGGTGCAAAAGCACATTACACCCAAACGAGAAAAAGGGTGTTAGGGTGTAAAACCACATTGCAACCCAACAAAAGAAAGGTGTAAGGTGTAAAAGCACGCTACATCCGACCAAAAAAAGGGCGTCAGGTGTTTATGCATAATTACGCCCAAACACCCAGGCAAAAATTTCCATAATTCAAGTAGCTCCCCCTCCCAGTTGGCTCTCATTGAAAAGCTAGAAAGCTTACCCTTTATCTCGTCCTTTCAAGGGCGCATGACCTTCTATAATGGCTCTTGCCACAGCGGGAAAATCCTAGCCCCAGCACTGCTTTTACGGTGCATATGAAGCATAGCATATATGGCCCTCACATACACAGAGCACTGCACGGGCCCGGAACTCGTTCAAGTTTACTCGCCCAAGCCCGGCCCGGTGATTCAATGCGCGACCCGGGCCCGGCCCGAACCCGAGAAAAAATTTCGGCTACCCGGCGCTGCCCGTCCCGACGCTAGATCAGGACCAACAGCGGCACGAGCTAGTAACATAGGTGGTGTTGCCAGAACACATAATCTACAACAAAGTGTTAAGTAGCAAATATCTACCCTTTGATGGCGAATTTTTCGCTAACAATTCTATTTTAACCTACGATAATTTCGTGTAAAAAGGAACTCACGGTAGAAACAGTTGAGTTATTGCCTGTCCACTGTATAATCATGGATTTCAATGTTGACACCTATGGAAAATTATTCGCTACTGAAATTGTGCAATTTTATTCACAGAGAAGTTGTTGAATAGTAGTGGGCTTCTTATTTAAAGTACATTGTGCATTGAAATTTGATGATTTATTGAATGTGCACGTACAGTAGGTTTTAATAGTGGTTGAGTAGGTTTTAATAGTGACATACAAGTGACTACCTCAGTACGAACAATGCCTACTGAGGCACGTGCCTCAGTACTACTGAGGTATGTGCCTAAGTAGGCATTGTTCAAAACATGTGATATAGAACCTCTTGAAGAATGCCTACTAAGACAGGTGGTTACAACATGTATTGCAATTCCCCATTGTATGCTTGGGGTTCATATGCGCTTTTCGTAACTGGAATAAAATGTGCTTGGTGTCTTTTTGTGGGTTTATATGAGCAGCAACCTGTCTGTACATGTGCAGTGCTGATGTATCCTTGCATAAAGAACTATAGGAGGCCTGCTCATTTCGAGTGTTACTCTGGAAGACTGTGCCAACTCATTCTGGATGGGAAACAGCAAGCTATAAGTGCACAAAAAGCAAATAATAACTTCAGCTGAATTGCAACAGCAATAACTTTTTATCGCCTGCCATAATGCTTTCGTTCTTCAAAGCGTGCGTGAACCTTAAAACAAGGTAATTGGGCGGGAAATGAAATACCAGGACACGGGCACATGTCAACTGAATGACACACATACAGACACTGGGACAAGCGAACTCTTTTATAGGTTCTGTGACCTTTAGTTTTATTTCAAGAGCCCAAGGAAAAGAACAAAACGCAAATGTGTAGACATCTGTCTTTATGCAAAAAAACTGCAAATAACTCCCCCATCAGACATGAAAGCGATAACTTGTTTGGTGCAGCACTTGTTTCAAAATATAAATGGTGAATCCCACCTGCAAAAAAATGAGAAAAGGAAATGCTATAATAGAGAGAGAGAAGGAGTGTAGAAAAGGCAGGGAGGCTAACTAGAATATGCGTCCGTGCATAGAAGAGGACGGTGCGAACAGGCGAAAACTCGTTAACATTGTACGGCTCCAAAGGAACGAACATGCTGCAATTAACCAGGCTGAAGGGGCACGCTGGAGAACGAAAACATTGAAGGTGCGCGTCGAAACACTCAAGGCAAAGTAACGTCACATTACTAGAAAGACGCCCAACATCTGTTCCTAAAACACGACTATAAACACTCACAAACTAGCACATTTGAAACTATTCCAAAATAGTGCAAATAGCGCAAAGTAGCTTTGCAGAGTCAGAATAGTAGTTCAGGCGCTTGAACGTAAGCGTTAATGCATACCTTGAAACAAGCTCTAAGAAGCGCGGCCAATAAAAGCCAGTATGTTCGAAAGTGAGCGGAAATCGCAACATTCATTTATATTAGGACAGTGTAATCATGCATGCCGCAAAAATTACGCAGTGACGTAGTTCTCAAACATGTCGCGCATGTAACCCGTGATGCAACCAAACACGCATTTTCATTTTTCATGGTTTTGTGTAAGGAATCCGCAAATACAAGCAATGGTAAACGCACATCAAGGTGATCGCGTCCGTCCCTCCATCTGAGCAGAAATGACGGTGTGAGTCTCGCACCCAAACTGAGACGTCCATTTCTCCACAGGAAATGTTACGGGACTATAGGCCTAACACCCCAGGCAGCACAGCACATTGGTCCAATATTGTTTATACGTTGGCAAACGATGGCCCAATGATGGCCCATACAAACCACTATAAAACCAATGTTGGCAAGCCAGCCTACAAGGATGCCAATAATGGTCCATCTTTGCCAGCCAACATACAATATTGGTCGTGCCATTCTTTGAGGTTGGCAACAACGGTCCATGGTTGCCGATGTACATACAATATTGGCAGAACCAGGCCGTATGGATGGCAATATTGGGCCAGCTTATCCGTTTGTAAAACAATATTGGTTAAGTAATGGGAGTAGATCGGATATATTGTCCAGTCAATCTGACTGGTTAAACAATATTGGACGGCCAATGCTACGCGCCGGACAATATTGTCCAGACTTACACGTTGTCGCTCCATTGTCTTAAACACTGGCAAGCATATGCATGATATATCGGCAAGAATGTTTTTTTTTTCCCTTTTACCATCACTGAGTGAAGGTTAGCCGGAATCGAGCCACCACCTGCGCATGCACGCTAATATGAAAATCACTGTGTCCGGCATCCAGCGCACCTCAAAGAAGATTTCTGGTTACTTATCACATTGCTTTATTCTACAAATATTCTACAAAAGCCCCGCGTTACACGGCGGCGAAGGCATCACGCCGTCCAACTGGTAGGCTGCCCCGGACTCGAGAACAGCCGTCCAACGGGCCCGCGACGCAAAAAAGACTTGGTATTTCTGTTCCGACGTGGGAGCGGCCCGGTCGAGTCCTAATCCGAAACGTGCTCTGAACCCATTTCTTATTACGTATAACAACGCGATTGTAGATGACGGCCCCGCATTTCTGAAAGCCAGCGGCCGTTTCGGCCGTCCGCGAGTGCCGTTTTCGCTCCTTTGCATCGCATATTTGCGGCGCTTCGCGCTCGGCGCGTTCCGAGGTTCGTCCGAATTAACCCGGTTGCGCCCCAATATGACCGAATTAACGAGAGTTCGGTGCCATTAAAGAATAAACATGCTTGGCGGGACCAGAGAACACGTTATAATTGTCTGATTTTCCGAAATAATGATTGTGGAATTAACGAGCTTTTACTGTATAAATATGGCAAAAACAGTCCATTGCTGTCAGTCAACAAACAAAACTGGAAATTCCATTCTATAAGAAAGGGAACATTGGCGCACACAGGGTCTAGATTTTTAAGTTGGCATTTAGTGTGGCACAAAATATATCAAACAGTTGGACAAAATTTGTTTTAGAGATGTTGAGCAATGTAAAATAAGTACCAAGTTTTCAAGTGAGTTTCGCGCTGCTGGAAATACATCTATGAGAAAGGAAACACAACACAACATCTCACTTTGCAATGCTTGTTAAAAGTTAATTGTGTGATACAGCCAGCGTACACAACGCAACTGTATAAAAAAAAAACCCTGCCTTTACATTGATTGAAGCTATAGAATTCTAGTCTGCTTCGCAATGGGCCTCTTCGCAATGGGCCTCTGGGCCTTTAGCGCACGCGCACCGAAATTTTTCTGACGGCTTTATTAGCGGCGAACAATCAAAACATTTCATGTCACTTCAACCACACCACGTATTTTTGTGTTTGCTACACGACTGGTTGGATTACAGGATTGTAACTTCTTTGTGTGCGTGCTACAACGACGTGCTGTCCAAGACTACAGTATCGCCCGCGGAATCTCCAGATGAGCGATGAGTTATGTTTGCACTCTCAACGCTTCACGCAACCAGACGTGTTCACTTCGAACAAATGTTCTCGGTGATCGGGAGGCCGGAGAAGCAGCGCGACGCCATGTTTTGCTCAGGAATTTTACATCCTCTCCTCCCGGCAGTTGCGCGGGGGTGGCTGGTCATAAAACACTTGTCACTTGACGGCTGCTCCGCCCACGACGGTTCAAACGTGGCTCCGGGCTTTCAATGCCTTAGAAAACGAGAGGGTGGGGGGTGAGGAGATCGCGGGAGACGACGGCACCTCGGAAGATGCGTACGCGTTTCGGCCCCTTCTGGCCGGCGGCTATTCTATAGTGGTGGTTACTTTCCCTCGTTCGGGCTCCAAGCATCGGCGGGCGCCGCGCGCGCGCCCCTCAGTATTCAGTCAAGAGTCATCGGGAAAAAACGAAGTCGGATATCGAGACAGGATGCCGCGATTCTATGGATACGGAGATTCGACGACGATGCCACAGTGAGAAGGCAGCTGTCCTGTTCTTCATCGGACTTGATTGTTTTGACTTTTGAAGAGCGATCCGCAGATGAGCGCCGATGTGTCCTGACAAATCGCAAACTTTCCGCCGGATTTTTGTGTACGTATAGCGTTCAGTAAGTCGTTTCGTTCCTTAGTCGCATGTTACTTTCCGTGTTTTTCGTACGTGAAATATGTGCTGCGTTTATTAACGTATACATTACCGCGTACTTTCTCTAAAATTGTTACTTTGTGAATACCCATGTGGTGGGCTTTGCTGTGCGCGTCGAAGCAGGTTAGTTAAGTCCTCGCCCTTAGCGATGTTTCAGCATTTGCGTTTGTTGTTTTGTTCTTTTATCGCGTTGTCGTGCGCCAGCTAAATATCCGTTTTTGATTTGCCCTTCGCCGCTCGTTTCGCGCAAAGAAATGATGGATCTGTAACACACAAATTTTCCTGAGTTTTGAAGTTGTTGCAGTCTTTCGAGCTCTTGCCGCAGTTACCTTTTAATTAACAAATAGGCTATGAACATTCCGGTAGTTCAAGATGGTTATAGATTTCATCTGTGTCGAATGTCTGTTCGCATGTAGATGTTCATTTATTTCATTTTGCATTACGCTTCGCTTTTCACTCATTTCCTTTTGAACCTTCGGTGAACTGACAACTTAAATAAGCGCTAACAGGGAGGCTGTGTGTGTTTGTGAGTGGTCCCGTTTCCGCGATTTCTAATATAAGAGCGTTATTCAAGGTAATTAGTGTAGGTTCTGTGCAAGCGGTCAGCAGAACAAAGCGTGAAATGCGAAATTATTTTCAATACTTGCAGTATCTTTGCCATATGTATACATGCAGAATAAAGTTGTGTGTACTCTCAGCTTTTCTACGCTGATTATCCCTGCTGCTTGCCAAAAAGCAAAAGCGTGGGCAACATGCATTTATTTACGTGCACAAAAATCTACCTCATGTTAAACTACACATTCAGTGAAAAATGTCGTAAAGATGTTGACATAGCCAACAGAAAGGCTGGCATGAACCAGTGTGAAACGCTGAAAAAGAAAGAACGATGGTGCAGCCAACGATAAAGGCTGGCAAAAAACATTGGAGCTGCCAATGTTTATACAATGTTGGCGATACGTACGACGGACAATATTGGTTACAGCCATCCTTGCCATTATTGGCGATATGTTGGACGGACAATGTTGGCTCCAGCCATCCTTGCCATTATTGGAAAGTCATTGGCATCCAATATTGGACCAATGCACATTTAGGTGTAGCAAACCCCCAAAAGCCAACGCAGGACCAATATTTCTGCCAATGTTTACCAACGTTGTTCCGAGATTGGTCCAATGCCGGCGTGCTGCCTGGGACAAGTCCGCGTATAACAGCCACTAACAGTCACTGCAGAGGAACGTAGTACTTGCACGCAGGTACACGAGTGCTGAACATGCCGCGAAGTAGCTTCTTCACAGCTGCGTTCATAGTTTCCGTGAACTATGAACGAATATTTTCCGTTCATAGTTTCCGTGAACTCGCAAAGCACGAAACAAAGCGAGAGGAGACGAGCGCGTAGAGCGCGACCGGCACGTCCGAATTCTCGACTGACGGCACGTCCGCGTACTCGACTGACGTCACACAGCGGCGCGGATGGATACACTGGATGCAGCTCCAGCGCTACGATGACCGTCACAAAGTTAGGCGGTAATCGCTGTTATTACGTTTCGGAAAGCTTGCTAGTTAACGACCTTGGCACTCTGTATGCTCACTGACGCAATGCAACACATTTAATATCTTTTTGGCGTTATTTTCTTTTTCGCGATAAGACATGGCTCGCAAGCTCGAGTTCAAGCGTTCAAGTTTCAACGTTTTTTTACATGGAGTAAACGGCGCGGTGGCGCATGTTTGTTAACAGCAGCAGTATTAATAAAATAAAATGAAAAGGGAAGATAGTCGCGGATACATCACGTTCCTCTGATAGCTGGTTGCGATGAGGATTGAGATACACGGTCTAGTCGACATCACGTACAGACAGGCGTTGTGTTACGCGTCGAGACGCCGTGGGCCCCACTATCCATAGGTAGATACTTATACGTCGTGGCCGCGATAGCGTTAAAAAGCCGTTTCGCGGAAATTCCGGTGTCAGCGGCGGCTTCTTTGGTTGCGAGCGAAAAAAATTCACTATCTCCCACTAAAGGGAACCATGTGGGGATGCGAAGGAGCCAATGGGTCGACTTAAAGTTTCGTTTATCACGGGCACCATGCACGATGTTATCGTGTCCTTGCATGTGGAGCACATCATGAATTCACTATAGTTGTTGCTATTACTCGTCGCGAACTCTCGTTGGAGCACACCACGCGGGTTCATCGCGCGTCTGCAGAATCTGGTTTCCCGGCGCCATCACGTGATTGTTGAGAGAGTGTAAGGGGGAGGAGGCACAGCGTCTTACCCAGCTCCTTACAAAGGCCCGAACGCGCTTGTGAGCGTCGGAACTTGCAAGCCCAAGGTGTGTTTACATTCACACGCCTCCGCACCCGCACGTAACATAAACTCTGTGCCGCGAACCTTATTTTGTGTATCATTTCCTACACTGTGCTTTTGTGTATGCGTGAGACAATCTCTGGTGTACGCCTTCCCTCTTCCCTCTTTCCTTCCCCTCTCGCGGTAGCGGCCCGCGCTCCCGTGCCGCCGCAGCTCAGCAGACGGAGAATAAACAACAATACCACACGGACGTCTCGTCTCGCAGTCAGTCAATACACCGCATGCTCTCTACAATGGTGACCCGGTTTTCTTAAACGCACAAAAGTAGCGTAGAGCCACGCCTTTCACGACTGACAAAGATAGGACGCCAACGCGCAGAACTTCTAAAATGGAACATCTTCAAGTCCAGACACCCAGCCCCAGCCAAACGACTCCAGAGACTGATGCATCCAGTGAGGCCGTCTCCGCCGTCACTGCCCGTCTTCCACCATACTGGAAACGCAACCCTGCCGTGCGGTCCTTAGAAGTGGAATCCCAATTCCAGCTGTCAAGGATCACCTCGCCACACTGGCAATTCCACCACGTAGTCAGCGCGCTCCCGTCAACAGCTGCAGAAGAAGTAGCCGACATACTCACCTCGTTCCGCAACAACCCGCCACCAAGACCATACGAACAGCTCAAGGAAGCCCTACTAGAAAGGACCACTGCGTCGGAGAGAACCAGAATGCAGCAGCTATTCCGCAGAGGAACTCGGTGACCAACGGCCAAGCCAGCCCTTGCGACGAATGACGCAGCTCCTCGGCAGTAATGGGACAACTATGAACAATGCAGTGCTACGTGAACATTTTCTCCAGTGACTGCCGTCCCAGGTCCAAATGGTGCTTGCTACAGCCACAGCCATGGATTTCACATCACTGGCTGCGCTAGCCGATAAAGTTATAGAGCTGGCGACAGCAAACCTCCCAATCGCCTCCATCAGCACGCCCACGCAATCACTACCGTCGACCTCTCCTGTCACAACTCCTCAGCCACCTAACCCGGCACCCATTGCCGTTGACCCCTCCGAAGTTGAGCGCCTTTGTACTCGGCTGGAACAACTCATCACGGCAGCAAATTAACCAGAGCCATCCTCATATCGTGAGCGCCAACGTCATCGTTCTTCCACGCCCAATCGGCGCAGACAACGAGAGCGAAGTGAGTCAGCAAGTCCACATATGTGCTATTACCATCGCCGCTTCGGTGAAATGCCCGCCACTGCCTCTTGCCATGCACTTGGTCGGAAAACCCGTCGGCCGAACACTAGCGGCGACAAGCGGTCAGCGCCAAGAAGAATGTCGCCTTTTCCGCATCATCCACCGAACTAAGGGACATAACTTTTTTAGTGACACCGGAGCCCAAGTGAGGTCCTCCCAGCCATAAAAGCCGAACGCGCCTCCACTGTACTGTTCCACCCCAATGCTGTCAACGGAACACACATTCGCGTGTACAGGCAACGTTCTGTAACACTCGACTTGGGGCTTCGAAGAATCTTCCGGTGGGTGTTCTTGGTCGCTGATGTTGGTTCTGCCATAATTGGTGCTGACTTTTCAAACCAACATGGACTCCTCGTCGATGTCAAGAGAAAGTGCTTGATAGACTCTGCAACTAACATCTTCATCCAAGGCATCGCAATGCGCGCAACTACGGATGTAGCACTCTCATGTACCACAGTTGCGAAAGAGCCATTTGCAGCCCTCATATCACAGTTTCCTCAGCTGACATCACCACCGGACTAGACTCAACCGGTCTCCCATGACGTTCGGCACCACATTGTCACGTCAGGACCACCTGCATTCTCTCGCCCGCGGCGCTTAGCTGTAGACAAACTCAAAGTGGCCCGTTCGGAATTCGAACATATGCTGGAACTCGGCATCATCAGACCCTCCTCCAGTAGCTGGGCATCTCCTCTCCATCTTGTTCCCAAGAAATCCGGAGATTGGAGGCCATGCGGGGACTACCCGTACTTAAACACCAAGACAGTTCCGGACCGCTACCCCCTCGCCAACATACAAGACTTCACTTCATCTCTACACGGTACAACCATCTATTCAAAAATTGATCTTGTCCGTGCCTATCACCATATTCCCGTAGCAGATGAAGACATTCCTTAAACAGCAATCACAACACCATTCGGACTATTTGAATTCGTAAGAATGCCATTCGGACTTCGCAATGCGGCGCAGACCTCCCAGCGTTTCATCGATTCTGTTGTGCGAGGACTGCCTTTCGTATTTGCATACGTTGATGACATCCTAGTCTCAAGTTGTTCCCCCAAAGAACACTTGCACCAGCTGCGCCAACTTTTCCAGCGTCTCTCCGCAAACGGCGTAGCCATCAACACAGAAAAGAGCCCATTCGGACAACAAAGCCTCGAATTCCTTGGTCATCACTTGGAGATCAACGGCATCCGCCCACTTCCTCACAAAGTCCAAACCATCATCGAGTTTCCCAAACCAACGTCAACCACAAAGCTCCGCCAGTTTCTCGACCTCGTAAACTTTTACCGCCGCTTTATCAGAAACAGCGCCATGCTGCTGGAACCCCTAGACCGCATGCTCTGCGGCAAACACTCAGTGAAAGCACTACAATGGAATGCTGCTGCGGATGACGCATTTGATGCTATCAAGCGCGCCTTAGCCGAGGCCACTCTACTCGCCCCCACACAACCAAATTGTCCGCTGGCATTCATGACTGATTCATGGCGAGAAGTTCATGGTCGAAAATGCTGTAACGCGTTTCGGCAGGTTTTAGGTTCTGAGTGAAGAAGCCTAGTGGGCACCACGAGTCTTGCTGAAATTGCTGCAGGACGGCACCAACAGCGCCCGAAGAAGCATCGGTGATCAGCCGCATGGGTGCATTTGGTAGCGGATGCACGAGCGTTGTCGCCTTTGCGAGAGCAGTTTTAGCTTCCTCGAACGCCGCATCAGCTGCAGTTGTCCACTCAAGAGGAGCTGACGGTGATTTGGTTGACTTGAGCATTTCGGTGAGTGGCAGAAGAATCCGGGCCGCATTAGGTAGGAAAGGACGGTGAAAGTTCAGCAGTCCAAGAAACTCGCGCAGCTTGCGAAGTGATGTTGGACGAGGAAAATCGCGCACGGCTTGAACTTTGCTTTCCAAAGGCTGGGCTCCTTCAGGTGTGACAAAGTGGCCAAGAAATTCGATGCTGATTGCGCCAAAGACACACTTCGCTGTGCTAATGGTCAAGCCATGTTCCTGGAGTTTTGAGAAAAGCAATCGCAGATGATCGGCGTGCTGTTCAGGTGAAGAACTTGCCACAAGGATGTCATCGAGGTAGGCGACGACGAAGTGTAAGCCGCGTATTACCTCATTGATGAATCGTTGGAATGTTTGGGCGGCGTTCCTCAACCCGAATGGCATGCGGACGTACTCAAAAAAACGCCAGGCCTGCGCTGAAACCGCAGCACAGTCACAGCGAAAGCTGGAAGAGCGGCGTTTCTAGAGCCCGTTAAGCTCTCTTGGGGCTACCATACAAGTACACTAGAAAGGTACCACTACGCCATAAATCACAATTTTTGTGAAGTTAGGAAGCACCTACTAAGCCATTATTCGTCATTCCGCGGAGAAGTGAGGCACCAGCGACATGTCTGTGAGGCATTATGTGCACTTTGTTGACGCGACGACTGATGACGATGAAGAATTATGGCTCAGCCCTTTGTAATGGGTTGGAATGTTTAAACGGGCCACCAGTTATGTAATTTGCATTGGGTGACGCCCAGTCGCTATTTCCCTCCCCCGTCATGCTGTAAACATACGTTGACGTGGGAGAGAGACGGGGGGGGGGTCGAAGAACTTTACTGAGACCCCGAGGAAATGGATCATGCGCTTATCGGCTTCCTTGGCAACCAATACAGGCGCATTTGCGAGGAACCCACTACACTATAAATCAGTGTAATTTTACTGAGACCCCGAGGAAGTGAGTCATGCGCTTATGGGCTTCCTTGGCAACCTATACAAGTGCACTTGCGAGGAACCCACTACGCTATAAATCATTGTAATTCTTGAGAACTAGGGCCGCAGGCACTGTGCCATTTTTCGTCATTCTACGGAGAGCGTTGGCACCTGCTACACGCATGTAAGGCATTATGCGAACTTTGTTGATGCTGTGCCTGATGACGATGAAGAATTATGGCAATAGTAATAATAATATCTGGGGTTTAACGTCCCAAAACCACGATATGATTATTAGAGACACCGTAGTGGAGGGCTCCGGAAATTTCGACCACCTGGGGTTCTTTAACGTGCACTTAAATCTAAGCACACGGGCCTCAAACATTTTCGCCTCCATCGAAAGTGCAGCCGCCGCGGCCGGGATTCGATCCCGCGACCTTCGGGTCAGCAGTCCAGCGCCATAACCACTAGACCACCGTGGCGGGGCGAAGAAATTATGGCAGAGTCCTTTGTAATGGGTTGGAAGCATTCAACAACCTACTCGTTGCGCAATTCGCATTGTGTGACGCCTGGTTACAGAATTCGAGTTGTGCGACGCTTGGTGCTTATTTTACTCTTCTACCACGCTATATTGCATATGCTAATGTGGTTCCTTCCCGACATGAAGCCTGTATAGGACCTTTTTGCAAAGCAGTTTCAAGCACCGGTATAGCTCAGAGGTTGAATTCTGGGCTCCCATGCAGATGGCCCAGGTTCGAACCTCGTTCCATCCTTGAATGTTTTTCTTATTTCGTTTTTTTTTTATTTCGAGCGATACTGGTTACGGACTCCGGCGGCGGCGGCGAACAACTACGGCGCCAAAAACGGCCGGTGAAATGATCTCAAACAGCTTTCGCTGCAAAAGTCCAAAAGGTGTTGCAATGGCGGTCTTTGGTATATCCGATGGCTCGACAGGAATGTGGTGGTAAGCTTTGACCAGATCGATCTTGGTGAAGAGTGCCGTTCCAGCTAGTGTGGCAGCAAAATCATGAATGTGGGGAAGCGGATATCGATCAGGGACAGTGCACCCGTTTAATGAACGATAATCGCCACAGGGGCGCCAGTAACCTGGATCACGCTTCGGTACCATGTGCAGGGCGGATGACCAGCTGCGTGACGATGGGCGAATGATGCCCAGCTGCACATATGTTCAAACTCCCTGCGTGCCGTGGCAAGGCGATCACCAGCAAGATGTTGTGGCTTGCTGAATACTGGATGTCCAGTTGTGACAATGTGGTTCGTGACGGTGTGCCGCACCGGTAGTTCCAAATTGTTCGGTTTTTGCGAGTTCTGGATAATCAGACAAAATTGCAGCAAACGAGCTCGCTTCGAAGTTGGGAGCCGTTTGCACAGGAGCCGACACAGGCGCGAGGATGCCCTACACGTGCAAGCTGGTAGTGCAGTCCACAAGGCGACGAGAGCGGATGTCTACGTTCAGGCCGAAGTTCTTAAGAAAGTCCGCTCCAAGTATGGCGAAGCGCACATCAGCGACGATGAATATCCACCGAAATGTGCGGCGCAATCCCAAGTCGATGGTTAGGGAGCGCTGTCCAAACGTGGCGATTGCGGAACTGTTCACAGCTTGTAGTAATGCAGTTCTCTCAACGCGTTGCCGATCGAGACGTGAGGCAGGAATAACGCTCGCCTCAGCGTCCGTGCCTACCAGGAAACGACGTCCTGTGATCTTGTCTTATAGGTAGAACAGACCGCTGCGTGTCGCTGTGGCGTCACGCAGTCACTCGCCGCCATTAGCGACTCGCGTTTTTGTTTTCCTGCCAGCGACAGGGTGCCCGGCATTTCATAGCGCTGGCGCCAAAACGGGCGTGATACCAGCAGTAGCCGTCACGGTTGTTAGTTGAACGAGAGCGCGAGGAGGAGCGTGAATCGCAGCGATGGAGGCAGCGAGCTGGTCCACTTTCTCTTCGAGGTGAGAGTGGCGTGCTTCGGTGTCGGGTGTCATGGCGGTGGCTGACGCTGACGCAACAGTGGGGCCGGCGGGGGAGTAATCGTAAACACGGTCGGCGAGCTCCGCTAGCTTCTCTAAGGGTATCTCACCAGCAGCAGCCAAGACAGAAACTAGGTTTTGGGCCAGGCGTTGCAAAAACAACGCGCGAAGCAGCGGGCTTTCGGAGAATTGCGTGCTGTTGCCGTGTAGCTAGCGCATTCGGTGCAGCAGCTGCGATGGTCGTCTGTCTCCGAGCTCTTCGGCGTTGAGGAGTTGCTGTAGGCGGCTGCGCTCCGAAACCGGTTTGCGCGTCAGAACAATGGCTTTGAAATGTTCGTATGGCTTGGATGGGTGTGGCACGCTCAAGACGCCGTCAAAGTCGTCTGCAACCTCGGAGGGCAGCGTGGAGAGGACATTGCAAGTACTTCACGCGTTGTGAAATGATGCTGCGCAAGTCGAATAAAGCTTCCACTTGAGTGAACCATACTGCTGGGTTCTTCGTCCAAAATGGCGGCAGCTGCACCTGCACATCGGAAACGGCTTCCATGTCCGCGGTGAGGGCTCGTTCCTCGTTTCCCACGGTTGACTGCGGTTGCTGAGGTTGTGTGCCGTTGTCCGCTGTCGTGCTCGTGTTAGTAGCCATCACGTCCGGGTCACCAAGCTATAGGGAACACGATATACGTTGTCTATAGACAGACAGGCATAGGCGAGCAGCGAAATGCACGTCAGCACACGGTGGTCGCTGGAGAGAGAACATGATCTTTATTTCGCGCGTGTTGCGCCACGCGGTGCGGGCGCTGTAAGGGGGTGCGCACTGAGCGCACCGCTCGGAGTTCGTGTCGCTGTAAGCGGGAGCGAGGGCGTGCCGCTACAAGGTGCACGTTAAAAAGCCCCAGGTGTCTCAAAATGAGCCCTCCACAACGGACTGCCTTATAATTATATTTATGTTTTCGTGCGTAAAACCCCAGTAATTGATTAATTAAGCCTTCTTTGTGCATTCAGCTGCAGTACAGTTTCTGCGCACTACTGTGTACTAGGAGGTTACACTTACCTGCGTTGCTTCTGTTACTAAAGCAGGAAGTCAGCAATGCATTGTTGCCGCATGAAGAGTTATGTTGTGGGTTATTCGGTCAGAGCTCATTAGAACGGACAGACATGAAAAATCACGTTCAGGTGATTGAACTGGAGTGTAGAAGACTTGCATATACTCTTTCATCAATCACCCAGTGGAACACCTTATGTGCTGATGCTGTATCATTGATTCGTTTCTGCAGCGTCATGTTGGTTCATGTACTCTCTATGTCGTCGCTTTGCTGTGGTCGAATAAACGGTGATTATTTTTTTTTCACGTTTATGCACTATGAATGTGAGTACTGTCTGCCGTAGAATAGTAGATCGGCAGTATATAGCCAAATAAATGCAGAAATTTCATCCCAGAAATGTCCAACTGCCACGGGCGACACCTATAGGTCAATTCACTGCGTGAATTGACCCATAGGTGTAAAATTCAAAGAACACCCATGGGTGTTGTAAAACGAACATACTCCCATTCTACACCCAAAAATAAAAATGGGTGTGCGAAGAGTGTGGAAAGAAGACATTACACCCTTTGGCATAATATTAACAGAAAAATGTGGTGTACGATAGGTGTTTTACCTCAAAAATACCTATACGGGTGTGAAACGGTTTGCAGTGTAGTACAGAACATTATGGTTAATTAAACTTAGAGCTACCGCGTTCATTTCTGATAGCGTGCGCGTAACGGTATATTAGTTTCGTAGGGTTTAATAGTTAATTTCTTCCAGGGACATTTCTTTTGGTCCCAGCGATGACCAATTTTAGCATAACATGCTTATGGCCCAACAATTATGTCTACACTTTACATATTAAAATACAAATGTAATGATGTCTGTACCACTGAAAATCAGAATGAAATTTTATTGAAAGTATTGTTCTGTGGACTTTCTTTAAATAATGGTGTTCAAGCTTCCATATGTACGCTGCAATGCTTTTGACGCTGTATAGTTTCCGTAACCAAAACGTTTATTTGCTCACTGATGAAAAACATACGCGGCAATTCATTCATTCCCGTCACCATTGTTTCGATACAGTGGAGATGTCGTAGGATCTCAAGCAGATTTGGATTTTTTTGATGCTCCATTAAGACATTTTTTGTCAAAAACATCAACAGTCTCAACGTTGTAGGCGCACAGAAGATCGAAAATGAACTGGCAACATTTTGGTGGCTTTGTTATACGAGATTCTGTAAGCCACATGGAGCAGCGAAGCCATGGACGCTGAGCGCTTTCTGTGGAGTAAACCAGCAAATAAATGTAATGAGTATAGCTATGGTCAAAAACCGCGAGTTGACAATTTCCTGCCGTTCACTAAGACTGGCAGGGTTTCAGCCAAAGTAGTCAGTTGCCATACCTAAATGTGCGTTCTGCAATTATGCGCAAATAATAAGCAATGACATTCACTTCACAACTAAGCACATAATCGTCAACAAGGTTAAAATCCAGTGTTAACAACGTATAGAGGTTCAGACATGTACCAAATATAATTGAGGCGCTTAACGAAACAAAAATATTGCGATAGATACGAGAAACGGTGCGGAAGGGGTCTCCGGAATCACAGTTCCATGGGTAGCACTACAGTTTACCTTCTCTAAGAACTCCTAGTGAACTTTCATTCTACGCCTTCTATTGAATAGTACATTTAAGCGAACCTGTGCTTTTTTGTAGCGCTTTCAGCCTTTTTTTATTTCCGCTGCGCTTTTTCTTCGTTCATTAGTTATTAGGACTAGCGATGATTCTTTTTTAACACGGAAGTGTTTTATGCCGGGGTCCGCCAAGACATTCATGACGTATTTCAGTCACAGAAGTGCGTCAGCAAAATGAATGTCATCACATGGCAAAGAAAAAAAGACTATAAAAAAGTTCCGTTGATGGGAGTCGAACCCATTACCTCTGCGTCCGCGACGATGGTTGGCGGGTGTTTAGCCCACTGAACTACCGCCAAACACATCACGGAGGCTACATGATCGCGCCTTTTATCTTTCACACTTTTTACTCAGAGTGCTCTTCGATGGATGAATGAATGCTATGGGCACCCCCTTTATAACGGGGAGGTGACATCTGTGGCACCAGGCACAAAAAAAAAAACGCGCCGTTGCTGCATTTGTCCCATTCGGCGCGTTTCCAATACAAGTTTAATTTCGTCAACGCTTCAACACACCGTGAGGTGGTGGCTTTCACCAAAGCCACGCTCATAGCATCCATCCATATAAAACAATAGCTCTCCGACACTAGCCTGGCTGTCTCACCTCGTTCCCCGCTCGCCCTGTGAGATGTAACGGGCAAGCTATTGGCCTCGAGATCTTGGAGTGGCGCCCTCTCGCGTGTGACGTCAGAGCGGGGGCTCCGCTCTCAACCGCTCTGCAGCAGCCGCTGCTCCTGTATGCGGATCGTCTGCTTCAGGCGGGAACATTGTCGAACGAACAGCCTCGCGACGGTCAACTAACGACTACAACGAATGTTTTCGAGTGTAATCTTGAACTTGTTTTAGTTGCGGCCCAATTGGCAGGGCCAAGAAATCCCCCGGATGGCCGACGAGTGCGCCGATGCCACCGACCGCATTGCTGGTAAGAAAGTGAAACCATGTGTGAGTGTTCTCGCTCGTTATCGTGTTTCCGCCGTACGATACTAATTAGTTTGGGTGTTTCTTTCGATATTTCAGTATGCGTGCCGTTCTCCAGCATCTACAAGTATGTAGATAAAGCTTATGAAAGGTCGCGGTGCTTCATGGAGGGCGAGGCGGTGTACGACGCAGGCCACGTTGTTGAATGCGCGGTCGAGGCCGCCAACGGAGATCGCACCACCGTCGCAGCTCTCGTCCTAGAAACAAGTGCGCAAGTGCCGCCTTGTTGCACGGCCTCCTGTCAATGACCATGATCGCAGTTTGTCCCGTAATGTTGGTTCAGTGAGAACGATATTACGTCGTAGTTCATATTAATAATACCGCACAGGGACGTCGCGTGGGTATTAGAATACAAAAAATAGTTAATCGCTGATTATGCCATGCACAGGGCCACAGAGATTAACGTGGCAAAGGCAAGCTTGGTCCAGTTTCACGCCACGCAGCCTAACGAAAAGCTTAAAGAGCTCCGCTTTTAAAATTGTCTGCACTGCCTCAGGTGAAAACTTTTAGAGAATGTGCACTACACAGCAGCAACAGGTGCTTTCCTTTATACGTAAGTAAAATACGTATGTACACCAACCGAATGCAGCCGTAGCCTCAGATATCTTGCGGCGCTCAGCTGAGCTCACGAGGCGCGCTTACGTGCTAGGCGATTCGGAGGCCGCTTCATCGGCTCCTTGTCTAGGGGCCTTCGCGGTAGGTTATGTGACGGCACCGCACCTGGTGTAAGTCGCCTATGCTTATAGCCTGCGTGCAATAAACGGCTTAAGTATTGGCGAGGCGCTTAAACGCGGTCACAAGCTTACCTAAGAGTGGCGCGTACGGTGGGTAGCAGAAGTCACTGTCCGCGAAGTGATTGCTACACACGATCGATGAAGGCGTGGGGCGCATTCCCATTCTTAGCTTGACGATCCACTCCTTCCTCAGCTTCGGGTCCTTAGAGTAGTTGTAAAAGCTAACGCCTTTTTCACGAGCGGACGAAGTACACTGAGGCACAGAGCAGTACTTCACCATTGCGCAGCACTCGCCGCGGAGACATGCGGCCGCAGTTCTAAGAAGCAAAGAGCTGTAGTTCTAAATGAATGTTAAAAGCCAGGGGCGTAGCCAAGGAAGGGGGGGGGGGTTGGGGGGTTCAAACCCTTCCGAAAATTTTCAGTTTTGCTTGCGTACATATACACGAACACACACAAACGCACGCACGAACATACATAAAGTATGGTGCCCCCCCCCCCCCCCGAAAAAATATTTCTGGCTACGCCCCTGTTAAAGGCAGTCCCGTGGCTGTTCGAACAGCGTCAGTAGCCACAATACTCAAGATAACCAATTGAACTACATTTTTGTTGAGATTTACCACAGCGGTGGTTTCAACATGGCGCTGGGCCTACGTAGCAGACGAAAGCGCGCGAATCCCCGCTCTGACGTCATGCAGGCGCCGTTCGCAGCGCCGCCATCGGTCGCACACCAGGCCAATAGGGAATACACGACGTGTGTAGCGTTTCTCTTCGCATTTCACAACGCTTTGAAGGAGTGCATATCTAGAATCAGTTTTTTGTTGTGTGCTTGTTGATGCCACCTTTGCGCGGGATTCACCATATGCGGTGTCCACGTATATGTTAAGAACTTCAGATACCTCAAGAGTTAAAGGGCCCGTAAACAGGATGCGACTTTTTTTTACACCCCACAAACAAGTTAGCTAGTTCATACAGTAGACCGTGGCGATCACGTTTTCCGAATATTACAGAGCTGCGCGCCGCGCAGACCCTTCATTTCGAAAAACAATTCCCGCGCTTCTTTCCTACGCCTGACCAGTCCTCCTCGTACGCGCAGTGACGCTAACTCGGCGCGGCGAGTTTACGTAGCACTGAGGTCGTCGATTGGTCTGAGCCAGGTTAACGTCAGTTCCTGTTACCCCCCACCACTACGAAACTGTGCCTTGTTTCTTGGCCCTGCGGTGATGCGGTTTCGGCCACACAGTAACGCAGTTGTCATGCGTATGTTCCCTGCACTGCATGGCACCTGCACGCAGTTTGCCTTCGACATGAGCAACACGTGGCGGACGCGTTGTTCAGTTGTCGGCTGCAAATCCAGCGGAGAAAGGGGAATCTCCAGTTGCTCGGACGTGTCGCCCTTGCGGCAAGCGGGGTTCTCAACGCTTTTCTCTCGCGCGCCTTCGTCGTCTTGGAAAGCAAGCACGCATTCCTGCTACATTGTGAACTGTCACAAAGGTTCCAAAATACCGAAAAGCCGAAAACTGCCCGTCAAGTTGTGGAGCACGTGCGACAATGTAAACAATAAACAGCCAGGAGCTCCAGCAAGCGGAAGTACATTGCGACTGATCCCACTCGCCGATGACGTCAATTGCTGACGTTGTGTCACGTTGCCGAAGTGGCCGGAGTCACGACGACGAGGTACGCCTTCCCCTCCTTGTGGCGGAGAAGGGTGGCGACGCCGCGCAAAAATTTGAAACCAGCTGAAACGGATGTTCTAACCCCTGTAACTTCCTTATTAAAGCACGTATTCGCAAAATTATTGCGGCAGCATGTTCACATAGCAAAAGTGCGCATATTTCACTTCATTACAATTTTTGGACCTCGGGGTTGTTTACTGGCCCTTTAAATCATGATCATGGGCGTTAGTCGTCGGTACCAAAGTGTGCCACAAGGCGTCAACGTGAGTGCGATGCGTCCACATTAAACAGTGCGATATCAGCCAGACAACACTAGACATTGTACAGGCTTTCATATACCAATGCACTACAAATAATAAACTACTTCTGTGACGATATGTTTCACTTTCGTGTTACACCGATTCTTATGACGGAGGGACCAGCCATCTTTTCTGTTAGTGTTGCTCTACTATCGTTCTCCTTGTTTGTGCCAGTGCTTCTGTTCGCAAGGCGCTGCCCGTGGTCGGAGACACGCTCACCGATTTGCTCTCTCACCTTTCTAGTAAGGCTAGCAGCTAGCTCCTTTAGCATCCAGCTTGACGTACGTCAGCAAAACATTGCTCTAAGGAAACGCGGCTGCTGCAGCGAACGAAGCGACCTCCGTACAGTCTATCGCTTCAACGCAAAGTGAGCGATGAGAACACAGCAAGTACAAATGTATGATTCGTATGCTATTCTATGTCAAGACAGTGGGCGCGTGACCGCGCCCGGTCGTTCAAAGTACTGAGTCCCAGCCGCACTCCAGCAGTGCCCCCTCCCTCTTTCCGGTACCCTCATACTCTTGGTACTCTCTTTCCGGTACCCTCATGAACCCTTCGCACGTCGGAAAACCGCCGGCGCGTTTCCTCTCTGCTTGAGCCACCATCGTGAGCTACCCTCGCAAGTTGCTGCTTGCAGGCAGAGCATACAACGCGCGGGGTGATGTAATCGCCCATAGATATTCTACGAAAGCGGCGACACCGACGCCAACGGCAAAAATGCGCCGAGTGTCCATATAATTGCCATCGCAATAACATCTACAGGTTGTCCCATATAACTTGAGCCAAGACTTTGAAAATGAAAGGCACTTCAGAGGCAAATTGGACCGAACGTATACTACTCGCACTAGCCTAGAGATACTCAGGCTATTTTTTATTTTCCAGTAAAATAATTAGTTCATTATTTTCAAATATTAACTTTTTAATTATTGGTTGAAAACCCAAAATATGGACACTGAGCTGTAGAGCACTTTTGGAAACCACGGACTGAATTGTTGCCTGTACGATACGTCTCACGGTGTTATTTTTTCCGCGTTGTAAAGAAAGCCCGCCAAATTTGAAAAGAGGCCACGTGACGGACAGCGATTGCACTGCTATAGTGCTGCTCTCAAGCGTGCAACCGGTGAACGAGGTCGCCTGCGGCTGCCAAGGGGAAGCGACAGGGTGCTTTCAAAGTGGCCGATGTTTGGGCGTCCGTCTTTCGTTGAATGACGGTGCAAATGCACGCTGCTGGCCGAGCGCTACCGCGGTGATAAAGCGGTCACGACTGCGAGGAAAAAAAACAGCAGTTTGATTCTGATTCAGCAGATAGGGCGAAACGCGACAGAACGATGAAAGGCCTCGACGGCTGCTGCAATTTCGCAGTTTGAACAAAAAGAGACCCCACAAAGCGTCTGCGTCGTGCAAACCATTCCTGACGAGTTCATCCTTCAGGTGCTCCTCAGACACCCGTAACCCTTCGTGTTCTGGACAGCAAAGTTACATTGTTTTAATCTGTGTAAGCAGCTGACATGCCGTACTCGAATGAGCCTCGAGCGCATATGGTTCTGGCCCTACGTGCATCACGCGGACACACAAGGCAGGCATTAAGCTGTTTCAACGCTGACATCCAGGTACGCGGCCTAGCCTAATGACCATTGTTCGTACATATGTTCGAACGCTGACAGAGAATGGAACATTTACCACGAAACGGCACAGATCTTCAGTTTTGGGCGAGGAAGTGGAGAGGGATATCCTGTCCAAGTTTTCTGCAGAACTGTCAGTAGTGTGGGTGCTGAAGCTGGTGTCTCGAAATCTTCGGTGTGGAGAATACTAAACAAGATACAACTTCATCCCTACCACGCGCTGCTCCACCTAGCATTGGAGCCTCGCGACTTCCAGAACCGCACAGACATTGCAAACTGGATCCTAATCAACACAGAAGACCCAGGCAGCGTTAACAAGGTCCTTTGGACCAACGAAGCTAACTTCTCGCGCAATGCTCAAGTGATCATCCACAACGCTTACTATTGTAGTGACAAGAACCCTCACTGGGTTTGGCAGGCGCGTCACCAATATCAGTGGTCTTTCAACGTGTCGTGTGGCATTTACAGTGGTACTATCATCGGACCTATCTTCTTCGACAGCACACTTACAGACGAACGATATGTGAACGGTATCTTCGATGGACCACTTCAAAGTTTTCTGTACGAAGTTCCACTGGCTGGGATTAAAAATATCTGGTTTCAGCATGTTGGAGCTCCTGCGCACAGAAGCAGCAAAGCGTGCAGTTGGCTGGATGAAGTTTTCCCGCAGCAGTGGATAGGGCGGCACGGGGCCCATTGCTTGGCCAGCAAGGTCTGCAGATTTAAACCCCATTTATTTTTTTTTCTTTGGGGGTTCGTCAAGCGTCAGGTATACCAGGCACCAACCACAACATCAGGTAATCTAAAAGAAAAAATCAGACAAGTTTGCGACTACTGTCCCAATAATCATGGTCAAGAACCTCACGGAAAGTCTGATAAAGAGATGCCAGAGTTGTATTGCAGCAGATGGCGGCCTCTTTGAACATGTTTTGTAATCGCGGCTTAATTTTAGGAGCACCGATCACTGAAAAAAAAAGTCTCCTCATGCCGTTCGCCTGCTCACCGCCACCCGTGACTAGCTTCACGTCGTCGCCTCCTTTTACGCATCTCAAGTTCAAAAGCGACAATAAAGCTATTTTCTAGTTTTTTTTATCCGTCTTGGACGCTTACCTCGGCAGCGTTAGACCAGCAGCGTTCACTTGCACCGTCATTCAACGAAAGACAGACGCCCAAACATCGGCCACTTTTAAAGCACCCTGTCACTGCCCAGTGGCAGCCGCAGGCGACCTCGTTCACCGGTTGTGCTCTTGAGAGCAGCACTATAGCAGTGCGCTTGCGGTCCGTCACGTGGCCTCTTTTCAAATTTCGCGGACGTTCTTTCAACGCGGTAAAAATAACACCGCGAGACGTATCGTACAAATAAAACAATACAGTGTGTGATTTCTAAAAGTGCTCCACAGCTCAGTGTCCATATTTCGAGTTTTCAGCCGATAATTAAAAAGTTAAGTAATTCAAAATAATTAACTACTTAGTTTAGGGGAAAATCAAAAATAGCCTGAGTATCTATAGGCTAGTGCGAGTAGTATACGTTCGGTTCAATTTGCCTCTGAAGTGCCTTTCATTTTCAAAGTATTGGCTTAAGTTATGTGGGACAACCTGTATATGTAAAGTGTAAGTGGGTTTATTAGCCTTAGTTTTGTTTTAGTTTTTTTTTAAGAATCCCATGCGGTGGTGCTGCCAACATTTACACTCATTGTCAAATTTCTGGTATTTTACTGCACATTTGGTGTTCCTTTTTCTGGCAATTTGAGCTACTGAAGCTTGTTTTTTTTAAAAAAAAAAAGACCAATACAGCTGTAACAAGTGATACAAAAATTGAGAACCCACTAGCTACACATGCAACTCGAAACCGGGTCTTTTAAAGGGGCGGGGCATTCTACCTCTGCACCAGAATGGTTTATTTTTTTATTGTCCTTTGCAACACTTTGGTAAAGCCACGCGTCTCTCTTATGCGACAACCCACTGCAGGCTACCGATCGCAGCGGCATCAGCGGCTTTACCCTCTTTTGGCTTCACTTTCGGCCATTCCGAGCACTTCCCTTTGCTAGTACACGCAATTTGTGCTTAGTTTGGCGCATTGTCGGGCCAGCAAAGCTTCGCTCACTTTTGTTAAGTGGTTTTGCGCGTATCTTCAGTAGGTTGTTTATCACAGAATCTGTGGTTAAACTCACAGAATCTGTGGATAACCGTTCGTGTTACTACAGATTGTTTTCGCTGGCGCACGGCCGGCGTACCGTCGCCCTTGCTGATGGAGAATGCACCACGCCAAAAGAAGAAACGCGGCGCTGTGTAAAGCTGTTCAAAGTGATCCGTTCACGGCTGCTGTCTCGCTGAAGTGGTTTTCTTTGGTTTGGCAACGTGAGTTTTTTAACTATTGTGCTAGTGTGCTCCTGAGCCATTGTATCATATTTTTTATCTCCAAAATATTTCGCTGTCTATTGCAAATACAGCAAATGTACACCATTAGGCTTCTTAGCCTCTTAGTTTACTTTTTGTGTATTTGCAATAGCAAGCTTGCTGCTCAAATCCTTCTTGTTCATCCTGCTTTCCTCTCCCATGCGATTATTAGCGAGCCGTAAAGATGCAAACAAAAATCCCGTAGTTATCAAAAGAAAGTAAGAGAGCAGCACTTTCAAAAAATATGACCTTTCACGCTATGTGGCGAAAATGAGCAATGTCGCAACCGCTTCTGGTTGTGACGTCATATTTTATTTTAATTTTTCCTTGCTGTTAGTTGTCCTCACCATAAGTAGATGGCGACGGTGGCAACGAGCCGCTCAGCTTCTTAACACATGGGCTTCTTAACACATATACATTGCAGCACAATCGTCCACCGCAGCGGCAGAAAACGGACACGGGAAACGAAAAACACAGCACGGCGCTTCATGTGGTCTCTTCGTCCATTAGCGTAGCTAATATGTGAAATCAACCGAATCAAATGTTCGAATTCTACCTTCGCAGCTTACTGGATGCTTTTTTACAGGTACTTCGTCCACACCTTAGTTTCTAGACGTGGGCTATTTTTTTCGCCCTCTACACAGGTCCGTGTTGTTGGAGGACAGAGCAAAGCGGCCGATGCTGTGAAGAGGGAATGGAGTCTCTTCCTCGGCAGTCGTCACAAAGTCGCTGCTGTGGCGCTGCATGTCCGATTCGAAACAGCAACCCACGAGGCTTGCATGGGCCTCATCGCGCAATGCTGCCAAACGAAATGTGCGTGCGTGCCTATGGGGGTGAATGAACGCTGGACATTATATAGTGGCGAGTGCTTGGGTCAGTCGCTCCGCTGTTTGCGTTTCATTTAATATCGATAGTACATTCGCGGACACCGGTGCTGCCATCTCATCGATCAAAGAGCACCGCTTATCAATGTAGTTTACCGCTGCTTTCTCATCAACTACTTGCCTCATATTTGCAAGACATCGAGACACCACTGAACTAAGATCTACATAAGGTTTGGTTTTATTGTCTGTAGATATGCCGAGTAGCACATCTGTAAGGGGCCTATTGGAGGCTGGAATCCTTCTCGATCCCGGCAGGCACCGCGTCTACTTGCTTACCGGGCCAGTGGGTCACGTCGGGCTGGGGCATTTAGGTTCAAGATGCGCTGTCTCTAGTCGATAAGAATATGTACCGCAACTTCGTCTACACCAAGCCACCCTCCACGTTTCACCTTAAATCATCGACGAGCACATCGAATAATTCTTGCTTTGCGAAATATACTTCAGTCTTACCTGTTTTTAAAGTTTTGGCCAAAATAAGGCAATTAGCGTCACTAAAAAGTACAAGGAATGTGTAGTTCAGGGTGGCAGACATAGCAATCTTTGTCCCGTCAGTGAGGTTCATGATAACAAATTCTTTGTCTGAAAAAAAAGTGAGGTGCTTAGCTTTTGCAAAAAATATCTTCTTGTTTCCTTTCTACCCATATTCGGGAAAGGGTACGCCAAGTATTTGTTGTTAACATAAACAGTAAAAGCAAATCTACATAAACAACAAAACATAGAAATAAGAAAATTAAGAAACAACAGACTACACAATACAATAAACTACAAACGAATAAAAGTAAGAGTGAGAAATTCATTTTCGCCGTAAGAGGCAAGCAATGTATGCGATTGCAAGAAATTGAAATGTCACACGAAGAGCTGCAAGTAGCTCGGAACTTGCTGTGGGCTTCTCTAGCCCAAATGGCGCACAAAAAGAACACACACAGTGCGAGCGCAAACAAACTACTGTCACAGTTCGACACTTGCAGCGCGCTGCTCAAACACCAAACACGACGCATGAAAAGAACGCACAGGTATACACATAACGAATGCGAACTAACAACGGTCACAGTTGTTACTTCAACTAGCCCCTACTTTCACTGAGCCCAAGAGAAGCCCCTACTCATGGGCTCTCGCGCTCGCGTTGTCGCAAGACCCAAAAATTGAAAACTAGCGTGGGCCGCCAGCGAGACGACGCAAGCGCTGCACGAGCAACGACGCAGCATGTCCCACGTCTCGCATAATTTTAATTTCGTCCCGTGTGGCGTTGCGCGCTTTTGACCCAACGCCGCCTGCATTTGATCCAACTCTCGAACGCTGGGGCTCCTCCGAACCCAAGAACTTCCTACCCAACGCAGCTACTAGTTGGACGGCGGCTTAAGAGTACCCCCTTCGCGCCATCTCGTGTGACAGTAAAAAAGCAGAAACACCTCCGAGCTTTGCGTGCCACCAGCGGTGAATGGTGTAGGCTATATAAATAGGTCGCCCCGCCACGGTGGTCTAGTGGTTATGGCGCTCGACTGCTGACCCGAAGGTCGCGGGATCGAATCCCCGCCGCGGCGGCTGCATTTTCGATGGAGGCGAAAATGTTTGAGGCTCGTGTACTTAGATTTAGGTGCACGTTAAAGAACCCCAGGTGGTCGAAATTTCCGGAGCCCTCCACTACGGCATCTCTCATAATCAAATCGTGGTTTTGGGACGTTATACCCCAGATAATATTATTATTATTATTTTATAAATAGGTCGCCGTTAGCATTCTGGAGGACGTATGGCACGTGGCACAGTTGTCTAACGCGGCCTGTTGTGGTGCGATGGGTCGGAGGTTCAATCCACGGTCGCGCACTTCAGAATGTATTTATGAGGTATATATATATATATATATATATATATATATATATATATATGTGTATATATATATATATGTATATATACATACCTCATAAATAAATTTTGAAGTGCGCGACCGTGGATTGAAGCTCCGACCCATCGCACCAAACAGGCCGCGTTAGACAACTGTGCCACGTGCCATACGAGCGCGCTTCTACAGGGGGTGAGCTGCTATCCTTTCTTCGCATGTCATTCCGATTTCTAGCGTTCGGATTCATTGCTTCGCCCTTGCGGTGAAACTAACGTTCTACATTGCTATGAGAGCGCATAGGCAACACCACTGAACTGTAACAAGCACTAGGAAAGGTTACTTGACAGTTAGCCAACATTATTACGTAAAACCAACATTACCCAACACTAGCCAATAGCAAGTGAACGTTAGCCTGTGCTCTTTCTTTCTCTGCGCGGCATACTTAGATATACATGGCTAGATACAAATTTAAAAGTTTAAGTTTACATATATGGCTACAGTTTAAACAACCGGGATAAGCTGTTTTCACCTTATGGAGCAAATAAATAAGAACCACCCATGCTCGTAGAGATTATACTTACTTTCGTGGTAAACTTTAAGAAATGTTTGCCAGTTTTCCTCTCCTTCTTCTTTTGTAAGAGAAATATTTGTGGACCTGTAATCACTGAGAGGGAAAAATGTATTATGCATTTAACGGTGTAACCCCAATAAATGCAACATTCAAAATACTGAAATAAACATAATGCTTGCCCTTTTTAGCAAATGACATTAGTTTAAACAAATATGTAAAGCTTGACTGTGGCGCGAGGGGCTTTTGTGTAAACAAGCAAGACAGTGTAGCTCTGCTTAGCAATGCGCTGTTCCCTTACTATCGACAAATATATTTGGCGTCCTACTAGTTACACGGCTGAAAACAATTTAGAGCAGGAAGTAAACATTTGGTTCGGCGTTAGGCTATAGAGCGCCATAAATGAGACATGGAACACGACACGGCAAGCATCGCTATATAAATCATTTGAAACACTGGTGCACCGGCGCCGGCTCGGTACGGCGTACACAAAACACTATTAGACACAAAGTTGTATATGGCTAGGCGAAACGAAAAACCATTCACCAGTGCACGTTAAAGAACCCCAGGTGCTCGAAATTTCCGGAGCCCTCCACTACGGCGTCTCTCATAATCATATCGTGGTTTTGGGACGTTAAACCCCAGATATTATTATTGTGATATGTTTCGACAATGGTCTCCTTTGGCTGCGCCGTTAATTATGTCGTTCTCTACGTCGCACCCAAGCGCACGCCATTGGCTTCTCTTCAGTGACGTCGTCTCTCCGTCGGATCGAAGGATACGCGGCATGACAGGCGGATGCTTGGCGGAAGCGGCGAGGACGCGGCAGTGCCGGCAGAGTAGCGTCAACATGGCATTGACGCAACGCGTTCGTCGCTGGGACCAACACCTGCTTTCGGTGGGAGTTTCTCGAGCGGCACTTCGGCTGCGGCTGCGACGTCTGCGACCGCCTGTGGTTCGACAACTACCTGTATACGATCGACGGGAACTGGTCCCAACAACAACGGAACAATGCCATGGAGGTACTGACGCGGTAGTTCCCCAGCTGCTCCCGAGGTCGGCCACGTTCCGGGTCTGTAGGGCATGCAAGGAATCGCTAATTACAGGCAGTGTGCCAAATTTAAGCCCCGTTAACGGCTAATTTTACCCACCGATGCCTTTACATTTGCCCAGGCTCAACGTCGTCGAGGAACATCTAGTGGCCCCGCGTCTGCCCAAACACGGTCCATTGCTGGCAGGAACGCGAGAAGGAGGTATTCGAAATGGCAACTCAACGTGGCAAGCCGACGGTATTTCCAACTTTGGATGCCCCTGAAGTTCATTGGAACCGCCTAATTGAGCTGCTCGAACGCATCAGGGTACACGGCGACGACACGCAACACTGGTTCGTGCAGGCGATGGCATTCCTTGAACGCGTCGAAGTTTGTAAAACAACTTGTTGTTGGGCTAGTTGGTACATCATTTCCAAAAACTTAATTAGAGCGCAACCAGACGACACATTCACACAAACACACACACACATGCACGTGGTTGATGCCTGGGTGTGTGGGTGTTTGTGTGAATGTGTCGTGTGGTTGCGCTCAAATTAGGTTTTTGGAAGCGTCGAAGTTTGAAACATTGATCCTCAGGCATGTGCGATATATGTCAACAACCTCTTCGACGTCATCCTCAACATGCTCAAAGACCGGCGCATTTCGCCATTCAAACCATACTAATAATTGAGAAAGGCTTCCGTACAACGTCCGGATTAACCCACTGCTAAACACCGGGGCCGCACGCTTCAGCTTCGCTGGTTAACCAGATGTACGGGGTGCTTGTGCGGGGATTTTTAAAGACGATAGTCTTTCTTGGGACACTTGAAGGCAGACATTTTGATCTATCTATCTATCTATCTATCTATCTATCTATCTATCTATCTATCTATCTATCTATCTATCTATCTATCTATCTATCTATCTATCTATCTATCTGTCTGTCTGTCTGCCTGTCCGTCTGTCTGTATGTCTGTCTGTCACTAGATATGAATCGCTCAGGAACGAGCCGGATCTTTTAAGCGGCTCTTTTAAAAGAACGAGTGATCCGCGGTTCTGTAAAAGTGAGCGGAGGTTCTTTGGGAGACGGCTCTCTGAGCCGAATGAGCCAACTGAGTGACGGCGGCGCCGGTTCTCCGGTGTTCTTTCGCTCACTGAGCCGCAGCGGGGGCCGTTCTTTCACGCTCCCTTAAAGGCGGTTCTCTCTCGCTCACTCAGCGGTAGTTCGATCTCGCTCAGTGAGCCGTGCTGAATCGTTGTTTGAACCGACTGAACCGCTCCATTTGAGTTGAACCGCTCCGTGATTCAACCGCTCCGTGAGAGAGGTACGCTAGGTTTTACAGTGAAAGCTGTTATGAGATCATTTCACCGGCCGTTTTTAGCGCCGTAGTTGTCCGCCGTCGCCGCTGCCGCCGCCGCTGCCGCCGCCGCTGCCGCCGCTGCTGCCGCCGCCGCCGCCGGTGTCCGTAACCACTATCGCTCGAAATAAGAAAAAAAACGAAATAAGAAAAAAATTACAGGATGGAACGAGGTTCGAACCTGGGCCCTCTGCGTGGGAGCCCAGTATTCAACCTCTGAGCCATGCCGGTGCTTCTAACTGCGTTGCAAAAAGACCCTATACAGTCTTCATGTCGGGACGGAACCACATTACCATATGTAATGTAGCGTGGTAGAAGAGTAAAATAACAACCAAGTATCACACAATGCGAATTCTGTAACCAGGCGTCACAGACTGCGAATTGCGCAACGAGTGAGTTGTTGAATGCTTCCAACCCATTACAGAGAGCTGTGCCATAATTCTTCATCTTCATTAGCCACAGCATCAACAAAGTGCGCATAATGCCTTACAGGTGTTTAGGAGATACTACTGTTCTGCGCAGAATGACGAAAAATTGCGTAGTGGCTGCTTCCTTCCTTCAAAAAAATTATGAATTATAGTGTAGTGGGTTCCGCGCAAGTGCACTTCTATTGGTTGCCAAGGAAGCCCATAAGGCTCCCATGATCCATTTCATCAGGGTAAAGTTAATTCCCTTTCTCTATCTCTTTCTCACGTTAGCGTATGTTATAAAGTGTGGTGGGAGAATGAAACGACGACCGGGCGTCACACAGTGCGAAGTACGTAACTAGTTGGTCATTTAAAGCTTCCAACCCATTACAAAAGACTCAGTCACAATTCTTCATCGTCATCAGTCGTCCCATCAAGAAACTGCACATAATGCCTTAAAGATCGTACCTCGCTTCTCCGCAGAATGACGAGTAATGTCGTGGTGGGTGCTTCCAACTTCACAAAAATTATCGTTTGTGGCGTAGTGGGTACGTTGCTAGTGTACTTGTATTAGTAGCCACAAGAGAGTTTATAACGGGCTCTAGAAATGCCGCTCTTCGAGCTTTCGCTGTGACTGTGCTGCGCTTTCCGCGCAGGCCTGGAGTTTTTTTGAGTGCGGCTTTCACGCATCTATTGGCGATGAGAAAACAACTGCCCTTTCCTCCTTGCTCTGATGTTGCTCGCAAGAGTCGCAACCTCCTCGCCTTCGGCTTCCTTCGCGGGTGCCCGCCGGTCGCTATGTTTCTATCGAGAGGCATGTACAGAGGTCTCGTGGATTGATTTTCCCTTACTGACCGCCGAGTGTTGGCCGCTGCGGGCAGACTCGCGCTGCGCGCTGGCTGTGTGCGGTGCGTCTGGCAGTTCATCGTGAGCTGGTGCAACTCGTCGAAGGCGAAGAGCCGCTAAAGATAACCAATGCACACCCGTGATTCTAATGCAATGCTTTATTAAATACGCATGCATTCACTGTGTTCATTGGCCGGACAAGGGCGAATAAAAAGAATGAATGAAACAGTGAAAATGGTTGGAGGGAGTAGGGGACGCATACTTCAAGTCTCCTGAAGAAGGGAGGGGGCGCTTGCACGGATAGAGGCGCTTGGTCGGGACTTTGCGGTAGTGAATAAAGTAGTAGGATGATTTTGCGGTAGTGAACAAGTGAATAAATTCGAAAGGAAATGTGCAGTAACCTTTGTCCTTATTTTGATCGACCACAGTTGACCATGCAAACCTAAATGGCCGGGCAGCAGTGTGGAGCGAATCATAGTTTCCTAATGATGTACTAATAATAATATCTAGGGCTTTACGTCTCAAAACCACGACATGATTATGAGGTACGCCGCAGTGGAGGGCTCCGGAGGTTTTGACTATCTGGTGCTCTTTAAATGCGCACTGACATCGCACAGTACACGGGCCTCTGCCATTTCGCCTACATCGAAATGCGGCCGTCGCGGTCGAGAGCACGGGATTGAAACCGCGGCCTCCGGGTCAGCCCCCGAGCACAGTAACCGCTACGCCACCGCGGCGGACCTGATGATAAACTAAAGCGAGATCTGGCGCTAGTGTCTATGGGCATCAGCCACAGAGTTCTACTAGTATACGAGTTGCGAAATTCCGAACACGCCATTGGCCGAAATCGTAGGTTTTTCTTATTGTCGCGTCATCTGTTGGCCAAAAATAAAAATAATAAATAAAATGCTCGTAACAACGCGATCATTGAGCGGTGTTGAACAGCTTGCGAGAAACGTATGCAGAGCGGGATCACGTGGTCTTGTGTTTTGCATCACTGCTCCCAGGTGATGCGTCAATCCGCTGGTCCGCGCAGAATCGACCATGAACATGTCCGGGTTTCAAAACCCTAAAAGCGAGAGGGGTGGTGTCAAAGATTGGCTTGTCGAGGCTCGCGGACGTACGTGGCGCTCAAGTGCGTCTGCAGAACTTTTTGCCGCATAAGCGAGGGGGGGGGGGGACGGCGACCAGCGCAGGTATCCATTCTATCAAGCTACCTGCATAGAAAAGTATTCTAAATTTCAGGAGGAGGACCTTTTTCGCGACCTTCCTACCACCTTTTCCCCACGCCCCTGCGCATGCGCTCTCCCCTAGTGGAAAAGTGGCGAAACGTCTCTTCATCTCGGAGGCTTTGCTTCTGGCAATACCAGTTGTCCTGTCCCCAGGCACACCCTACCAAAAACGGCAGAGGGCAGGACAGGAATATGAAAGAGGCGGATTACGCCATGCGTCATTCGTTCTCCAGGATCTTAACGGCAGAATACAAACGCACGCTGCGCTGGGTAATGCGCTCGGGGCGCCACACGTGGCAAATTTAAAACAATTCGAAACGCGCGCCATTCTGCATCGTTGCCCTCGCTGCTTTTGCGTCGTATAACTGGCAACCCATGCTGGTTTTCCATTTTAGAGTTGTAGCACCGCGCCACTCGTGGCCAGTCCGCCAGGGAAAAAGAAAAGCTTCCAGTGGTTCGTGGTGGCGCGAGCTAGTGCGAACGCTTTGGCTTTTGTAGACTTATGCCATAGGAGGGAATAAACGAGATGGCTGAACCAGAATCACAGTATATATGTTACACCGCAACCAGAACCGCGAGGCAAAAAATTACAGCACAAATGCCGAAATCACCCACGAAGAAACGAAACATACGACACAAGCGCTCACTAACACTTCTTTATTCTGTCATACTCCAGTGCATATATAAGCGCAAAGAAACCTTACCGCACACGCGCACACAAAAATATCTCTAAACGAAAACGTGTAACAAGGATGATAGTGTATTGGATTCGCGAAGACATGAAATCATGTTCAGATGTGTGAAGGGACAAAAACGTAAAGAAACCGTAAGAAGGTCAAAGAAGTGAGTCTGCGCTGTAATTTTAGCCTTAGCAATATTTACCAACTAGACCCAAACGAATTTTTATTTTAGTGAACAGCATCGACGTAAGCAGGGAACTCGAGCCGCGGCTTCACGCGCCACTGGTAAGCGCCGTGTTAATTTTTTTCTCTTGTGCTCACGGGCTCCCCGATTTCGTTTGCTGCTCAAAGGAGGGCGCCACAGCGTCTTCAGTCAACGGGAGCGCAAGAGTCCGATAGCGGCTTGCCTTCTGCGCATATACATTGGCGGCTGGCAAATTTCTTGAGTGGACAATTCAAAAATTCTCTAGTGTTTCGCGGGATTTTGGATGCGCGCATCCGACTTGTACTTTGACAAGTCGGATGTATCTCTTTCATGTACGTCTTTCTGTATGAGAAAGAAATTAACTGCAAACTGTAAACATCCAGGGAGTCACCGACCGTGCTCGCGGGCTTCCCTTGAGGCGGAGTTTGGTACGTCTTGTGCTTTCACAGCAGAGTTAGGGTTGATGCTATAGACCACACGAAGGTCACCTTGCTGGCTGCAGCGGCCACATTTGGAAAGGAGTTGAAATAACAACTGTGACAGTTCACGCTCGTCCTGTGCGTACCTGTGCTTTCTTTTCGTGCGTTCATCTTTGTGTTCTACCAGAGCGCTGCATGTGTCGGGATGCGACAGTTGTTAGATTGCGCTCGCCGTGTGTGTTTTCTTTTCCTGCGTCATTTGTGTTTGAGCAGCGCGCACCACGTTTCTAGCTCCTTGCCGTTCTTCCTGTGACATTCCAATTTCTTGCTAAAGCATTCGTTGCTTCGGCCCTGAGGCGAGACTGTCGCTTTTTTATGAGTTAGTTGCCTAATGGCGGACATTAGATTCAGCGCCAGTGCCTTTTTGTCTCGCTCCTTTAAAGTTGAGCTACGACGCCTGAACACGTGACACACGATTTTTAACAGCAGAGTTGTTTATGCTCAAAGAAAATCCGTTAGGCATGAACAGAAACATCATCATGATGCGCGGCGCCAAGTTTAAAGCCTAGCGCGTGCAACGCAATGACTCTACCGTCAAGCGCTCCTTTCGTCCTCTTCTTCATCTTGTGCTGCGATTCCACAACACATCTAGGGCACGGTATGCAATAACTCGCATAGGGAGAGACCAAGTACGGAGACAAAGAAAGAAAAGAAAGAGAGAGAGAAAGAGGTGGAAAAATAGAGAGCGTGGCAGCAAGACAGAGAAGAAAGACACAAAAACAACTATATATATATATATATATATATATATATATATATATATTTGTGTGTGTGACGTAAGCAGGCATGCAGGGATGGCTGGTAGAAGCCGACGATGAAGAAGTATGCGCGTGAATGGAATAAAAGTATGGCGTCTGAGCCACAGCACGTCTACCACATCTAGCGTCACACAAGTCGACAGGATGGAGACCTGGCAGCCGACTCATCAGCCGCACATCACCAGCAAATACCTCAGCAAGACATCTTCACCGCATGTAGACCACCGAGGCAGATCCTGTTGAACACACCGACCAGCATCATGACCGAACCATCGACTGACCTTGACATCCCCATGTACGCCGGATCAGCGGACGATGGACCCGTGCAGGAGTGGTTCGACCTATTCGAGCTCCACGCTACCGCTGCATGCTGGTCGGAACGGGAGATGGTCACCAACTTCAATGACTACGTCATCTGTGAGGCATTCCGATTTTACCTCACACACATATTTGAAAACAACGAATCATGGGCAAAAATCAAGCAAGAAATGGCCACCCGTTTTAAAGACTACGACGAAGGCTCGCTTATAAGTCATCATCCGGAGACAATCGCACTCAGCCGTCACAGTAACAAAGAGTTGTCACGCACCCGAACACCAAGCATGAATTTACAATTCCCTACGGACAAAGTAAGGCGTATGCTCACGAAAATGCATCCCGGCCGCACAAGACCCGACCTTCCACCCGGTTTCCCATCCGCACAAAAGTCGCCATCGCCTACCTCTTCATCGCACTAAAGAAATCGAGTCATTATTCAAGCGCCTGTTGCCCTTGATTTCTCGCCTCGCATACGCAGCCCACCTCCTGGTTTTGCGTCAAGTGGCTCTTCTGGTGCTCGTAACTCTCCCCGCACGCCTCACGGGATCATTACGTGCGTGACGGACCAGATGAAGTATCGAGAACATATCTTGCCAAGCCACTGCCATGCCGAAAGAGTTCAGGCTTCGGGAGGACTTTGCTCGATAGTTCAACAAAGCGACACACATTCACAATTGGCCAAGTCTCCGTTTCCCGACAAGCAAGACAACAGCACACCATGCACCAGCTACCTACCAGACACGACATCAACTTGCGAAGAAAAGGAACGTCACGATTCGAAAGGGGCTCCACTTGATCAATTTCCTGGGCAAGATCAGCAAGACCAGCACAGACAAGTCGACGAACCTCAAGGACTACAATCGGTCCTCCGACAAGCACAACAACCAACGAAAACTTCGTCGAAAGCACAATCACAGCATAAAGGACGACGTCGTCAAAATGTAAGGCATCATCGCATAAAGGACCGTCGTCAGAGACGCGTTCTGCACAAGCAATCAAGACTGCGCCTGCGATCACACCACCCACATCTCAGAAGACACCAAGAAAGACAAGTAATCACCCCTTGTTTCTCGCAAGGACTCGAGCATCGTCCGATTATCTCCGTCAACGCGCACGGAAACTGAAAGCACTGCCTGTGTGCCAATCAGGACAAGGAATGCGACGTCCACCACAGCCGAGCTTCCGATGCTTCAAGTTGCATTATTACTCAGTTGTGACATTTCCAAGAACCCAGTCATCGTCACTCTCCATGTGCAAAGCATGCTTGAGCTTTCCTGAACGCAACAGCCAGCCTCGCCCACCAGAGCTTTCCTACATATCACCGGACTGCTACCCTCTTCTGTGAACTCTTTTGTGCAAGTTAACGTACCTTCAGTGTGACATGGAACTACTGTGCATTTCGACATTTTTTGCTTCTAAGACTGCTTGTTCATGCTTTGTTGTTCGTAATTCGCGCATTCTTCCGGGGGGAGGGGGTATCCTGTGACGTATGCAGGATGCAGGGATGGCTTGTAGAAGCCGACGATGAAGAAGTATGTGCGTGAATGGAATAAAAGTATGGCGTCTGAGCCACAGCACGTCTACCACATCTAGCGTCACATATATATAAAGAGGAATTGGCAAATCGTGAGAGAGAAAGGATTAGATATAGAGATAAAAAAGGGAGAGACAGAGAGCGAGAAAAAAAAATGGGAAAGTCGGTAGAAACAACGAAAGCCGCCAAGCTACGCTGTTCCTTTAGGTTTTTGACCACTAGTTAGAAGCTGCCTTAAAGGGACACTAAAGAGAAATAATGAATGTGTTTAAATCGATAAATTGTGCTCTGAGAACTCTAATGTTGTTAATTTAGCCATCATAGGTTTTTTAATGGAGGCGAAAATGAAGTTCAAAGTTTCATTTTTCATTTAGCGCCGAAATCTCCTCGCGGGACGTCACGTATTTCAAGGTGTACTTATTGCATTCTTGCGTAATTGGCTCCACAAAATTACCCCAAACTTGGTATGTTAAGCCTATGGCCCCCTCATAGGACAATCTACGTCGTTTTTAGCGATTAGGGGAAAAACGTAGTGCCTAGTAGGCGCCGTCAAAACGTGACGTCACGGCGAATGGTGCGGAAACTTCAAGGTGGCGTCGCCACCCACATTTAGTTTTTGCGCGTTTTCTCGCTTAGTAAGCGTCTTCTGGGCGCAAGCGTGGTGTTTATGGTGTAGAGTACTTTACTAATAGAAAAAATCCGTGAAAGAGTACTTTACTAATATCAGAAAAATCCTTTGGCTCTTTAGTGTACCTTTAATATTCCTTAACAGGGCATGTTGTGGGCCACGATGGGGTATTTCGAACTTTTCGGAGCTATTTTGCCCGACAGCTTAGTAGTAAATATTTTTCTTCGTAACGCCTAAAACGCGGCAGTATCTTGTCAGGATGAATTAATTTCTACCAAATTTATTATACTTGAAATGCTTAAAATGCCTCCCAGTTTGTGTATTATAGCGCGCCAACACAGACTTGTATTTAAGTGCTGCCGCAGTTTGTTCTTGTCTTTAAAATATTTAAGATCTAAGTTTAAGTGCCGACTAGAAGTGACGTGATTTTTCTTTCGGTTAATAAGCCTTCAGGCCACGCTTTAATTCTTTCGACAATATTGGAACTCTTACCTGTGGTTCGTTTTATTATAAACATCTAGAGACCGCTCAGTTATTCCTGTTGCATTACTCCAATATCGTGAGCGCACACAGGGAATGGGTATTTCTGATATATTTTGCCTCGTCCCCGTAGGTACAGATACACGTAAAAGATAAACACTACTGTTAGTCCAAATAAACTGAAACAAGAAAGAGACATTCATATGTACTGCATTCTGCCAGGAGCATAAGTGATGGTTCGGCACAGTCTCTCTCGCCTCATTTCCCTCAATGCAGTGACGTCTGTACTTATTATCTTTTTTCGCTAGCTACAGTTGTCTACGAGATATCGTAACGATTCCCACATTTGAGAATGCTCTATTTAAGATTTGCTCTTGTACAGTCGCACCACTATTACTGCGAGTAATTGTCATGAGCGTTGCAGAGATAAACACTAGTGCAGTCGCAGTTTAGTAACCGTTCAAATGATGTGTACCTAGAAATAAGAGTCCCGTATACTCACAGCTGACGGAGTGCGTGTGTGTGACTGATTAACGTATGTTCCTCCCGACTCGAGCTTAATATGGTAAAAGGCAAGGTTATTTATTGTTTTAAAAATTTTAATGTTTGCACTAAGGTCCGCAAAGCGTGACACATCGAAGGACAGGCCCTTCGCCACTCGCACGCCCCGTCGGCCAACACGTCTAGGTTCGAGATGCGCGGCTTCCACCTAGGGAGTACGCGCTTTCTTAGCACGCCCCATGACTATCTAGGTCAGCTCGCATCCTCTGCTAGCCTGCCTGGATAGTTCAGTGGTTAGGATGCTCGCCTTCACATCAAGGGTACGCGAGTTCTAGTCCCGCCTCGCGAAGAATTTTTTAACACTAAATTTTTTTATGCCGGGGTCCACCAAGCACATCCGTTACGGATATGACATTGATAAAATGAACACCAACGGGCGAGAAAGAAAAAAACAAGACAATGATCCGCCGCGGGGAATCGAACCCACGACCTTGCGGCAGTGACGGTAAGCGCCTGACGCTAAACCGACTGATCGACCTTTGCAGCTGCTGGACACTTCACGAACGTGCCTAATATCTTTCCACATTCTCTCTCGCACGGTGCTCTCTCGGCGGTGTAGGTAGGCGGTGTAGGTGCCGCTGTCTGTGAGAGGTGAAAAGAAGTAATGCATCACGATCGACACTTACTAGCGCTTAATCCGAGATTTTGCGCGATATCGGAGGTCATGGTTAAAGCGTCTCGACACCAGCGAGGGACACTGGTCGCGCTGGCATTACCGAGGCACCCTAGACACAGTTACGTTCTTTGCCTTTCGCTTCGTGTTAGCGTGCGCCGGTTCATCGGAGTAGTGCAGCTTCCACATGCACCAACAGGATTTCTCCGCCGCTGACTGTTTCGATTGCGAGAGCACCTACTAACAAAGGCGACAACTGCTGCAATACGCGTTGCAGAAAGGACACGATTTCGACGGGCGAATGTCGTGCCTTGGTGGAGCGAGACACAGGCCAGCGGGACGCGCGTGTTTGCGGCTCAAGCTCCCGTGTTGCTGAAGCTGAGTGTGGTGGTGTATGCATGAACACAGGCGTCGGTTACCCATTACTAGAAAGCGCACGCCGTGCCGTTTCTCTCCTTAATTTTTGAAGAAATGTATATCGGGTACCAGTGTTCATTATGAGCTTGTTGATGTCATCGTTACGCGGGATTCATGATTCGCTTTGTCCAAATATGTGTTCACACTTCAGCTACCACAACGGTTTAATCATGATCATGGGCTTTAGTCGTCACGATAGAGACATGCTGTCAACATGGGTGCATCCGCGTCAAACGGTGCTATAGCTGCCAAACACGAATTGACATTGTACAAGCTCTCATAGATCAGTACACAATAAGCACTACTTCTGTGAAGACACGTTTGACTTTCGTGTTATACCGATTCCTCTGACGGAGGGATCAACCATGTCTTTTTTTGTCCAGAATTTCTCTCTTTCTATCTTTCTTCTCTCTCTACTCCTTTCTCTCTCTTTCGTTGATGTTCTCTCTGTCTGTCTTTTTATTTTTGTATTTCTCTCTATTTCTCTCATTCTTTGTGTGCTACAATTTACTCTCTCCCCTTCTCCTGTCCCTCCTCCTCACGTTCACTTCCCTTTGTAACACCCCTTGCTACACTATACTAATAGCCCCGAGAAGTTGGGGGGGGGAGGCACCGCATAGCGGGAAGCCTGGATGACGTCACGGCACTGACTCTTTGACACCCACCGTGGCGCGCCTACAGAACATGCGCTCCCTTCGTGCGCTGTTGCGCTGTTTGCGATCGCGTTTCGCCTGTCTCAAGCTGCAAAAGCAAAAGAGCATCGATAATGTTTCTAGTAAAACTGCAAACAGCTGCTATACATATTTGCATTACAGTCGCCAACGGCGCCCGCGCTCCGTTGTACACACTGTGATCAGGTTTGTGGTGTCGCGCTGCTAATCTCGAGAATGGGTTCGATTCTCGGCCACGGCTGCCCCATTACGACCTGGTGAACAGCGAGAACATGTATGCGCTTAGGTACAACGGCACGCTAACAAATCACGACTATTCTACAGGATTACGGTCAGGATTAGTGCACAGCGTTTCTTGTAATGAATTCGTAGTTTTGACACGTAAGATACTATATTTAAATGATTAGGCTGCCTTGTTCACGCGCGACTCCTTTTAGAGATATGATGATCTTGCCTCCACAAGTGTTATTTGCATCGGACGCAGGCGCGTCTCTCCGGACAGTGTTTTTGCCGGTGTGTCAAGCCGTGCGCACAGTAACAAGAACCCTCGCAGCGTCGAGGCTCGCAAAATATCTCGAAAGCACTCCCCGAGAATACTGCTCCAGCTGTGGGTTTTTTTCTTGTGTACTCGTTCTCTCATCGTGCTGCTTAGTTTCGCGTTTTCCTCGCAATAAATTCGGGGCTTCATTTGACTACAAAAACAAGTTCAGGTTCATTGGGGAAACTTCTTATTCTGTCAGATTGTATCCTGATGACGCATCATAGCAACGGTGTTGTTACACTCGTAAGTACCATTTTAGATAGCCAGGTCCTAAATTAATTTTCTTTGCATTTGATTACCTCTGAGCATCATCAACCTGTATGTGGACATAACATACAAGACCAGGTATTGCATCATTGACGAGAAGGACGTTTAATTATTACGTGGGCTACGTCGCTGAGAGCGCCATCCACAGAGATCAGAATCCTGAATTCGACTTTCACGCGTTTTGTTGCCAACCATTGCGATCAGCATTGCTCCCACGTGAATTTCACGTTAGCGCTTGTGATTCGGTGGTTGATCGGACCAGCAGGTCATGCAAAGCAGGGCGCACGGTCACATAATCTCAGACGGCTGTCGAGAAATCTTTACATAATCCGAGCATAGTAACATCTTACCATTTCCGAAACCGCAGGTTCGGTCCCTGCCCGCGGCAGGTTATCTTTTCGTCCACTTTTCTTTCTTCACATTTACCTTACATTTACTACTAATAACATCCCCTATGCTCTCCTTGGCATTATTGTCTGTTAGTGTTCATTAATATTGTGTATAACAAAGAAAAACGAGCCCTTGAAATTAACATTTCTTTCCTTCATTTCCGAAACCGCTGCGTGTGTGTGGCAACATTATTTTGTTAAATGTTCCGGATTAATTAAGCGATTCTTCATGATAGACATATTCATCTAAAGTCTCCTGTTGCAGAAGCGCAATTCAGTCAAATCGCCTAGATAATCTGCAGAGACAGGCATAACCTGTGCGATAATCCGCAAGGTAATTAGTGAATTGAAAATGTCCTAAGTTCATTTGTAACTCTTCGGGTGACATGTTCTAACTGTGGAGTCAACGCCAAGTTGTAATGAAGTTAGAGCCATTAGCGTAAATGCTTTTATTTATTTTTTTATTTATTTACAGATTACCCACATCGCCATATGGGCATTACTTAGGGTGGGTGGGGTACAAAAACATAACCAGAATAAAGGTACGCTTGCAGACATATATATGTACACACATATAGAAATATCAATATAACATTATCAGGAGTAACATGAGTATACATCACCAAATACAATTTCGAGACACGTAGTGCATACATTTGTTGTTGCAAGAACAATTTCACAACACGGAAAAAAAATCATTATCTGTTATATTTACTAAGTCCTCTGTTAAACTGGTCCAATCTCTTATTCTTTTAGTGAAGAACGAGTAGAAAAGAGTGTTGGATCTGCATTCAATGGTAGAAATGTTTTTGCTATTATCACAGCGAGTGGATGTGTAGGATGGTTCAACAAAGTAGCTATGACGATTAATACCTGTGTTAGAGTTATAGATCTGCTGCAACAGCCGTAGTTTCTGTTTACGTACACGGAGCAGATCCCATCTCATGGTGGCCTTCATTTCAGAAACACTGGCGTAAGGGTTGTAATTATTTAAAACAAACCTTGTCGCTTGGTTCTGAAGTTTTGCAAGTCTATTTATAAGATAGTCTTGGTGTGGGTCCCATATTACGCATGCATAATCAAGTATGAATCTGACTTGCAAAAAATATTAGGTTTCCTTGATTTCGCGCGTGGACCGTTTGAAATTCCTGCGGATAAAGTGAAGCGTCTTACTAGCTTTTTCTATGGCCGTGTCAATATGTTTGTTCCATGTAAACGATTCGGTAAAGTAAACGCCGATATACTTATAATCGCAGTGTATGTTGATAGGGACGTCGTAGATGTTATATTGATGCTCTGATTTGGATGTTTTCCTTGAGACGCTCATGCTGCAACACTTTTTAATATTCAAATGCATGTTCCACTTTTTACACCAGTCCGCTATGCGATCTAGGTCGGTTTGCAAAGTGTGTATATCATTTACAGTCGCAATTTCTCTGTATATGACACAGTCGTTAGGAAATAATTTTATGGGTGATCTGATGTTTTCAACTATGTTGTTTATGTAGATTAGGAACAATAAGGGCCCTAAAACGCTTTCTTGGGGAACTCCCGAAGTCACTGCTATTGACGGAGATTTGACATTATTTAGGACGACGGACTGGGTTCTACCATTTAAGTAATTTCGTATCCATGTTTGAACGTTTTTATTTATGTTTAATGCAGCAAGCCTTACATCCAAGAGCTTACGTGACACAGTATCGAATGCTTTTTGGAAGTCTATGAAAACCGCGTCTACGCGACTACCGTTATCAATGGCTTTGGATACGAAATGCTGAAATTCTATTAGTTGGGTGCTACAGGAATAACCTTTCCGGAAACCGTGCTGGGCGGGAGTAAAGAAAGCGTCTGAATCAAGGAATTTATATACGTTGGAATGTGAAATGTGTTCAGATATTTTGCAACATATTGGCGTTAAAGAGATTGGCCTGTAATTTTCGCTCTGTTCTTTGTCTCCAGTTTTAAAAACGGGTGTAACGTTTGCCGTTTTCCAATCCTGAGGGATAAGACCAGTTTCAAGGGAGAGCTTATAGATGATAATTAAATGCGGAGCAATGATGTCATGACACTCTTTGAGGACTACTGGGGATAGTCCATCAGGTCCAATTAGTTTTGTTGCGTCTTAGCGGCGTAATAACGAATCGACGCCACTAACATCAATTTGAATGTCTGGCGTCATATTGCTCTGAGCGGTATTGTTTAGAAGCGTTGTCTGCTCGGTAGTTTCATGCGAAAAGACTGATTGAAAATATTGATTAAAGCATTCCGCCCTCTGGAAGTCTGACGTCACGGTTTCGCCGTCGACACTTAAAGCTGGCATAGATATATCTTCTTTTCGGTTCTGCTTTACATATTTCCAGAATGACTTCGGGTTTCCTTTTAAGTCATTGCCTAATTTAACAAAAATGAATCTTTCACCGATTTAACTGTTCCTTTTAATAAATTATTTATTCCCTCTAAGCGCTTTTGGTTTACCAAACTAGAGTTAGCAGAAAATATTTTATACGCTCGTTTAGCTTTCCTAATAAGTTTGCGTATTTCTGTGTTAAACCAAGGTTTATGCGTTTTTTTTTTACGCAAGTACCTACATGGAACATGACTTTCGACCAATCTGGTCAGATTTTCTGGGAGTACGAGGTGAAAAACAAATCTCTTGCTGTCCTGCATCACCGTTTTCACAGGGAATCCTCCGTTCGGACGGGACATTGCCCATCAAGCTATACTATCTGAACTTTCTACAGCTTACTGAACATTCGCTGGTAGTGAAATCTTCTATGTTCTACCTTGGGAGATTTGCATCTAAAGAATGAGCAGTAATCACCACCGTATCGCAAAAGAGCGGGTGCACGGCGGGCGCAGACAAAGGCGATCCTCAGCCGCGGAGCAAGGGAGTCCTTGCCGTGACGTCACATAGCCGCCACTGCCGCGCCGCCGGTGCTCATTCTCGGGGCCTTGTCCCGTTCTCGGGACAAGGCCACGCCGCAGCGGTGAGTAGTGGCATTTGCCCAAATCCTGTGGCACGTACCTGCTCATGATGATGATAGTTTGGCGGCGGGGTCGGCCGTACGGTCTGCCTAAACCACTTCGCTTTTAAAACAGAGCGTGATAGAAGGAGTAAAATGTCAAAGGAGAAGCTGGAAAAACATTATGATGGTGTAACGAATTTTTCAGGGAATGTCATTTTTGAACGAGGTGGCACGCTGCTTAACGGGCGCCCCAGCCAAAGAATTTATATTGTTCAACCTCATTTTAAGGGGCAACGCTTGCCCATAAGAGCCGATTGTATTTTTCGAGCGGAGCAGGTCCGAAAGGGTTGTTCATATTGGACCACTTCCCGTTTAAGCATGTTTTGTCCGCTTGTTCCGGTGCGGGCTGCGGGAGTCGTTCAAAGCAGAGATCACTGCCTACTATACTGAACAACGTATGAACAGTGAAATGCGCCGGCCGGGAACGTAGTCACTGGATAGTGCCCACAAGAGCACATCTGCGAGGTATGTACGGGACACCGGTGCCCTGTCGCCCTGTGTCTGTTGGGGCGTCGCAAATTTATATTCGGGTTAAATTTGACAATATTAGGCGCACTAATTGGATCCCCATTCCCACGGGCAGAGGACCCGAGGAAGTGAATAGCTATCTAAATGCAGAAGATCACCCTGCTAACCATTTTAGCTTGTCTTGTCTCGTCTAGTATTGCATAGAAGATGAACCCCGTCGCCCTCCTAGAAGCATTTAGCATCGCCTAGTATCGCCTGGCTGCTTAACATTATCTCAAAGACTATTTGAGGAAGATACGTCAAACCTGCTTTGCTACCAACACTGGGGCATTTCCTCTTAAGGTAGCTCAACCCACTTCAGGGAAACCGTAAGAACTAGACTCCCAGGAAAAACAGCGCTGACATCCCATCCGACGCAAGAAGGTTTGCAAGCACTGCACGGGACTGCTCACCTTCATCTGTCAAGACTTGTGAACGTTGCCGGAAAATCGTGTGTCATCGGTTTCTTTAATTTTGACAGTGAAGCTGTTTAAGCTATCGGTAACCTGTGCACCGTCGTCCTAAACTGACACTCACACATGTACACAACCATGTACATGTGTGAGCGTCAAGCGGAAACGAACACGTAAAAAAGAGAGAGAGAGAGAGAAAGAAAGAGAAAGAAAGTATGCAGAATGAAAGAGAGAGAGAGTGGAAGAAAGCGATAGAAAGAGGAAGCGGAAGATAGAGAAAAACAAACGGAATAAAGACATAAAAATATCGAAAGACAGAGAAAGATAGAAAGAAACATACACGAAAAAGATAGAAAATACGGAGAGCAAGACATAAAGAAAAAGAAAGAAATCGAATGAACGAAACAGAGAAAAAGAAGCAAAAAGAGAGAGGAGGGCAAGAAAGAGAGACAAAGATAGAAAGAGCGAGTAGAGAAATAAATATAGAGAGAAAGGAAGAAACGGAAAGAAATAGATATATACAAAAAAGGGATACAAGAAACCGAGAGAAAGAGAAAGAAAGAGAAGAAAGAAAAAATAAAATAAAGAGAAACGAGCAAGGCCACCCAGCTGCGCTGTTCCTTCAGGCTTGGCACCCCTAGTGCGAAGCTGCCATCATATTTTTTATATTTAATTAGCCGCTGTTCACCATACTCGTACGAATGGTTAGCGACTTCTAATTTGTCTGGCGCCCTAGTTTTTCTACCTATGAATAGTTTCTCGCTGCTTCTATTGCGTCGTGACCATTAAACAATCCTAATGCATTAGGGATGGTAAAACCGATGAACGATCAATCTATTAATCGATTAAAGGTCCACAAATAATCGATTAATCGTCATCGATTTATGTCTTTCGATTAATCGAAATAATCGATTATATCTATTGGAAAAATTGATTACGACACGCCCCACTCCCGCCCCCAACCTCGCCCCTTGGCCGGAGCGCATGACTGCGATGCGCGCTATCCTGAGACGCAGATGCCGTGCACATAGCCTCTCTTTCACTGCTTTCACTACAGCGCATATTACTGCGCTAGCAGAACGAGCCCGGAGCTGGCGGCGGCCATACCCCAAAGAAAAAGATATGAACTCGCCCTCATCTCCGTCGCGTACGGCGTCCAACTCCAAGCACTCCCCAATGCTTCAAGGCCGAGCAGGTAGCGACTCCACCCCATCGAGGCTAGAGTTACTGTATGTGCTACCTTTAGGTAGCACAGTTGCGCATTGGTCTTCTACACGCTGCTAGCGACCACGCATTGCGGAGAAGCTGACGCTCGGGCCGATTGTTTTATTTCCAGACGCCGCCGCTGCAGCGAACTTAAGTGACACTAGTCATCGGCAGCTAATGTTGGACGCCGGTTCTCGACACGACAGGCATGTTAATCGGCGACACAATAGCCATGTCGCCTACAAATACGGAGTGCGACTTCACCGCATAGCTGTGGTTGCTAGCCTGACCTATGCGCAACTCTGCTACTTAAAGGTAGCATATACAGTAACTCTAATCGAGGCAGAAATGAACTTGCCCGCTTTTCTCCGGCTCACAGTCTACTGCTGCTACTGCCTTCACCGCCTCTCCCTTAAGCTGGTTGAGCGTCGCCTGAGTATCGCGGGGCTTGCGTTGCGTGCGTGTTATATTGTGTAATTATTACACATTGGTGGCTACACTGCTACCTTTGCGATGTCATAATGCCGAGAAATCGTAAGAAGAGCGCATTGTGACCGTTGTTCGCTGAAGATGAGAAAACGAAGACTGCAAGGTGTAGTAAATGTGGCAAGCACTTCTCGAAGCCAGCACTTGAAGCACGAAAGTTGCTGCCATTAGTTGAGAGAAAATGTAGCGCACGAATGCGCACTCGCGAATTGTGAAAAGGGTCTTATAGACTCTTTATGTAATCCGCAACTTTACGCGTTGGTTTACCGAACGTCTAACATCCCGTGCATTACTATTGAAGAAGTGACCTTGCAGCATTTAGTAATACTGTATGGTCGCATATTTAGGGAGAAATACAGCTTTCAGCCAGAGGTCCCCATTTTCTGCTGTGAAAAGAAAGAAGGACAGTCGCGAAGTTTATGTTCTGATGCTTGATGCACTGATAGCGCTCACACTTCAGGCTGTACGCACGATTGAAACGGGGCGAGTGGCGCCGTGTTAAGGCAACGATCATATGAAACCTTCGGAGTATAGACGTCAGACTCTGCCCAGGCGGCGCTGCGAAAAACACCGCCACCAGCGCCCTCATCGTAGCCCTCGCCCTAACTGGGTAGTGCAAAGAGAGCCGCCCGCAAGCGAATGTGCATAGGCCGCAATATAACCCTCCTCTTTCGTTGGTGTCGAGGCGCGGTGTCCTGAAAATCAAGGACCTGGAAAGCTTCTTCCGCCAATCCACGCTTCAGAAACAAAGGAAGCTGATCAAAGCGAACTGCGAGTACGATGCAAAATAAGTTTTAGTTATTCCCGCGCGCTGCAACTCGCAAGTACAAGCGAGCATCACACGACACCGAGTTCGAGGCAAGCCCTCCGACATCCGTTCTCTAGAGCCTAAATGCGTTAAAATCGGGTATATACGTATGTCACAGCGATAAAGTACCTACATACACGATCAATTTACTTAGCTATGCATCTTACGATCAGTGGTACAAAACTCGGTTCATCAGGGGCGAATGGCCCCGGCGATTTTCGCCTTTTCAGTTGCATTCTCCCTTAATTCATCTCTCGCTTCCTGTGCATTGGAGTGTTTTATTACGCATCCTCAAATGGTCTCTTGATGGTCGTCTTCCGTTTGTATGTACTGCAAATGGGGATACGTGCGTGTCCACTTTCGCGGGGTACAACCAAAGGCAAAACCGTGGCCTCCGAGATAGCTACGGCAACCGAGGAGGACACAGGCGAAACAAACCTGAAGGGGGTCACGACCAACATTCTGCGATTTACTTGTATGACGCACGTGGTGTTAGCTAGTTAGAACAAGAACTCTGAGCCTTCAAAACGTACATACGTCTGCGATGCTGTGTTGTGACGACCAACTCGTCGCGGTGCCACCGGCTGTGGAGAACGCGGGTACTTCGCTTACCCAACACGCTCGCAACGGCCCGTATCCAGCGCTCTCGCCTTTCTTCTTCGTACGACAACTATGGAAATCGGTAAAACTGAACGTTGTTATTCAGTCTTTTACGTCCGCGGCAATTCACAACGCAACAGTGCGTCTTTTGCAGAGTTTCTTCGTAGCGTGCGGAGGGCTCTCGTCTGCTGCTGTTTTCGCCGTCGTTCAGGCGAATTATCCAGCAAGCACTTCACGACGGTTCGGTGGCGCGTCCGACTAGCGGAGAGCAATTCACAGCTCTCGTTCTGAGTGCTAAATGCGCAAACACACGCGATATTAAGCTCAATCGTTGTTTCGCACTCGCTAGTTGCACCTGGTCCCATAGGAAACTATGCGAGAGAGTCGGTCTATGCACTACTCAATACTTCTCCGACAGGTGGCGCCACACATCTTGGAAACTCCAGAGTCTGACGTCTATACTGGCGCAGCTGCTGTTTATTCTAGCCGGCAGGCAGAAAATCATGTCACTCTATTTCGTGAAATTGCCTGTACCGATGGTCTGTTTGAGGCCAGTATGTTTCTGTGTAATCTCTGCATGGATGACCTCAAGGAAAAGATCACGTCAGTCCGCAATTACATTATTATGTAGGGCTTCCACAATATATAACCGACAAACCAAGAAAAGATGCCGAGCTTACGAGAGCGAGCGTGTTATTTAATTCCTCTTCCTCCTCGTCTCTCTTTTACCTTCCTCGGGATTTCGTCACCCTCCGCCACACTGCATGTTTCAGCTGCGACTTTCCAACCAGTGTGGTCCCCGAACGCGCCTCCGGTTTCGATGAGCTCGAGTAGGCAGGCTTCGAGAAAATACGACCTGCTGCCGAATGGTCCAGCGATTACGGCCACAGATGCTTGAATCCACGACATCAACCAACGACTACGGGCCCCTTGTGTCCAGTGTGCGAAAGCGGGCATTTTCGCACACTGGACACAACGGGCCCGTCGTCGACACTTTCGAAAGTGGGAATTTTCGATCGCCAGCGCGTCGGATAAAAAGATTTGGGTCCATATAAACGCGAACGATGGCTCTCAAACGAACAGATATCTGTTTTAAAGAACCCATTAAAAATGTCGATTAATCGATTAAAACATTCCACAAAAAGCAAGTTAATCGATTATAGGCGAAATCGATTAACGATTAATCGATTAAAATTTTAATTGACCATCCCTATAATGCATGTGTACTAGATTTCTTTCTTTTTTTCGTGACATTTTGTATTATTTCACACATTGCTGTCTTTCTAAACATATGGTGTTTCACTTTCCACCATAATTTCCACGCTATGCCTGTGCCTGCTTGCGCATTAAACGCCAACAAGTTGGTCCTTTGCTGCTGACGACTTAGCACCGACATGTCCCGGGCCGCAGCTTGTGTCCATATGAGGCAAAGCATATTGGCCTCAGCATGCTACCGCGCATCGGATTTTATCGCGCAAATGGCCACCACGTACACAACATATTTATTTGGGACGAAAACATCAGGACGTCAGTGAACGTGAACATGCGACGGCCAACATTCCTAGTCCGGCTTTTCTTGCAAATGAACTGAATGCCACCGCTTGGCTTTACCATAGTGAACCGTCATACACTAAAACGTCGAATATAGAAATGTTTATTCCGAATCCCTGCTAGTCGAGCTACCTATTCCTGCGTGCATAATGGGCGTAATGCAAAAAAAAAAGTAATAGCCGGGCGTAGCTTGCACTACTGGTGAAGGGCTAAAGGCACAGCGGAGCTGATCGGTGGTTCCTAGCTAGTCCTGGCGATACGAAGTAATGCCAAGGGATGCCAAGTTCCAGTCGAGTCCAACACAGTCGCCTCTCGTTGTTGCGGCCGCACTACGTCGTGCAGTAGCTTAAATTAGTCGAGTCCAGCAGGCTCGCTAGCGGGGTATCGCAGCGCGGAGTCTTTTTCTTTTTTTCTCGTTGGATATATTAAGGGCGCTTTAAACAGCTTCGCTGCTAATAAAACTGGCACACGCAAATGTGCATTTGCTTCGTTGGTTTTACACTTAATTTCCTGTATTGCGGTGTGCCGTACATGGTCCGTGGAACGCGGGTATGCGCCATACGTGATTCACAGTCTATGCCAACCCAGGAACAGTAAAAATATAAGAAGCGAAAACTTTATAGGACACTCTGCGTAGGCTAAACAAGAGAAAGACATGCCGTTTGTCATAGCTAATAATTTTATAGTAGGGCAGAGACGCTTACAAACGTGTTGCAACGACTCAGGCAGCAACCGCACGGTACAGATCGTAAGTAGATCTATTACATCAACCACTGCCTAACATCGGTTGTGGTGCGTGGTAGCGCCTCTCTAATCGCAATTCTGGTTGTAATGTTGGCTATCCACTGTAGTAAACATTACACAGGGACTCCAATGACTCGGCAAGCTATAAATTAGCGTTGCTTGTAACCGCAAGACTAGGCCAACAAACGCTGTATACACTTAGTTTCGATCTCAGTGAAGTCTGCTCTGTGACATTAGTGCAGACGTTATGTCGGACCAAAGCTACCGTTTACACGCCAGTGTAGTAAACAAACTACGTGGGTACAGCTACTAAATTTACACAGCGCCGTAGATCCACCTCGTAAGACTTGGCTCAAACTATGAAATGCGGCATTGTCATCCATTCCCTGACTGCATCGCATGAAATGAGTTTCCACCATGTGCGGAATATGCCTCACTTTTTTTACGACGTTGGATCTGTTTAGCATACAGTGACAGCTGAAACGTAATTCTGAAGATATAATAAAACTTTATGGGAACAGCATGACAAAGCGTGTGCGTTGCGAATACCAATATATAGAAGTGTGGCGAAGCAATTGGTAAGCAAATTTCTATAACAGCAATCAGTATCATAAAACGAAGCTTCATTCGCACTAATAACAATGCACTGAAAAAATAATCACCCTTGAGGGGTCTTGAAACGGAGAAAGATCCGGGTTTTCGATCAAACTGTGCAGATCTAAGGAAGCCACTGCCACTGCAAGGGCCAAAAGCATAAGTGCTGTGTAAGTCGCCATCAGATTGTCTGCCTGCTTTCAGAGTATCCAGGCCGTTTTGGGACACGATATTTATACTGTCTACTCAGGATGAAATGTTGCACTTGTACAAAAGAAAGAAAAAGTCTCTAGTTATGTGATTGGTCCTCGTTAAAGCATGTAAATCGGACGTGCAGATTTGTTGATATTCCTGTGTATCAGACGCACAGAGGTTATGACGTCCTATGTGACATTTATTTGAATAAACAATGAACAGATTTTACAATCACCCAGTTCAAAGGAATCCGCAAGGCGGTCGAAGAGTTAATAAAGGGCAAACCGGCATTCGTCTGCTCTTAGCGCAAAGCTACAACGACGTCAATACGTATTCATCGAAAAGTAAAGTTTCCTAGAGGTCAAAATTTCATCCTGGTTCGCGATGGGACGCGAAGCGTACGCCCATCCGTTGCGGCCACTGTACGCATTGATCTAACCAGGAAGCTTCCAACTGGCGGGGCAAGGGTGAATTAGTGAATATGAAGCACCTAAACACTGAACATAGGCAATCAGTAGTGCGTAATCTCGCAAAGTGGAAAAAGAGCTATGATAGAGATGATTACCAATACCCATTTGTAGCGCGAAGCAACTAGAAATGTTCCCTTTCATAACCCATAAAACATGCACACAATTCTGAATCAGTACTTCGCCATTCGGATGTAACCGTATGTACACTCTTGCAAACGGACGATAGTGGTGACGGGATTTAGTTTATTTCCCACAGTAAGCGAAATCCTTACGTGAGATGGTCATCGCGTATGTAAGCCGCATACTGACAAACGCCGGGAATTAGACGATCACTAAGAAGGATTGTCTATTTGTGGTTCGGTCTCTACAGTGGTTTCGTTCTTCGTGCCCATATTCGTATTCATATTCGAACCCATATTCCCATAACCATACCCTTAGTCGTACCCATGTTCAAGACCGGGGATCGCACTCACCCATTAAACTACCGCCCCATTTCTATATAACTAGTACTACTTGAAAATTACTTGAACACATCCTGTACACTGAAATCATTAACTACTTAGAAGATCACAGAATTATTTTTAAATACCTTCATGGCTTCCGTCGGGGTTATTCATGGGAAACACAAGCCTTCTTACATCAGTTACATTCCTATCTAGACCTAGGATTCCAACTTGATGCAATCTTCCTCGTTTTCTCAAAAGCCTTCGATCGCGTTCCTCGCCATAGGCGAATAATAACGCCAATGAACCTTAACATGCACCCAATCGTTAGTGAATGGATTCACGATTTCCTCTCAACCAGGTTACAATACACGTGTGTTTACAAAAGCACCTCCACCAACGTAACATCCGATGTTCTGCAGGGCAGCGTTCTCTTGGCACTTTATTCTTCTTAATTTACATTAATGATTTGCCTAAATATGTTTCCTCTAGCATCAGACTTTTCGCGGATGACTGTGCAATAAATTAAATACCTTCGTGTGACAATGTGAAAAATATTTTTGAAGCTGACATTAAAGCAACAAATGCACGGTGGTCAACATGGTTGACAACTCGTAATACAGCTAAAACACACTTATTATTCTTTACAAGGCACATCCACCGTACTCCGACATCCTACGTAATCCCAATAACAACGCTATTAAACTCACAACTTCATATACGAACCTTGGTGTTCACATACAGTCTGACCTTACGTGGCATTATCACATCCGCCTGACAATGGCATCAGCTCAGCTAACCGCTCATTAGGTCTCATCAAACGTAACCTCAGGCATGCTTGAGATACTCTCCGTGGACTAGCACAGATCATATTAATTCGCCCTTAAGTCGAGTACGCACCAGCTATCTGGGGTCCCACACAAATCTATATCACCCATGAAATTCAATCTCTACAAAAACGTGTAGTCCATTTCATCTTTTCGGATTATTCGTCCTGTACTATACTGGTGTACAAGTGAAGGAAAAAGCGTCTTTTCGCCGTCAAAGCACCCCCCTCCAGCTAAAGACGTCGCCTTGTCATCGTGATTCGTGGCCGACCGCATTGCGCCTGCCGGCAGCGCTTGGACGCAAGCTTCTATGAGTGCGTCCACGCCGTAAAGAAGTTCCTCCGCGAGCCTTCAGTTTGAGCGAAGATAAAATTTTAGTTGAATTTCTTTTATTTCCCCGTTAGGATGCAACACGTGAAAGAGCTTATTGATCAGCTTGAGTAGTTAATTGCAACCACAGCGGTATCGTTTTTGTGCGGCAGCGCCTGCACAAAAACAGGCGTAATCGCGCCCCGGCGAGCAATAAATGGGAGAGTAATAAAGCGGTCACACTTGAGAGATGATCAACTAGAGAGCCATCAGTTTTTGCGGACGCAATATGCGGGAACCACCCGGTAACGTCGTGCGCTATGCACAACAGTAATATCGCCAACTTACTAGCGTAATCAACGAGAACTGAAGAAGCAGTTATCGCCACGTGTCGCAGTCACTGGTCTGACTACAGGCGTGTGTAGCCACGTACACCACAGATGCAGGAGGGACCAAACGGCAGAACGCGCAACGCCTCACGCTCAACACAAAACACACGCAGAGGATGATGACGACCACAAGGTATTGCAGCGCCGATCAACGGCGCAAATATTGGCAGCTGTTCCTAGGCAGCGCCGAGCGCTTATCCAACAAACGGAACACCACGGCGATGGTCCTTACACAACACTGTACATGACACACAGACAAGGCTTTTCGTGGAATCCAAATTTCGATCAGCGGCACTAAAGTCAGCTTGTGAGAGCGTGAACTCACTGACGCCGCCGGTGGATTGTCACGAACAGCGGAGGCGGCCATTTTGGTGGAGGCCCGTAAGCTCGGAAGAACACGCTTTTGATTCCTCACGTGAGCACAGCGCGAAGGCGGTCGGTCGAGACGTCACGATGACACGGTGACTTCATTGGCTGGAGGGGGGTCCTTTCATGGCGAAAAGCGGTTTTTCTTTTCACTCGTACCCGAGTGTAGCAATTTAGGACTAAACGCTCGAGCTCAGCTTGATGACTTATCTCATCGCCGCATAATTGTCTGTCTTTCGCTTCTTCAAAAACTTTATTATCACCCATATCTTCACGGCGTTTTCGAAGAACCAACTGTCTTTCCACGCACATACCATATCTTCAAGATAAAATGTATACATTTGCCGCTCAACTCGTTATGCTAACTTCTTCATTCCCTGAACAATAACTGCATGGAGTAACCTGCAATCCCATATTGCCACTCAAGCCGATTTCACGACGTTTTAGTATCTTTCGTAATATCCATCACGCGTACTGTTTAACGTTTCTTCAGTGTATAATTTTCCTATTGTAATCTTTTGTTAACGATTTTCATGACCATTGTACACGCTGATTCATATTATTTGATTTGTCATTCGCAAACGTTTCTATCTTCCGAACAAGAGTTCGTTTTGCTTCTTTTCCTTGTATACTGTATTTCTTAGTGCCCTTAGTTTGTGTTTGCATTAGGCAATCTTCTATCTCTCCTCCACTTTCATCTTGTTTATTTATTTTAACACGAAAGTATTTTATGTCTGGGTCCACAAAGCACTTCCGTTACCAAATATGACGTTCATAAAATGAACGCCAACGGATGAGAAAGAAAAAGAAACCAAGAAAGAGACCGGCGCTGGGAATCGAACACACGACGTTGCGTACGTTGCGGCCGCGACGGTAAGCGCCCGACGCGAAACAAACTAAGCTACATGGCACATGCTGGCCGCGTCATGAACGTCCCTTACATCTTTCACACATTCTGTCTCGCACGGTGCTCTCTGTTGGCGGTGTAGGTAGGCGGGGCGGAGCGGGGCGGTGCCGCCGTATGCGAGAGGTGAAAAGAAGTAATGCGCCGCGATCGACACTTAGTAGTGCTTACTCCGAGATTGCGCGCGATATCGAAGGTCATGGTTAATGCGTCTCGATACCAGCGAGGGACACTGGCCGCGCTGGCGTACGTTCTTTGCCTTTCGCTTCGTGTCAACGTGCGCCGGCTGATCGGAGTAGTGCGGCTTCACATGCACGAACATGTGGAAGCCGCCGCCGACTACTTCGATTGCGAGAGCACCGACTAACAAAACTGCTGCAATAGGCATTGCAGAAAGGACAGGATTTCGACGGGCGAATGGGGTGCCTTGGTGGAGCAAGACAGAGGCCAGCGGGATGCACGCGCTTGCGGCTCAAGCAAAACAACTCTACGAACTAGGCGCCAACATGGGTGCATGTACGCCAATCGGTGCTATAGCTGCCAAACACAAATATACATTGTAGAAACTCTCATATATCACTACACAATACGCACAACTTCTGTCTACACATGTTTCACTTTCGTGTTATACCGATTGCTACGACGGAGGGATCAGCCATGTTTTTTGTAGTTAGATCGCGTTTGTTATTTTGTATAATCTTGTACTATAATGTGTAAACGTACATCGCTTTACTTTCAGTTCCTGTTGTCCCATGAAATACCCCGTCAGGGGTTTTTTGGTGAATTATGAAATAAAATAAGTAAGCAAATCCTTATGGCCGACATATTACCGCCTTTACGGACCACCATGCCTTATGCAGGCTTTCTACGCTCAACAGCTTGTCCATACGCCCTGGTCGATGGGTCACCCATCCGCAGGAATACGAATTCACTATTCTAGTGGCGACACGGACCCTTCACTTGGGTGTTTGGTAGGGGTGCACTATCGGCGTCCGTTTGCTTTGGTGTAATCCTTGAGTTAAAAGACTGCCGACTTAAATTTCAAGCTTTTTTCAGCGAAATATGATTTGCATGCGTTACGTAGAAGTTACTATTTGGTTTCGAAGGCTGCATAAGAAGGCTCAGGAGGGCGTTTAGCGCCGTGCTACATCGACAGTACTTTGACGCGTTCAACGAACCCTCAACACCAGCCCATTCCCCCGAATGACGATGCGCTGGTAACGATAACGTCGCCAATCTCAGTGTTATCACCGTAGCTCCAAATGGCGTGACACCATTGTCTTGTTTCTGACTTCCATCGTCTTGTTTGGTTCGTCGCAAATTCAAATGATTTGTCGTGTACTGGTCAGCTCGTGTAGGATTATTAGGAGCGACGATTTCAAATGCATTACGTGCCAGCACGTCGTTAAACAGTTGTGTTTACACCTCCGGTGTTTCGAGTATCGCAAGAACGAATGCCGTAGACACGGACAGCTCCAAAGGTCATTGACCAAAAATTCCAGGTAGGACTGCACATGCATTTACGTTTCCCGTCCACACGTCTCGGGGTCACATTCGACGTTTGCCTTGCCCACCTGGACACTGTGCTCCCAGAGATCCAGATATTTCGTTGGTTGTTTGATGGTGACCTGGGCGAGACGCGCCAGCGTCGACAGCGTGTGCTTGTTTGTTTATGTATGTGTGCTTGTTTGTTTATGTATGTGCGCGTGCGTGTGCGTGCGTGCGTGCGTGTGGGAGGCTGGCTGAGTTGTGTAGGAAGGCAAACCCTAAGGAAGATAGACGGGACAGTAATTCTGAGCAGTGCGTACATATTTCACCTCCAAGACGACCATTTGCGCTCAATAAATCGTTGGGGGTCTGTTAGCCAGCAGACTACTTATTTTGACATTGCCTTCACTTCAAACGTGCACCGAGTCAGTATTTTTTTTCTGCGGTGGCATGCTCTTTACAGTAAAATAGGTGCCTCGCAGGCGGGTGTATCGCAGACATTTCACCAGGGGAACCGTGCCTGCGGCATCACTTCTTAATACCGCAGCACTCCCGCATTTTCCTTCGCGAGGCCCCGATTCAAAATGCGTGGTCTTAACGTCACCAAAACTTGGGTGCACGTGGTCTTACGTTGCATCACCGCGGTGAGGCGCTAGTTTCTTATGATGTAAAGCTGTCGTTTCGAAAGACGCCAAAATATGTCATAATCAATGACCCTAGTATTCATAGGCAGTTTTAAAATAGGGCACGCAAAGCTTTGCGTTCGCGTTCGTCGCGACTGCGCATGCATCGTACGCTACCGTTTTGCGTACCAACATTAAGTGGCGTATGTACCCATAGAGTTTCTTACTATAGTACCTAAAGGGGATTCTGGCGCTATTGTATATGCGGGCTCCTTCAGCGGCGCTTAAGCCACCATGGGAATGATGGGAAGTACAGGCTTCGGATTTGCTTCGGATGGCTTTCGTTCTTGAGATTCGCGACGCTTGTTTGCCGAGTGTAAAACAACGTGATATCAAGGTATTTCCAATTAAATGTTGCTTCATTCATATGTACGTAAAAGTTATTGCAAAAAGTTTGCGTGACCGTAAAAAGGAAGTGAAACCTGGGCAAATTCAACCACCACGGTATGCATGGCTCTACAATTGTGTTCCAGATTTGGCATCACGATATAATGTATTATTTTTTACAACACTTAAAACGAGCACGCTCGTCTTTCCCTCGAAAATACGCATTATCTATCAATGGTAATAACAGTACTCTATTGAGTGAGAAATACTTTACTTACCATCTGGTGCGACGCCAGGTGCGTCCGTCTAAGTGGCCTGCCCCCAACACATTTCTCGTTTTGTCGAGTCAGTTGAGCGTGATGGTGCGTCTACTTAGCTTCTCCGTCGTTTTACGGTCGGTTTGAAAGAGTTGTGACGAGTAGCGCTTATCAAAAGCCGGGAAATCTATGCAGTTTCGTGCACTGGCATGGAACGCTACATCTATGCGCAGCGGTGAGTGCACGACGCTTTGCTAAAACTGTCAAATACAACCTGTAAAGCTGCAACGCCGCAGTAAACCAATAGATGTAGCGGTCTTCAGCCTCTTTGAACAAAAAAACACTGCTTGAGTGCTTCGCAACCAAGGAGGTTAAAAAAAATTGCTGGAGTGGCGATTATTGCGCAAGAGTGACGCCATGCCCACCAAAAGATGGCGGCTGCGGCCGCCATCTTAGTAGGGGCACGATAAATCATCGGCGTTTGGCGGAGGAAAGCGAGCGTTTTCCACGCACGCCAGACGAGTTTAATATGGCAACTTTTACGGGTCAGATACTGCTCCAAGCGTGCTTTTGTGTTACTAGTTTTCATCAGTAAGCCTCAAAGTCATGGCAAATTTTATTGGAGATATATCGCCAATACTCCACTGGACGGGTTACTTTTGTCGGCAACAACTATCTTTTATTTTATAATTAACGTAGTATTTATACTAACAGATCAAAGCCATTTGATCTCTTAGTAGGCACCACCAGAAAAGAGCATGTTTATGAGCTCTTTGGTGGGCAAAAGCTGGCTTCACTTGCGCTGGCAAGGCGTTGCGAGAGCTTCCACTCCAGAATTTTTTTTAAACCTCCTTGTTCGCAACGCATCTCACTACCCATGCCTCGCGAAGAACGAAACTGAAACTGTAGAAAAAGATTTGTAGACAGGTCACTATCTAACGTTATCCAATCCGAAGCCTGTACTTCCCATCATCCCCATGGTGGTTGAACGATCGCAGCGCCAGATTCCTCTCTAGGTTACTGTATGAAACTGTGTGTACGTACCCAACGAACACTATTTTTGCGTACTGTATTTTAAAAGTGCCTAATTATACGATACGTTAAAGCACTTACGATACAAATTCGACATTATGAGACACAAATCTACGTATGAAAGCATGATAGTCACAAACAAAAATGTGGTTCTCAGTGGTCCTTTAATATTGCGTTTCGCGCGCGGCTGAAGCGGATCTCAGAGGCCGCACAGAAAGAAGAGCGTGTTTGAGATCTGCTCCACCAGATACCGCAACGATCCCAGCGGCTCACATTATTTCAATGAAGACAATCCTATAATTTCCATTAATTATCGTGACAGTCAATTGCCCCTGATTTTGTGTAAAGTTATATCACAATAACATATTATCCATTACAACTCTTAACTTGAACCAGGAAAAGTGATTTCTATTTTAGGGCCGTAGCTCCTCTTAGTCTAACCTTGTCACCTCTCCGTTGTCCGGCGTAAACGGATCTGCCTTATGATGCAATAGATGGCGCTGTCTCATAGAAGTACATACAAACTGCAGTTCAGGGACGATATTCTAGTACAGAATCTGTGTCGTCATCACCATTTCCCGTCTCATTTCCTAGATGGCGTTGGTCCAGTCGAATTGTGTGCAATTTGGTGCTTGTGTGAATCGACATTAGATGGCGCTTGAAGTGCCGCTGCTCTCCGATTGGCTGCTGTGCGGGCTGCGCGGGGATGCGCGGGGAGCGACCGCCTCTCTCATTCTCCTGGATCGTCGCCGTAGGTGTCGGATCGTTGGCGGAGCATGGACGATGCGCAGAGGCGGGCGCTCGCTTGGCGTCAGCCAGGCGGATCCCGTGGCGGTGCGCGCCAAGGACGCCGCTGCGAAACGGGCTCAACGAGAAGCGAATCCCGAGACCATGATTGCTTCACGAGCTTCGCCCAAGCTCTTCATCATTCACCGGTGGATATGCTGTCATTGTTTTGAATTGCGACAGAAATGATATCGGCACTCACGGTTTGCTTTTGCCGTCACCGACATCTTCTGTACAAAGTCGAAATCGATAACATCTCCCCAAGCTTCGTATGGTTACCGCGCGAGCGCTGGCGACGAACACGGCTGAGGCAGAAATGAAACGCGCGGGCCATCCCCTTCGCATGAAGGACGCATGCGATAACAACACCCCGCATGTGAGGCCTGCTGTCAATGGTTCCTAAAGCAGAGAGGAAACGTCCTGCCCGGCTTTGCTTTCCTCGGGCAAAACAGCACGATGGCGGGGGGGGGGGCGGTAGGTGTTGCGTCGTTCGACCAGCGACTGCGAACTTGAATCAAAGCGGCGCCGTCACGCAGACATCAGAGGACGGCTCGCACATCCGTGTATGTTCATCGTAAAATAATTGGCAGCGCAACGGGTTAAACACGGACAGGAAGAAGGAAAAGACACAGCGCTGAACTCACAACTACATTTATTTTTGAAAAAGAAATGAGATATATACAGACCAATGAGTCATAAAAAACGAGCACACGTGTAACACACAACAGTTAATCATGTCTTGTCTAACAGATACTTGTATTCTTCATCTAGAAGAATACATCTAGGTCATGATGACTCATTGATCTGTATATCTGTTCTTTCTTTTTGAAAAATAAATGTAGTTGTGAGTTCAGCGCTGTGTCCTTCTCTTTTTTCTGTCCGTGTTTAAGCCGTTGCGCTGTCAATTATTTTACGATGAACATCCAACAACTAGCCCAACCCGCAATTCTGTTTCAGCGTCCTTGTATGTGCTGTACTCTCAGCGCTTACTTCACGCTAAGACGACAGTCAGCCTGAGAGCGCTTCGCTCCTTGCAGATTTACGCGAGATCAGATCGAAAAGAGCTGGCTGCTAGCATTACTTCGTATAATATTACAATTTGTTGCTGTCGCGTTGCTTCACCCTTGCGGTGAAACTGTAACTCCGTCGACGCCCCGCATTAACTGGTTGAGCGAGGAGACACGTTGAGAGAGGGGGACAAAAGCCAAGAAAGCAGCATCGTATGGTAAACAAATAGGTGAGAAAGGGAAATGGTAAGGAGGAATGATGTGAATGTGAGGAGGAAGGAATGATGGAGGTGAGCGTGTAAATCAGAGCATAGTCATGTACAGTATAGTATAAGGGGTGGAAAAGGAAACTGTGGATGCGAAGGAGGGAAAAAATGCGGGAAGTGTGCATTTAGTCGCGCAAAGCTTGACAAAGCGAAGCTCGAGTCCGTCGCCCCTCGCTCGACAACCTCTATGTCTCTTTCCCTATATTTTCTCAATAGAGCTAGGTGGCCTTCTTTGGCGCTCATTAGTTTTTAACACGAAAGTGTCTGATGCCGAGGTCCACCAAGACTTCACTCACGTATTTCTGTCACGGATATGACACTTGTAAAAGGCGGACTAACGTATGAGAAGGAAAAGAACTGGAAGAAAAAAGTATTCCGCCACCGGGAATAGAACCCACGACCTGTGGGCCCGTGAAGTCGTTCCAAGTGGAACATGGAAGGCCTTCGAGCGTTCGCGGCTCAAGCTACCAATCTCTGCCTCCCGTGTTTCTGAAGCGCAGTTTGGTTGCGTATGCATGAGCATCGGCGTACGTCACCCGATTACTGGGGAGCGCATATCGTGCCATGTCTCTCCTGAATTAACCGCGCTTTCAAGAAGTGCATATCGAGTGCCACTGTTTATTATGTGCTGGTTGACTCCATCCTTACGCTGGATTCACGATATGCTGTGCCCAGGTATTAATAACTTCAGCAGCCACAGCGGTTAAATCATGCATTAGTCCTCGTGAGAGAGATGTGCCACTAGGCGTCAACGAGGGTGCATCCACGTCAAACAGTGCTATAGCTGCGAAACGCCAATAGACGTTGTACAAGCTCACATATATCAGTACACAATAAATACTACTTCTGTGAAGACACGTTTTGCTTTCGTGTTACACCGATTCCTACGACGAAGGGATCAACCAGGTTTTGTGTTTCTTTCTCCGTCTCTCTTTCTTTCTAACCTCTGTTTTTCGTCTTTTTTATCTCTGTTCATTTCTGTTCCCTTCTTTCTCTCTATCTTCATAATAGCTTTTTTTCTCTTTCTATATCTCTCTTTCTTCCCCTTCTTTGTCTCACTCTCAGTCTTTTTCTCGCTTGCTTCCTGTTTCGTTCTATCTTTTTTTCTCTCTCTATTCCTTTCTTTTTATCTCTTTTATCCTCTCTTTCTATCTCTCTATTTCACTCTTTCTCATTCTTTATATGCCATGCTTTACTTTATCTCCTCACCCTCACATCCCTTTCCTATCTCCTAGATATACGATGCTATGCTGGGTGATTCCACGTAAGATCGAACAAACGATGGCTGGTCGAGCTCTTAAATTTATTTCAAAATTTTATATATTATTGCTTGATGAGTAGAGAGAAGAGACCCGCAATTTCTTTGGCCGCCAAAAATTTTGTCGAAGCACAGGACATCAATAATAACGAAGAGGTGGAGTGGAGTGCTCATCCGCTCTGCTGTATTGGCCAAGTAACGTTGGTTTTGGCCAACTTTCGTTATGAATTGCACAAAATATATTCAAGTTAGGCAGGTGAAATTTGTCTAACTAAATATATGCATGCTTTTGCTCCTGCTCAGGCATATTTTGTTTTTGTGTGGTGTAGACGTTTTTATAAAAAAACCTCAAAATTGGCCCAGGAAACGCTATTTTCATTAATTTGAAGGTCTTTATCTCAAAAAAGCCTTGTAGCGGAGCGACAAAAATTCCTCATTACGTTCTTCGCATACTTATCTACCAAACTGCCGAATGTTCTTTTTATATAACTTTTCCGCAAAGAGATACGATCGGACTAATTTCAAGAAAACACCGAACAATGGAAACTTATGACAATTAAAAAAGAACATTTTTTTATATTTCTTAGACTTTGTCCACTTATTCTCCTCCACATCAGCTTTCACAATCATTGAAAACATATTGCATAATTTCGTTGCAGTAATAGTTACGGCCAGAGTGTCGGAACGGAACGAAAACCGAAAACGAAAAACGAAAAAAAAAACGATATTTTCGACTGGAACGAAAACGTAACCGAAACTTTATCTATTATTACGTTCCGGAGTGAAACCGGAAATTTTTCAATCGTTTTTCGTGTCACGAGAAAACTTCGGAATCCGGAGTAATTGAGCCCATGCAATGTGAACATATCTCAGGGTACGGTATTAGCGCGTACCCCAGGCAAGTATTCTGAAGCAAAGATATGTTGGATTTGTGCGAAAAATGAAAACAGTGGCAATCAGAGGTGTTTATATTAACTCAAGTGGACTTCCGCGCGCCTCTCACATAGGCCAGCGTAGAGAGGGCATTGTCGGCGCTGCAGTTTGTTACAGCGAAACCTGTTATGAGATCACAACAGCTGATTGTGGCGCCATAGTTGTCCACCGCTGCCAGTGTTCGTGACCGCTATCGTGTGATATAAAAAAAAATCTTTCTCACCCCGCTCTCTTGCGTGCGTCTTTCTTTTTTGCATTTTCTTCTCGTTTTTTTGCGCGCAATTTGGTCCCACAGGGGCGCTCTAGGGTGCAGTGAGGTGTGTCTTGTTTTGATGGTGTTTTTAGAAAAGTTGTTCGTCCCACGCGAACAATCTGCGGCTCTTTTTGGTCCTCAGCAATTTTTTAGTTGTTTGTATATACCCAACGAAGCGGTTTCAGTACCGTGTAAGAAACTTACATGTGGGAGCTCCACATTTTGGCTGTATTGGAATATCTAAGGGAGATGGTGTAGTTTGTTGGGTACTTTATTGGCCTATATATTATTTTGTGATGTTGAAATTTGGCTGTACGGGATAGCTCCTTACCTTGCCATATTAAGCGACAAGAACGAAATATTGAGGATTCGTTCAATTGTAGTGTTGCTTGCTTCCTGTCCGACACACTCAGACTTTACGCACAGTCTCTTACAGTTTCTCTCTCTACTAGACATCCTCGATAAGACAGCCATCATCGGTTGTGCTTAAAACTTAAAAAAAACAGACATTTAAATGACCTACGCGGCTCTCATCTCTCTTGCGACAGCAGCATTCGTTGACAGTGAACCTAACTAACCTGTTCTTGCTTGTCTTGTTTTCTTTCCTCAACCAATTTTACCTCAACATTTTATATTATGTGCATCCAGCGGTTATTTGAGACCACTACTCAGCCGTTTCTACTGTCCTTGTGTTCTCCTTGCTTTTGAATAAAGCTTCTTTTCTCCCCTCTTTAATTCATTTTTTTGCATCTCCGTGTTCCTTAAATTTTTGGACCCAGGCACCTTTTATTCTTTCTTTATTTTGTTTTTATAATATCATTAGAGACTTCTTCTAGTGCGATGCTCCACGCCGCGACACAGATGCTCATTTCCCTTGCAGTTTCTTCTCTTGCCGTTAACGTAAACCGCCAGCAACACCACGTGACGTGACGTCAACCAATGGTCCTTTGAAATCTAACACGACAATGATAACAAGGCGCCTTTTACAAGGATAGGCCGGCCCACCGAAACGTCAGCCAACTTATCAGAGGCACTTCATGCCCGTCTATGTAACCTTTATTGTACAACGACCCACTGACCAATTCTTCTGAATGGTTCCCACATAATTTTTTTTTATATTTAAAGCATTCAGTTGGTCAGTGCAAAAGTACCGACCCGTCGATTATTCGGCGGAGCATTTGAAACGATATTTTACCTCGATGTCACATTATAAGCTTTTTTTTAAAATAATGTTTACACAATTTGATATTTGGGCAGCAGATGATGAGACCGTTCAATACTGTATTTAATAGTACCTTCTATTCAGCCTTGATTAGCTGTTTTATAGGGATATATATTAGCGATCAGAAATGAGAAAGCAAGGGTACTGTGGATTAAAAAAGACCATAAAATATTTTTCTTTCTTTCTTTTGTGCGTGCGCTCAGGCTACAGCATTATCAAATTATACGCAGGTTAAGTTATGTGTAGCACCATGCAACAAGAAAACCTCATGCGACTCACAGTTACCCTCCTACTTACCAAGGCTTTCCTTGCTTTCAACGCTTGCCCTTTTCGTTGCTGTTTACATTTCGAAGGACCGAAATATTCCTTTTCTCGATTTTACAAACTTCCCGATTTAACAACATGATTCGAGCGTAGGCATCATTTCGTTAATCCAAGTTTCAACTGTACTCTACTAAATGGTGACTAAAATATTTCTATGTTGTAAATACTGCAACAACCACGACTCAGCTGTTGCAAGCTTTTCCCGTTAAAGTGCTGTAACAAAGGCGTAATGCCTTATGCAAATGATCAGTAGTGTTTGTCATAAAAGTACGCCTCTGTTTACATGCATCAGAACAGGTGCGATCTGAGTTCCTGCAAGCTTCCGTTGTGCAAGCGACGGATTGCGGGCTCACAGAAAATTGCACTGGAGCGCAGACATCGTGTTGCTAAATGAAGTATTTACCGACTTCGACAATATTTTGTCTCTATTACAGAAAAACAATTTGTAACAGTTGAATGTCGCTAGCGAATACTTTATTTGAGAGGTAAGCCTACTTATCCAAACTATAGAAACTTGGGAGAAAAGCACCAAAGAACGAAGTTTACAACCGCGCACCTCTGTAGCAAAAATAACATCACACTCCCGAAAACTATATCTCACATCAAAATTAAAGCGGACAAGAAAGAGAGAAAGAAAAGAGGAAGGCAGGGACGGTAACCAGAAGGTAGTTTCCGGTATATGAGCTGAACGGGCAACTTCATCGCCCCGTTCATTACCGATAAGCCCACAGTGACTTGCTAGCCATTGAAATGTAATATGCTGTCCTTTCTCGGTTAGGTGGTGTAACATCTCTGCAGACTCAAGTACACACTTTTCGCGCGGACCGCTGCGTAAAGTCGGCAGTGAAGGCTGCAGTGTCTATTTGGAGTCGCAGAAAATCGTCCACTTTTTTCCCAGTTGGTTATTATTAAAAGGCCTCTCCCATGTTCCGCCAATCAACCCGGTCCTGTGCTTTCTGCTGCCACGTTATACCTACAAACTTCTTAATCTCCTCTACCCACCTAATTTTGTGTCTCCACCTCACGCGTTTGCCATCTCTTGGAACCCAGCCAGTTACCCTTAATGACCACCGGTTATCCTGCCGACGTGCTACGTGCCCGGCCCAAATCCATTTCTTCTTCTTGATTTCATGATATTGTTAACCCCCGTTTGTTCCCTGACCCACTCTGCTCTCTTCCTGTCTCTTATAATAACACCTATAATTTTCCTTTCCATCGCTCGCTGCGTCGTCCTCAATTTAAGTTGAACCCTCTTTGCAAGTCTCCAGGTTTCTGCTCCGTAGGTAAGTACCGGCAAGATGCAGCTGTTATATACCTTCGTCTTGAGGGATAGTGGTAGACTACCATTCATGATTTGATAATGCTTGCCGAATGAGCCCAATCCCCATCCTTATTCTTCTAGTTTTTTCACTCTCATGGCTCGGCTCCGCGGATACTACCTGTCCTAAGTAGACGTACTCCTTTACAACTTCAAGTGTCTCGCCACCTATCGCAAAGCGCTGCTCTTTGCCAGGATTGTTCAACATTACTTTAGTTTTATGCATATTCATTTTCAGACCTACTCTTCTACCTTTCGTATCCAGTTCAGCAATCATGAGCTGTAATTCGTCTCCCGCGTTACTCATCAATGCATTGTCATCAGCCAATCGCAGGTTACTGAGATACTCTCCATTAACTCTTATCCATAATTCTTCCTAATCTAGGGCACTGAAAACCTCCTGTAAACACGCGGTGAATAGAATTGCAGAGAATTGTGTGTCCCTGCCGTACGCCCTTCTTTATTGGGATTATGTCGCTTTCTTTATGGAGGAGTATAGTGGCTGTGGATCAGCTGTACATTTCTTTCATTATGTTTATATGGGCTTCGTCGATGCTCTGATTCCGCAGTACCTGCATGACTACTGTTGTCTCCACCGAATAAAATGCCCTCTCGTAATCAATGAAGGCTATGTATAGGGGTTGGCTGTACTTCGCGCATTTCTCTAACACCTGATTGAGAGTATGGATATGGTCTATTGTTGAGAAGCTTGTACGAAATCCTGCCTGGCCATTTGGTTGATTGGACTCTAATGTCGCAATAATTCTGTTAGCAATTACATTTCTAAATAGCTTGTAGACAACGCACAGGAAGCTGACATGGAAGCAACGGACATGGGAGAGGCCTTTGCCCTGCAGTGGGCGTAGACAGGCTGATGATGATGATGATCATTAACAAAAAGCAGCGCGGCGCCCAGAGCTGTAAGCTCTGCTGCCGTCGATGTTGTTGGCTGAGCCGTCCTGAACTGGATAGTTGTGGCGATCGCTGAAATCACGACCGCCGCTGTTGAACTGCTCGGTAGGACGGAGCCATCGGTGTAGACGTGAGTGTAGTCTTGATAATTTCTCGTACAATAGAAGTGAATAGGGCAGTTTAAGAGCTGGTGCTGAGAGATTTTTGTTGGACACCTGGTATTGTCATGTTTTTGATGGACTGTTTGAGGCACCAAGGAGGAACAAAGGTCCCGCCGCAGGTGTCAATTCAGATGGTCGAGATGAGCCTAGTGCGGTTACTATTCGGCAAAACGAGGTGCATGGACTGTTTGCTGGTAGAGAGGCTGAGTGGTGGTGTGGGGTCCGGGCAACATATCTTATGTGCGTCCTCAGCGCTTCAACCGCAATATGAGTCTTTACGAGGTGGCCCTTAGCGATGACAATAGTCGCCATTGATGACGCACTCTGTGGCAGGCCTGCGTTAGTTAATGGAGGCAAACCGTAGCCCAGGAAACCGAAAAAAAAACTAGCAGTTCCGTGTAAGAAGTCAACCGATGAGCGAAGCTCCTTAGAAATGGGACGCAAACGACTACGCGCCTGATCTCGCTGCTGGCAATGCTGGCAAAGGCGGTTGAGTGGGGAGCGCCTACTGCCCTCGGGTGCGGGAACGCCTGAGCGATTGAGTGCGGTACGCGCAGGGAGACGGAACCAGGTGGGAGAGAGGTGCGAGCGGAGATGCGGCGGTGAGCTTCGACAGCGGCAACGCAACGTCGCACGCAGTCATTGTCTTTTTCCGCGGGCGCCGGGTGGGGAGAGCGTCTGCTACTACCTTAGACAAAACGCCCGTTGGACGCTAGAATGATGGTTGTCATTTCACAATCCGCAATAAAGGTGGTGAAAGTGAAGACGACCATTATAACCAGTTGTGCACAGAGCTTATTTCTTTTAACCTTGAATTTCTGGTGGCCTAGAATCAAACTGCTCAAGGCCTAAATATTTCCTCTTAAATCACCGGCCACTGCAACCCAGAGCGATGCTTAAGAGAAGGGAGCTTCAACGGCGACGGCGGGGGGTGGCCCTAAGGCTGTTCGCTCCTATAAACACCTTGTACAGTTGCAATATAGCACTGGGCGACATCCCCCAGGTCTTTCTAGCGAGTTTCTGGGCATCATAATAGACAGAGGCATATCATGGAGTCCACACATCTGGTACCTGAAAAAGCGGTTGAGAGGCATTTGTCACCGCTTCAAAGCAGACAAAATTCTATATCAACTATTAGCAGCTGTTATACATACCAGCCATGTATGCGTACTACTTTTGCAGAAAGCTTGTAAACTGAATAAGAATTCAATTAAACTGCAAAATAGCGCGGAAGATCTCGCGTTTTAGATAATCTAACTCCTGCATATACAGAACTATGGTTTGTGTTGTTCTTGTTGTGTAACGAATATGTGCGCTTGGTTATTGTTTTTGATTTGAACGTTGTTTGAACATTACCAAAACACAGATCTACATTTTTCAAGGAGATTCAGAGACGGAGACAAAGGCTCATTGCTCAAAACGATAATCCGTGAGGAGCTCTATGCACCCTGAGAGGGGAAGACTTCTTATTGTAGGAGTCATCTGTCTTGGACCCTGTTCATGGTCCGGCAAACAGTTGTGGCTTGTCTTCCTGGTCGACGAGGGCGAGCTTGGATTCCCTAGTTTCGAGTGTAGGTGCTATTTGTTTGCTTGTACAGCTCCGTTCGCCTCCGTCTCCGGTTGCTTTGCGGTTTGGATGTCATGGGTGTTCCTGGAGCAATTGTGTGAGGGGCTCCGGTACGTTACAGAGCGACACAAGCAGCCTTGGTCTTTGCGTAAACGTGGCGCATCATCGTTCAATGAGAGCAGGCGTCGCTTTGTTGGCGTCTGATTATCACGCTATCTTCTTGGGCCTGTTATCGGTGCGATGGATCATATGCCTGGCACTGGAGTATGTGCTGGTCTAGTACCGTCGAACAGGTGGTCTTTACGGCCTGCGCCTATACTGCTGCGCGTTGGAGACTGTGGGGCGAGGGGAGCCCTGCTGACGTGTATGCACGCTGCGCTCTGGGCCGCTTCGTACCCCTCTAGTCTCTCGTACCCAAGCAGCCACTTTACGTAGCTGTACAGGGACGGAGTTCTCCAATCTTTTAGAATCTTGAGCGCATCAGCTGAGAGGAGCGCCCCTGAGCATTTCCTAGAGGTGACGTGAAGTCGGTGAACATTGCTGCATCCCTCTGTGATGGTGGCGATATCTATTATCTCAAGGATCACTGGACTCTGCCTTTTCAAATGCAACATACTGTTATTAAATTGGTCGTGGGTTTTCTCGTAAAGTCACCTCTGTGTTTTACATGTATTCGAATCGCGACATCGGAGTTGGCCCCGAACAGTATATTCTCCATAAGACATGATAGTAGGCACCGAAATGAAATAAGAAATTGACAGCAGGCCTTCTACATTTTGTTTGGCTCTCGGACATGTTTGCTATTGCTTTAATTGTGGTCGCGTTTATCGCTAGCTTGGGCGAAGCCACCAGGACACACATGTCGTACAATACAAAACAAAACAGTCCATTATGGCTCGTATGAAACCCTATCACTGAACCGTCCTTTGTTAGTCAGCATCAAGACAATCTTCATGTAGATAGTACATTTAAAGAAAAGGCGCTATTAAACCCTTGCATGGCTTCATTTGCGCCTGTTTACGTGTTTCTCATAAGTTACCGTTTTAGGCTAATAAGTTTCACATGTTACAGACACGATATCAATTGAGGCATGTCCGCGCAGAGAAGAACAAATTACCTCTAATCATCATGATTTCCTTAACGTGTTTAATCAAACCACGCCAACTAGCGTTTTGCGTCTCTCCCCCCACCCAAAAAAATTGCGGGGGTCGCGGTTGGTTGGGAATTGAACCCACGTCTTCGTGCTTACCAGAGCAACGTTGTAGCCTCGAAGACATAGCACTTTTTGGAGGCTCATCGTCAACTTACAAAAAAATAGCTTACATTGATAATACCTGATACGCAATTTCGCGCACACACACTAACGGCTTAACACGCAGCTTTGCGAGCTTGGACGTAAATTGCTGTGCGGCGCCGCTTGCGGTTGCTCGTTTCGATTATTAATCTTAGGTTTCAACAGAAAACACGTTTGCTGGGCCATGACATCACAAAATAGCATCACAAATACTGAATACACGTTTCATTGGAAGTTGCACAAGCACCTAAGGAAGAACAATTGAAAAACAATAATATCAAAGTAGCGACAAAAACGACAAATATTTAAAAGGTGATTGTATAGCATTCCAGGTCTATTACATTGCCATGAAAAACTCAAGTATTTACCATCCAATGATTTTAAAGTTGAGGAATTGCAGGAAAGTTTGGTTCGAGAAACTCCCATGCATTATTTGCGGCAGATACCATGGAACTGAGGGCCCACAGTGGTATCGCTACAGAAGCCATAATTAAGGCCTCCGTACTACTGGCGATGTTTCCTGACAGCGCCTCCACACCGCTTAGCTAACTTCCTTTCCGCGGTGCTTAGCCGAAGACACTATACGTGTCCTAAAACAATAACTGTTGTTATTGAATATCTCAAGTTTTCCACACACATGCCATAGTTGTCGAGTGGTTATGGCACTCGACTGCTGACCCGAAGGCCGCGGGATCGAATCCCGGCTGCTGCACCTGCATTTTCGAGGGAAGCGAAAATACTTGAGGCTCTTGTATTTAGATTTACGTGCTCGTTAAAGAACCCCAGATGGTCGAAGTTCCTGGAAATGATCGAAATTTGCGCCGTCTTTTAATATAATCAAACCGTGCTTTTGGGACGCTGAACCCAAACAATTATTATTAGTTTCAGACACGTCACCTATTTCATAGAAATTCTAGTGCGCGCCACAGCAGAGTTGATTGTTCGCTGACGAATGTGGCCCGTGACGTCCTCCTAATCATTTTCAGAAAATACACCCCTGCGTGGGACCTATAAGCACTCAAGCAGAATTTCAAAAGCCGTGTCTCTACATTCTCGCTCCGTAAACTATATCGACGTAGGTCTGATGAACTTCTCATGAAAACCTACGCAGTTTCCTCCGGTGGAGGAAAGTTTCCCAGAATTATCTTGTGACTTAGGGGTTATTCATACCGCGTACTAAGCAAGGTGCGAGGGCGTATGTATTATAGTAAGGATTTCATTGAAAGGGGCTCAAGAGCACAAGTCGCGAGTAAACAAAGGAAGCACGCGATTATGACCACCTAAGTAGACTGCCTTATGAGATTCATGAATGGCTGATTCATACTTCTGGTTATTCATATCATAAACTCGGCCTTTCGCACATGCTCATTTTTTTTGTGTGTGGTGAGCAAACACCCCTGCGTGTGACCTATAAGCACTCACGCAGAATTTCAAAAGCCGTGTCTCTACATTCTCGCTCCGTAAACTATATTGACGTAGGTCTGAATGAACTTCTCATGAAAAACTACGCAGTTTCCTCCGGTGGAGGAAAGTTTCCCAGAATTATCTTGACTTAGGGGTTATTCATACCGCGTTCTAAGCAAGATGCGAGTACGTATGTATTATACTAAGGATTTCATTCAAAGGGGCTCAAGAGCACAAGTCGCGAGTAAACAAAGGAAGCACGCGATTACGACCACCTAAGTAGACTGCCTTATGAGATTCATGAATGGCTGATTCATACTTCTGGTTATTCATATCATAAACTCGGCCTTTCGCACATGCTCAATTTTTTGTGTGTGGTAGGCAAAGGTCGGCTAGCTTGCAAAGCTGAGAATAATACGTGGGGACCAAAATCAAGATGAGGATTATTGGGCACGCCTTGGTGGAGGCATCCGGCAATTTCGGCCATCTGGTGTTCCTTAACGTGCACTCACATCGCACAGTGCACGGGCCTCTAGTATTTCATCTCCATTGGGTTGCGACTCTCACGGGCGGGATTGAACCCGAGACCACCGAGTCAGCAGCTGAGAACTTTAACAACTGTACCACCGAGGTGGACTAGAACGCTGAGTTGGAGAGCGGCAGTATTCGACATTGTTGCGAGTGGGTTAGACCGAAAGTCTGCCGCACAGATATATATATATATATATATATATATATATATATATATATATATATATATATATATATATATATATATATATATATATATATATATATATATATATATATATTATAAAGATGTTTATTGGCGGACACTCGGCGAAGATGAGCGACAGCGACAGTCAAGGCGGGGCCGACTCTGCGCGAGCTGCGCTCTGTCCGAAGAGGGCAACCCACTAGAAGGGGCCGGAGAGGACGACCCACTTCAGGGTTCCAATAAGCTTCGCTACAATTACTCCGGGTGCGAAAAGGGAGCCGCCTGGCGACCTAACAACTTGTCACAATGAGCGGGTCATGGTACGCCTTGAGGCGCTCCACGTTTACAATGTCGCGCCCTCGACGGCGCATGTCCGAGGATGGATCGGTAGGTTCGATCAGGTAGTTTACAGGGGATGTGCGTTCAACGACACGGTAGGGGCCTTCGTATTTGGGCAGTAGTTTTGAAGAGAGGCCAGGTGCAGTGGTAGGGATCGAGAGCCATACGAGCGCTCCAGGGAGGAACGTCTGCTCAGAAGTGATTGTGTCACCGCTAATGCTCCTCTGTCGCTCTTGGTCATGCGTAGTGAAGGTCTTGGCAAGTTCGCGACACTCTTCAGCAAGTCGGGCGGTAGCAGAAATCGGCGCACACTCAGACCGATCCGGCTTGTATGGAAGGATTGTATCGATTGTGTGCGAGGGGTGCCTGCCATACAATAAGAAAAAGGGAGAAAAACCAGTGGTGCTCTGAGCGGCGGTATTGTAGGCGTAGGTGACGAAGGGCAGAATGGCATCCCAATTGGTGTGATCGGCGGCGACGTACATGGAGAGCATGTCGCCGAGCGTGCGGTTAAAGCGTTCGGTGAGGCCATTCGTCTGCGGGTGGTAAGCAGTAGTTTTGCGGTGAACAACGTTGCACTCCTTTAGAATGGCTTCGACGACTTCTGACAAGAAGACACGGCCTCGATCACTGAGCAGCTCCTGAGGTGGACCGTGACGTAGCATGAATCGGTGGAGCAGGAAGGAGGCCACATCGCGCGCTGTAGCCGCTGGGAGGGCGGCAGTTTCGGCGTATCGCTTGAGGTGGTCTACAGCGACGATGGCCCAGCGGTTACCAGCGGATGTCAGAGGAAGTGGCCCATACAAATCGATGCCAACACGCCCAAACGGCCGGTCAGGGCAAGGTAGAGGTTGCAGACCTGTCGGCGACAGGTGCCTTGAAGTCTTCCGGCGCTGACAATCGATGCAGGAGCGAACGAACTTCTGCACGTAGCGGTACATCCCTCGCCAAAAGTACCGTTGGCGGATGCGGTGGTAAGTTTTCGATACCCCAGAATGCGCACACTGCGGATCAGAGTGGAACGACTCGCATATGTCAGAACGCAGACTCCGGGGTATTACTAGTAGCCATTGGCGGCCGTCGCCGCTGTAGTTGCGTCGGTGGAGGAGGTCGTCGCGAACGGCGAAATGGTGGACTTGACGACGCAACGCGCGAGTGGGTGGTGTTGCCGACGGATCAGTCAGCAAGGCTATCAGTGAGGCAATCCAGCGATCCTTGCGCTGTTCGGTAGCGATGGTGTGAATGTCGATGGAAGAAACGGCAAGGGGAGACACTGAGCTGTGGGCACTGTCGTCAGGCAAGGGAGAGCGCGACAGGGCGTCGGCGTCAGCATGCTGGCGTCCGTTGCGGTACACAAGGCGGATGTCGTAGTCTTGCAGGCGAAGTGCCCAACGGGCGAGACGGCCTGAGGGATCTTTCAATGACGACAACCAGCACAGCGCATGATGGTCGGTGACGACATCAAATGGGCGACCATACAAATAAGGTCGGAACTTCGTAAGGGCCCAGATGATTGCCAGGCATTCTTTCTCCGTGACGGTGTAATTGGTCTCGGCTTTAGTAAGCGTGCGACTTGCATATGCCACGACATATTCCGGAAACCCAGGTTTGCGCTGTGCAAGGACAGCGCCGAGGCCCACACCGCTGGCGTCCGTGTGTACCTCTGTAGGGGCCGCAGGGTCGTAGTGGCGTAGTATCGGAGGAGACGTCAACAAACGACGGAGCTTCGCGAAAGCGGCGTCGCACTCTGACGACCACGTATTGAGGGGCCCGTTGCTGCCAAGGAGCTTCGTCAGCGGCGATATGATGGTCGCGAAGTTTCGTATGAAGCGCCGAAAGTAGGAGCATAGTCCTACGAAACTGCGCAGTTCTTTGACAGACGTAGGTTTGGGGAACTCTGTCACGGCCCGAAGCTTGGCTGGATCGGTGAGAATTCCGTCCTTGGATACGACGTAGCCTAGTATTGTCAGCTGCCGTGCTGCAAATCGGCACTTCTTTAGGTTCAGTTGTAGCCCGGCGTCGCTCAAACGCGTCAAAACAAGCCGCAGGTGTTGAAGGTGCGAGGAGAAGTCCGGGGCGAAAACGACGACGTCGTCGAGGTAGCACAGGCACGTGTGCCATTTCAAGTTGCGCAGAACGGTGTCCATCATGCGCTCAAAGGTTGCGGGCGCATTACACAGCCCAAACGGCATGACGTTGAATTCGTACAAGCCGTCGGGTGTGACAAACGCTGTCTTCGGTCGAGCGTCATCAGCCATGGGGACTTGCCAGTACCCTGAGCGCAAATCGAGCGATGAAAAGAATTCTGCTCCTTGCAGGCTGTCAATGGCGTCGTCTATTCGAGGGAGGGGATAAACGTCTTTACGGGTGATCTTATTGAGTCGTCGGTAGTCCACGCAGAACCGCACAGAGCCGTCCTTCTTCGCAACGAGAACGACAGGAGACGCCCATGGGCTGTTTGAGGGTCGAATAACATCGCGGCGAAGCATGTCTTCGACTTGCTCGTTAATCACACGACGCTCCGCTGGAGATACGCGATATGGACGTTGCCGCAGCGGTGCTTGGGCGCCAGTGTCGATGTGATGCGTGACAGCAGACGTGCGGCCGAGAGAAGTTTGCGCGACATCGAACGAAGAACGAAATTCTTCCAACAGGCACAGAAGCTGGGAACGCTGGACCGACGTAAGGTTGTCATCAATGGAGGAAGCAAACACGTCAGCGGGTGACGAGTCGGATGTGGTAACAGCACTGAGCGTACGGGAGCTGGCACAGTGCGTGTCACCCGGTGCGTCCATAACTTGTGCGTCTTCGAGGGCTTCCGCTCTGCCGAGACATTCCCCTCGCACCAACGTAACAACGTACGGGGATGGGTTCGTAACGAAAATATCGGTGTCGCCCTGAGTGACTTGCACGGTCGCAAATGGCACCAGCAAACCTTTCCTGGTGAAAACGCGGTCAGAGGGAGAAAGGAGTGCAACGGTGTCGGAGAGACCGGTGCAATAGACGGGGACAGCCGTTGACGAGTATGCAGGAACTGTTGTGTCGTCTTTGACGAGTACCTTGGTCGCAGCCGATGGACTATTCGTCGGCGTCAAATTGGAGAATGGTGAGAGCTCTATTTCGGCTGGTGCGCAACGAATTACGGCATCGTGGCGAGCGAGAAAATCCCAACCCAGGATGACGTCGTGAGAGCATGAAGAAATGATGATGAATTCGACGGCGTACAGAGCGTCCTGAATGATGACACGGGCTGTACACACCGCTGTCGTGTGAATACTTTGGGCGCTGGCTGTACGGAGGGAGAGCCCGGAAAGCGGCGTCGTCACTTTTCGTAGTAGTCGGCTAAATTTAGCGTCCATAACGGATACGGCAGCTCCAGTGTCCACAAGGGCCAATGTGCGCACGCCATCTACAAACACGTCTACTACGTTCGATGGGCTTTGCTGAGGGCTTTGGCAGTTCGATAGCGTCGCAGCCCTTGCCTCTTGGACTGCGACGACTAGTTTTCCTGGTCGCGCGCGACCGGACGGGGCCGCATCGGTGACAGTGAGCGGCATCTTGGGGACGGCGAACGGCGGTTAGATGGAGACGGGCGTGACGTCGGTGACATAGGCGGCGGCGGCTCGTAGTATGGGCGGCTGGACTGGCTGGTGACGGTCGATCCGAATCGAGGCGCCTGCATGCGGTTGCAATAGCGGGCGACGTGACCGGCGCAACCGCACGCAAAGCAGATGAGGCGGTTGTCGGAAGTGCGCCATCGGCTTGCCAGGCTAGGTCCCATCCATGTCGTAGGACGCGAGGGACGGGGTGGCTGCTGATATGACTGCATGGTGGGCTGCAGTCGTGGCGTATGGACGACGTCGGCGTACGCAGCCGGCACACTCTCTTCGAAGGCCTGAGGCCTTGCGACGGCTCCGGCGTAATTATGTGGGGGAACCACAGGAATCGCTGGAGGCGCCCTGGCGACAACTTGCGCGTAACTGAGCGGCACAGTCGCCCGAGGGGGCTGGTGGTATTCCGGCATGACCTCCGCGATTTCATGCTCAATAGCCCGGCGTAGGGGAGGCAGCAGTGGGGTTGACGGCTGTTCAACAGGCTGCGGGTGAGCGAAGGCCAGTAGAGAGAACTGGCGGGCAATCTCCTCGCGCACGAAGGACTTGATTTCGGCGAGCAAGACGGAGTGGTCCGAAATGGCCGACATGCCTGCGAGGTCGGCGTCGCGTGATGGAGGTCGACGCGTCATCAGCCGCTGCTGGCGCAGCTCCTCATAACTTTGGCACAGTGTGATGACCTCAGCCACAGTGCTAGGGTTTTTCGCGAGCAACATGGTGAAGGCATCGTCGTCGATGCCTTTCATGACGTTCCGGATCTTGTCAGACTCAGGCATGGTCGCATTGGCTTTCTTGCACAAGTCCAGGACGTCTTCAATGTAAGTCGTGAAAGACTCGCCGGACTGCTGGGCTCGTTCACGCAAACGCTGTTCAGCTTGCAGCTTACGAACGGCAGGGCGGCCAAACACGTCGACGATGGCGGTCTTGAAAGCGGACCACGTAGTGAAATCGGAAGCGTGGTTGTTGTACCATAGGCCTGCGACACCCGCGAGGTAGAAAACCAGGTTGCTTAGTTTTCCGGCCTCGTCCCATTTATTGGGTACGCTGACACGCTCGTAAATCGCGAGCCAGTCCTCGACGTCGGTGCCATCCGCGCCGGTGAAAACAGGAGGGTCGCGGATACGGGGCATACCGGGACAAGATGTCGGTGCAGGGGGAGGCGTTTGCTGGGCGGCATCTTGAGTCATGGTAGAGGGCACGGCACGGGATCGCAGCTCCAAGGGCATTGAATGCTGACCGTAGTTGTTTGAAGGGCACAGCACTCTCCACCAAATTATAAAGATGTTTATTGGCGGACACTCGGCGAAGATGAGCGACAGCGACAGTCAAGGCGGGGCCGACTCTGCGCGAGCTGCGCTCTGTCCGAAGAGGGCAACCCACTAGAAGGGGCCGGAGAGGACGACCCACTTCAGGGTTCCAATAAGCTTCGCTACAATATATATATATATATATATATATATATATATATATATATATATATATATATATATATATATATATATATATATATATATATATATATATATATATATGCGTACAGATAAAATGGCGACTATCCAGCAATAACAAACTCGTCTTCGTCTTCACTGCAACCACGCTGCCGCTGCCCTTCCGTGTCATCAACCCTGCCGGTACCGTCACCGTCCCGGTGCTTAACCTGCTCATTTGTGATGAAAGGTGTGTGGTAGGGCTTCAGTATTGATACATAAGCGAAGTTACTTGTAGTAGACAAGAACGCTGAGGAATAGGCGGGGATGACCTGAACGGTCACTTGACGCACCTGAATATTTTAAATGCGAAGCATTTCTTAGCGAACCTTTGGCACTTTGAGCGTTTCTATCTATCTATCTATCTATCTATCTATCTATCTATCTATCTATCTATCTATCTATCTATCTATCTATCTATCTATCTATCTATCTATCTATCTATCTATCTATCTATCTATCTATCTATCTAACTAGCCGCCTACCTCTGGATGCTCTCATGATCGCCTCCTTACCTTGGTGTAGACCAAGATGGACATGGGAGGGTAAGATGATTTGATTCATATGACTGCCGGGTCAAAACATGAATAACATGAAAATCATGTCGCGTACGTCGTCAAACCCTTTCCTCCAGAGACGTGTGACACGGGCCGCGGTGTACGGGTGTACGCTACAGGTGATTCACAGTTTCTACCTCCCAGGAACGGCGACAAGAGACATTCGTAATTTAACTGCGAGAGCTTTAAGAAGAAACCGATATCGGCAGCATTGATCCACTGAATGGAAAGAATAAAAGCTAGGATACCAGCAGGAATCGCACTCAAGCATTCTGCGTGGCAATCAGGTATTCTACCGCAGGGTGGGTCCAGATAAGATCGAACACGAGGTCCCGGTCACGATTGCCGATTTTGATGAAATTTACTGTAGGTCTAAGCATTACACCCGGAACAATGGTTTCGCGCTTAGTTTCGCGAAAAAATATTTTGTTCGCCTGAAAAAAAAATACAAATTCTGGCCGCAAAGAACACGTTTCCGCCAATTTCGCGATTTCTGAATTTTGAGCGCACCAAGGGAGAAAACGGTACACTTCTTCGTCACAATATTTACTCCCCTTAAAGAAAAAGTGAAATAGAATCTTATGAGTCTAGTGTTTCTCTTGCTTGTCGAAGCACTTTTGAAGAAAAAAAAACACAAACTTGGCAAATTGCACAAAATACCTGTTTTTCAGGAACTTATTGCTGCAAGCCAGTTAAAGTGAGGATAATAAAATTCGGTACATATGAACTTTGACACTTTCGCTCTCTTTTAAATAAATTTGCGTGGTTATATCGCGCTCCGTTTTACTAGATAAGTGGGCTGAAATATAAGTGATTTACCAAAAACGCCGAGCTTGAAAATGAATTTCTCAAAAAGGACGTTTTTATATTTTTTAAATCCCTCTGATTCAAGTAAAGGTCGTCATCTACCATTCCGCAGAAAAAAACGTTGCATTATTTTGGTTGCTAACATGTTATAGTGCATCAAATGTGACCATGCCAGCCTAGCGGCCGCGTCATTCGTTATTTGCTGACACCCAGATATAAATTCTTAAAAAAAATACTTGTACACGACACAACCATAAATCAGGAGCTCCACACCAACAAATCCGCAGCCAGGTGTCATGGTCATGCTTCAGCAAGCTTTGTCTTGCGATCAGCCGCTTGACAAACCCGCAGCAGGCGCCGCTCGATGCTGCGGGCACTCACATTACATGACTGCCGCTCAGAGGACAAACGAGAGAATGAACGCATCACTGTGAAAGTTAAAGGCTGTTACGTGCTAACAAATGTCATAGTATGCAACGAAAACTCTGCCGGCAATTTCCAGGATAGCGCCTCCAGTAGTGCGCTCATGTGTTGCTTTCTATCTTCTGATGGCCTAAAGATAATTAGGTTCATTCTATGAGCAGCATATCACACACACAAAAACCAATGGCATCTAAAGAAAGCTGCTATACGTGCTTCCGATGGTCGAATAACTCAAACTGCAGTTCATCTCGTGCGAGAACACTTGCGTCAGCCGGCTGTGGAAAGAAATGTGCCCAAGTCCCTTGCTTCATTGAAGAACCGCTTTTACAATACTGTATTGTTGGGCGTCCGCAGATAGAATATTCAACGCAAGTCGAGCGTTTATCACGATATTTTACGGCTTCGGGCATAACAGCCGGAAAAAAATACATGCGTGCTGTATTGAAGCCGCTTACTGGGTGACCGGGACCTCGTGTTCGATCTTATCTGGACACACCCCGTAGAGCCTTGTCAAGTGTATAAACTGGTTTGAAATACCAGCATATGCAGGCGTGATGTCAGTACATTGTCAGTTGCGGTTGTGGTGCTGGCTATCTAATTTTACATGAAAGCTATAAACACTACGTATGTACTCCCACGATACAGGCGTCATATCAGGTTAACGTCTGTGGTTCCAGTGTCGATTACGCTTTTGTAGCAGTCTACTAAACATTACATTTGCATTCCTACGATTCAGCGAGCTATATTGAAGCATTGCTCGATCCCGGAGGAATACATTAATGAAAGTTGCGTATAGTGTAAACATGACTGCAGCATAAAGTGCACTTAGTTTCCGTAATGCTGACGTATGCGAAACGTATGTATATAAGTCAGTATGTAATGCGTCAGTAATATGTGTGTACATAATACTGACGCAAGTAGTACGTTGAGGTGTGCGCCACCGCGCCGCGCCGCCACCGCCACCGCGCCGCGCCGCACCGCCGCCGCGCCGCCGCCGCCGAAGTTCCAAGAGAGATCACGCCGCCTCAACAAAAACTAGTCTCAACGAAAAGAAGTAGTGATCTTGCTATAATCACCATCCTACCAAATGGCAGGAATGGTCGCACCGATGCTAGTTGGCGGAAACTTATGTGTCCGACTTGTGGAATGAGCGGCGCTGCCATTTTCGGATTGATGGGTTCCCTACTAGCTCATGAGCTGGAAAAAGATGTTGCGTATCACTGCCTGAAACTTTCATTATTGTGGGAGAGCTTTTTAAATTATCTTCGGTGTTGAGAGAAGGCAGACGCGTTGAACTCTATGGACGTTCGCCGGGAACGCCTGATTTCTTTGTTGCCGCGAGAATTTCGTTCTTGAGGGCTTTCGTTACTGAGGGGCTCAACTGTAATTCCAATAAGAAATCTGGAAATAAAATACAGCAGTTCGCCAGAGGAGCTCTTCTCGACGTGTTCATGTAATGAACAGTCCATTTCAGCGGCACGGAATATCGGGAACTCGGCGAGAAGCGCGCCCCCTGTTTCCGGTTCTTGTTCTGCAGCGCCATCATGACATCACGAAGCTTTCAAACACTCTCGACACAAATGATAAGGACGGAATGCGCTTCAATCCAACGAACGCAACCCTCAGAGATCCGATTTTCGGTGCACATGTCTCTTGATCGTGTTAGCCATCGATTTAGGTTTAACGCGGCCGCTCGTCTAACGCATCTGTAAGGTCGGTACGTATTCCCTGCATCGTTGTCAAACATCTCGGACACATTCATATGCAAATTCAGACTTGAAAAGTTTCTGTTTCCGTGCATTTCGTCCACTCTCTTCTTACGCTAGGAATGTGCTGGCGGGTTCGGTGCGGCGACGTTATCAAGAGCGAGGTGACATAACGGCTCACCGCTTTTTGGAATCACTGAATGCGCTCTGCCGAAATAGATTGTGGACATCTTTGGATGAACGCATCGAGAAAAGCTCCCCAGAAGTTGTAGCATGTTTTTCTTCTCCAAAATTTAGCACGAGTATTGCCTGACCTTAACGCTGCCGCGTCCTCCAGCCTTAAAGGGCGACGGCCCAACTCGCTGAATAGCATATTCTTGGAGTCGTTTGACCTAGTACACTGTGCAAAAATAAATAGGATATATGAGTAATATATATACATCAGTGCCTTAGTACACTTTTTTCTTTCACTCTTACTTGAGTAAACTGATAAATAAATGCAGAAGTAAAGAGAATGGCAAACTAAGAATATAGCTGTGCTAGTTGGGAGGTATTCGTGTTAAGAAGACATGACGTGGAAACACGGACATAAGAGAAAATTCAACAGAGTGAACAGCTATCTCTCACGTATAGCACCGTTTAACGTGGATGATATAGCACCGTTTAACGTGGATGCACCTACTTTGATGACTGGTGGTACATCTTCATCCCGACTACTAACGTCCATGTTAAATGATTACACAAAACCTTGTGGTAGCTGTAGTAGTTAACGGTGAAAGCGTAATCAGAGAACGAGGTGTGATATCCAGAAGAGCGTCGCATATTGGACGCAGAACTTGGTTGCCATCGCGCGGCATGTTAAAGTGTGATTGAACACCACGGCCGGACTAGAGGGAAACGCAAAGAGCGTCGGGCCGCCCCCCGGCCGCCATTTTTCTCGGGGCGATCACGTGAGCGGGGAACGCAGTGGATAAGCGTGATGCTATGAGCGAGGCCGACGCTTTTACGACGCTTGCGCTAAGATCGCCACCTCGCGGTGTATTAAGGCATTGACAAAATTGAACTTCTATTGAAAACGCGCCGAATGGGACGGACGTGCAACGCGCTGCAGGTGTTAATAGCGGAAGCCACAGTAATGGAGAACTACTTTACATTACCGCTCCCAGAGGGCAACACCACCCCGCCGACCGGGAGAGTGGTAGATATAAAAGGCGCGTTTGTAAAGAATCTAGAGTCTGTGACCGTGGCGCTGTGCATGAGAAGGTGTTTTAAACTGCAAGACCTGGTAACCTCTTAATGAACAGGACAGAGCCTGCAGACGTTCCTATGGCATGGCTTACAATGGCGCAGCAACGTGCCGAAAAACAACCGGAAATAAAGAAAAAAAAGAGACCGTGGCGCAGTGAATAGCGTGCCGCGAATCTGTTGTTGCGGACCGAGCGGTCGTGGGCTCAGTGCCCGTTGTCGGAACTTTTTTTCTTTGCCATCTGATCGTGCAAATTTTTTCGACGTCATTTCCGTGACGGAAATACGTCACTGAAGTCTTTGTGGACCCCGGCATAAAACACTTTCATGTTGAAAACAAAAAAACAACCTGTGCGTTAATCTCTCTTGGAGTTTGTTGTCTTTTGGTTACATCGTGTTGACAGAACAGTGAGTCACGTGACATCATCAGGGTACATACTCCCGACTGGTTCATGTACGAGTAATAACAGTTGTGAATTGCCTTCCATACTGCTTTGCTTTGTAGCCGCCCACCCGATCTTGCTTCTGTCGCACGACTATCGTGCTCGATTAACTGACTGCGCTCCATTTTGTGCGTTTGCGACCGCGCATGCAGAGATAACAGACTATAGCCGACGAGCGCAAATTCATGACAGGTTCAACGCTTAGTGCTCACATTGTACGCGTGCTTCCAAAGGGAGTCCAAATTGAGGGTTCTTTGAGTGTCCGGCTTGCTCGACTGTCCCTGATGGTGTCGGTGTCTTCTTCACGAGTGGGCTGGGTTCACGGCTTGACGGGGGCGTCTGGAACAAGAACGTACCCAGCACCTCCACCAGATGTCACGTGGTCGTGACGTCGACGAAGGCAGCAGTCAGCACGTTAGAGATGAAATTCTTTATTTGGCCGAACTTGTGGCCGGGAAACTGAAACTCAAACTACAGCTACGCACTTATAGCGGCGAACAGAGCGTCGACCGTCGATCAGCTGACAAACGGTGAGGCGCGTCGGCATTTAAACATGCGCCGTCGAATATTCCAGCGTTGTCGCTTGCTGTCGTGCCAATTCTAGAATAAGCTCGAGTGTGCGCTTCGTGCGCGCAATCTTAACAAAACGGTCTACAATGATAGCGAAGCTTTTCGAACAATGAGGGGCGGTTCGCGCTGAGCGTTGCTGACAGTCCTTGTGGCCTAAAACCGAAAACAGCAAAGACGATAAAGAAACGCACGTGGCAACATGATAGATATATCTCATTAAAAAAATTACATAAATATTTTCTTGTTAGGGCGAAAGTAGCGAAGACAGGACATGTTGACCGCAGCTTTGCTCATTTATTCGTTGCTTGATGCACCATTTGACCACATGGCAAACGCTTCTATCAAGAGCGGTGGTTGCAGCAGCCTGATGGCACAGGCCTGGGATTCGCAAATTGTCTGAAACCAACGGTTCTCGCTGCAACAGCTTCATGAGAGGTTCGTTGCGCGTCTATTTTCTGTCAAGCATTTCCTTTTATTCTACAGCGAAAGCTGTTATGACATCCCAAAAAGGGCCATTTATGGCACCGTAGTTGTCCGCCGCCGCCGCCGCCGGAGCCGGTGTCCGTAACCCCTATCGCTCGAAATAGGAAAAAAAACGAAATAAGAAAAAATTTCCAGGATGGAACAAGGTCTGAACCTGGGCGCTCTGCGTGGGAGCCCAGTATCCTACCTCAGAGCCGTGCCGGTGCTTGAACCTGCTTTGCAAAAAGACCCTATACAGGCTTACTGTCGGGAAGGAACCACATTAACATATGTAGTGTAGCGTGGTAGAAGAGTAAAATCCCAAGCAAGTGTCACACAACGCGAATTCTGTAATGAGGCGTCACACAATGCGAATTGCGCAACGAGTGAGTTGCTGAATGCTTCCGACAACGATCATTGCATTTTATACGCCGATGACACTACCATATCTTCATCTGATAAATCTATTACTGTTCTCACTTCACGGCTAAATACTGCATTGAGTAACATCATGAACTGGTGCAGCAATAATTACTTAGTTCTTAATCCTTCAAAAACAAAATATATGGTGTTTAAGACTGCTCAAAGGCCCTTAACAATTATTCCCGACTTAACACTTGGGACTCATTCTATACCCGCTTGCGAAGACGTCACATTTCTTGGCATACATCTTTACCCTAAACTTACATTCCGCTGTCATTTCCACCATCTCAAGCATAAAACTTCGTTTGGCATCCGCGCACTAATCAAAGCTCGCCCCTTCTTTTCTCGTGAGGCTCTTCTAGCGTTGTACTTCGCTTTCATTCATAGTCACATTAACTATGGTATCGTTTCATGGGGGAACACGTACGCTTGTCACTTGTCATCAGTACAACATATCGAAAATCAGTCAATACGCATTATCACTTCTAGTTCCATGCAATCTAATGCTTCTGTGTTACTCCACTCCTTCAATATCTTGCCTGTCATTCGTTTGTTCCAGTACAACATAGTCGTCCTATTTCACGAAATGCTTCATAATAACCTCATGCATCCACTCGTGTCACGTGATTTACTGCTGAATAAAAACCTGACGAGATTTGCAGCTAATAAGAATTTTTTGTTACCAACAGTTCACACTAATTACGGCAAAAAAACATCTGCATTCACTGCTATTTCACTCTGGAATGATTTACCTACATCTATCAAATCTTGTGTTTCCCTTCCAGTCTTTAAAAATGGCCTTAGACATCATTATCTGTACTAAGTGTACCCACGTAATGGCTGCTGTCTAAAAGATTTTTTTTGCTTGTACTTTGAATTTCTTTTGTTGTGCTTTTTTCATGTTTAACTGATTTGTATTGAAATGTTTCACCTATATGTTTTGATTTTTTGTTCTAAGAATTCTGTTCATTTGCTGCTGTTAGTTATTGCCACAATGCTTGTATAATGAACCGAGGGTCCCACTACAGTTCTTTTACTTTGGGACCCTCGCCTGTATATTCGCTAATCTTGTATTACCTTTTGATATCAATAAACTGAAACTGAAACTGAACCAATTACATAGGGTTTTGCCACAATTATGCGTGGTCATTAGCCAGAGCATCTACAAAGTGCTCATAATACCTTACAGGTATTTAGCAGGAACCACGGTTTTGCGCAGAATGACGAAAAATTGCGTAGTGGCTGTTTCCTTACTTCACAAAAATTATGATTTATAGCGTAGTGGGTTCGTCGCAAGTGCACCTCTATTGGTTGTCGGGTGTCAAGGAAGCCCATAAGGCTCCCATGATCCATTTCCTCAGGGTCTCAATAAAGTTAATTCCCCTCTCTCTATCTCTTTCTCACGTTAGCGTATGTTATAAAGCGTGGTGGGAGAGTGAAATAGCGACCGGGCATCACACAATGGGAATTATGCAACTAGTGGGTTATTTAAAGCTTCCACGCCATTAGATAAGGCTCAGTCATAATTCTTCATCGTCATCAGCCGTCGCCTGAAGAAACTGCACATGATGCCTAACAGATAGTACCTCGCTTCTCCGCAGAATGACGAGTAATGTCGTGGTGGGTGCTTTCCAACTTCACAAAAATTAGGATTTGTAGCGTAGTGGATACGTTGCTAGTGTAGTTGTATAAGTAGCCACAAGAGAGTTTGCAACGGGCTCTAGAAATGCCGCTCTTCGAGGTTTCGCTGTGCGTTTGCTGGGCGTTGCGCGCAGGCCTGGCGTTTTTTTTTTACAGCGAAAGCTGTTATGAGATCACTTCAGCGGCCGTTTTCAGCGTCGTAGTTGTCAGCCGCCGCCGTCGCCGCCGGCATTCGTATCCACTATCGCTCGAAATAAGAAAAACATTCCAGCATTGAACGATGTTCGAACCTGGGCCCTCTGCGTGGAGCCCCGTATTCATCCTCCGAGCCATGCCGGTGCTTGAAACTGCTTTTGCAAAAGGTCCTATGCAGGCTTCATGTCGGGAAGGAACCCCATTAACACATGCAATATAGCGTGGTAGAAGAGTAAAATAATCACCAAGCGTCGCACAACGGGAATTCTGTATCCAGACACCACACAATGCGAATTGTGTAACGAGTAGGTTTTGAATGCTTCCAACCCATTACAAAGGGCTCCGCCATAATTCTTCCTTGTCATTAGGCACAGCATCAACAAAGTGCGTGTAATGCCTTACATGCGCTTAGGAGGTACCACGGCTCTCCGTAGAATGACGAAAAATGGCATAGTGCTTCCTTCCCTACTTCTCAAAAATTACAATGATTTATAGCGTAGTGGGTTCCTCGGAAGTGCACTTGTATTGGTTACCAAGGAAGCCCATAAGCGCATATTCCATTTCCTTGGGGTCTCAGTAAAATTACAATGATCACTAGTGTAGTGGTTTCCTCGCAAGTGCACTTGTATTGGTTGCGAAAGAAGCTCATAAGCGCAAGATCCATTTCCTCGGGGTCTCAGTAAAATTGCTATAATTTAGAGCGTAGTGGGTTCCTCGCAAGTGCACTTGTATTGGTTGCCAAAAGATCTGTTTCCTCGGGGTCTCAGTAAAATTACAATGATTTATAGCGTAGTGGGTTCCTCGCAGGTGCACTTGTATTGGTTGCCAAGGAAGCCCATAAGCGCATGATCCATTTCCTCGGGGTCTCAATAAAGTTATTCCCCTCTCTCTCTCTTTCTCACGTGAACGTATGTTATACAACATTTCGGGAGAGGGAAAAAACGACCGGGCGTCACCCAATGCAACTAACATACCTGGTGGGCCGTGGAAAGCTTCCAACCCATTACAAAGCGTTTGCCAGAAAGTCGTCGCGTCAACAAAGCGCACATAATGCCTTACAGACGTGAAGCTGGTGCCTGGCTTCACCGTAGAATGAAGAATATTGGCTTAGTACGTGCTTCCCAACTTCACAAAAATTGTGATGTATGGCGTAGTGCGTACCTTGCTAGTGTACTCGATAGCGTGTCGGTCGTCGTGAGTGCTTGACGCCCGCCGCTCTCCGACGCCCTACTCTAGACGCTTGTTGACATTCCCTGAAGACGCGTCAATAAACCACGTCACATTTGGTGGAGGTACGTGGATTCCCAGTACCAACCTGGACTTTCGCTCCCGGAAACTTCCCCCGGTTCGTGACCACATCGCGACAATGGCCGAGGAGACCCCTCTCCAGTCGGGACCTTCGGCAGTCCACGTCACCTGCGGCGCCGTGTTCCGCCAGCGAGATCCACCCATCTTTACCGGCTCAGGTGACTCGGACGTGGAAGAATGGCTCTCGAAATACGAACGTGTGAGTGCCAGCAACAAATGGGACGACCAAATGAAGCTTGGTTACGTCCAGTTCTACCTTGCGGACATCGCCCAGCTGTAGTATAACAACCACGAGAGCGACATTCCCACTTGGTCCGTCTTTAAGACTTCCATTACGGACGTTTTCGGTCGGCCATCGGCTCGCCAGCTTCGGGCAGAGCAGCGCTTGCGTCAGCGCGCGCAGCAACACGGCGAGAACTTCACGGGCTACATTGAGGATGTGCTGAACCTGTGCAACCGCGTGAACTCTACCATGACCGAAGAGGATAAGATCAAGCACATCCTGAAGGGCATCGAGGACGATGCGTTTCAGATGCTCCTCGCAAGGAATCCCACCACAGTCGCTGCACTCCTCTCCTTGTGTCAGAGCTTTGACGATTTATTTGTTTATTTAGCTCGCTTTCGTTATTTTGTATAATCTTGTCTTAAGCTGCGTAAACGCACATCGCTTTGCATTATGTGCCTGTTCCCCTACGGAATACCCCGTCAAGAGTTTTTAGGTGCATTATGAAATAAAATAAGTAAATAAATAAATCCCCATGACCACCATTTTACCGCCTTTACGGACCACCATGCATTATGCTGGCTTTCTATGCTCAAAAACTTGTCCATATGCCCTGGTCGCTGCATCACCCGTCTGCAGGAATATGAAGTCACTATTCTCTGCTAGTGCTGTAAACGTTCTGGTGGCAACCCTCTTCCTTGACTTGGGTGTCTGTTAGGGGTGCTCTATCAGCGTCTTTGTGCTTTGGTGTAATCCTTGAGTTAAAGGAGCCCCGACATAAATTTCAAGCTCGCGATGTGGCCTTCACTCGATAGCAGGGTATGGGTAAGTTTTTAGCGAAGTATAGATTGCGTGGGCTACTTAGAAATTACTATTTTATTTCGAAGGCAGCATACGAAGGCTCAATAGTGTGTTCAGCAGTCTTTCACAAAGACAGTACTGTGATAGAGCATGTTGGTGTAGCATAGTGAAACACACAGCGCGAAACAACGACGGTGTGTGTTTCCTTTCTGTGTCCCCGTCATTGTTTCGCGCTGTGTGTTTCACAGTACTGTGACGCGTTCAACGAACCCTCGACACCAGTCCATCCGCCCGAATGCCGATGCGCTGGTTATGATAACGTCGGCGATCTCAGTGTTATCATCGTAGCTCCGAATGATGTGACGCCTGGCAACGCTTTTCACTTCCATCGTCTGACTTGGTTCGTCGCCATCCTCCTGCGTCTTCGTCGTGGTGCTCCCAATGATTTGTCGTGCACTCATCAGCGCGTGTGGGATTATTAGGAGCGACGATTACAAATGCATTACGTGCCAGCACGTCATTAAACAGTTGTGCTTACGCCTGAGGTGTTTAAAGTACCGCATGAATGAATGTCATACCCACGGATAGCTCCAAAGGTCGTTCACCAAAAAGTCCAGGTAAGACTGCGCATGTATTTACGTTTCCTGTGCACGCGTCTCGGTGACACATTCAACGTTTGCCTCACACACCCAGAGAGTGTGCTCCCAAAATCCCAGACTTCGTTGTTTGTTTGATGGTGAGATGGGCGAGACGCACCAGTACAGACGTCAGGCAAGGAACCAGATGCGCGGAGCGTCGACAGCGTGTGCTTGTTTGTTTGTGTGTGTGTACACGTGTGTGTGTGCGCGTGGCTGGCTGGCTAAGTGGTGTAAGAAGGCGAACCCTACGGAAGGCAGACGAGACCGTAATTCTGAGCAGTGCGGACATATTCCACCTTGAAGACGACCATTGCATTCAATGAATCGTTGGTTGCTGTTAGCCAGCAAACTACTTATTTTTCACGTTGCCTTCACTTACATAAACCGAGTGAGCATTTATTTTTTCTGCGGTGGCATGCTCTTGACAGTAAAGTGGGTGCTTGGCTGGTGGGTGTATCGCAGAAATTTCGCCAGGAGAACCGTGCCTGCTGCATCACGCCTTAATACCGCAGCACTTTTCCATTTTCATTTTTTCCCGCTTCATTCCCTTCGATTCAAAATGCGCGGTCTCAACGTCACCAAAACTTGGGTTCGCGTCGTCATATGGTGATTCACCGCAGTAGGACGCTAGTTTCTTATTGCAGTGATAAATATGGTTACCGTAGAGGAACGATGAAGAAGACGGTTGTTGTGGTTGATGCATGAAGGAGAATAAGAAGGAAACCAAGTTGAAGGGACGTTGAAGGGTCGGTCTGCCCGTTCGGTCTGCCCGTTCGGCAAGCTTCTTCGCAGATTGGTGGCTAAGAATCGGGTAGCTTAATATCTTTTGTTTCTATCGAGTATTTACTTTCACCTGTGTTAGTTCTGTTTTCAGGGATCGTCCAGTGGTTCAATCCGGTTGAACAACCCTAAGGCGATTCAGGAGCAACTTCGTGCGGTAACTTCTCAGTATCAGAGCATCACCGATGTGCGACAGTTCGGCCGCGGAGGTATCATATGCAGATCACCGGACAAAGATTGTGTAGCGGATCTACTGAAATGTTCGTCATTTGCCTCTATCCCGGTGAGTGCATGCATTCCACCTCATCTCGCATGCACCAAATGTGTACTACGTGGAGTTGACTCACAACTTAGCATTTCTGAGACACTCGAGAAACTCTCAATGGCCGGAGTCAAAGCTATCTACCGGTGCAATCGCGTGGCAGACAACGTGAGAGTAGCCACAGAGTCGGTGATTGCAACCTTCGCCGGTACATCATACCCATCGGAAAGAAAAGCTTGGCCTCTAATCTCCAGGGTTGAACCGTTAGCATCGCGTCCCCTGCCGTGCAGAAATTGTTGGCATTTTGGCCATAGTGCTAGTTGGTGTAAATCTGGAATACGGTGTTGCATATGTGGCGAGGGTCACAAACGCTCTGACTGTACTGCCCAAGATGAGAAGTGCTGCCCATGTGAGGGCGCTCATAGAGCGGACTATTCTAGCTGTCCAGTTCATTTTCAAGAGAAGTAACTACTGGAAGTAATGGACAGAAGACGATGTTCTAGGAGAGAAGCAATGGCAGTTATTAAGGAAAGGACACAAGGTTATGCTGGGATTACCGCTCGGCAAAATACAATGGCAGATGCAAATATCGCACAAACAACTGAGGCGGCAGTGGAAAAGGCAATGTCTAAAGCAAGCAATAGATAGGTTATTTACCAGCCTCTCGGAATGATTGTATCAGATAATGAATACTCAGCTGATAAATAACATAACTGCTCCTCCCCAGAAAAGGACTTCGCTGCCTGATCAGCAGGAAGCCAGATGTGGCATGAATGAAGATAGGCAGCCTCTCGATGACTTCCGGGAGATGAATAACTCTACAGGGAGCGAGGGCCGTCTCCACACCCTAGATCTGAGTGTTAATACTGACGTTGAAATAGATTCGCGGGCTCAGAAACGTAGCCGATCTCCCCTAAACCCATCGTCTTCCTTGTCGCCTGAGATTAAAACGAAGAAGGCTCCGACTAGCAAGGTCTTAAAGGAAAGCGTCTTTCAGAAGATTGTCTCTACGGTTGGTATATCCAATCATTAAGGCTTTGAAAGTATTACAGTGGAATTGTCGTTCAATTTTTTCAGCTTCCACAGATTTATGGTGTCTCATTGTTGAAAAAAATTCAGATATATTATTACAGGAAACTTGGTTAGGTCCAGAACAGCATGACCATTTAAAAAACTATCGATCATTTCGTCTTGACCGAAGGTCAAGAGGGGGTGGGTTACTTACGTTAACTTCAAACAGATTTTGCCACAAGGCGCAAATAGCACTTCAGCTTCTGTCGTCGGAGCACGAAATTCTTGTAATTGCATTGAGCCTTCCTTGATGTAGAACATTTTACATAGCAAATGTATATTATCCGTAAGGGGTTAACGACACAAACCCTTCGGATAGTGTAATCTCTGTTCGCGGTAATAATGACCTATTGGCGGGTGACTTCAACTCCCATCATAAAACATGGGGTTTAAGGACAGACTCGTGTGGAACTCGGTTATGGCATTGGTCTCAGGGTAATAGAGGAAAAGATAAAACAAAACAAAACAAAAGAAGTGAAAAAAAAAACAAGAGAAACCATCGAGAGAGAAAAAGAAAAATAACAAAAAAAACAGAGACCGATGCAAAAGAAAAAAGAAGAAATAAAAGAAAAGAAAGAACCAAAAATGTGAAAATGGAAGTATATGCAATATATATATATATATATATATATATATATATGTGTGTGTATGTGTGTATATAGGTGTGTATGTATGTATGTATATATATATGTATATATACGTGTATGTGTATGTATGTGTGTATATGTGTGTATGTATATGTATATGTATACTATATTTACTCACGAATGCCAACCTCTAACTATCGAGGACCATCTGTCACACTTCAAAATTCTCTTTCTCACAATTAAAACCATGAAATTACACCTCTAAAATTCATGCAGGAAGGTTAACCACACTAACAAGTCAACCACAGAATATGTAAGCGCCTCACCATTCTCTCACACTTTCAACCACTAGATATCAGTAATGTAATTAAAAAAATTGAAAATCAAGAATTCAAGAATAATTCAACTTAGATATATTCTCCGCATCTACTACTGACACGTAATCAAGTCACATTCTACCGTGGTGGGGGGTGGGGGGGTCAGTAATCAAAAATTTCATTATTTTACAGAGCACTTAATCAGTAGAAGTTAAACCAAAAATCAACAGCCTGCCCCCAAGGAAACAAGACAAGGAAGATTCCACGAAGACAAGACTGAAGAGCTACCACTTTCAAGATTCAGTTCCGAAGATTAAACTCTGACACATGTTAGCAGCAAGAAATCAATGTAACATGAACAGTAGTTTTTTTTTTGTCCGCTACTCTGGGTTGGGGTCCCGTTCTCCTTCCCCTCCAAAATTTAACTTGGCTCTGACCTGTTCATTTTTCTTTTCTCATTGGCATTGCCTGCTATATTATTATGGTGCAGGCCGAGGTTTTATTTTTATATTATTTTATTTTTTTATTTTTTTCTTTCTTTTTCATACCTCACAATAAAGAAAGTCTGACTTGTCACAACTCAGGCATCCCTACTTTTATCAGAGGGATGGCTGCCTCTTCTCTAGATTTGACTTTCTCGGGATCAGGCCTTTGTATTTCATCTTGGTCGACTGTTGATTCTGCTACTAATGGTGATCACATTCCGGTGATATTTAAGATTATATGTCCGGTAATATCAGTAATTTCTAGAAGACTCACGTGCATAAATTACAGTACGTCTAAAAAGAGCTTGCGATGCTCCATGGCATCTCTGTCAGAAGAACGTCAAAACAAAAAGCATTGAGCATTTGTTCTGTTTTACAGGAGTCGCGTAGAAAAGCGGAATTTGAGGTGCACTCAGTTGAACAAAAGTCGATGTCGCGTTGGTGGAATGATGACTGCACTCGGCATTACATGCGTAGAAAAGCCGCCTGGAAGAAGCTACTACACAATCAATGCCCTTAAAACTGGTAGATTATAAATTCATTGCAGGTACAGTTAAACATACAGTCACGAAAGCGAAGGTGGAGTATGACCAAAAGCATTTTGAATTTCTTTCGAAATCAAATAACAAAAGAGCACTACTTGGCTTTCTCAGACATAAGAAACTAATTCCTCAATCAGTAAATATTGAATCCATAATATTATCGTCACAGGAATCGACGCAGTCATTGGACAGCATAGCGCAAGGTTTGGAAAAGCGCTTTGCGGCTAAGGTGCACGCCCCTCCATTAATGCCGAAATCAGGTGATATTTGTACTGAAATATCGATGGAGGAATTATCAGAGGTGATAAGAAAACTTTCCGCTGCTGCTCCAGGCCCCGTTGGAGTCACGTCGGCAATGTTAAAAATTCTATTCAAACAGTCACGGGAAGATATCCTTAATATATTAAAATAATCCATAAAAGAAGCTTGGATTCCAACTGAATGGAAAAGAGCCAAAATTATACCTGTTCTTAAAAAAACAGGAGAAGGATATGTTTTAGACAATATCAGGCCAATTGCACTAACGTCAAATTTTGTCAAGTTAATAGAAAGAGGATTACTCATTCGGATAGTGAAATTTGTGGATGGAGAAATGATCCTTCGTCCATGTCAAATTGGATTCAGGCAGGGATGTTCAATATGGCAAGCACATATTCACCTCGAAAATCGGATACATCTGGCGCGGCGACAAGGACAGTATGCAGCTTTAGTTACTCTGGACATTACAAAAGCGTACGATAGTGTTGAACACACCGTATTAATTAGTGGTCTGAGAGAAATCAACTTCCGACATTATTTAGAAGCGTGGATTACGGGATTTCTAGGTAATAGCAAATTTTATTGTTCTCAGAACGTAGTTTCATCAAGTAATTATAAACAGACAAAAGGAGTACCCCAAGGGGCTGTTCTGTCACCGGTCTTACTCAATATTTATTAAGCTCGATTCCATGTAACGACAACGTACACACGTACGTCTATGCGGATGACATAGCGTTCTTTTCATCAGCTAATGACATTCACGCTCTCTATGATAACCTGCAAAGGTACTTATCTGGAATAGAACATTGGCTTGACGATATTCATCTTTCTCTAAGCGTGAACAAGTGTGCGGTACTACTATTCTCTATAAAAGACCCAGTGCATTTATCTCTATCATACAAACTTGACATCATTCCACAAGTTCAAAATATCAAATATTAGGGAGTGATATATGACAGCTCTCTCTTATGGCGAAACCACATAGAATATATCCCAGCGAAGGGTGTTCGGGCAGTTGGTATCCCACGGAGAATAAGCAACAGGAGATCAGGAATGCGTAGGACCACATTATTATCAATATACCAAATGTATGTACGACCGGTTCTAGAATTTGGGAGTGTTTTATACTCCGGGGCACCTGCCTATAAGCTTCGTCCTCTTGTTCTTCTGGAAAAGCAAGCACTGCGCATGTGCTTAGGGCTACCTAAATTTGTAGCGAATAATGTTTTGTATACGGAAGCTAGAATTCCCTCACTTCTCACTAGATTCAGAGTATTGGCAGTGCAAACATAATTAAGGGCATTTGAATCCCCTTTAAGGCGTAACGAAACAGTTTTCATTGCGCAACCGGGTTTATTTTTTATTGTTATTGGACTAGATTTCACACACCTCAAGTAAAATTTGTACAAACTCTCCTCGATCCACTGTCCGTCCAAATAAGGGAGGTTATTCAGATTAGTAAAGTGACAAATTCTCTTCAAATCTACTTTGATGACATTTTTCCTAACAATGCAAAACACCTGCCGAGTAACATGTTAAGAGCTACACTACAGGACTACCTGGTCAGAATGCAAGCAAACGTAGTCATTACGACGGACGCGTCTCAGAGAGAGGAAAAGTGTGGCATCGGTATATACTGCCCTGTTCTCGACTGGTCCTTTCGCTCCGAATTCCATATTACACACCCATCTTTACTGCAGAATTTTTAGCGATAGTCTTGGCCCTGCGTAAATGCCGACATCAATAACTTCCGCAGTAATAATAACGGACTCTTTATCATTGTGCAGCGCGCTCACGGCATCCGGTGATACGAAAACATTGAAAGAGTTCAAATCTCTAACACCTGAGCACTTAACGTATGTTCGTTTAGTATGGGTACCTGGGTATAGAGGTCTATTTCTAAATGAAACAGCTGATACATTAGCGAAAGCGGCGTTAGACGGACCAGCTGTTAATATTACCCCTACATCAGCTTTTATACTGCGGCTAGATTTCGGATGCAAATGATGATGCGAGAATTCAGTATATCAGGTCTAAGAAATTCTCCGGACTTCAATCGTCTAATGGCACCCAGGAAAAGTTCAACATGTCATAACAGAGATCTGGAAGTTATAATTACGAAGTTGCGTTGCCGAATTCCATCATTAAATTTTTATTTATGTAGAGCCGGTTTGGCACCATCACCCCTTTGTTCTTATTGTAGGGAAGAGGAAACAATAGAACACTTTCTGATCTCATGTGAGAAGTTTTCTACATTACGAAAGACATCTCTGGAAACGTCGGTACGCATAATGGCATTAGAGTTGAGAACCTCAAATTTACTATCTCTAGGGGCACTTACCCTTGGGCACAGCCGCGGGAAAGTATGCGAGGCCATTGAGGTATTCATCGAACAGTGAAAGAGATTTAAACAATAACCACAGTTCAAAAGCTCCATAGTTAACCAGAAGCAAAGTACAGAAAGATTCGTTTCTATATTCATGTATTTCTTTTTTGATGAAAACTAATTCCACCCACTTTTTTTCCTTTTTTTATAAATTATTCTTCTCACAAAATAACTTGTAAAAAATCTTTATGTTAAACAAAATAGGAAATTATTCTGATTACTAGCTTTTAAATAATTTTTTCTAAGCTACCCGATTCTTGGCCAATCGCACTGAGTGGGTGTGAGCCAGCAGTCCAGGATCTACATCTACATCTACATCGTGCTGGCTCCGTTTGTGGGAACTGACTGCTGTCCCGCCTCTACGACGCTCACCGTACTTAAACTATTGAACGCATACTATCAATTGGTGGAGCGTGCTGGGTTCTTCACCGTGGAACTTCGTTCTCGGACTCTACCCTCCGCCTCGTCAATTCCTGACGACATGGCCGAGCAAGCTGCTACCCCAACTCCATCTCTTACCTGTTCCGGCATGTGGACCTCTGCCGTCGTGTCAATCCAGACATGTCTGATACTGACAAAATCCGGTATATTATGAAAGGTATCGAAGACTACGCCTTCCACGTGCTCGTTGCCAAAAAAACCCCAAACTGTCGCAGAGGTAACTCAGTACTGTAAGAGCTACGACGCGCTGCGGCGACAGCGCATTTCTGCGCGACAGCCGAGCTTCGACGCGGCCGCAACGTCTGCATTAACCGTTGGCGCTGTTTCGATCGACCAGACCACGTTAATGCAACAGATACAGCAGTTCGTCCGCGAAGATCTTGTGCCTTACGTTCTGGCCAGTGCGCATACGCTGACCCCAACGCTCAGACAAGCGATAGAGGAGCAAGTCTCTGACGCTCTGCCTTCCACCTACCATCATTCGCCTACCTCCGCACCTAAAACTTACGCTGAGGTCGCCAGACGACCATCGCTGTCGCTACCACTCGTCACGGACCCTGCTCGACAGGCTAATGCCTTCTACGCAGCAAGTCCGCGTGTACGCCCAGACCCGCCTCCTTTTCGTGGTCCCGCACCACCGTCCTCGAATCCTTGGCGCACACCCGACAACAGGCCGATCTGCTACTCCTGCCGTCTGCCTGGCCATGTCGCCCGTTTCTCTCGTCGTCGTGATTTCCGCCAAGGTGCCGGTGAAGAAGGTTACAGCTACTATCGTACAGAGCCACCTCAGTCGAGTTCCTTCCACCCCACGTCGGACACGTCATCGTGAAGTCGTCGCGGCTTCGACAGTCATCGGTCACCCTCACCACGGCGCCGTTCCATTTCGCCTATGGTTCGTCGACCGCCACCCGTCCCAGCGGAAAACTAACCGTCGCAGTTCCCGAGGCAAGAGCTGCGCTCATATTGAAAACTTCAAGGCCTCGATTTCTACCCGCCAACGAAATAACCGTGTATATTGATGGTGTAGCTGTGCAAGCGCTCGTTGATACTGGTGCTGCTGTGTCTGTGCTGAGTGGTGAACTGTGCCGCAAGTTAAAGAAGATTACGATCCCGCTTTACGACGTCTCTCTCCGTACGGCAACTTCGCACAACATCCAACCTTCTGTGGCGTGCACAGCTCGGCTAGTCATACAGAACGTTTTGTATGCAGTTGAATTTATCGTATTTTCACCATGTTTGCATGACATCATTTTGGGCTGGGACTTCCTTTCCCCTCATCATGCCGTCGTCGACAGTGCGCGTGCCGAACTAGAGTTGTCAACGATGTGTGAGCTGCCGCTGTGTCAAACGCTGATGCATGACGAACCCTCTGACCAGGCATTATCTTCTCGAGTCGGCGTCGCTGCGGCCACTCACATTTCTTCTCTATCCTCTGTTCTTGTGCCACTCTCTTGCGACGGCGCGTCCTCTGTCACTGCCCTGTTTACACCCTCCGAAGCCTCTGGCTCTCGCAAGAGCTTCGTTCTCCCATTCGCAGTTGTCACTATAGGAAACTCTTGCGGCGCCATCTATATCACGAGCCCGTTTTCTTCCCCAGCCACATTATTCTGCGGCGAACTCATAGGTCACCTTGAGGAAATAGTTTCTGTTTACGCCAGTCACCTGCCTGATGGCTCGACAACTCCTCACGTCAACAGCGTAACCTCCGATACCACTACCACTTCATCTCTCGAGGCATTCCTTCAATCGATTGATTCTGAGCTCCCCCCTGCTCAGCGTGCGCAACTCTTGGCGCTACATGATCGCTTCAAGACGTCATTCGACCATAACCAACGTTCTTTTGGCCGCACGTCTGCCATCGTTCACCGCATTGACACCAGCACCCATGCACCTTTGCACTAGCGTCCCTATCGAGTCTCACACTGAACGCCGGGTCATCGACGAGCAGGTGAGCGACATGCTTCAACGTGGCGTAATACAACCTTCACAGAGCCCTTGGGCCTCCCCGGTTGTGCTGGTGAAAAAGAAAAGGACGGCAGCATGAGATTCTGTGTTAATTATAGGCGCCTTGATAAGATCACGCGAAAAGATGTTTACCCGCTGCCCAGAATCGAGGACGCTCTCGAATGCCTGCAAGGAGCGGAGTTCTTTTCTACTTTAGACCTTTCATCGGGCTACTGGCAGATTCCTATGAATGAAGCCGACCGCCCCGAGACTACGTTCGTAACTCCTGACGGATTCTACGAGTTCAACGTGATGCGGTTTGGCCTCTCTAATGCGCCTGCCACCTTCGAACGTCTGATGGACAACATCCTAAGAGGCCTAAAATGAAACACGTGCCTGTGCTATCTGGATGACCTCGTCATTTTCTCGAAGGACTTCGACTCCCACCTCAGTCGCCTCGCAAGCGTCCTCACTTGCCTTGTGGACGCGGGACTGCAGATGAACTTGAAAAAGTGCAATTTCGCTGCATGCCAGCTTACCACCTTAGGGCATGTTGTCAGCAAGGATGGTGTTCGTCCCGATCTTGCAAAGCTTCGCGCTGTCGCCGACTTTCTCAGGCCGTATACACTAAAAGAACTCCGTAGCTTCATAGGCCTCTGTTCGTGCTTTTGCAGATTTGTGCGCAATTTCGCGACAATAGTCGCCCCACTGACACAGCTACTTGTCGACAACCGAGACATCTCGGCGTGGTCTTCCGCTTCCGACAAAGCATTCGCCTCTTTACGCCATCTTCTGACATCCCCGCCTATCCTACGCCAGTTTGACCCGGATGCTCCAACCGAAATCCACACTGACGCTAGTGGAGTAGGCCTCGGCGCTGTTCTTGCCCAGCGTAAATCTGGCTTCCACTAGTATGTCGTTTCCTACGCCAGTCGCACTCTCACTAAAGCGGAAAAGAACTACTCAGCCACGGAAAAAGAATGCCTTGCCACCGTTTGGGCAATCACGAAATTTCGTCCTTACTTATATGGCCGCCCATTCGACGCCGTGACTGATCACCACGCTTTGTGCTGGTTGTCGTCATTAAAAGACCCATCTGGTCGCCTCTCGTTACGCGCTCCGTCTTCAAGATTATGACATCCGTGTCGTCTATCAATCAGGCGTAAGCATTCGGATGTCGATGCTTTTTCTCGTTCGCCACTTCCCCATGAGTATGGTGTTGCATCTGTTTCCAGCCGCGATTGTTTATCTCTTGAACATGCCGACATGTCATCTGAGCAACGCCAGGATCCATGGATAGCCTCTCTCCTAGAGTATCTGTCTCAAGCGTCTCCACGTACAACCAACCGCTCGCTTCGACGCACTGCTCGCCACTTTCAAATCCGTGACGGCCTCCTGTACCGCCGAAACTACCTGTCTGATGGCCGCAAATGGTTGCTGGTAATTCCTCGCCATCTACGTTCCGACGTCTGTGCCTCCTTTCACGCGGATCCGCAATGCGCCCATGCTGGTATGAAGACATATGCACGCTTCCGGATTCGATACTACTGGCGCGGAATGTACCGCTTTGTTCGGCAGTATGTCCGTTCATGCTCCAAGTGCCAACACCGGAAGAGCTCTGTGCGCACCACCACAGGGCCACTCCAGCCACTGCCTTGTCTCTCGAACGTTCGACCGCATCGGGATCGATTTGTACGGTCCCCTACCGTACACACCAGATGGCAACCGCTGGGTGATCGTCGCTGTGGACCACCTCACGCGCTATGCAGGAAACTGCCGCGCTTCCAGAGGCCACAACGCGTGAGGTCGGCTTGTTCATCCTTTGAAAGCTCGTTCTTCGGCATGGTACGCCTCGCGAGCTACTCAGTGACCGCGGACGTTCCTTTTTATGCGAAACCGTAGAACCCCTCCTCCGCGAATGCAACGTAGTCCATCGAACTACTACCGAATATTCCCGGAAACCAACGGGATGACCGAGCGCTTAAATCGCAAACTCGGCGACATGCTCTCCATCTATGTTTCCGATCACCACACAAATTAAGACCGCGTACTGCCGTTTGGCACGTATGCTTACAACAGCGCCATTCAGTCTACTACGGGGTTTTCTCCGTTCTTCCTACTTTATGGTCGGGAACCTTCCTCGTTCTTGGATACTATTCTTCTGTATCGACCGGACCCCTCAGAAACTACGACTCTAGCCGAAGCCGCCACTTAAGCCGAAGAATGTCGGCAGCTCGCACGCTCGCTTACCACGCACAACCAGGCCCGCCATAAACACTCTCATGACCGAAACATATCTCCTTCGTCATATTCACCTGGAACAATCGTGTGGCTTCGCGTGCCTTCATCTGCCCCCGGCCTTTCCGCAAAGCTCGTCCCTAAGTATGACGGTCCTTACCGGTTCCTACGCCAGACTTCAGCGGTCAACTACTTATTGAGCCGCTTCAGCCACCTACGAATCAACGGCGCCGCGGGCGCGAGACTGCTCACGTCGACCGATTGAAACCTCACTACGACCCACCAGTATTACCTGTGCAGTAGGTCGCCAGGATGGCTCCTTTTCTGCCGGGGAGTGATTGTAGTGATAAATATGGTTGCCGTAGAGAAACGATGAAGAAGACGGTTCTTGTGGTTGGTCCACGTGCTAGCTCCGTTTGTGGGAACTGACTGCTGTCCCGTCGCTGACCCGCCTCTAAGACGCTCACCGTACCTAAACTATTAAACGCATGCTATCATTATGATATAAAGCTGTCGTTTCGAAAGACTCCAAAATATGTCAGAATCAATGGCGCTGGTATTAATAGGCAGTTTTAAAATAGGGCACGCAAATCTTTGCTTTAGCGTTCGTTGCAACCGCGCGTGCATCATACGCTATCCTTTTGCGTACCGATCATTAGGTGACGTAAATAGCGTACGTACCCAACGAACCGTATCTTTTCGTACACTATTCTGAAAGTGCCTAATTATGCGATACGTTAGAGCATTTACGATACAAATTCGAGATTATGAGAGAGAAGGTTGCCTATTAAAGCATGATAGTTACAAACAAAATGGTTTCTTAGTGGTCATTTAACATTGTGTTTCGCGCGTGGCTGAAGCGGATCTCAGAGGCCGCATAGAAAGAAATGCGTGGTTGGGATCTGCTCCGCCACCTGCCGCAACGATCTCAACAGCTCACATTATTTCAATGAACTCAGTCACGTAACCATCAGTATTATCGTCACAGTCCCTTATTTTATGTAAAATTACATCACAATATCACATGATACAATATAACTCTTAACTTGAACCATAAAATTGATTTCTATTTCTAGAAGATCTTTATTGTGATAGAAATTAAATGGGCACTCATGGGGCCTTTATGCAGTCCCCAATGTTCTGTATAAAGTCGAAATCGATAACATCTCCCCACGCATCTTAAGGTTTACGCGCGAGTAAAAAATCACAGCATATCCACGGAGTGAATGATGATGAGTGGGCGAAGCTGCGGAGGTTCATCGGTAAACCGTGAATCTTCCGTGAATTCTGCCCAGTACATCATCACCGACGTGACATCGGGCGCGTTTATACTAAAGGTTCGATGAGTTATGACGACTTGCAGCTCACTTTAATTTTACATGTACGCTGTGAATTTTCATTGTTTAGAAAATCATTGCTTTGGAAAACATCTGGCGTCTTTCGTTAAGCAGCTTGCGTCTTTTCGTTTTGCTTTAGAAACATCTGGCGTTCTTTCGTTTTGCTTTTACAAAACATCTGGCTTCTTTCGTTGGTTTATTTCATCAATCAACGGCGTTTTGAACAAAAGATTTATTGTTTAATCACGCAAAGGAGAAATCTCACCAGGCACTACCTTGGAGGTAAACAATGGCTGCTAATGGGAATGAGAGACAGAAGAAGCCGGCTTTTAGCTAACACCCACACTTCTAGTTCTACTAACGTTTCCTACTGGAACATGCCAACGGCTGCTAATGGGGAATGAGAGACAGAAGAATTCGGCTTTTAGTTAACGTGCACGCTGCGAATTTTTTATTGTTCAACAACGCACAGGAAAAATCTCCCACCGGCACCACTTTGGAGGTCAAAGCGTAAGACTGGTTACGCACTACGACTACTACGACTACGGCTACGAGGGACGAACGGGTGCCGCCTTAGGGAGCTTCGCCCCTAACAAACGCGTGAGCGGTGTCGAGGAACGCGGCTGAGACAGAGGTGAAGCGAGCCGGCCATCTCCGTCGCATGAAGGACGCATGCGGTAATATCACTCCACGTGTGAGGCCTTCCGTCGATGGTTCCTGGTTCCTAAAGCATAGAAGAAACGTCCTGCCCGGCTTGGCTTTCCTCAGTGAAAAGAGCACGAAGGGGCGCCGGACGGGGGGGGGGGAGGGGGGTAGGGAGGGGGGTGTGGCGTCGTTCGAGCAGCGACTGCAAACTTTAATCAAAACGGCACGGTCGCACAGACGGCTCGTACATCCTTGCATGTGCTGTGCTTTCACTGCTGCTACACGCTAAGAGGACAGTCAGCATGAAAAACGCTTCGCTCCTTGTAGAGTTAGCCGAGATCAGATGAAAAAGAATTGGCTGCTATACTTCGTATAACATTCCACTCTGTTGCTGTCGCGTTGCTTCACCCTTGCGGTAAAACTAACTCCGTTGCAGCGTCGCATTACCTGGTTAGGCGAGAGGAGACACATAGAGAGAGAGGGAGCCCAGCCTACCTATGCCATGGCACTCAAAGCCATGAAAAAAGCATCTTATAGTAAGCAAGTGGGTGGGAAAGGGAAATGGTAAGGAGGAGTGACGTGAAGGTTAAGAGGAAGGAAAACAGGAGGTGCGATGGTAAACCTGTAGCATAGCCATGTAGAGTATAGTATAAGGGGTGGGATAGGGATGGTCAAATTGATGAACGATTAATCGATTCTAAGTCAACAATTAATCGATTAATCGTCATCGATTTCCGGCTTTCAATTAATCGAGTTAATCGATTAAAACTACTCGATTAATTGATTACGGCACCCCCCACTCCCGCCCCCAACCTCGCCCCTTGGCCGGAGCGCATGAGTAGAGTGTACTGAATATATTCTAGTACACTCCAGCATGAGTGTGAGGCGCGCTATCCTGAGCCGCAGATGCCGTGCACATTGCGTCTCTTTCACTGCTCTCACTACAGCGCATATTTCTGCGCTAGCAGAACGAGCCCGGTGCTGGCGGCGGCCATACCCCATAGAGAAAGATATGAACACGCTCTGATCTCCGTCGCGTACAGCGTCCAACTCAAAGCACTCACCAATGCTTCAAGCCCGGGCAAGAGGCGGCTCTACCCCATCGAGGCAGAAATGAACTTGCCCGCTTCTCTCCGGCTCACCGTCATTTGCTGCTGCTGCCTCATATTTGCCAGCGCATATCGTCTTGTTGCTTATTTTGTTTGTGTTCGCTTTTTGCCGCGCTGTTTCATCGTGTTGCCGCATAAACGCATCTCTCCTTACATTTGATAAACGAGTAGTTTTCGTCAACTGTAGTGTCAATCGCAACTTTCTTTGTATTTTATTCAACACTCAGATTTTACTCGTTTCTTGTGTAAGTGCGGCATTGTAATATGCGCTGCTTATTTCCTGACTGGTTCTTAGTGCCGTTCTGTTTTACTCTTTAGCAAATAAAATATTCTTTATCAATGAAAGAGAGAAAAAAATATATTATAAGGCAGAGAAGGTGGCCTGAGCTAGTACGCCCCTGCCTGCTACTCTGCACCGGGGAAAACGCAACGGGGGAAAAAGAGTGATGAAGTACAATGATGGGAGAGGATTACGCAATCCTTATATACATAAGACACCTTTGCTAACTTAAATAGGACAGGGACGCTAGTAAGCATCTTTTATTATGCTGTATACCAATTAGCCCAACTGTCCGTCTTATAGGGTATATACTACTTTCATAATTTTCACCTAGCTTTCCTTCGATGCAGTTAGCCCAATTAATGACAGCTAGTCACTTCTTCAAACAGAGTGTTCGAGCGCAGTATGCTTACGCTGGGACGCGGAAATGTAGACTCGGCTCTCTTGACACGAACACGCATAATAGACAGCACGTGCAACTACGACCTCGTCTCCACTTGAAGCACGAAAGTTGCTCCCATTAGTTGAGAGAGAAAATGTAGCGCAGGAATGCGCACTCGCGAATTGTGAAAAGGGCCTTATAGACCCTTTATGTAATCCTCAGCTTTACGCGTCGGTTTACCGAACGTCTAGCATCCAGTGCATTACTATTGAAGAAGTGACCTTGTAGCATTTACTAATACTGTATGGTCGCATATTTAGGGACAAATACAGCTTTCAGCCAGAGGCCCTCGTCTTCTGCTGTGACAAGAAAGAAGGACAGTCGCGAAATTTATATTGTAATGTCTGATACACTAGACAGCGCTCACCGTTCAGGCTGTACGTACGACTGGAAAGATGCGAGTGGCGCCGCGTTAAGGCAACGATCAGATGAAACCTGCGGAGTATACTGGCGCAGCTCCTGTTTATTCTAGCTGGGAGCCAGAAACTCATGTCACTCCCGCAGTTACCTGTACCGATGGTCTGTGTGAGGCCAGTATGTTTCTGTGTAATCTCTGCATGGGTGACCTCAAGGAAAAGATCGCGTCAGTCCGCAGTTAAAATATTAAGTAGGGCTTCCACAATATCTAACCGACAAACCGATAAAAGATGCTGTGCTTACGAGAGCGAGCGTCTTATTTAATTCCTCTTCCTCCTCGTCTGTCTTTTACCATTCTCGGGATTTCCTCACCCTCCGCCACACTGCATGTTTCTGCTGCCACTTTCCAACCAGTGTGGTCCCCGAACGCGCCTCCGGTTTCGATGAGCTCCAGTAGGCAGGCTTCGAGAAAATACGACCTGCTGCCATAGGCGTGCGCACAGGGGGGGCAGGGGGGACGGCCGCCCCCCCCTAATCACCTAAGAGGGGGGCGCAAAATCTGCCCCATACATTGACTTAGTAGGGTGGGGGGCGCTGCGAAGAACCTTTGCCCACGCCTATGCCTGCTGCCGAATAGTCCAGGGATGATGGCCGCAGATGCTTGAATCCGCGACATCAACCAACGACGACGGACCCCTCCTTGTCCAGTGTGCGAATGTGGGAATTTTCGCACACTGTACACAATGGGGTCGTTGTCGACACTTTCAAAACTGGGAATTTTGTATCGTCAGCGCGTCTGATAAAAAGATTTGGGTCCATATAAAACACGAACGATGCCTCTCATACAAAGAGATATCGGTTTTAAAGCAACCACAAAAAATGTCGATTAAACGATTAATCGATTAAAACATTCCACCGAAAGCAATTATTCGATTAAAGGCTAAATCGATTAACGATTAACGATTAATCGATTAAAAATTTTAATCGACCATCCCTAGGGTGGGAAGGGGAACTGAGGGTGCGAAGAAGGGAAAAAAAATGAGGCAATTGCGCACTAAGTCACGCAAAGCTTGCCACAGCGAAGCACGAGCCCGTCGCTGCTCGGTGGGCAACCGATTTCTCTATTTCTTTATATTTCTCTATAGAGCTAGGTAGCCTTCTTTGTTGCTCTTTAGTTTTCAACACTGCGTCACGGATAAGACGTTGGTAAAATGCACACTAACGGATGAGAGGGAAAAGAACTAGAAGAAAACCTTTCGTCGCCGGGAATCGAACTTACGACCTCTCGGTCCGGGAAGGCTGACGGTCCACGTGGGACGTGGAACGCCTTCGCGCGTTCGCGGCTCAAGCTACGAATCTCTGCCTCCCGTGTTGCTGAAGTGCAGTTCGGAAGTGTGTGCATGAGCATAGGCGTACGTTACCCCATTACTCGGTAGCGCATATCGTGCCGTGTCTCTCCTCAATTAACGAAGCCTTCAAGAAGTGCATATTCAGTACTACTGCTTATTATGTGCTGTGTCCACATATTAATAACTTCAGCTACCACAGCTGTTAAATAATCATCATGGGCATTAGTCGTCGCGATGGAGATGTGCCACTAGGTGTCAACGTGCGTGCGTCCCCGTCAAACGGTATTATAAATGCCAAACACCAATAGACATTGAACAAGCTGTCATATATCACTACACAATAAGTATTACTTCTGTGAAGACACGTTTCACTTTCGTGTTATGCCGATTCCTATGACGGAGGTATCAGCCGTGTTTAGTATTTGTTTCTCCCTCTTTCTTTTTCTCTCTAATCTCTGTTTTTTGTCATTTTTGTCGATGTTTATTATTGCGATAGCAATTAAATGGACAGTCTCGGCTGATTTTTGCCATGGCCATCACCGCCGTCATGCACCGTATACAGTGAAACCTCGGTGATACGAATCTCACGGGACCACCAAAAATATTCGTAACATCCAAAATTCGTATCACCAGAAAGCATGGAAAATTAGCATGCGACAAAGGAAAGCTGGCATACATTTTCATTTATTGTTTTTCAGGGCTCCAGCAACGCAATTTCGCGACAATAATCGCCCCACTGACACAGCTACTTGTCGACACGTCACGAAGAACCCTGACGTCACGACGTCACGAAGACGTCACGAAGAACCCTGAATGATTGTCGGTTAAGTTGCTAGATATGGGCAATCATACCAGCACTCGTAAATATACGGCCCGTTACGCGCGTATTTAATTAATGGACCAGGTGCGTCGTGACCCACGAGAGCAGTAGCCCCTTCCAAATTTTAGTATGCGTTTTTGCATGACACCGGAATACAGCAGCGAAAGTAACGAAAGAAGCGCTTTGACGCTATGGATCAAGGCCACAAAATTACAGAACCATGGTCCTGGGTTATGTTTTTGTTATCGCGGAGGCGTTGGGGATGTTTTTTGGAAGACTCACGGCCGTGTCCGCACAAGTGCGACCTTAACGGTCGCGCGTGTTGACGTTGCGAGGCCTGATTTCTTCGCCAAGGCCGTCCTCGCCTTCTACTGGTCCTCGTCCACCTTTCATAGTATGTCTGATGCACGAGGCAAGCACATGTAAACACACTACAACGACAGCAGCCCACGTCGATGCGTTAGAGAGAGAAAAAAAAAGGCATGGCACAAATGTACTCTGTAATCTAAACGCGAAGGCACACGGATGCACATAAGAGCCTCAGAGATTCGCACACACAATATCGGAGACCGTGACGCGTCTCTGCAGGTTTATTCTGACGGTAAAAAAAAGTGTTTTTCTTACACCGCGGTTTTGACGATTTGGCGGTGCGGCGCCCATGCCCACGCTTGCCCTCTCGCGCTCGCACGTGCTTGGCGCGTCTTCCGCGACAGCGCGGACAGCAGGGCGGTAGCTGTCCGCGCTCGTAGCTGGGCGGTAGCGTACGTTCGTATCGCACGTCCCTCGGTGAAAATCGGTTCGTAGCAAGCGTACTCCATTATATTGCAGGCCAATGGGCCTTAGCCGGGACCAACGAAAAATTCGTATCACCCCGAAATTCGTATCAGCTGTGATCGTATGACCGAGGTTTCACTGTATGCCTATGTCTATATATATATATATATATATATATATATATATATATATATATCAAAGCCACAAAGAAAAAGAATCCAGAAAAATTATCCGACGCGCGGAATCGAACGGGCAACCTCCCGCTTTCCAGCGCGCGGCGTTAGACGGTTAGACCACCAACAGCCCCGTCCTCCAGTCTCCTAACTGCGAGCTATTTATATACACCACTTACATCAGCATGCTTTCTTAGTTACCACATAGATGGCGCGATGTGCACGCGTGGCGCGCTTCAAAGATCATCGCCCCGTTCCTGCGAGCGCCGTTGCTCTTCGCCCTACAGGGCGTGGTCGCCTTCATGCGCTTATTTCGAGGAAAGAAGGGGGCGGCTGGTGGGGTGGGGGGGGGGGCGAGGGGTCGTATGTGTTGTGCTTTCCCCGCGATGTCCGCGCTGAAGTCACAGAGCGTACGAAGGTCACTTCGCCCGCTGCAGCAGCCGCGTTTGCGAAAGGAGCGCGCTGTTCAAACAGAAATAAATAACAATTGTGACAGTTCCCGCTCATCCTGTGTGTCCTGTTCGTTCGTTTCGTGCGTCCTGCTTTATGTTTGAGCAGTGCGCTTCCAGTGTCGAACTGTGACGCATGATAGTTTGCGCTCGTCCTGTGTGTGTTCTTTTTGTGCGTCCTTTGGGCTCGAGCGATGCGCTGGCAATTTCGAGCTACTTTCCGTTCTTCGCGTTACATTCCAATTTATTGCTATCGCATTCATTGCTTCGCCGTTAAGGCGAAACTGGGACTTTTTTCTATTTCTTTCTCTCTCTCTCTCTCTCTCTATTTTTTATTATTTCTTCCTCTTTCTGCCGTTTTTTCTCTTTCTTCCACTATCTATGCGTCATTCTCTGCCTATTTCTCGCCTGCTTCCCGTTTCACTACATTTTTTTCTCTCTCTCTATTCCATTCTTTCTGTTTCTTTTATTCTCTCTGTCTATCTTTCTTTCCCTCTATTACTCTCTTTCTCAATCTTTATATAATATGCTTTACTCCCTTTCCTTTGCTTTCCCTTCCCTCACCCTTACATCTTCTCTCTTCACATCACTTGCCTTTTCTACCCCCTTTCTATACGATACTATACAAGGCTAGGCTACGTTCTGGCAGCGTGCCTCGATAGCCGATTGGTTGAGAGGCTCGAGTTCGAATCGTGGGTATGGCGGTTCAAATCCCGCCGCCTCGTGAAAATTTTTTTTTCGCCAATAATTTTCTATTATTGTATGTAATTCTTTCTTTCTGTCTCTATGTTTCTTTCTTTCTTTCTTCGCCCTCCTTCTCACCCTCATATGTCTTGTTCACTTTGTACTTGCCCCTTGTTAACGCCGGATAAATTGGCGCACGTGTTCTGCGAACGAAGCAGATGATGAAGAAGAGTACGAGGACAGCGCATGCCAGTTCATGATAATGATAACTTTGAGTCACGACATTTCACGTCTAGCTGGAGCAGCTTCGCTATTTAAAAAAAATCGCCACGCCTGCGCGGAACACGCAGCACAGTCACGGCGAAAGCTGGACGAGCGGCCTTTCTAGAGTACGTTGTAGACTCTCTTGGGGCAACTAATACAAGTACATACGCAAGGTACCCACTACACCATAAATCACCGTAATTTTTCTGAAGTACCGAAGCAGCCACTATGCCACTTTTCGTCACTCTTCGGAGAATCGTGGTACCCGCTACAGATCTGTAATGTATAATGTGCACTTCGTGCTGTAGCTGATGACGATGAAGAATTATGGCTGAGCCCTTTGTAATGGGTTGGAACGATTCAACGACCGATTCGTTTCGCAATTCGCATTTTGTGACGCCTCTTTGCTATTTACGCTTCTACCACGCTATGTTACACATGTTAACGCAATTGCTTTCTCGACATGACACCTATATAGCGTCTTTTCGTAAACGAATTTCCGGCACCAGCGTGGCTCTGTGGTAGAATACTCGACTGCCACGAAGAAGGCCTAGGCAGGCCCGAGGCATGATGACAGTTTGGCGTCCGGCCATGGGGCGTCGCTACCGTCGAAACGATTGCAGCGAACCTGGTACGGGCGGGAAGTGCAAGCCTCAGTAAGCCTAATTAAAATAAAATAACGCGGCCACGGTAGTACACAGTAGTAAGTAAAAACGTGCTTCTGCATTAAACTATAACCAGCCACGAGTATTACAAGGCAAAGTTTTAAAGAAGTTTTGTAAACATGACTGTGCGTGGCTCCGCTAGGTACCGCCGCCATCACGCCTGCGCAGCGCACAAGCAGACGACGCGCAAGCACGAGAGCGCATAGAAACGCAAACTTTACCACCGCAGCGAGGAGCAGCGATGTCGCACCTTTATTGCGGCGTGAAGTGGTGCGATTCCTCGGGGAATGAAGGCGAACACTTCTTCAGAATCCCTGCTGACCGCAGGTATTTATACGTTCACTATTATATATTTCCCAAGATGTTCGCAAAGTTTTGATTTGACTGTCGTTGACCGTTATGATTTGAAACTGCTGAATGAACAGCGAATTTTCTTGCTGCCATTCGTTGCTGCAGCTATCTGTTTGAGAAATGGTTACGATAATAAGTTAAAATTAGTGGGCGGGCTGCAGTTTGTGGCTCGACGCGGCGTCACCTTTCAAAAGCGGAGCTGTTCGCTAGTTATGGTTGCTCACGTTAGTATATATGTGCGTGCCTCAGTGCCTGACGTTACCTCTACTATCTCATGAAAGCTAACCAATTCGGATTACCGTGTCATACAACCGTGTCTTCAGGGTGTTTTGTTACGTGTTACTTTAACTTATGCGTGCTAGTAACGTTAACGGAGTGGGATAGTTGTTGTGCTCGCTGCAGCTGTTTTTTTAAGCGCTTTAAGCGCTTTAATGCGTGCGTATACATCACGTCCGTGTAGTTTATGGGTGGTGCTCGCAGCCGACGAAAGTATCGCTCGCAAAGTTATTGCGGAGGCCCCAGTAGCGAACTCGGGACACTGCCCTCAGATTCGAATGTGTGCTGCGGTGTTGCACAAGTGAAAACCACCGCGTTCCTCATCTGTGTGTCTGTTTACACACCGACCGCCTGCTCGGATTTTTGTCGCCGTAAATTGTGCTCATTCCTTCCCTTCGGCGTACCTTGCCGCGCTGCTCGACGGGGGACCTTGAACCAAGCGTGATACCCACCTGCCCCTTTTCGCTCTCGGGAAGCTCCCGGAAACAGTTTCGCTTATCTCTTCATTACTCCTTCGTGATGCTTCCAACTGGCGAAGGCATGGCCAAGCTCGGTTTTGGATGTTCATGAAACAGGCCGCGCTTATCGCGCGGGGCCACTTTTTTTCCCTCTCTAATCTGCACCCATCCCCACCGCCACCCTTTCACTTTTCTGTATTTTTTTTTCAATGCGCTGTTTGCGCTTAGCGTTTACACACCATAATTCCTTATAAGCTTACAATATCGTTTCGACTCGCAAAAGCAGTGGAAAAACAAGAACTCGATCGAGTTGTGTTTCATATATCAAGTTTTAATTCAGAGAATATTGTCGGGATATATGTAATTATCTGTAATTATAATTTAGTGGAGATTAAAAACAAGCACATTTATTAGGCTTAGTGCCATGCCTTTAAAAGCTTGCAAGTGTGTTTACTCTACCAGCTGTTTTTTCACCGTAGGGTGACTAAGTTCGAGTACATTAATTGCAGACAACCAGTTTACTGCAAGCGAGTTGCCATCCCTGCTGCTGAGACTGTCCCCCTAGTGTGGAAGGTAGGTGTACCGAACAAGGATCTGTTTCACCTTTCTGCTTGGAATGAAAGGGTACAGAATATATGGTTGGTGGTGCCACTGTAATACTGCACGAATAGCTTGCAAAAAATAAAAACAAAGAGCGGTACCATTTTGTATTCTACATCTGCACACTCGAGCAGATTGTTCTCTGAAATTAGAACAGTAGGTAGAAATGCCACAGCTGTTTTTCAATTACCAGTGCTATGAGAACAATTGCTGTACGTAAACCTTAAATGCAGGAAATGTACTCTAGGGAAAAAAAATGTTGTTAGCTTGCACTCATAGAGTAGCATTTTGCATGCTTTCCAGTAAGAATGTCTGAGTGCACTGTTTACATGATATGGATGAACTGATAGCATGCTGCACAAACGCAAAATGAAGAAACAGGGAGATAGAGCAGCGAAAATGGCTTTTGGCATCTCACAGTATAAATAGTTTGTACTCTGTCCTGTTTCCGTCCTTACTCCTCTAGTGTTTGTGGAGCTCGGTATGAGTTCACAACAAACCAACCTCCCTGCAAGAAAACTTTGTTGCGTGGTATAGATATCTTTTCTTTTTCTAAATCAATGCAGACTCAGTGCTTTCTTTGTTGAGCTCATTCCATAGAGATGAAAACACTGAGTAGTTTTCCTCAGGCACATGTGAAAATTGCTCCATATGTCTGTTGCTCAGCATTCACACGTGCAATGCAAAGTGAGGGTAATAAAATACCTGCTTGCCAGCCTTTTATAGCATATTTATTTCTTTTTCAACAGCCGCTTCGCCAAGCACACCCACAAGAAGGCCCACACCACCGTCACAGGTTTCACCAAGTGATGGTAAGTGCAAAACGTGAGAGAGAGAATTATTGCAAAGTACACATCCTGCATCTGTATAAGGAAGTATGGACCAGTAGTCTTGATGTTTTCCTAGTAGATATGGACACCTAAGCCTGTGTAATATTGTCACAACCTATAATGTTGACAAAACCATACATATAGTTCAGGGCCTGCAACCCGTGATTTAGTTCACGCAATTATTTATATTTCAAATATAAGGTGGGTGCAGTTGGACCTACATGGTTCACACTGAAAATTGTGCTGTCCGATTTGTTGTGATGAGAGTAGCTCTGCGAGATAGGCCAGCATAATATGATGCACAATCAAGGTGTGCATTCATGTAAATGTGGCTTATGCAGCCCAGATAGCTACTTATGAGATGAATAATTCAAAATCCTCCACTTTGTAAATGCCATTGCCTCTGCTCAGCATTTCATGAAATGTTCATTTTTGCAATGCTTTGTGATATTTCCTTAATCATGGATGATTCTTTGAAGATAAAATGCTTGGAATGTATAAATCAATTATGATTCCTGTCTCAGTCGCAGCATACACATTGCTTCCAATGAAAAATGGCATGGCAGCACATAGTGGTCCGTATATTAGTAGCCCTGTGATTGCGCCCTGATATCTTAATCGTGATTTTTTTTCTCTACAAGACTGATGAAGGTTATACCTTCGCATTCTTCCAGGTCTTTTTTTTTCAGCTGAGCCTGGTCCGAGCGGCCTCCAATTTTCCAAGGAGGGCAGCAGCGCGGAGCAGATGCAAGAAACGCCAAAAAAGTGGGCGAAGAAAACGCAGCTCTGTGCACACTCTTCGCACCAAAAAGAAACTGCTAACACTTCACTCACGAAGGGAAAGGTACCGCAAGGCAGTCGGTCAGATGAAAAAAACGCCAGGCCTGCGCTGAAACCGCAGCACAGTCACAGCGAAAGCTGGAAGAGCGGCGTTTCTAGAGCACGTTGTAAGCTAGCTCTCTTGAATGATTCTTCACTTCACTCACGAAGAAGGGAAAGGTACCGCAAGGCAGTCGGTCAGATGAAAAAAAGGGACGAGGCGAGGCGAGTAACGCAGCAGGAGGTTTTAAACAAGCTTGAACCGGATTTGTCAAAGGACCTTTTTTGAACTGCTTAAAGCACGAATCAGGCTTGGTACATTCCCCCCAAAAAAACAAAAAAAACATTGGTCCAAATGATGAAACAATTCACTCTCAATTCACGCTTCTTCAGAGAAATGCTTCACTTGCCACATGTGCGGACACTCAGGTGCTGGCTGGCAGACATCCCAATGACACCTGGTATCATTCCAGGTGCCATGGATGCAATAGAATCAATCATTAAAGCTTGGCCTCTGCAAGACGAAGCATGCTGTCTTTTATTCGATTAAATAGCCTTGAAAAGACATTTGATGTACGATCAATCAAAAGATATAGTGATTGGCTACACATATGAAGGAAACACAAGGACTTCTCGTGTGGCAAATGCAGCCATTCTAATGGCTGTGTCTGGCATATCGAGAATTTGGATGCAGCCAGTAGCCTTTGCAGTGTCCCGCAATGCAACGTCAGCTCTTGCAATGCACAAGCTGCTATTAGATGTAATTATGCAGCTTGAAAAAAAAAGGTCTTTTGGTAAAAGTGGTCATCTATGATCAAGGGTCAAAAAATGTCAGCCTGTCAAGAATGCTGATCCATTCTCTTCATGAACCATGTTTTACTGTCAACAACTGCAAACTATGCTTCATGTTTGACATCCCACACCTGATAAAATGCACGCGGAATAATTTGAGAAAACACAAGCTCACGATTGGCTCCGAGGTTGTTGACTGGGCGTACATTGAAACCTTTTACAAAAATACTCGCAAATCACCCCTCCAACACACCAACTGAACATCTAAGAAAGAAAGATTGCCAAGGAAGCTCAAAGAGCAACATATCTACAAGATGCCCTTTGCTGACACACGGCCGCTGGATAAAAAGTGCGCTCTTTCATCCAGCGGCCGTGGCTGACATAAGAGTGAAGTATGCCACACAAGTATTCAGTGAATCTCTCTCTGTGGCACTTCTCACTCTCATTGCCATTCAAGAGCTTCCTCATGATGCTAAATTTACAGCTCTGTTCACAGAAAGAATGGATAAGATTTTTGACAGCCAGAACAGTTCGACCCTAAAAAATCAGGACGATAAGTTGCGGTATGCAATGGTTGATGGGTTGGAACACCGTGCTTCCCTTGAGTCATGCATCAGTTGGATTGCCCAATGGCACTTTGGTAGTCCTCGGGACAAGCAGCCACGCACTGTTAAAGGTTGGCAGATTACAATCAAAGCCTTGTTGTTGCTGTGGACTGATTTAAATGGGGACTTTGATTTCACTCATCTTTTCACACGTTGATTGCAGCAAGATCCCCTAGAAAACTCTTTTGGAATCATTTGTCAAAAACATGGCTGCAATGAGACACCAAATGTGTACCAATTCGTGGCGGCTCTAAAACATATTTGGATTGGCAAGCTCTTCAAGCTTTCTCAAGGAAACTGTGAGGTGTCAACAATTGCTATCCTCAACAACTTGGAGAGTGCATCTGCATTGTTGTCAACTAGCAGCACACCAACCACAAGCCACAGCACGCAGCAGGCCTCTGATTCATCTGATCTGCAGGCATCTTCACAAGATGCGACCGACATGGTGTATGAAAATGGTGTGTACCATGTCGCTGGTACTCTTGTGAACAGCTTTCTTGAACTGAGGACTAGTGAGTGCATATGTGAGAGAACACTTCTTGAAGTGGATGGTGGCTCTCTCCATGAACGACACCAATTCTTTGCACTACTCAAGGAAAGTGGTGTACCCGAGAAACTCCTCGGTTCCATTGCAGTAACCTCTGAATCATGTCTGAATTACATAAAGGAATTAGATTCGGCCTTCAGACATGAAATCAACTATTGTGCACATTTTTCCAATGTGTGCAAAAATCTGGTGGAAAGGATGGCAATCCGGCAAGCTATTTTCTGTTCAGTTGGCTGCACTGAGAAATTTCTTAAAATATTCTGCCGCACAAGGCTACATTGGCACATTACATTTGTAAACAAAAACACAAGAAACAAAGTCAAGGCACAGTGCTGCTGCCAGCAAAAACGTAAAGTAGCAGGCTAAATTTATCCTGTGCCTTTCTAGAACATGGTTATGTAAATTGGATTTCTAGTGCAGCCTTCTGCACCCATTTCCTATCCATTTTTTAGATGTGTTGCACTATTTCTTTTTTTATGTGTATATGTACGTATTTTTATGTATATATGAATATGTTATGTAGGTATATATTTATATATGTGTATTTATAATTCTGCTGTGGTTCTATGTAATGCATTGACTACTTTTGCTCCTGCTGCGTTACTTTTGTATTATACAAGTTTAACCGACTAACTTTTTTTTGAAGCCTTGTGTGCCGCTATCAGCATGAGTATTACAACCAGAGGTTCTGGATTGCTTTAGTATTGGCAAATGCCAACACTTCCCAAAATGCACTGGAAAACCCTGCTCGTTCTGCTTTCTTTCTGTTTGTTGACATGGTTTGGAAGGCAATCAAACATCCAGCCTCCCAAAAAATGCCAAAATTTATATAATACTGACGACTCGTTTTACACTGAAGCAGTCTTTACAAACAGTAACAGTGTGATTAATTGACAATGAACGTTGCAAAAATAGGTTGATTAATAAGAAATGTCGGGGTTTTATGTCCAAAAACCATGATACGAATATGAGGCATGCAGTAGTGGAGCACTTCAGATATTTTGAGCACCTGGCGTTTTTTTAACGTGCACCTAAATCTAGGCAGATGGGCCTCAAGCATATTGCATCCATTGATATGCAGCCGGGATTCAATCCCACTACGTTCGGGCCAGCAGTTGAGCACCGTAACCACTAGACCACTGTGATGGGCCACGAAGTTTGAAGCATGCATGAATTCAGGTGCTCACCAAGTCCAAAAGATTTTCAGCACCCAGGGGCTCTGTCACTTTTCAATTACAAACCTCTGGTCATGACTGTTGTGCCACTGCAAAGAACTGATGGTGTCAGCTATTCACAGGCATAAAAGAAACATTGATGAAGTGCTCAGCTCTGTGAGGATTCCAGAGGGGTTTTTGCAGAAGCTGCGAGTCGGTTGACGTGCATGTTAGTTTGAAATAGAAGCATGCATCCATACTCACTGAAACTATTCACAACGTACTGTTTGTGTAGAGCAACTGTGTTTCTTGTTTAACTAAACTCTGCAAACTCCGACATTCCACTTTCTGAACCAACGAATGACAAGCGATGCAGTTCTAGTTAGTGACGCATTATGATGAAACTGTGCAGCGTTCCCCATCTGCAATTTAAGTACTGCTCAGAAAATCTTCTGACATTGTGATGGATCCAACATGATACCTGGTAGCAAAAATAATAGGGAAGCTGCGTTCAACTTTGCACTTTACTCTACTTATTTCTTTGATAAGATGCTTATCTTCGTGTATAATTCATGTTACCTTGAGTAATTCGCACCACTTCCAACTTAACTAATGACCTGTGATCATTCCTGTTGTTCACCAGTCACAACCACAATGTTTCCACATATTTCAAAGGTCGCCTCTGCAACTGAGTCTAGACCATTCTTCGTTGCGTTTTTCTCCCTTTATTACTTGAAAATTAAAGCGTCGCGTGTCTTGTTCACATCACGTGAGCTTGCCTGCAACACATTTACCTGGAGGAAAACATGATCAGGGATAGCTGAGCCAAATGGTAGATTTGTCTCACTGCTTTTACAAAATAATATGCTGTAGCACTGCAGCATATTATGACATTGATATACTTATGCTCCATGGGTTCGTCTCCATGAGCCAAAGGCTATGACTGTTAGGTGCACTTTCTGTGTACATATATGCAAAAGTATGTGTGTGTGTGTGTGTGTGTGTGTGTGTGTGTGTGTGTGTGTGTGTGTGTGTGTGTGTGTGTGTGTGTGTGTGTGTGTGTGTGTGTGTGTGTGTGTATGTGCAAAAGGCAATGACACAACGCAGGGCAATAAAAAAAGTAAGGAAAGGGTGTTTTTCCTATACCCCTTGTTTTCTTCGGCTTGCGTTGCGTCATTATCTTTTGCACAGTATGAACCAACCATTCGAACAACTTGTTTTGTTATGATATATTTCAATGCGCGGGATTGTTTCGCTTCATGCTGTTAGTCATAATCTATACAACTAGTATGTGTACACCTATTTACGCTGATGTAGCACTTCTTTATATGCTTACCCTGCTTATGTGATTGTAATATGCGTTTTCGTATCCTATTTATATTGTACGCGTGCTCGATGTACGCATTCCTGTATTCAGGTTCTACCACAGCAGTATTTCGAATCTTTTTCGTTTTCTTTTGTTATTATTACCGATATTATAGCCCAAATATTGCCTAAACGTGCAGCAATTTGCGTTTCCTTCAATAAAATGTCATGTGAAGAAATTTATATGCGCTTTTTCCTTCTCGAGCGAGCGCCGAAAGCGGCTGCTATGCAGCTGCGACGGCGCCGCTCGCCACCATTCGCCATGCTACCACAGAGGCTACAACGAAGCAGAAAAACAACTACACACATTACGTACGTCTATCGGCAATAAAGAGAGAGGACAGTGCAGTAGCAATTAGTGCGTAAACGCTCGAACAGACGTCGCCGCCGCGGGGCCGGCGGCACCACGAGCGAGGAAGCGACCTACATTCTAGTACACTGTAAAGCGACCGTAAACGGGCGCGGCCATATTGGATTTTTTTTCCTTTCGGATTGGCTCGCCTCCAGTAGAAATCCAAAATCCAGTCAATTGCCGCCCATCCCAGGAACCGCCACCGTCGCCGGAAGCGGAAAAACGTCCCCATTGGTCCTATGGGTATGTCACTCCACTGGCCTAGGTTCAAATCCCGTGTGATCCTGAATATTTCTACATTTATTTCATTTTTTTTCATAGCGGTTACGGACACCGGCGGTGGATGCGGCGGCGGACAACTGCGGCACTGTTGTGATTTGACAGAAGCTTTCACTGTAATGGGAGGGCAGATGGTAAAGCACAGCAGAGCCATGTGTGGTATGCAGTGTGTCGGAACGGAACGAAAACCGAAAACGAAAAACGAAAAAAAAAACACGATATTTTCCATTTTTCAATCACTCAAAATTTTTTCAATCGTTTTTTGGTTTACGTCAAAGCTTCGAAATCCGGAACAACTGCGCTCATGCAATGCGAGCATATCTCAGGGTATAGTATTAGCGCGTGCCTCAGGAAAGAATTCCAACGCAAAGGTGTGTTGAAATTGTGCGAAAAACGAGAACAGTGGCAGGCAGAGATGTTTACATTAACGCAAGTGGAATTTTGCGCGCCAGTCACTCAGGCCAAAGTGGAGACGGCATTGTCGGCGCTGAATTTGTTACAGCGAAAACAGTTATGAAACCACAACTGCTGATTATGGCGCCATAGTTGTCCGGCGCCGCCGGTGTCCGTAACCACTATCCCGTGAAATAAGAAAGAATGCAATGAGGAATGAATTTCTAGGATCGGATGGGATTTTAACCCGCGCCCTCTGCATGGCAGTCGAGTCTTCCACCACAGTGCCATGCTGGTGCTTGTGACTCCTTCGCAAAAATGCGCTATACAGGCGCCATGTCAGGCAAGGAATCGTGCTAACGCATGTAATATAGCGTTGCAGAACAGTAAAATAACAACCAGTCAATACACAATGCTAATTGCGCAAAGAGTCTGTGGTTTAATGCTTCCCACCCACTGCAATGTGCTCAGCCATAACTCTTCATCGTCCTCAGCCACAGCACAAAGTGCACATAATGCCTTACAGACGTATAGCGGTACTACGTTTCTTCGAAGAATCACGAAAAATGGCATAGTGGGAACTTGGCTACTTCAGAAAAATTACGACGATTTATGGCGTAGTGGGTACATTGCATGTGTACTTGTATTAGTTGCTCCTAGAGATTCTACAAAAGGATCTGCAAACTCCGCTCTTCGAGTTTTCGCTGTGACTGTGCTACGTGTTCTTCGCAGGCCTGGCGATCCTTTTATCACAACAGCGGTCTTGCACATAAGAGCATACACTCAATGACGTGCTGCTTCTGAGATCATGCCCACTTCCTTGCCTGCTCAAAATATTCCTAATTGACTTTTGAGAAATGAAATACTGGTCTGTGCTAGTTGGTGGGAATTTGTGGTACAGTTACTTCCGCTCCTCAGAATCCAATGTTCTTCATGATTACCTTCACTTCAAAATTTTTCCATAAAACGCCAGGCCTGCGCTGAAACCGCAGCACAGTCACAGCGAAAGCTGGAAGACCGGCGTTTCTAGAGCACGTTGTAAGCTAGCTCTCTTGGGGCTACGATAAAAGTACACTAGAAAGGTACCCACTACGCCATAAATGACAATTTTTGTGAAGTTGGGAAGCACCTACTAAGCCATTATTCGTCATTCTGCGGAGAAGCGAGGCACCAGCTACACGTCTGTAAGGCATTATGTGCACTTTGTTGACGATGAAGAATTATGGCTCAGCCCTTTGTAATGGGTTGGAATCTTTAAACGGCCCACCACTTATGTAATTTGCATTGGGTGACGCCCGGTCGCTATTTTCCTCTCCCGTCATGCTGTATAACATACGTTGACGTGGGAGAGAGACGGGGGGGGGGGGGGGGTGAAGAAGTTTACTGAGACCCCGAGGAAATGGATCATGCGCTTATGGGCTTCCTTGGCAACCAATACAAGTGCACTTGCGAGGAACCCACTACACTATAATCTACGCTACGCTATCTCCTATTTATCACGCTATCATTGTAATTTTTGAGAAGTAGGGCAGCAGGCACTGTGCCATTTTTCGTCATTCTACGGAGAGCGTTGGCACCTGCTAAACGCATGTAAGGCATTATGCGCACTTTGTTGAGGCTGTGCCTGATGACGATGAAGAATTATGGCAGAGATCTTTGTAATGGGTTGGAAGCATTCAACAGCCTACTCGTTGCGCAATTCCCATTGTGTGACGCCTGGTTACAGAATTCGCGCTGTGCGACGCTTGGTGCTTATTTTACTCTTCTACCACGCTATATTGCATATGCTAATGTGGTTCCTTCCCGACATGAAGCCTGTACAAGACCTTTTTGCAAAGTAGTTTCAAGCACAGGCATGAAGGAGGTTTAGAGCGTCCTCATTAGTCCCAGTATGGCCTTTCCTTTTTTTTTTTCCCTGTCGATCCCTCTCCCTTTTTACGCAACCAGTGTTTGTATTGTAAATAGCGTTTCTTCTTGTTTTTGTTTGTTTCTTGTCAAAAGCAGGCAATAAAGAAAAAAAAAAAAGGCATGGCTCAGAGGTTGAATACTGGGCTCCCACGCAGAGGGCCCAGGTTCGAACCTCCTTCCATCCTGGAATTTTTTCTTATTTCGTTTTTTTTCTTATTTCGAGCGATACTGGTTACGGACACCGGCGGCGGCGGCGGCGGCGGCAGCGGCGGCGGCGGACAACTACGGCGCCAAAAACGGCCGGTGAAATGATCTCATAACAGCTTTCGCTGTAAAAAAACGTTACGAACCGTTACGGAACATTTTTTTTTCGTTCAGGAACAGGAACGGAACGGAACTTTTTGCGGTGGAACGAAACTAAAACCGAAACGAAAAACATTTCGTTCCGACACCCTGGTGGTATGTATAGCAAGGCATAATCTTGTGTAGTACAAAATAATTCTGTAGTACAAAGAAAAGAGCGAGATGGAAGGAGAAAAAGGGGGCGGGGAAGGCCACCAGGTCCCCTGTTTCCTCAGTCTTTGCACCACTAGAGCGTAGCTGCCCCAAATTTTAGGTGGATATTTGGAAAGCCGGAGGTGAGTGCTCGACCGGATAGGTTTGGAACATAAGCAAGACTGTCACTTGGTGCTCGTGCCGCTAAAAAGCACCAGGACACAGATGTACTTTGTGGTTGCTCGCTTACTATGGCACGAAGCAACGGTTCCGCGACTACCCTCCGGGGCCATCTCTTAAAACCACATTTCCACATATGCCTTGTCCTTAGCAGCCATTGACCAGATATATTTTGACGACCGTGGATCACTGACATCCCATGAGCTTTCTGACTTAGCGTTGCCACCTCATAGACAGCCTCAGGGAACTTTGCGCCTACCTAACGCCTGCGTTTATCGACAGCTGACGAAATTCGGGCACGGACAGAGCGTCACGTAGACTCACATCCATGATCCTTGAGGTCAACGCTGTGCGCCTGTTCTGCCCATAGGTAGGCGAACTCACTCATGCGTCCACTCACCGAGACTGACTCATACTCCGACCGAACCGCGAATGTAGCCTGAATGAGCTACGCTGAAACTTCTTAAGCCGAAAGGTTTAATTGGCTACGTTGGTGCTCCTGACCACGAGGCTTCCGCGGGAACACGAGACCGCAAGAGCTGGTAAAGCTCTCGGAAGGTCTCGAAAGGTCTCGCAATCCCCGTGACGTTCTCCGGCCAATGACGTCGCACCATGACGTCATGTGACTTCACAGATCTGAGCCTGTAACGTCATTACGGCGACATGATGACGTCATTGCACACAACATCGTCGCTGGTCATACGTGGGCGGATTCGTGAAGCAGCGCAAAACCACGTGAGCTGCAAAAATTGCAATACCTCCGATCCCTGAGGTTGTACAAAATCACGTTAGGTACAGAAAACTTACAGAGAGGGGGGTTCAGTACAATCGACATAGATGAAAAAAAAAATATCGGCAGATCCCACGTACCGTGGGAGTGGATATTATGCGAAGCGCGCGGCGGAAAGGGGACTGTGGCGTAATCATTTTGCACTGGCCAGACGTTACAAAATGACGCTAAAGATTTATATAAATGTTACACGCACACATATAGGTTCAAGAGCCGCATATGTGTTATATAATCAGTTGTTTACAATCGGGTAACGCTGCCAACGGCAACGGGGGTATTATCGACACCAGAAGCGGTAGGCTGATATGAAGTGCTTATACTTGTCTTTTATGATGGAGAACACACTCACGTTTCCCAAACCTGTGTAAAAGGTGCGAGAACAAGGTCATTAACACCGCAGCTGGTCATGACTGGATATCGGATCCGGTCGTGATCGCGGTCACGAGGGGTCCTTTTGTAGTGAAACATGATGTATAGTACAGCTGCTGGATGCTGGAATTCTTGGATGCCTCGGTCATTTCGTCGGGAAATTGTCTCTCGATAGAGCCAGCGACATGTCGTAACCTTAAGTCATCCTTTGCTTTGGTGAGGTATAGGCCGACGAGGCTGGTAGGCCTGGATAGTGCTACATAAACCAACATCAGTGGATGGCTCTTGTAGTATTCGTAGACTACCTGGGCGTACGTGGCCTACGTAGCCTAGTCTACAAAGCGGCTGTTAATCAGTCAGGCATGTTCGGTCAGCATGAGGCCATCGCCCAACCTCGCAAGAGGCTGGGCGATGGCCTTATGCTGATGGACTACGGGCTAAGTGCACTTTACAGTGCGGTGATGTGAATATCATACGTAACTTTCGTGAATGAATTCCTCAGGGCTCGAGCAATGCTTCAATATAGCTTATTGAATCATAAGAATACAAACTTAATGTTTATTAGACTACTATAAAAGCGGAGTCAACAATGGAACCACAGACGTTAATCTGATATGATGCCTGTATCGTAGGAGTACAGATCGTAGGAATATCATGTAGTGTTTATTGCATGTTGTAAAATTATATTGCAAGCACCACAACCACAATTGACGTTGCACCGCTTTTACGCCTGTATAGGCTGTTTTTTCCAAAGCAGTTTAGAGACCTGGCGTTGCTCTGTGGTAGAGCACCTGATTACCACGCAGAATGCTTGGGTTCGATTTCTGCTGGGATCCCAATTTTCATTCTTTCCATTCGTCGGGTCAACCTTGCCGGTATTGGTTTTTCTTAACGCTCTCGCATTTAAGTTACCAATGTCTGTTCTCGCCGTTCCTGGGTAGATATAAACTGTCAATCACCTGTGCCGCATACCGGTACACCGGGGCCCGTGGTAAACGGGTATGTACCACTCGTGTCTAGAGGAAGGGGTTTGACGACGTACGCGACAGGATATTCACGTTATTCATATCATGACCCGACAGTCATATTCGCCAATACTCTTACCCTCCCATGTCAATTTTGGTCCACACCAAATTAAAGGGGCGATCATGAAAGCACCCAGACGTAGGCGGCTAGATGGATAGAAACGCTCAAAGTGCCAGAGGTTCGCCAAGAAATTCTTCGCATTTAAAACATGGTTGATCCCTTCGTCATAGGAATTAGCTTAACAAGGAAGTGAAACGTGTCCTCGCAGAAGCAGTTGAGTGTTTATTTCACATTGATATAGGATAGCTTGTACAATTTCTATTGGTGTTTGGCAGCCATTTTACTGCATGATGTAGACGCACCCACGTTGACGCCTGGTAGCACGTCTCTATCGCGGAGGCTAACGTTGATGAACATAAATAAACCTTTGTGGTAGCTGTAGTAGTTAACACCTGGACAAAGCAAACGGTGAATCCCGCGCAAAGATGGCTCAAAAATGCACATAATAAAGAGAATCTCGACACGCACTTTTTCAAAGCATCGTCATTTGAGGAGAGAAATGGTAAGGTGTGCGCTCCCTAGTAGTCGGTATCAGTGCTCTCGGACTGAAGATGGCGGAGAAACGCCGTTAGTCCATTTCGAAGCGGTAATTACGCTGGTGAGGCGGCGTCACGTGCTGACGCGAATGGCGAATCGCGTAACTGCGTCGTTACCGAATCGAATCGCCGTGGACGCCGCATTTATCCGACCATGGAATTTACTACCTATTGCAACGAAAGCCTCCACCACGCCGAGACTACCGAAACGGTCACAGTCGGGGCTCGTTACTGTCATGATGCATTACTCGTGACCTCCGCCATCGGCTCAGGCACCGCGCCATTGCTACTTTTGCAGAGGCCCTTTCATTCGCACGGGGAGAGCGTAATCGGAAAAAGCGCTGTGACAGCCAGAAGAGCGTCGGTTATTGGACGTTCAACTTCTTTAATAAGCTTGTGCTAAGGTGGCCTCCCGTGGAATGTTAAATAGTTAACAGTAAGGTCATTTCCGTTCTGTAAACGCGACAGAAAACGCGACGGCTCTAGTATTGCCGTGATTCTTCGCTGTTCGTGCGAGGAACGTGATATGACAGCCAGGCGATAGTCGCCGAGCTTTTTTTCAACTTGGATGGATGCTATGAGCGAGGCTTGGGCTAAGGCGGCCGCATCGCGGTGTAAAGCGTTGAGAAATTATTCTTCTTTTGGAGACGCGCCGAATGGGGCAGCCGTAGCAACTGTGCAACAGCGCTTTGCCCGAGCTAATTTCGGAGGCCATGCATCACTTCATTCCACCGCTCCCACATGGCGACACCACCCCGCGGTCAAGATCACTGTTAAATGAAGGTGTAAGAGATAAAAGGCGCTTTCGCGAAGACTCTTGCATGTGTGATTGTTGCCCAGTGCTTAGAGCAACCGTCACCTACTGCCGCGGACCGAAAGGTCGTGGATTCGACTCCTGTTTACGGAGCTTTTAGGGACGAAGCATCTTATGGTCTCGGCTTGTCGGCGTGTCATGTCGTCGTTACGGTAAATCAAGTTGTCAAACTATGGTAACAAAAAAACAAGTGTAAATTAGTCAAAATACCGCTTCAGAATAAACTAACATGATCTAAAATAATTTAAAATTGAGAAATAATCCAGATTTATTTGAATTAATTAACAGCAATTCCTTAAATTCTGTCACAAAACTTCTTTCAAAACTTTTCTCGTGTAAAGCATACTTCGTAGCATGTTGCGGTGTGCAACGCGAAGACAACTTACGTCAAGTCTGCCTCTCATTCAAATGATTAAAATCTATTCTACGCAAGAGAGGGCGCCACCGCCTCAGCAAGGACGCCACTGCTCCTCCCACCAACCTTCTCCAGCACCCAGTCAGCGCAAGCTGTGTGCCGAGAGGGAGCGAACGGCGCGTATTAGCTCCACGAACGATCTTTCTGTGATGGACGCTCAACTGTAAGCTTGCAAGGAGCGAGAACACGAGCTCGCCCGCGAAAGACAACGCCGCCGCAGGGCCGATGAAGCTGAAACACCGGCGCACATTGCATACTTCGCCCCTCGACAGGTTTCACGTTAGTGGAGCTGAAACATTTGCGATGTTTCATTGTTTCAAAAGTTTTATTCTTCTAGTTTTTTTTTCTTTGCAATCTCATTGAGTGCATTGTGCTGACGTATTTCCGTGACGGCAATACGTCATAAAAGTCTTGGTGGACCACGGCATAAAACCATTTCGGGTGAAGAAGAAAAAAGGTGGGCTTCGCCTCCAAATGTTAGGCGAATGCATAAGGAACCGTGGGGCGTTTTATTTGAGCACGAGCATGCTTGAGCGGTACATTAGTGAACTGAGCCAGAGTGAAACCAAGAGGAAGAATGAGCGAGTAAAAAACAAGAAGCGGACCGATATTTGCTTCGTAAAACACACCAACAAATTCACTGATTGCCGTACGAGTGTGGTGTATAAGGCCCCTTTCAGCTGTTGCCGCTTCTACGTAGGACAAACGGGCCGATGTATTAACCAGAGATTGTTGGAACATAAGAGATCGCTAACAGGAGGCTCACCTTCTAATCTATCTCTACAGTGTCGAGATTGTAAGTGCACGCCAAAATTCGATGAATGCCCAGTGTTGTACTGTCATAGAAATGAAGAAACCCGCCTGATGATTGAAGCATGGCATATCGAGAATAATGGTAGCGCATGCGTGAGCCAACCGTCGATTAACTTACATAAATATGAAATCAAATGCCTTAACAGTTACCTTCCACGTAGACCGCCACGCGTGCCGGATTGATAGGTTCGCCTGTTGCATGGGCATGCGCATATAAGATTTCGTGCCTTGTTTCTTTTCAGCCGTTGTGCGTCTCTTCAGTTGTTAGTCGGCGTTTCTGGTGTCCTGACTTCTTTCTTGTGTCCGTGTTTGCAAGCCTGGTCTTTCTAGAATGAATACTTACCAACTAGCCCAGCTCTCTGTTATTCTTAAGAAGTCAATTCCAAGGACGGGATCTCTTGAGCAACGCGGTAGGATTACGAAGTTCGCGGGATAAATTCGGTTGGTAATGGTTACTTTCGCGGTCCAGTTCTTCCCAAAAAGACGTTACTTTCTTCAGCTTGGCGGCGAACGGTCCACTGACGACGGAATAGTCGGCTGCAGTGTCGACGAGAGGACAAAATGTGTTTCGCCATACCGAAAAAACTTATACTACCTCCCACTAAAGGGAGCCATGGGAGGACGCGAAGCAGTGCATGGATCGACTTAGAATTCCATTCATTACGGGCACCTTGCCCGATGTTAAAGCAACCTTGCAAGTGGAGCGCACCATGAATACACAGCAGTTGCTGTTGCTCTTACTCGTCCCGAACTCTTGTGGGTGGTGGTGGTAAAAACATTTATTAGAAAAAAGAAAACAAGGGAGGTATGCAGGCACTACCCCTTAAGGGGACGGCACCTACAAACAGTAGGTGGGGCTCCCTAGTACGGGACCCCATTGGCGTCGGCTGCTGCCTGGGCTCGTCGGACCAAGGCCTTTTGGGCCTGAAGGTCAGAACAGCCAAGCAGGGTCGCCTCCCACTCCTCCCGGGTTGGGTTGGGGATAGGGGGTATAGCAGGATTGGAGGGGCAGGCCCACACCATGTGGTAGATGTCCGAAGACTTCTCCCCACAGTGCGAGCAACTGCCGGAAAAGAGGGGTCGAAGTGTTTTAGTGCTGCCGGGCACAGCATAGTGTTTGTGTACAGACGGAGTAAAAGCCGCTCCTCCGCTTTACTTAAGCCTTTACACGGGCGTGGATAAAGGCTGTGGTCAGATTGGTAATGCTGCACAATTTCGCGGAAAGAATAGACAGGATTAAATTCGAGGTCTTCCTGATCGCGGGAGGCGAGTGGGAATGCCCGGTAAGAGAGCGCGCGGGCGGCGGCGTCGGCTGCCTCATTCCCTTCTAATCCCATGTGAGCAGGAGCCCAGACTATACGGCGGGGTGCGGGGATTCCCTGATAGTCACAACGTTTCAATAGTCGATAGGCTAAGTCCGCGACACAGCCGTTTTCGATGTTCCGACAGGCCCCTCGCGAGTCGGAGATGATGGTTTGCGATGCGGGGTGACAAGCTGCCAATGCAATGGCGACTTCCTCCGCGTGTATTATGTCCCGGGCTCGGAAAGTGAGCCCGTTAACTGTTCGGTTCTCGTGGACGACAGCGGATGTATACCATCCCCCATGGTGCGGGCCGGAGGCGTCCACGTAGAACACGCCGGGTTTCGATCCATAATGGCGGGCCAGGGCTTCCGCCCGCGCCAGGCGCCGGCCATTGTGGTCTTCTTTTGTCATGTTGCTTGGAAGAGGGCGCACGTGGAGGGCGCATCTCCACTCGAATGGGAGTTGAACGCGGTCTTCCGTGATGTTGGTGTGTTGGATATGTAAGCGGGCTAATAGGCGGCGACCCGCTACCGTCTTTGAGAGTCGAGTGTACTGATTTGTGAGCTGGGCCTCTCGAAGCTCCCAAAACGTGTTTGCCATGCCCAGGCCTAGAAGGCGCTGGTTCGAGGTATTCACGGGGACGTCGAGGGCCCGCTTAACTATTTTGCGAAGGATGACTTCAAGTGCATCCTCGTCTTGCTTCCGCAGGTGGAGGTATGGGGTAGAATACAAAATTCTACTGGTTACAAATGCATGTGCCAGCCGCAAGGCATCTCTGCACCGTAGCCCCCCGCGTTTGTTAGAGACCCGGCGGACCATGCGGCCCACCTGGTCTCCCACCTTACGGAGTTTGGCCAATGTGCTGTCTGACCTTCTGTTTTGATTAATAAAGAGCCCCAGTACCCGGACTTCTTTTTGTTCAGGGATTGGACCTGTCTCCAGCGAAAGTTCAATTTTGGCCGTGCACTTTGGCGAGGGGCGTATGTGCACGAATTCTGATTTCGAGGGTGAGCATTGAAGGCCGCACTGGCGGGCATAGCGGTCGACTATGCTCGCGGCTTGTTGCAGGTTCGCCTCAATGTCTCCGAGTGAGCCCTGAGTGGCCCAGATGGTGATGTCATCAGCATACAACGCATGTTGTATACCAGGGACATCAGCCAGCTGAGCCGGCAGGTGCATCATGGCCAGATTGAATAATAGAGGAGACAGCACTGCGCCTTGTGGTGTACCTCTAGTTCCTAAGGGGAAAGGGCCATATTCCTTGTCTTGTATGCGGATGTAAGATTGTCTATCGGTTAAGAACTGCCGAATGTATTCGAACGCTCTCAAGCCACAGCCGGTTTCTGAAAGGTGTGTTAAAATTGACTCATGGGTTACATTGTCAAATGCTCCCTTCAAGTCCAAGGCGAGTACGACCTTGTCGTTGCGAGGGCATTCGACGGGGTCTAGAATGTCCCGGTTAAGTTGAAGCAGAATGTCCTGCGCGGATCTGTACGGGCGAAACCCGTGCATTGATTCTGCGAAAATACATTGGTTCTCCATGAAATCAGACAACCGATCCCGCACCATCGTCTCCATCAGTTTGCCCGCACATGATGTGAGCGAAATGGGGCGAAGGTTATCCGTGTTCACGGCCTTGCCAGGTTTTGGGATAAATGTGACTAGGGCGGTCTTCCATTCTATGGGGAGTGGCACTTCCCCTGACCAAATTGAGTTGATGTAAGCTAATAGTGATTCATATGCCGGATCGGGAAGGTTAGCTAACATTTTCACAGTAATTTTGTCCCGACCCGGAGCGGTGCCACGTTTCATTTTAGACAGGGCCTTCCGCAGTTCGAAAAGCTGGAAAGGTCGATCCAGCGCAACGTTCTCCGAACCTGCATAGGAGTACGCCGTTCCGCGGGGGTCCTGTGTGGAGCACAGGTATTGGTCCCTTAATTTGTGCGCCAGCTGAGTTGTATTGCCCTGGAAGCTATGGATTGCCCTTTGTAGGTGCTTCTGATTTTCGGTGCGGGTTTCTTGTGGGAGCACGCCAGGCGGGTTCATCGCGCGTCTGCAGAATCTCGTGGCCCGACGCCATCACGTTATTGCTCAAAGAGTGTAAGATAAGGGGGAGAGGCCACAGCGTCTTACCCATCCCCCTACACACGCCCGAACGCGCTAGCGCGTGCGAGCGCGTTCTGACTAGGCTACAACGTGTTGGTTCATCGCGCGTCTGCAGAATCTCGTTCCCCGACGCCATCACATGATTGCTGAGCGAGTGCGAGAGGGAGAGGCCACAGCGTCTCACCCAGCCCTTTACACCGGCCCGAACGCGCTAGCGTGTGCCAGCACATACGGCTTTGCGTTACGCCAAGCTAGGACAGTATCCGGAAGCCAGGCCCTCTAAAGTGCTCTGCACGTGTAATCATCAAGGCGGTCGAAGAACAAGAGGAAGAATTCTCCTTGACGCGAGCGCGCGCTCTACACACATCAAGGCCATCGAAGAGCAAGAGGAGGAAGAGTTTTCCTTTGCGCGAGCGTGCGAGAGTAGGCGCATGCGTAAGGGAGCGGGGACGCCACCGCCGGACACAGCCGCGAGCACAACATGCTGCGCATTTAAAAATCGCTCCGCGGGCGCGGATGAGCGCAGGGTGGTGTTGAACATCACGAACATTAAGACACTCAGATTAATTCGTCTTTGTTATTTTAGGCGCAAGTGTAGATAACCCATCAGTGAAATCGGTATCGTGGAGGCCTCTCGGGCAAAGAAACGGCAACCTCAAAAAAATCACAGCATATCCACGGAGTGAATGATGATGAGTGGGCGAAGCTGCGGAGGTTCATCGGTAAACCGTGAATCTTCCGTGAATTCTGCCTAGTACATCATCACCGACGTGAGAGCGGCCGCGTTTATACTAAAGTTTCGATGAGTTATCACGACTTGCAGCTCACTTTATTTTACATGTACGCTGTGAATTTTCATTGTTTAGAACACCATTGCTTTAGAAAACATCTGGCGTCTTTCGTTAAGCAGCTGGCGTCTTTTCGTTTTGCTTTTAGAAAACATCTGGCGTCTTTCGTTGGTTTATTTCATCAATCAACGGCGTTTTAAACAAAATTTTTATTGTTTAATCACGCACAGGAGAAATCTCACCAGGCACTACCTTGGAGGTAAACAATGGCTGCTAATGGGAATGAGAGACAGAAGAAGTCGGCTTTTAGCTAACACTTACACTTCTGCTTCTACTTCTACTAACGTTTCCTACTGGAACATGCCAATGACTGCTAATGGGGAATTCGGCTTTTAGTTAACGCGCACGCTGCGAATTTTTTATTGTTCAACAACGCACAGGAAAAATCTCCCACCGGCACCACCTTGGAGGTCAAAGCGTAAGACTGGCTACGCACTACGACTACTACGACTACGACTACAAGGGACGAACGGGTGCCGCCGTAAGGAGCTTCGCCCCTAAAACAACTTTACCGAGTTGCCCGAGATGGGAATCGAGCCCAGCCATTCTGCCTGGCAATCAAATATTCTACATAGAGCCACGCCAATAATTGAAACTGTGGGGGTGCTGTGCGACAAGGAGTCACGTTAAAGGATGTTATATTGCATGGAAGAAGGGTACAGATTTGCACCAAGCGTCACAACGTGCGAATTGTGCAATGAGTTGGCGGGTGGGCCTCAGCAACGGCCCCTCGTGAAGAGGTGAGGCCGCTGGCCGTGCCGTATGTGCACAAGTGTGCCCACAACCGGAAAAAGGTTGCGAGTACACATGGTGTTCCGCTCGTGTTTTCTGCGCCAAGGAAGCTCGGAGGGCTTTGCTCTCAAATAGGACAAGAAAAAGAAAAAGACATTGAGAATGTAAGAGGCTGTGGACCTCGACATGGGCTCTCCTACATGAAATGTGCTGAAGGGGTAGTGTACGAGATTCCTCTTGCGTGCGTTATTCCTTTATATGACAAACCGGTAGATGCCTAATGAGCGAATCAGCGAGCACAAACGGAATGTAGAGCAAAATAAAGAGGGCCCCAATTTGCCGTTAAGCTCTTGTGGACCATGATTTACTGACGTGCGGGTTATTGCCAGAAGCTCTAACGAAACCGCCAGAGAATTAATCGAAGCATTTTTTATCGATAAAAAAGGTGACAAGTGAAAAAATCACAGCATATCCACGGGGTGAATGATGATGAGTGGGGCGAAGCTACGGAGGGAATCATCTGTAAACCGTGAAACTCTTCCGTGAAATGCGCCCAGTGCATAATATAAAGAGTGTGAAACATCGTGTATATATTAAACATCAAACTTTTATTGTACTGTTGGTTTACGTGGTCCCTTCATTATCACTTGTGATCGGTGAAATGCAAGGAAGAAGTCCGCTCCCGAGCGAAAGAGCGCCAAGAGCGACCGCATTCCCCGCTCGCCCTGTGCGAATTAAAGGCAAGGCTAGAGGGAAGACAGGACGCGCGTTCCACGACGCGAGGTCGGTAGCATGCCCAACGAAAGCCAACGGAACGCGATCGTGCAAGTGCTCCGGCTTCGCATCGCCTCATGGTTCCATTTAGCGTCCCAAAACCAAACATATTGCTCAAGGTGTGCCTTGCGTTTTTCGTAGAAATAATTTCTTTATCATGTGCATTAAGACGAAAACTTGAAAGCTCACTAGAGTGTATCGCCCGCAAAGTATGTCTTTTAGTGTGATTTAACTCTCGTACGGCAGGGTCCTCGCGCCGTTGCCGGTCCACCTGGCCCGTTGACGATCGGGCGAGGTGGACTACTACTACTACTACACTTTAAGAAAAACATCTGGCGTTCTTTCGTTCTGCTTTTACAAAACATCTGGCGTCTTTCGTTGGTTTATTTCATCAATCAACGGCGTTTTGAACAAAATTTTTATTGTTTAATCACGCACAGGAGAAATCTCACCAGGCACTACCTTGGAGGTAAACAATGGCTGCTAATGGCAATGAGAGACAGAAGAAGTCGGCTTTTAGCTAACACTTACACTTCTACTTCTACTAACGTTTCCTACTGGAACATGCCAATGGCTGCTAATGGGGAATGAGACAGGAGAATTCGGCTTGTAGTTAACGCGCACGCTGCGATTTTTTTTTTGTTCAACAACGCACAGGAGAAATCTCCCACCGGCACCACCTTGGAGGTCAAAGCGTAAGACTTGTTACTCACTACTACGACCACGACGACTACGAGGGACGAACGGGTGCCGCCTTAAGGAGCTTCGCCCCTAAAAGTTCATTGAACATGCTTTATTCCGCCCCCAATGGTGGCAATACTTTTGTTTCTGCGCACGCTCTGAGGACGACGTATATGTGTGCGCATTTCGGCGAATAAAAATACGTTGCTAGTGCAGTCCGTCCCGTGTCCTTTTTCTGTATGTCCTTCTTTGCGCCGTAAATATCAAGTATGAACGTTCAACAACTTGCCCAACAAAAGGTTCTCCTGATCCAACGCAGCGGGTACGCGTGCGTGAACACGCTACATCAGTTTCTTGGATACTCACGTCGGAGGCGCAGCTGTGACGAATATTTCCGGCGAACTCAATGACGTCATCGTAGACGAGCGGCTGTTCTATTCATGAGTTTGGCTTGCGTCAACTTCATTGATTTACTAATATAAAACTCTCTGTGTACTTTCCAGCGTGTCTAAGGGATGTTTTTGGTGTTTGCCTATTCATGGAATACAAGTGCGTCAAACCGATTGACCTTCAAATACGGAATACGTTTTGTATTTTTCAGCAAGTCCAAGACGTGTGAGCATTGACTTGAACATATATAGTATTAAAAATAGATGAGCAGAATTAATCGTGCTTTATAATATTATACTTCGAACAGAGTAGCAAAAAAAACTGCATACAGTTTATTTTATTGGTATATTGTCACACACGTCTTGTCAAGTGCTAGTGTCTTTTACGAGGAACATTCTAAAATTTTTCGGCCGACGCCTTAAGCGGCTGCGGCGCTGTCACATATCGAGTATAAATATGTCCACGTTATGAACTCAGAAATACCGCTTTCAATCTAGACATGTGTACGGTAAGCAAGGATAACCCCGTTCACCACAGCTTCAATCTGGCCTTGTTGATATAGTATCACGAATACGCACACCAGCGCCTTGTGTCATGTGTCTTCTTGTTGTGTCCGCGGTCGGAGAATCATGTACATAGAGGCCCATATACTTAGATTTAGGTGCGTTCTAACGAAGACCAGAGGGTCAAAATATAAGGAGCCGTTCACTACGGCGTTCCTAATAACCATATCGTGGTTTAGGGGCGTAAAATGCCAACAATGTTTATCATTATTATTATTATTATTATTATTATTATTATTATTGTTATTATTATTATTATTATTATTATTATTATTATTATTATTATTATTATTATTATTATTATTATTATTATTATTATTATTATTATTATTATTATTATTATTGTTGTTGCGTCCTTTTTCACATGTGCTATTTTCGTTTACTTTAATACCCCTGTTCACCGTACACAGAGACTATAAGTCCCGAAACTCATGAAACAATATACTAGGGGAAATTCCGCTTTATGAAATATTAGAGGTATCGGGGAATTGTCGACAGAGCCTTGTCACTGTACCCGATCCGCTTCCCTGCCCCTACTTAAAGAAACCAAACGGAAAGGCAATCACGTATGCTCGCTCATTTGGCGCGAAGGCAGCATTCTAGCATAGTAAAAATAGTCTCATAACACGGCCATTGTTCGTCATTCATGATTATTTCGTCGCTTGCTTTCCAGCCCTAATCAAATTAACATCTTTCGTCTGCACACTATTTCTAGTGTGACCGAGCGTGACCTTTGAAGTATGGCCTGATCTGACCTTAACTGAATCGTTAAAGGGCGGTCGCGTCTTAGCCTTTCCGAGGCTCTCTGCGACTTCCTTCATTTCCGAGAAGAATCGCTTATTCATCTCCGAGAAGAATTGTTCATCTCCGAGAAGAATCTTTCGCCACATCAGTAAAGTCGTAGTCATCATCATGGCATGCGTGATATGCCTACGCTCAGCGAGAAATTAATGAGCTCAAAGTGCGAGGAATGAGGATATTTACCTGGGAAGGCGAAATCTTTTTTTACTAAATGTCACGAGCAAAGTGACGCTTCCGTAGGATTTTGCCAATCTATGACAGGCAACACTTTCACGATTTCATTCTTGCAATAGGTGTTTAAGTGCCAGCCTGCACAAAGTGCACCAAAGTACATTCAGTAAAGCGCCGTCGGTATTCTAGAGGAACACTCGACTTTACCAAAGTTTGTGAATGACTCTTTTGTGTTGATATCTGCGTTTTTGACTGTATGTACTATTTGTGTGTATATGTGATCACTGTATATATCATAGTCATTACCGGACACATGGCGTAGCAATCCAGGCGACAAACCTCGCTAACCTCTCCGGGAAGTTCATTGAAGATTATTAACTCTCTCTTTGTCCATTTTTGGTACATATGTCACGTGGAAAATTCCTCAAAAGAACCAAAAGAAACATGTCGTGAAAAATTGGCAGCTTTCTCGCAAGGAGAACGCGGAGAAAGCATGACTTTATAACGGTGCATTCGAAATTGAGCGTCATATTTGTTCAAAACATACTAGTTGTTGAGAATTGGCTTTGAGAATTGAGAAAGCATAATATTCTTTGCAAGGATATACTCGTTTCTTGTCAAACGCTTGGAGGACGCTTGAGTTTCGCTTTGAGTGGTAGCACGTGATAGCTTAATCATGCCTTGTTCGTATCGCCTTTTCAAACGCTCTGCTGGCTTCGCTTCTCGGTAGACACCTCAAAGGTGCCTCAAGGAATCCCATAGCGTATAAAAGCGCGTCCGTGGGCCTTTGCGCCATCTCGCGGGTGATAAACAAGCGGCCGGAGGAACTCGGAGATGTGCGTTACCCCAACGCAAAACGGTGTATATAAGTAACTCGCCGTTAGTATGTTAGATGATGTATGCGTGGTGGCCGAGCGGTTTAATGCATCGCGCCACTGAGCGAGGTGTCGCAACTTCGCATCTCCAGTCCCACTCGAACAAAAGATTTTCATTATTCCTGTATTTGCATCTGCCTAGCATTTTCGCACACGAACAACGCTGATTTTTTTATCACAACCATATACGGCGACGCCGACGCAGGAATTTCTGCCAAACGAGCTTTTAACGCTATCCCGTTAATATATTCGCAAACCGAAGCTCGCTATACATGCCGGTAGAGCGACCTACATAATGTACTGCGAATGGCGGCGTATTTTGAGGAAGCGCACCGTACTGACTTTGCCAGCATATGCCTAAAAACGTGCAGGACGCTTCCGGGGCGCCTGTGACAGTGCAACACGATAGCCTTAACGGGCAGTGCTCGCATCGTTTGCTCATTCCCTTGCCACAATTCTCTTCTCTCGGGCCACTTCATCCATGCTGCGAGCAAAAAATGTGTCTCCGTGTGACACTGGCCTGAGCGAACTCTCAAAAGGCGCCTACTGCAAATGCAGTTGCGAAGCACGCACTACGCGCCTGGGGAATACGCCCACCTACGTTGCTGCCCATTTTGTTGGTGATGATGACTGATGATGATGATTTATTATGGGTGAGCCCTTTGCAACAGGCGGGCAGCTTTAAACCACCCACTCATGTAAATCACATAGTGTGACGCCTGTGGAGATTCAACGCATGTGTCATGTCAGGTTACATCTGTTAATGTGGCTCTTCACCCTGCTTGACGCTTGCGTAGGGTTCGTTTCGGGAGAAGTTTCGAGCGCTGGGGTGGGTGTACGGCGGAATACTTCAGGGCCGTGCAGGAAATTTGGATTCAATTGCGGCTAGAACCCTGCTTTGTATTTTCTGCAATTATCGGGATTTTTCGCTCATGGACCACCGCCGACGCCGACATCTCATTTTCTGTATCACGTTATTAATAATTTTAAAGCAGCCAAATGATGTATTTATTGCTGCATGCTGTTAAGTATACCCAATATATAAGTGTACTACTTTTGCATAACGCTCGTAAATCGTTTAAGAGTTAAAGTGTGTGGCTAATTCACATGTAACGTTTGTTACTTTGTGTGCTCTGACTCCTGCAGAATATAGAACTGCCAGTTCTGTCGTCGGTGCCAAAGTACGCACGAGTTATCTTCAGTCGTCTACTTTATTTGACTATCTTCAGTATTTCAAGATCATTGCCGAAAACCAAAACTCAGCATATTTCTTTCAACAGAGAGACTGAGAGAGAAAGCTTAATGTTTATTGGCAGAAGCAGTGTACCGAGTGAGGACTGGTATCATCCTGATGATGGTAAGTTTTATAATAAAGTAATCCTCTACCATTGACTCTGCCCTTGGCCCTATTGAAAGACTGTCTTTCGTGTTTAGGGCTCACGAGGGCGAGTTTGGCCACGCATGCACATTTCGGCAATAGGTGGTGTTACAAGCAGCCACCAGCGTCGCCAGCGCGAAGTCGGCGACGGGATGACAGGAGGTTAGTTCGTTCCGTACGTAAGCAGAGACAGTGAAGAGATCAGGGACGTGGGTGAAACAAAGCAAACTTTACTCTATTAATATTGCAGCACAAGAAATCGAATACAACACCTATTACGAACTAACAACTACATACAAACTCAATAAATCAGCTTACAAGAGAGAAGGATTATAAACTACACAAAGCTAACAAACACTAAGACTACTGATGCGAAAGTTCGAAGGTATACACAGGTGAAGGCATACGTGTGATGACCGGCAGCGTTGAGTCCACGACGACCGGAAGTGAGAAGTCGAAGAGAGTTCTGGCACGACTGCGATGTCGGTGGTGTTGCAACGCTGGTGTTTCCGGGAGGCTTGAAGGCGATCTCGGGCAGGTTGAGCTAACCCGAGAGGAAGCTCCGACGTCTACGATGCAGACGTTAATTTCTCGTCACAACTAGACGAACGGCTAAGTTTAGGTGGCTAGCCGATACAGAGCCACACTAAAAACTTCCAGAAGGGAAACTTGTTGATCTGCTTCTACACCATGTTGGTAAGCGACTAGACTACTTAGCAGGGCAAAATCCGGCCCTTAAATCATCCTCCGTGTCCCCTCATCCCCTTCCTGGGGGAACAAGAGACCTCTACCTGGGTCCAATCATGCGCGTTTTATTGTTAGAAACTCCGCCCTAAAAATACACTGACTACACCCCCTTTTAATTAGGAGAGGGTCCTCAACTGAGCGCAGGTGACAATCTGTTGGGGTGCTGCCATACGGCTTGTCCACCAGAAGTTCTTCCCGTGGGAACGGTCAGTTTGTTTGGCTTACAGCTCTTGTAGTCAAGAGCTTGTTCGGAGTACCTCGCGGCCTTCCAAGATCCTGCCGCCGCCGCCGTAGGTACAAAGGATCAATCGTCCGCGGCGACGTTCGAAGAAGGACACCCCATTCAGCACTTCCCGGCTCTTTTCAAGAGTACGCGGTTCCCGCGGGTCAGCGGGGAAGTGCGGCGCCCGTTAATTAGCCGTGACGCCGGGTCGCAAAAATGGCAGTCCGTGACAGGTGGTCTTCGTTTGATTCTTGTGCTCGGCTCTCGTCCGTCCCCTGTTACACATGGCGGCTTCTATGTCAACTGCATGCCAGGACCAAGTGTACGAGGGTGCGCAGTACGTTACAGAGCGCGCACATGTGGCTGTGAAGAGTCGGGTTGAGGCTGAGCATTAACATTCTATGAGTGTATGCGTTGCTTTGAGGCGTCTGATGATGACGATCTCTTTATACAGTGGAGCTGTCAAAGCCCAGTTCAAACGGGAGGAGTATCGACCGCAGTCTAGAGAAGGAGGGCGAGGAGGAGGGAAGAGAGTAAAGCATAAGCATAGCCGTGTAGAGTATAGTATAGCAAAGAGGTGGAGAAGAGAAGTGAGAAATGAAGAGGAGTGGTGCGAGGGCGACGGAGATTGCAGAAGGTAAATGTATACCATAGCTCTGTGAAGTATAGTGTAAAATTGAAAAGGAAGGTGAGGGCGAGGAAGTAAAAAAACCAGGAATGGAAAAAGTTATAGCATATAGACTGTGCAAGACATAATGGTTGAAAGAGGGATGGAAGCATTTATTGCGACGTGGCTGCGGAGGTAGAGCCGCACCTTTGGTATCTCTGCGAACCGAGACCGGCAGTTCCAGAGGCCACTTTCTTGCCCAGCATGACTCCTCGACACGCGCCTCGATAACACTTCTTTTACCGCCCATAGAGCAACGGCGTGTTCGAGCGCTTCCAGCGAGAACTGAAGGCGTCATTGACCACCACGCCCGTCTCCTGTCCTTTGCTCATCACTGGTGTTTTCGTGCAGCTGATCGTCTCAACTGATGAACAACTCGCCCAATGCGCCGCCCCCCGCCTAATAGATATCTGTCTCTAGCAATGCAGAGGTATCGCGTAACTAGAAAGGACGGCGCCCATGGCAAACATATTTCCGCGCTGATGGTAATGACAGTGATTATTATTATTATTACTATTATTATTATTATTATTATTATTATTATTATTATTATTATTATTATTATTATTATTATTATTATTATTATTATTATTATTAGTCCCGCACCATGGCTCCCAGTCAGGACGCATGCTTGCTATGCTCCTGCCCGTTTTTCGGTAAGCAGCAGTTTTTCCCCTGTGAAAATTGCTCTAAACGTGTTCATGCGAAGTGTGTAACCTGGCCTGATGAAGAGCTCCAACTCCTGAAGTCTGGATCGCGCTCGTTTTGCTGCAATTTATGTGATCTGAGCCGTGCTGCTGGTAAGCCTAGCGAAGACAACTCGGCGGCCTGCATCGATGAGCATTGCAGCTCTCAAACCGGTTCCCTCTTCACGTGCACCCCTCCGGATGGCGATCTCGCCGGGCTGCGCCGCCTTCTCCTCGACGCTTTGGAGGGAATCTCGTTCCTCAGCGACGAGGTATCCGAACTACGCGAAGACAACGAGCGCCTCCGTAAGGATCACTCCCGCGGTGTTGAACAACAAGCCCGCGTGGTCGCCTCCCTTCGTGCAGAGGTCCGCTTCCTGCGTGAGGAGCTGACGCGCCGCAAGGCCGGAGTGGCAGTGAAGGCACCTGTGATCCCCCCAGCGCATGTGATCGTTGAGCGATCAGTGACTTCCGAGCAAGCTGCCTGCTCTGAACCACCTCTCTCCAAAACTCTTTCATCTTCGAATTCGCCGCCAGCTGACGTAGACACGTCCGAGCGTGGCAGTGTGATGCCTGCGACAGCCTCTTATGCAGCGGTGACTGAGGGGGAAAGAAAGAAGAAACCCGCCTCTTTTGGAGCTATGACAACATCGAATATATCTGTAGTACAACGGCCACAACGGCGAAAGGCCATTTTTGTTACGAAGCTGAGCCCGGACACCACTGTTGCTGACATCAAAAAACATATTGCTTCATTCGATCTGTCTCCCATCTCCTGCCGGCGACTTCAAACCAAATTTCAGTCCTATTCTTCGTTCTACATCGAAGTCGACAAGGAAACACTACAACGCCTGAATGACCCTTCGATGTGGCCCCTCGGATGCCTCTTCAAGCCATTTCGTGGGGAGCTGAAGATCGTGGGGAGCTGAAGCTCCCCATTTCGTGGGGAGCTGAAGCATCCCTCTGAGCAAGTGACTGGAATCGAAAGTGCCGTGTAACGTAGAGATATTCTACCAAAATGCTCGTGGTCTACGTACCAAGACACGAGAGTTTTTCTCTAATGTTCTTTCGTCTTCTTTTCCTATTATTGCTATTTCTGAAACCTGGCTAGGCGCTGAAATTCCCTCATCTGACTTTTTTTCCCCGACCTACACCACCTTCCGCACTGACCGAGATTTCAGTGAAACCAAGCAGAAAGGCGGTGGCGTGCTGATTTCCATTGACAATTCACTGAAATCCGTTAGACGGAAAGACCTAGAAACTATCGAAGAATCCATTTGGCTAGAAACTAACCTTGAGCGCAGTGAAAAATTGTTGATTGGATGTTTCTATTTACCGCCCAGCATGTCCCCTGCCTCGTTTCATGATGTCATGTTTTCCATTGAACTTGTGGTGTCTTCTCATAGTGGGCACAGAATTATTGTTCTTGGGGATTTCAATGCACCTGGAATTGACTGGAGCACGCTTACTTTTTCTCATAACAATCATTTCATATAGAAAAAGTGCAGCCTGCTCTTGGACTTTCTGGCGTTTAATTCCCTACTGCAACATAACTCAGTCGTCAATTCCAGTGGCAACGTCTTAGACCTGTGTGTGTCAAACGATCAACCCCTTGAAGTTTCCCGCTCCGACATCTCTCTTGTACGTCCGGACAAATTCCACCCACCACTTAACGTAAGATTATCCGCATCAGCCGGAACAACGAGCTTCAGCAGTTACGTAAACAAATCTCCGAGATTTTCCTTCAAGCGAGGTGATTACACGAGCCTCTATCATCACTTGTCTACCGTTCAGTGGTCACAGGTTACTGACAAACCAAATGTTGATGAGCAGGTTGATCGGTTTACGGAGCTTGTACTGAGCAGCATGCGTAATTTTATTCCCCAATATACACCTAAACAACGTAAATATCCCCACTGGTTCTCATCTGAACTTATCAGTGCACTGAAGCATAAAGATCACGCACACACGAGATCTAAATGTTCTCCATCCAGCGAGTGCAAGGAAGAGTTCAGCTTCCTTCGAACTCTCTCTAAACGCCTATATAAACGGGATCATAGTTCGTATATTGAATTCTTAGAAAAAAGCGCCTCTGACAGGCCGGCTGAGTTTTGGAAGTATGTACGTAAACGGTCCAGCAAAAGCGGAGAGTCCTTCAGACTACTGGACTCAAATAGGGTAGAAGTGCATGCCGTCGCTGACTGTTTTGCCACGCATTTCTCATCCGTTTATAAGGCCTCAGACTGTAGCACTGATATCAGAAAACAGCCCAAGGCGGTTAGCTCATCCAGTGCTTTGTCGCTGGATGAAAATCTTATCTGCGAATGCATTAAGCGCTTAAAACCATTCTTATCATGTGGGCCAGATGGCATCCCCTCCGCCATACTAAAAGCTTCTGGTAGTATATTTGTCCCAGTACTAACTACGATATTTAATAACTGCCTGGACACTTCCACATTTCCAAGCATGTGGAAAACTGCTCGTGTTTTTCCAGTATTTAAGTCGGGCTCTAAAACAGATGCTTCTAATTATCGCCCGATTTCTCTACTATGTGCCACATCAAAGATCTTCGAGCTGGCTCTTCACGACATATTGTCCTTTAGTGTGAAAAACTCATTGATTCCTAATCAACATGGTTTTCTCGCTGGCCGCTCAACTACCACAAATCTTGCTAGTTTCATGACGCAGATCTCCACACCTATTTCTCAGAGAGGACAGTTTGACGTAATTTACTGTGACCTGAGCAAGGCTTTTGACGTAGTCAGCCACACGCTGATTATGGTTAAACTTGCGCACTTTGATGTTGACTTGCCAGTTGTGAATCTCCTGCAGAGCTATCTGCTCAATAGATATTGTTATGTTGCCGTAAATGGCCAAACGTCTTCTTTGTATAAAGTGACTAGTGGGGTCCCTCAAGGGTCGGTATTAGGCCCACTCCTATTTTTAATTTACGTTAATGATGTTTCTTTTGCCATTCGTAATTCTTCTTTCCTCTTGTATGCCGATGACATCAAGATTTTTAAGGAAATTCATTCAGTTAACGACTGTCGCTTGCTGCAGTCAGACTTGCGCTCTTTTTCCGAATGGTGCGACGGTAATAACCTTTCTCTGAATACCTCGAAGACAAAATTCATGTCTATCACTCGCAAAACATCTAGCGTGTCATTCCAATACTCTGTCAATTCTGTGCCGTTATGCAAGGTTTATGAAATCAGTGATCTTGGTGTTGTTGTTGACAGCGCGTTAAACTTTTCTTCTCACGTTAAGCGTGCTGCTATGCGGGGTCTTCGTTCTCCCGGATGTGTTTGTAGAATACCTCGAGAATTCAGGTCTCCCATGGCCCTACACAAATTGTACACGGCAATATGTCTCCGCAACTTGAGTATGCGTCCGTGATATGGAATGGCATTGCTCAATCCAGCGGTAACACCATTGAACGAGTCCAGAAAAAATTCCTCAGCATATATAACCATCGCTTTGCTAAAAATGACTCTGGATCTCGTTCAAGTACTGCTGAATTATTATCACTGCCATCACTTCACTGCCGACGAAATCGCTCTGATCTCTTATTTCTTTACAAGCTAGTCCACGGTATCATATCGTGCCCTGTACTTCTCAATTATGTAAATTTTCGAATTCCGCGTAAGTTAACCAGAGAGAACAGACCGTTTCATGTACCCGCCTGCTTCTTCCAACACTCTACCGTTCACAGAATACAAAGTCTCTATAATGTTAATTTTCCTGATCTTGACGTTTTTCATAGCCCACAATCATTGTTTTTATCCGAGCTTTGCACTGTTTTGACATAGTGTGGCACAATGTGCAAAGTCTTCCCTTCTCAGTCTTTCCACATAGTTGTATATATGCAATCTATTTTTTATGCCCCGTCAATATTTCTCGTGTTGTCTTATTTTACTCGTCCCCTTTTGTGTTCATTTCTCTTTGTCTACGTGTTTTTGCTCTTTTTATTTCTGAAAACTGTCTGTATTGTATTGTTTATTTTTATTGTTTTTTTGCGTGCGCCAGCACAAAGACCTTACGGTTGTTCCTGGGTACGTTAAATAAATCATTGATTGATTGATTGATTGATTGATTGATTGATTATTATTATTATTATTGTTAAATATTCTTTTGGAAGAGGAGCGAAGACGAAGAAGTGATAAGGTTCCTGGTTTTCAACAATTATTATTATTATTATTATTATTACTATTATTATTATTATTATTATTATTATTATTATTATTATTATTATTATTATTATTATTATTATTATTCATGTGCAAGAAAAAGCCGTCTTGCACATCCACGCATCGTACGACACACCAGAAGTTCACAAGCTTAGAAAAAATGCGAGAAGAAATGAACCGCGCCGCTGTCCTGCTGTCGTCTCGCTTTTCACGAAAAGTTCTTAAATTACAATAGAACCACACAAAAGAGATCGACGACGTAGGCATGTAAACTGTTCTCATCGTTTTTGGCTACATCACTATGAAATTATTTATTGCGTACATCAAGTCTGCATACTATGCCTACATTTTAAATGCGAATGCATTTCTTAGTCGGGCTAGGTAAGGACTCCGGTGTTGTACGCGCGCCGGCAGGTGTTATCTCTCTGCTCTCACTCCCTCTCCCATAGCAACAGCTGCGGGCGCGCGCGCTTACCCTTGCCCCCTCCGGAAATGTGTGCTCTAGACGCCGCTGTGAAATGCCAACGGCGACCACAAGGCTGAGATTATGGCCGTCAGGTGCAATGACAACACAAACAGGTGCTGATGAATGTGTAAATAAATGGTTACGGTACAAATGCTCGTCTCGTCATTAATTTACGCCATCCCACGCATGTGTTTGCAGCCAGCACTTCCGAGAAGGCGGCTTTGTCTGCACACCAGGAACGCAAATGTTAATTTGGTGAGCGACAGTGAGTTCACACGTCACATCTACCTCCTGACGTGGAGACACCCACGCCACGAAGACTTCTCAAAAATTACTTCCGGGACGTCATTCCTCATAGTGAACCCCATCCTACGCACGCTGATCTGGAAAAATGTCGTGTGGAAGGTACCGATACACAGAGAAAAATGAGGAGGGTTGACGTAATTTGATGGCAGAAAGCTGTCTGTGGACGAGTTTTTGAGTTGAGGACAAAATAGAAACCTTGCAGGAAAGCCCATATTTAGTTGGCTTATTTTTCATTTCGGCATTTCATCCCCATGTCCGGCTGTGAAAGCTCGCCGTAAGCTTGGAGGCTGACATTTCTGATGAGTTGGTAAAGAGCTGCTCGATCGCAACCCTTAAGCAACAAGACCGTGGGCAGCGCTTTCCCTTTCCAATTTTCTCTACGGTTATTACGCGTGGAAGAACAAAGGGGGTTTGGGTCGAACGAGAAGGAAACGAACAGTTCAAGCGATAAGTTCCGTGGCGAAGCTAGAAGAAGGTTTGAGATGTTCAACCTCCCCCCCACCCCGATATTATTACATTTTGTATGTGTATGTATATGCACACAGATACAAAAACATGCCAGATCACGCATAAAGGGAAGTCAGAACCCCAGAAAAAAGGTTTTTGTCTACCACACTGGACAGGTACGTTTATGGTTAAAATCATGCTTATGTGGAAACGGGCTTACACCGACCTTTTTTCTCCGCCGCCGCCGGTGTCCGTAACCAGTATCGCTCGAAATAAGAGAAAAATTCCAGGATGGAACGAGGTTCGAACCCTGGCCCTCTGGGTGTGAGCCCAGTATTCAACCTCTGAGCCAAGCCGGTGCTTGAAACTGCTTTGCAAAAAGGTCCTATACAGGCTTCATGTCGGGAAGGAACCACATTAGCATATGCAATATAGCGCGGTAGAAGAGTAAAATAAGCACCAAGTGTCGCACAACGCGAATTCTGTAACCAGGCGTCACACAATGCGAATTGCGCAACGTAGGTTGTTGAATGCTTCCAACCCATTACAAAGGACTCTGCCATAATTCTTCATCGTCATCAGGCACAGCATCAACAAAGTGCGCATAATGCCTTACATGGGTTTAGCAGGTACTAACGCTCTCCGTAGAATGACGAAAAATGGCACAGTGCCTGCTGCCCTACTTCTCAAAAATTACAATGATTTATAGCGTAGTGGGTTCCTCGCAAGTGCACTTCTGTTGGTTGCCAAGGAAGCCCATAAGGCTCCCATGATCCATTTCCTCAGGGTCTCAATAAAGTCAATTCTCTCTCTCTCTCGCTCTACGTTTCTCCGGTTAAAGTGTGTTATAAAGCGTGGTGGGACAGTTAAATAACGACCGGCCGTCACACAATATACATTACGTAACTAGTGGGTCGTTTAAAGCTTCCAACCCATTACAAAGGGCGCAACCATAATTATTCATCGTCATCAACCGCCGCATCAACAAACTGCACATAATCGCTTACATATGGTACCTCGCTTCTCCGCAGAACAACGAATAATGTCGTGCTGGGTGCTTCCCAAAAATTACGCTTTGTGGCGTAGTGGGTACGTTGCTAATGTACCTGTGTTAGTAGCCAAAGGAGAGTTTATAACGGTCTCTAGAAATGCCGCTCTTCCAGCTTTCGCTGTGACTGTGCTGCGCTTTCCGCGCAGGCCTGGCGTTTTTTTAAAAGCAGAGCTCTTTAAGCTTTTTTTAGGCTGCGTGGCGTGAAACTGGACCAAGCTTGCCTTTGCCATGTTAATCTCTGTGGCCCTGTGCGTGGCATAATCAGCGATTAACTATTTTTTATATTCTAATACCCATGCGACGTCCCTGTGCGGTATTATTAATTGGTATTGGTTGCCAAGGAAGCCCATAAGCGCATGATCCACTTCCTCGGGGTCTCAGTAAAATTACAATGATTTATAGCGTAGTGGGTTCCTCGCAAGTGCACTTGTATTGGTTGCCAAGGAAGCCCATAAGCGCATGATCCATTTCCTCAGGGTCTCAGTAAAGTTCTTCACCCCCCCGACCGTCTCTCTCCCAAGCCAACGTATGTTATACAGCATGACGGGAGAGGGAAATAGCGACAGTGCGTCACCCAGTGCAAATTACATAACTGGTGGGCCTTTTAAAGATTCCAACCCATTACAAAGGGCTGAGCCACAATTCTTCATCGTCATCAGTTGTCGCCTCAACAAAGTGCACATAATGCCTTACAGACGTGTAGCTGGTGCCTCGTTTCTCCGCAGAATGACGAATAATGGCTTAGTAGGTGCTTCCCAACTTCACAAAAATTGTGATTTATGGCGTAGTGGGTACCTTTCTGGTTTACTTGTATTGTAGCCCCAAGAAAGCTTAACGGCCTCTAGAAACGCCGCTCTTCCAGCTTTCGCTGTGACTGTGCTGCGGTTTCAGCGCAGGCCTGGCGTCTTTTTATCTTATTGCTTTTCATGGGCTTGGATATGAGCAAAAAAAGAAGGTGTATTGCCGGGGAGGGGGGGGGGGAGATAACAAGAGGCATTCCGAAGTCGTTGCGCAGAGACGGGCTCATGCAAGGGCTACGGAATATAGCGCTAGCCTTTACCTCCTCGAGAACAATTTCAAGGAAGAAGATACGCTGGACCAGACGAAAAAAGGCAGTGCTGCCGACAAATTGAATGTCGGGAGCCATAGGCTTCCAGAAGATTGTGTTTCATTTTTTTAAAGGAAATGTGCACCATTTAACTAGTCCGAGGAGTCTATAGCCTCACGGGTAACACCAAGAGAGAAGGCGAGGACGGGGGTGTTGGAACAGTGTGGGGGCATTCCCCACTGGTTTAGAACCTGTAGGGGCGACCTTTCGATTATGCGCGGGGCGCTAGCGCCCCGTTTGTGTCCTCAGGAAGTCCCCGAGCGCACGTCGGGCGGACTGGGCTCAGCGCCCCCTCCCAAGTGGCGCCCCGGGCACTTGTATCCCCCTGCCCCTCTCCTAGTGACGCCACTGTTCAAAGTTCGCGTTAGAGTAAGCGCAGTCGAAGTTATCTCGTCAATTCGCATTCTAGGCTAGTTTTTGGCGCCTAGCAAAGCACGCCGCCTTACACAAAATGAATGCCTGACTGCACTAGTTTCGACCTACGTCGGCACTTGCAGCCCGTGGTCAGCCAGTACTTATTTTGTGAACTATCGACACGGCCACGCACGTCTTTTTGCACAGTCGCTCCATCAAGTCTCTGTCGCGCGGCTTCGCTTTAGGGCAAAATCTTTAAAGTTGACGTTCTAGGGAAACAAAAGGGCACCCTGTGCTGCTGTGTCTTTTTTTTTCTTAGCTGAGCATTACAGCTGAGAGCCTTCTGTAGCGATCATCCGACGCCGTTTTTAACACGAAAGTGTTTTATGCCAGGGTCCACCAAGGCTTCAGTGACGTATTTCCGTCACAGAAATGACGTGGAAAAAATTACACAGTCAGATGGCAAAGAAAAAAGTTCCGTCAACGGGAATCGAACCCACGACCGCTCGGTCCGCCACAACAGATGCCGGGCACGCTATCCACTGTGCCGCGGTCACAGACTCCAGAGGCTTTGCAAACGTGCTTGTCATATATATACCACTCTCCCGGTCGGCGGGGTGGTGTTGCCCTCTGGGAGCGCTAAAGTAATTCGTCATTACTCTGGCCACCGCGATTAACACCTGCAACGCGTTACACGTCCGTCTCATTTGGCGCGTTTTCAACAGAAGTTCAAGTTTGTGAATTCTTTAACACACCGCGAGGGGGCGATCTTAGCTCAGGCGTCGTAAAAGCGTCGGGCTCGCTGATAGCATCACGCTAATCCAAACCAAAATTAGCTCTGCGACGCGCGCCTGCCTCACCTGGCTGGCCTGGCTGTTACACCGCATTCCCCGCTCACGCGCTCGCCCCTAGAAAAATCACCCCCGGGGGGCGGCATGACGGGATTTGCATTTCCCGCTGGTCCGGCCGTGGTGTTCAATCACATTTTAACATGCCGCGGGATGGCGACCAAGTTCGGCGTCCAATATGCGGCGCTCTTCTGGCAATCACACCTCGTTCTCTGATTACGCTTTCAGCATTAACTACCACGGCTACCACAAGGTTCTGTGTAATCATTTAACATGGCTGTTAGTCGTCGGGATGGAGATGTACCACCAATCATCAAAGTGGGTGCATCCACGTTGAATAGTGCTATAGCTGCCAGACATAAATATGCATTGTGCAAACTCTCTTATATCAATGTACAGTAAAGGTTGAGTTACTTCTGTAAGGGCACGCTTTGCTCTCGTGTTATTCCGATTCCTATGACGGAGGAATCAACCATCTTTTTTTTGTACTTCACGAGAAATTAAGTTTTATGACTTCGCTTAACGGTGCCCGTATTATTTTCTCGCCTATTGCAATTAATAATCCTTTATTCGGGGAACCCGCAGCGCTGCTCTAGTGTTTATGGCGCTCGACTGCTAACCCGAAGGTCGCGGCTTCGAATCCCGGCCGCGGCGGCCGCATTTTCGATGAAGGCGAAAATTCTTCGGGCTTGTGTTCTTAGGTCACGTTAAAGACACCCTCGTGGTCTAAATTTCCGGAGCTCTGCACTCCGGCGTCCCTTATAACCCTATCGTGGTTTTGGCACGTTAAACCCGAACAAGTATTATTATAGGGGTGAGATACGTAGACATGACTGCTCTCAGGCATTTTGATTTTCGTGAGGCACCCCATGCGCCCACCATGTCGTGAAATGAAGCTCTGGAAAAAAAACTATATTTCAGAATCGGCGTCTCCAGAATTTAGTCGTTCCGGAGATCGGTTTCGAAAGCTTTCCTAAACACTGACGCCAAATCGTCTTCAGAAATGAGCCATATATGAGTTCTACGAAAGGCCTTCTTAGAAGTGAAAGCCGGCCTTTCTTAAAGAAGCAACATCAGTGGAGAAGCAATAGCTCCACTTGAAACCTCGAAATACTAATAGAAGTGTAGCGTACTCGCCCCAAGGAGGAGCGAAAAGCAAACACATACACTCCTTGAAGTCTGGGCAAGAACTTTTGGTCGCGGCTGACGCGTGGCGCGTTGGGTCGCAGGTGCTCCAACCAGGAATGTAGCCTTTCCTTATGTTCTGAAGGTGTCGGTGCAGTGCTTGGTTTCTCACCAAAGAATTCTCCCGGTAGTCGGATTGTAGAGCCGTACAGCATTTCTGCTGCACTAAGTCCGAGGTCTTTTGTCGCGGTGTGCAGGCCCAGAAGAACAAGAGGGAGCTTCTCCACCCAGTGCTCTCTATCCAATTTGGCCGTTAGAGATGCCTTCAGTTGACGGTGTAGCCGCTCCACCATTCCATTGCTCGCTGGGTGGTAAGCCCTGGTGAAGTGGAGCCGTGTTTCCAGAAGCCTTGCCAGCGCAGAGCATAGGTTGCTCTGGAATTGTCGTCCACGGTCGGTTGTTATGCGCAGTGGGCAGCCATAGCGTGAAACCCATGTGGCCACAAACGCCTGTGCGACGGTCCCGGCTGCGATGTCCAGAATCGGCGTCGCCTCAGGCCACCGTGAGTAGCGGTCGACACATGTGAGCAGGTACCTGTAACCCTGGGAAGGAGGAAGAGGTCCTACCAAGTCTAAGTGGACGTGGTCGAAACGACACCCTGGTGGCCGAAATGCTTGAAGTGCTGTGCTCGTGTGACGAGTTACTTTGTCTACTTGACATGTTTGGCACGTCTTCGCCCAGCGTCGAACGTCGGCGTTTATGCCTGGCCACACAAAGCGGTCCGTGACGAGCCTCTGCGTCGCGCGGATTCCGGGTGGCTGAGTTCGTGAAGGCTGTCAAACACTGCACGCCGAAACTGGACCGGGACGAAGGGTCTTGGAGACTTCTGCGATGTGTCGCATGTGACCATAGAAGGATTTATTGACCGCTGAAACATCACAATAAAGTTGTATGTCAAAACTGCTCAGCCTATTTTTTTTTCTTAAGTAAGGAGGCAGAAGCTTCGACATGTACAATGCAATGATCTTGGGGCTCTATGGGTTCCGTAAACAAAGTCTTTATTTGCGCATGGATAAAATCATATGCGGCAGTTCATTCCTTTCCCTCAGCAGTTTCGATACATTGTAGGTGTCGTAGGATCTCAACCACATTTAAAGCGTTCTGCTGTTGTATTGAGACATGCTTTGTCGCAAACTTGAACAACTTCATCCTGGTAGATGCACAGGAGCCTGAAAACATGCTGGTAACAAGTTCTTAGCGTTGTTATACGATGTTGTGGAAGCCACATGAAGCATTGAAGCCAGTGGCGCTTGGCATTTGCTGGGAAATAAACAAGCAATCAAATGTAATCATTGTAGCGGCTGTCAGAAACTGCGAGTTGACAATTTTCTAAAGTTCTGCAACAATGGCAGGGCTGCAGCCTAGATAGCCATTTGTCGTACCAGAATAGGGAATCTGCAATTAAGCGCAAATTTCAAGCAATGAAGTATACTTAATAAGAAGCACATTATCTTTAACACGCTTCTACTCCTGCGTTAACGGCATATCGAGGCTGAGATTCATACTGAATGAAATTGTGAGGTTTAATCTGGCCAAATATTTGGAACGCCACTCCGTTTCTTTTCAATCCTGGCCTTCCATTGTATGGTGCATTTACGAAACCTGCGCTTTTCTTTGTAGCGCTTTTAGGGTTTATTTTCCCTGCTCTGTTTCTTCCTCCTTTAATTATTATAAAATAGTGATGATTCGTTTTCTTGTTACATTTATTCTTTATACTGTCGTTCCCGTTCTTTGTGACAGCGCTTTCTAGCAAGGCTAGAAGCGAACTCTCTTAGCCTCCAACGAGACGTAACTCAAGAAAACGGTGGCCTTTTAAATGCGAAGCATTTCTTAGCGAACTTCTGCGACTTTGAGCGTATCTATCTATCTAGCCGCCAACGACTTTGTGCTGTCCTCCTCGTTTCGTTAATAGAATGTACACCAAAATTGGTATGGCGTAACATGACTGCACGACGACAATAAATGACAAGTCATAACAAGAAAATCATGACATGCATGTCATGAACGACATGATATACATGCCACAGTCTTGGTACTCTTACGGCCGTTTCGTTAACTTTATATATACCAAAATCGGTACGGCGTGAGAAGAATATATGACAAACATCACTGACAGGTCCTAAGGTGCAAGTCATGAGACGCATGTCATGTACAGCATGATTTACATGCCACGCTCATGGCGCGCTCGCGGTCGTTTCGCTAGATTGATATATACCAACATTGGTATTGCGCAACGTTACTGTGTAACGAACATAAATAACATGAGTTAACATGACAATCATGACACGCATGCCATGTACAGCATTACTTACGTGCCCCGCTCATGGTGCGCTGGTGGCCGTTTCGCTAGCTTGATGTACGCCGAAATTGGTATTCTGTGACCTTACTGTGTGACAAACATAAATACCACTAGTTAACATGAAAATTATGACACGCATGTCATGTACAGCATGACATACGTGCCACGCTCATGGTGCGCTGGCGGCCGTTTCGCTAGCTTGATATACCCCGTAATTGGTATTGCGCAACGTTACTGTGTAACGTACATAAATAACATGAATAGCACACATTTTCCTCAATGACAGACAAAACTATGTATGCAGCTCTTTGCTGGCTGCTTCGCATTACATCGATTCCCACAATGCGTGGGATGTGGCAAGTTTTTGCTGTCCATAGCTGCAACGCTATGTTAGCGATGAGAAGACAGCAAATGCCTATGAATGATGCTAATTCATGTTAGGACAGCGAGCGCGCGACCACGCCAGTCCGCTCAAAGTACTCAATCCCTGCTGGACCCACGCAGACGCCCTCCTCACCCTATCTTTCCTCTCTCTCTCTCTCCGCGACCCTCCTGAGACTTTCGTACGTCGGAAGATGGCCGGCGCGTTTCTATTCTGCTTGAGCCGCAATCGTCGACTGTCCTCGCAAGTTTTCACTCACACATAGAGCATACAACGCGCGGGAAATAAGTTTCATGTGAGAGAGGCAACACGGAGTACAACCGGGCAAACCGATGTGCCGTCACCTTCCTTCATCACTTGCGCTTCCACTGTGCGGCAACATTTGTACTAAAACGTGCTTCTGTGCCTCCCGAGAACACTATACTCTTCCAACCGCTTCGTTCCCGCAAAAAATATCTGCCAGTGCCTCTGAAAGCGTCATTCAATAAAAGAATGCTGTGATAAAGTTCATTTCTCTGCGTCGTATTTTACAATCTCTGAGCCCCTTGACTAACTGGCAATGATTTTTCAGGAGCGCCTTTACCTAGAGTTCATCCTAACCACCGTCGAAACCTCAGTGTGTCAAATAGTTGATTTATTTATGCGATAATGAGTTTCAGATTGTCCAGATTGGTTCAACACGCACTGAATAAATAAATGGAAATTGGTAGCGAGTTGTGCTCCTTCTCATCATTTAAATTCGGGATGAGTATACAAGAAATTAATTGGTGTGTATCTATTCTCTTTTTTCTTTAGAAATATACAGAAAAGCGGCCACAAAATTCAATATGAATAAAGGCTTCAAAAAATGCAATTCTTTAAGGCAGCAACAAAAAATTAAGACAACTTCGCACTGGTGGTACCAAGCCACCCGTGCGAAGCGGAGCTGGGCGGCCTTCCTTAGCATACCTGGCAAGCCTAGCCAAGAGATAGCTAGTTAGGTCTTGTTATAGCCATAGGAGCATACAGAGAGGCAGTTAAGCCTGGGAAAGCCAAGTTAATTTTCTATGTCGCTCTTTATTTATTTCTATCTGTTTCTCTCTCTTTCTGTGTTTTTATCTCTCTCTTTCTCTGTCTGTCTCTGTCTTTCTTTCTCTCCCTTTCTCTCCGTTTCTTTTTCTTTCTCGCATTCTTTGTATCCTTCTCTCTTTCTCTGGCCCATAGCAACACAATAAAATAGCTCCAATAAGAATCAGGGTAAGAAATGGTTTTATTTAGGCATCGAATCGATTACAAAACCTGTCTATACAGAAGGAGGTCCCATAGTCAGATAATATAGAAAAAAAATTGGCCGCGTATCTGCGTGCTTCGCTGCAAATGCCGTCGAAAGACGATAGTCTTCTGTCGGCCGTACTACATGAGCCCTCCTCCTCTACGTTGAATCGCAGCATCTGGCTCCTAGCGTCGCATTTGCACCGCAGCGCAAAAAACACTAGCATTTTCAGCGCAGCGCAAGAAACACTACGTTCTTTAGAATTACGTATCTATGTATTTTCTATTAAGGGAACACACCATCTAATATATAGTTATTGATGTTGCGCCTCAGGCATACGTAACATTTGCTTTTTGATCGAAAATGTTCACAAGTATGAACGGCGATACCAGTGCAAGATGGCCGGGTGTTCAGAAAGTGCTTCAACTTTGGCCTAGTGGCTGAATCGGGTGACAGACAGACAAACAGAAAAGCAGAGAGACAGACCGAAATTTCTGCGTCTAAGTTCCCCAAGAAAGACTATCATCTTTAAAAAAATTATTTGATGCAGTAAACAGTGGCACAGAAAACAGGCAATAAAATACATGGCATGCAAAAGAAGAAGTTCCACTTAAGAAAAACATTAGCAGAAAGCAGCAACAGAAACCCAAATTAGACAACCTAAAAATAGAGGTAATTCAACTCTCCTAAAGAGTTTTCAGATAATTACATCGTGAAAGAGCGTAAAAAATAAACGACGAAAAAGAAAAGTAAACAGAGACATCTGATTTCGGCAATATAGGGTGAATATGCGATGCTTCGTTAACATTAGCTTGTGAGAAAGCATGAAAAGATCGGGAGTAATAGAGGTGACCAAAGCAATCCAGATTACGGAATGGATGCGAGGAAAGCCTTCATATCTTTTTTAAATATGTCGATTGATTGCGAGGCTTTGATTCCTGAAGGTATGCTATTACAGAGACGGATTCCAGCGAGGTGGGCTATTTCTTTGCCACAGTTAGTATGAACTATAGCTAAAATAAAATTGTGATTGTGCGCAAACCTTTTCACGTTTGTAGTCTCTAGACTTGATGGAGGGATTATAAACAAAGGAAGCTGATTTTTTATTTGCTTGAAAACTGGTATTCTTAGAATACATTTGAAACTGTTGCATGCAGGGGTGCTTTAGCATCACAGCGATAATGACTGTGGGTAAGTATTCTTGAGTGATTTTGCATAGCTTGAAGGGAGACAAGATCACTGCTTTATGTAATGCCCGAAGACGTGATACAGTAATTAATATGAAGATGAATAAAAGCGTAGCACAATGAAAGTAATGTAGGTTGGGTAAATATATTGCTGGATTATTTAGAACACATAGGCCGTAAGCCATTTTTTGCGCAGGTATGCAAGATGCGAATGAATTATCAAGTGACGGTTCAGCTTAATTTTCAACAAGGTCGCCTCATCGTCTGCTTCCATTGCGAATTGATTTAGAAATATTGGTGGGATATATTTATGTTCACGTTGGTCAGAGTGGAAAACAACGAGGTTCGTTTTAGTCGGCTTGATTTGTAATTTATTATAGATACACCAAGCAGCCAAGTTTGAAAAGTCATGAGTTTATTTCTGAGTCAGAGTTTGGAGGCATTTATCAGTGTTAATAACTGTTGTGTCGTCTGCATACAGTAAAAATTCTAAACTGGTAAGAAAAGATGGCAGATCATTTATATGAAAAGAACTAGGCCGAGAATAGAACCTTGAGGTACTCATATATTTGTTATTTCAGGAAAAGATTTATTACCTAACAGACTGAAAACGTGGCTTTTATTGAGTAGGTAGTTTTTTATAATTAACAGTGCAGGACATAAATAGAATGTGGCGGTTGATAGTGTCGAATGATTTGGTGAAATCTATAAAAACGGAACCTGCCTAGTAGCCCCCATCAATTACTTCCTTCAGCTTTTCAGCTAAAGGTAACAAAGCGAGGTCAATGCCACGTGCTTCACGAAAACCGAAGTGGGAAAGAGATAGAATCTGAAATTTATTGAGGTATTTCGACAGATGAATTTCTAGCAATTTTTCAAATGTTTTACTGAGAAAGGGTATTATGAAAATGGATCGATGTTATATGTCAGTGTACGGTCACCTTTTTTAAACACGGGAACGACTCTTACACCTTTCAATTCTACAGGAAAGAGGCCAGTTTTGAAAGCTAGGTTGATGATGGATGCCAACCTATCAGAAACACCATGACCAATTATTTTTACGTGGGTTGCATGAATACCATTAGAGCCAGCCCGTGTCTTCAGGTTGCAAATGGCATCGTGTACTTCATGAGATGTGGTAGGAAATAAAAAGAAAGGTTGTGACAGACGAGAAAGAGGAAGATGATAGCATTGCGGATGAATTCAGAGAGAAAAAAGTAGTTACTGAATGCCTCATCAATTTCTAATGGGTATCATATGTAACGTTTTAGATGCCAAGCAGCTTTTGCTCAGGGTTGTGTTCGGCGGTGGCGTCCGCTTTCTACCACCTAGCATAGCCATCTGAGCGCACGCTCGCGCCAAGGAGAAGTGTTCTTCTTGTTCTTCGACTGCCTTGATGATGATACGTGCAGAGCGCTTGAGGGGCCCGGGCTGCCGTGTGCTGTCCTAGCTTGGCGTAACGAAGACAAAACCATGTGTGCTGACATGCTCTAACGCGTTCCGGACTGTGTAAGGGTGTGGGTAAGACACTGTGGCCTCTCCTCCTTACACTCTCTCAGCAATCACGTGATGGCGCCGGGGAACGAGATTCTGCATACGCGCGATGAACCCGCGTGGCGTGCTCCAACAAGAGTTCGGGACGAGTAACAGCAACAACAACTACAGGGAATTCATGGCGGGCTCCACTTGCAAGGACACGTTAACATCGGGCAAGGTGCCCATGATGAACGGAAGATTAAGTCGACCCATGCGCTGCTTCGCATCCCCGCATGGTTTCCTTTAGAAGGAGACGCTGTAATTTTTCTACTGAATAGTAGTGATGCTGGAGTGCCTTTCATTCCTGTTCAGGAATGTTGACGATCTCCCATTTTTCGTGACATTTGAACCAGGATCTTCAATTTTTCGTTCATTTTTCAGTCACAATGTAAGGGCGCTGCAGAACTGTTTGTAACGCTCGAGTAATTTTAAATTAAAAGGCTTCCGTTTTGTTTTTACATAAAGGTTCTCTTTGGCTCTCAGCTCCTTCAATAATTTTTCAGTAATACAAAGGTATTGAGGACCGGCGTATACTTTATTACATTTACGAACACAAGTATGACGTTGAATAGGAGATAACCATACAGATGAAAACACTGAATGTAATTTGTGGATAATCTAAGGGTATTGCTGAGGACCAGTCAGTGCGCATAACATTATCATTGAACGATTCTTGGTCTAAAATACACCTAGTGTAACATATGCTGCTCGGTGAAGCATTACAGTTGAAGCGCAGAAATATCAGTGAATGGTCAGTGATGTCGGCATTAAGAACACCTGCATCCGGTACTTCTGGTAAATTAGAAAGTGCATAATCAATCAAGGTACTTTCACCATTGATGCAGCCCGTAGGAAGGGAGATTAAACATTCGTAGCCGAAACTCTTACAAAAACTCTGGAGTAATTCAAAAAACAAGAAAAAAGGTGGAGTAAATCTATGTTGAAATCACCCATGATCACTACATTTGTATGAATAAGAGATAGTCTGTTTTATACTTTGTGGAGGGCTTCACAAAAAATAATGACCGATGAGGATGGGGATCGATATATGCACCCAAAGATCAAGCTCTTGCTGTCTAGGTTAAGAAAATCGTGGTTATGCTGTACCCAAACACTTTCGCAGTCATGTACATTTAATTCAATGTCATGTCATAGTATATGGTGTATGTTCTAGTTGATGTAAACGGCGACACCTCCATGGTTGTTGCTTGCCCTATGAGAATATTCAGACTTGTATCAGGGGAGAACAAAGTTCCGTCGTCATCGCTTAGCTAGGTTTCAGGGATACCGATACGTGAAAACGGATTGTCAAGAGCAGAGAGAAGAAGCTCTATGTCATCAAAGTGTTTGCGGATGCTTCTTGCATTAATATGAATCGCAGAGCGAGAGACAGGTGAAAGAAAGCTGTTGAGATGCTCTGTTTAGGAATAAGTAGCTATAATTGGATAGACCTAAGTGAACAAAGGAAGAAATTGCAAGTCAATATTGTTCGTTAGAAGAATTTAGACAGGTCAGCTTCGCAGGTTATGCGGAGCACCCTGCTCTCTGTAGTCCTTCTGGCTTTGATTTAACAGTGATCTCTCCATAAGAACTTCCAATTGTTTGCCTTCTTCAAGGCCAGTGCGCTTCTTCTGCCAGAGTACCTGGATCGGCGGGTAGTTACGACGCTTGCCTTCGGACTGTGTGTACCCGGGTTCGAATCTCGTCTCGCAAAGTAATTTTATTTGATTTTATTTATTTCTTCTCTCCCTTCTCTCAGACTCTTCTCTCCTACTCCTTTCCTTCCTCTAATGCGTCGTTAGGTGACGCACGATGACATCGTCGCTGAATGGAGCATTCACCAACGCCAACGGACCAAGCTCGAGCTTAAACAGCTCTGCTGTGAAAAGATTGTTAATAATTCCTATTTTAGGCACGTATATTTTTGTAGAAAACTTTAGATGCCCCTAGCTGGGCTCCAGTTACGTTATGGCTCTAGCAGGGTTCGCTTCCTGTGATGACTACTCTGTGTGGAATGTGCGATTTCGGTAAACTTTGAAGACGCTCTATGTATACTTATGGACTGTGTGAACGCTAGGACGAAGTTCTTGACCATCGCCTACCCCCACTGCACGTGAACGAGCGAGTGCCAGCCAGCGCATGCATGATCCTACGGGACTTGGACAGGTTACTGCTAACGTGTCCAAACGCGTCGGCGCAAGCTAGTGCCGAACGAGCTGAGAGTAGCGGAGAACGGAGGAAGCAGAGGAGGGTGCGATACAAGTGCGATTGCGAGAACACAGCGAGAAGCGCATGCGACCCGCCGTACGCGCGCGGGACGTAAGAGCAGTGGAGAGCTCAGGCTTTGCGGCCCATTTGTGGCCGTCCAGTGGGTCACGACGGGCCCGCGCTTTTAGACTGAGGGTAGGCCTGTGTGGTGCTCTACTCAGTGACAATATGCGCCACAAGCACGTTTTCACCAAGTCAAACTGCACGTTTCACCTTAAATAATGAACGCACACAAATCAATTTGACTTTGTCAAAAACCCATAACTCTTACCTGTAAAAGCGCTTTGGCCAGAATAAGGCAATGAGCGTCACTCAAAAGCACAAGGAATCCGTATTCAGTCGTGCTCGAAGAGGGCGATGTTCATATCAGGGTGGGTCATGATTCAACAATATCGCCCTGCAAAACAAAAGTGATCCGTTAAGCTCCTGCAAAAACTGTTTTCTTATGCCCTTTTTTCCCATATTCAGTAAAGGGGTACGATGTGTATTTCTTATTAAATAAACACTGAAAACAAATCAGCATAACCATAAAACAGAAATAAAATATAAACAATAAAACAGAATACAATAAAATATAAACGCAAATATAGTAAAAGTGAGAAATTGAAATTGAAAACGAGAACTTGGAGGTAGCTTGAGCTTCGCCCTCAAGAGAGGAACGCTATAGCGTAGCCGGGCAGCGTTGGTATCGCCTTCTCATTCGCTTGGCATGCTTCGCTTCTTCGTGGACGCCTCAACTGCGCCGCAAATAAACGAAGGTCTGTGTGTGTAACATAATTTGATGGCCTCGCCAATGCGCCTATAAATCGCCGAATGGGCTCAGTTTCGTCGTGACAACTGCCGAAGAAAATAAAGAATCCCTCAAGGCTGTGCTTAGTTTGCAAGGCACACGGCAAGAAGCCCGAGAGCCGATGGGAGTGCGAAAAATGTGAAGTTGATCTTCACGTGCCTTTTCACACACGAAAATAGCACTGAAATACTTGAAGCGGTTAAGCGTCGCCTCGCGCGATTGTGCGCTTCTGCCATGCAACATTAAATGCGTTAAGGAGGCTCCTTCCATTACACGGCGTTTATGTAGTGTTTTTAGGGGCGAAGCTCCTTTGGGTGTGGGTCTGTCCCTCCTCTGTAGTATGTAGTAGTAGTAGTAGTAGTAGTAGTAGTAGTAGTGCTAGTAGTAGTAGTAGTAGTAGTAGTAGGTCATCATCATGATCATTATCATCAGCCTGTCTACTCCCACTGCAGGGCAAAGGCCTCTCCCGTGTTCCGCCAATCAACCCGGTCCTCTGCTTTCTGCTGCCACGTTATACCTGCAAACTTTGTTCCCGTTTCTTCCCTGACCCACTCTGCTCTCTTCCTGTCTCTTAAGGTTACACCTATCATTTTCCTTTCCATCGCTCGCTGCGTCGTCCTTAGTTTAAGTTGAACCCTCTTTGTAAGTCTCCAGGTTTCTGCTGCGTAGGTAAGTACCGGTAAGATGCAGCGGTTACATACCTTCCTCTTGAGGGATAGTGGTAGATTACGATTCATGATTTGATAATGCTTGCCGAATGAGCCCCAACCCATCCTTATTCTTCTAGTTATTTCACTCTTATGGTTCGGCTCCGCGGTTACTACCTGTCCTAAGTAGACGTACTCCTTTACAACATCCAGTGTCTCGCCACCAATCGCAAAGCGCTGTTCTCTGCCAAGATTGTTCCACATTACTTTAGTTTTATGCATATTAATTTTCAGACCTACTTTTCTACTTTCCGTGTCCAGTTCAGTTATCATGAGCTGTAATTCGTCTCCCGCGTTAGTAGTAGTAGTAGGTAGTCACCTCTAGTTCTTGGAGTCTTCACTAGATGGCGCTGTCGTAGCCAACTCTAGTTCTCAGAAAGAGCCCTAGTTCACGTAAGACCAGCCAAACGTATAGCTTGGAAAACTGTGATAACCTGCATAGATGTTCTTCAAATGTAGCTGAGAAGACTAACGTCCTCTAGACAGACCAAGCATGTTTGCAATTTCAGGCCTGGTAGCGCAGTGTCTATTAAATGCTGACAAGTGGCTGGCACTCAGCATAACCCGAATGGAAGCACCCTAATTCAAAAAGACCGTCGGTCGTCACGAAGGAAATTTTACCACAATCTCCCTCGTCGACCTCTATCTGCCAATAGCCACTTCGCAGGTCCATTGATGAGAAGTAGAGTGCATGCCGCGGCCTATCAAGAGGATCGTATTTGCGTCGCGGCGGGTAGACGTCTTTCATCGTGACTTGGTTTAACTTGTAATCTGTACAGAAGCGCAAGCTGCTGTATTTCTTTTTAACCAATTTTTTGAAGGCTGTATGAAATTTTTGAAGGCTGTATGACTTCATCCTGGAGCATCTTCTGTACTTGCTTTTGAATCGCGTTCTTTCGGTGCCACATCGTAGGGATTTTCTCGGATAGGTCTCGTGTTATCCTCAAGAACGATTCGGTTCTTGGTCAATGGTGTACGATTCGGTTCTTGGTCAATGGTGGTCAATGGGTCTTGGTCAAAGGACAAGCAGTTTTTGTCAACCTGTGCAGCTTGCATAAAAATCATGGGAGGTTTCATTTTGAGCGATTGGAACTATTCTAGAAATTTTGAACTATAAAGACTTAAAGAGTAGTTGATTTTGCTGGTAGGCTTCGGTCGCTTGTTTCAGTTCTTCAGATACCAACTTTGTGGCTAGCCTACTCTGAATGTTTGGCTAAGGCATCGCTATGTTAAGTGCAGGTTCTGACATCATTATTGTGATGATTATCCTGCTATTTTTGCCACTGTATGCTGCTTTACAGTCGGAACAACTGGTTTGGTAGATAACCCATTTACTTCTATATGTTGTAGCATGAATTTTGGGGGCCAGTAGCCGGGTGATATTCATGTCTTCTTTTTTAAATTTCGGCTGATGACTGCACTAGTACATTTACATAAGTGGAGATACATTAAGACAAGATACTTGTTTCTGAGCGTTGTTCTTGTCAGGCTTTCTTCCTGCCAGGTTGTCTTATGAAGGAAGCGATGTGGACAGGCTGTTTTTGCCGAGTTCAGTAAAAATCACGCTTTCTTTGCTTCGGTGAGGTATTGGCAACCCATGCTTCTGGCTTACTGGATGTCTCAAGCTGAAATGCACGTGGCGGGGTGAATGTGTTTGTGGTAGATACCGAACTTTCGTCTCCCGTTTCGGTTATTCATATATCGGAGGAATGGGAGAGATTCATCTTTTTGCATTGACAAATGAACTGAATATGCGCCAAGTTTAGACGGATGAGTAAGCTTCTGAATTGTGGCATCACCGTAATTCCCACACAGTCGGCCACGAAATAATGTGGACCATGGGAGCGCGTGCCGAAATTGCCACCTGCACTGTTTAGCCAATGTTTAGCCATCTGCTGTCGAGAGTGGTGCTCTGGAGAATGCGTGGCCACAGCTATGCTCTCGACAGCAGATGCCTCTCCCCTAGACAGTGCAGACGGCAATTTCATCACACACTTGTGAGGTCCGTATTATTTTGTGGTCGATTGCACCTGAGAAAGACTTTTAGTTTTCGGTGAAATGAGCGGAGGGCTCTCTGTTTCTGATGGTGGTGCTCCAATGAGGGCCTCAGCCTCAATTAACGTGACGAACGTAATCAAAAAATAAGAGCACCTCATCAGATTTTACACGAAACGAAAAGTACTTCTCAAGTACAATAATGAGAACCAACATACATTCAAGGCAAGAAAACTATAGGGGTTATTATTTGTGGTTTTATGATATAAATCTGAAAAAAATAAAGTGGACAAAAAGACAGCGTGCGGCCAGCAGCGACCGATGTACACAGATACACTCGATAAAATGGGCAGCAGGAAGACCACTGCCGTAGTTCATTTGGTGGAGCGTCGGATGCATTATTGAAAGGTTACATATTCGGTCCCTGCTGGTGGCAAGTTGTCTTCATCCACTTTAGTTCCTTGACATTTATATCATAATTGCTGCTGTGAACTCAATTCACAAGTGAATTCAGTTCACTTGTGAATGCGGAAAGAAGGAGTAGAAAGTCTGTATTAACTCATTATCCGGAAGTGTTACTGTAGGCAAAAAATAATTAGATATGTACATTGTGTGAAATAATGTGTACAGCTGGCAACAAAGTTGCAAAAAAGTTTGTTCTTGCAGCTGTTTAGTCGTAACTTTAGCCTTGAGGGGTTCCTAATAAACATATGGTACATAACGCATTTACTAGTAACCTTCATAAAGTATTTTTTTTTGTTTTAAGCGAGAAAACTCTTTTTGAATTTGCGTTCTGCCAGTCTGTGTTTGCGCGTGTTTATACCTCGTAGCAATGCGTCCTAGTGGCATGTACAAGCTGCGTGGACACAAGAAATATTTAGACAACGTAAGCGGCTTTATCCGTGCCTATTTAAATTATTTACTTTTGAGTGTTAACCTGAGTGAACAAGAGATCAAACGCCTACTTAGAGTGCATTCAATCACATGCAGCTGTCCGCTGACTGCTCGCATATGCACTTACGGAGCACCCGTTAACTATAATTCAATATTGAGAAGTGGGAAGAACACTGCGATTAAGAAAAGGATTTACCAAAATAATAGAAAAGGATATGTTGCATGGTGGAAAAGTTGCAGATATGAACGAAGACATGGTAAATGATGAAACATGGTCCCATAAGTATGAATGTGTTGGTCCATGACTGCCACTTATCCTGTTTTTTGTCTCGATAAGATATTTTTCCTAATCCTAGTGTCCTTCCCACTTCTAAATCTTATCGTATAGGTACGTAACTGGGTGTTCCACACGTGGGTATAACTTCCCGGTGCTGTGTAAGCAGGCTATTTGGGCCTTCAGTAGAAAGCTTCATGTGGCGACCACATGCACTTTAGTATGGTTCGACTTTCTCGTTGGCTCAGGCTAAGACACGCTAGCAGATCATTCATATAAGCACGGACAAAGCTGCTTACCTTGTCTAAATCCGGTATGTGCGTGCTGCTTGTCCGCTGCACCTGCTCTCGACTCGAAGTTACTGCCCAGGTATGAAGCTCCCTATCGAGTCGTTACACGGATTTGCCTAATCTTCGTGCTTACAGCTTCGAACGCACTTGGGGCTTTGTTTACTGCTGTGTTTTGGAATTCGTTTCCGATAAAACATGGACGTTGTGGACGTTGAAGCTCCCATAATCACTAGCGCTAGAGTTCCCTTTAGTGTATCTATAGGAAACTCTTTGCGCGCGAGCACCAACGTTGCTTAAAGCATTTACACTTTCATGTGTATCCGATCTGTCGTAGAGGGTTTTCTATAGTCACATCGTCCCGGAGACCACTTCTTTCCCTCTGCTCCGCCACGACTGCAATGTCGTTGCGGGCGCCGCCTACGCGGCGCCCGCATCCGTCATCCTGCCATCGCGTTGTTTTTCACTGGAGGCTGTGTCCTGTTAAATGCATCTTGACCGAGGCAACTTTCGGCAGCGAAACTCTGCGTCAGTAAAGCGCATTCACACTTGAGAAGCGAAGAGAAAGCGAAAACGCCACAGCGGCCGAAAAAGCGTGCGCGTTGAAAATGTTCACGTTTGTTCTGCCCCTCCTGCATGCCGTCGCCGCCATTGCGACTTCGAGAATTCATTCTGTCTTGCCCGTTCCCTCAGCATTTATATTTCTTACAGAATTCAAGTCATGCATCCAAAACACGGAAAAGGAATAGCTTTCACCTTTTTCAAACTGTTGTTTCGGGAGATACATCAGCAGAAACTACATAAGCGGGCACGCCTGCAGCGGCGGTGCCGGTTCACCCGGTTGTGGAAAAGCGAAATACGTTGGGGCACGCCGATTCCCTGCTGCCTGACCTTCTGCGAATTCCAGTCTTCTCGGCAATCTTAATCCAAACCAGGCTCTCAAAGAACGCGTCTTGTCGAAGCTGTGAGCTTTGTCGTGCTGCACGGGTAGCTTGCAATTGCGCCGATGCGAGACACCGCCAACACCCTGGCCGCCATGTTGAATTTGCAGCCCACCGTTGTTTACATCGCGTGGTTTGAGCTATAGTGCAGCCAAAGCACGGCGTCCCGTGAAGCGGAAAGGCGATCCGCATTCGCGTGGCGGAGACATCGGTCTTGCACCGATGTTTTCGCGTCGGGCTCGCCGCCTCGTTTTCCGACCGCTTAGGCGGCGAAGCGAGTGAATTTCCGGTGAGTTTTGCCGCTTTCGTCCCCTTTGAGGCCCAGTGTTAACGCGCCTTTAGGTGTGCGCGCAGGGTTTCACGAAGCATCTACTGCCTCTTCACGTATATCCGATTCCTCCTAGGGCGTGCCAGCACTGGTGTTTGCCTGCTACGCGGTTGCCTTTGCAGCAGCTGGCAGCAGCACAGTCACAGCCACCGGGGCTGTTTTCCCTGATACGAAAATACGGGGACTGGAAGCCGCCCGAGACAAGGAGGCCACCCAAAATACATAGCCCCCGAGAGCGCCGTGGCGGAGCTCATTCCGTGTACTCTTATCCGCTCGACTTTGTAAATGTGCGGCTCCGCCTCCTCTCTCAGTCTCCTCAGTTTTTTGGAATACATTGCGTTGGTTGCGCGGTCGGCCCGGGTTGCGTCAGTAGCCTGTAGCTTTGTGTTCGAGCGAGCACGCTCATCTTAGGTTGCGCCAGACTCCGTGTTCGAAGTGACGCTTTGTGGGCGGTCGTTTCACGGATCTGCGGACACGGACAACATGTGCCCGTTAGCGGTGAGTGAACTGCATTCGCAGGTACTCATTGTAAAGCCTTAGCTGGGCGTCTGTAGCAGCTGTGCGGAAGTAGGCTCTCTGCCTGATCCTACAGCAGCCTGCGTCCGCGGGGTTGTTGCGGATGCCCATCTGAAACTGTTAGTTAACAAGTTGACACCATTATGCACGTTGCTCCCATAAGCTCCCATAAAATTAGTGATGCAAGCAATTATCAAGGGTCATTTTTGCTGACTGCACAATGTGCGATCAGCAAACAATGACTCTTCATAATTGTTTGCTGATCGCACATTGTGTCTGCACTAGTGAAGATGAAAGGTCTCGTCTTGAGATGCGCTGTAGTCCGCTTCATAATGACATTTTCATCGACATTGAGTGTACAGTATCCTCCGCGCATGGGAACGTAATCAAAAATAGTCTGCTTGCAGAACACTTAGACGCGCTATATATAATGGTTTTTGTTGCCTTAAAGATGATAGCATAAGATACAGGTGTAATAACAATAACAATATCTGGTGTTTAATGTCCCAAAACCACGATATGATTATGCGAGACGCCGTAGTGGACGGCTCCGGAAATTTCGACTATCTGTGGTTCGTTAACGTGACCTAAATCTAAGCACACGGGCATCAAAGATTTTTGTTTCCGTCGAAAATTGGGCCGCCGTGGCCGGGATTCGATCCCGCGACCTCCGGGTCAGCAGTCGAGTGCCATAAACAGTAGACCACCGTGGCGTCCCCTCGCAGTCACACGGCACCGACGGTCTCTCTTTAGAGGTTTCTTCCGAATGCGCTGCCGAAAGAGTGGCGCTCACTTTCAAAAGAGAACCAGCGAAAAGAAAATTAGGTATCTCGACAGAAGATGTCCAAATTTATTGTATGGCACATTTGTTGACATAAATTTAACAACTCCAGTTGAAAAAAAATGTTCACGCAGTAATATCTTAAGAAGCGTTTGCCCAACTGGCGGCCTTTATATATTATTGTGGCAACAGTGGGCGTCTGTTTTCCTTGTCAGCGCTCTTGTCTGCCTCGCCATGGGTGATCGTACGGAGGAAAAAATCACAGCATATCCACGGAGTGAATGATGATGAGTGGGCGAAGCTGCGGAGGTTCATCGGTAAACCGTGAATCTTCCGTGAGTTCTGCCCAGTACATCATCACCGACGTGAGATCGGGCGCGTTTATACTAAAGGTTCGATGAGGTATGACGACTTGCAGCTCACTTTAATTTTAAATGTACGCTGTGAATTTTCATTGTTTAGAAATACATTGCTTTAGAAAACATCTGGCGTTCTTTCGTTTTGCTTTTAGAAAACATCTGGCGTCTTTCTTTGGTTTATTTCATCAACCAACGGCGTTTTGAACAAAATTGTTATTGTTTAATCACGCACAGGAAAAATCTCACCAGGCACTACCTTGGAGGTAAACAATTGCTGCTAATGGGAATGAAAGACAGAAGAAGTCGGCTTTTAGCTAACACTTACACTTCTACTTCTACTAACGTTTCCTACTGGAACATGCCAATGGCTGCTAATGGGAAATGACAGACAGAAGAATTCGGCTTTTAGTTAACGCGCACGCTGCGGATTTTTTATTGTTCAGCAACGCACAGGAAAAATCTCCCACCGGCACCACCTTGGAGGTCAAGATCTGGTACTAGCGTTACGACTGGTTACGCACTACTGAGACTACGAGGGACGAACGGGTGCCGCCTTAAGGAGCTTCGCCCCTAATAGAGACAATTGCAAGTCTTTTAGCGTACCATCTCTCTCTCGAAAACGAGGCAGACGCGGCGACCTGCTGATTGCACATCGGCCTTAGTTTATCCTCACTAGAAGTGCGCTGTTTATTTTTGCCATGGTTCAGTGCCAAGTTGCCCAATCTTCACTCCTAAACAGAGTAGGTGCGGTTAATCAAGACCTTGCTAACATTCACAACCCTTTTAAAGTGTACTTATAATGATAACTTTACTGACATCAAAAACTACCCACATAATGGTAAACATGGCAAGAGTACACTTCTGGTGGTGTTTCGCATTTTTTTTTACATCCGTTTGTTTTTCGCCCTGTGCACACGAAGTGAAACGCTCATAAGGAAATACTTAGCAGCATCTCAATTTTGTATTTATTTCGTGTTTTGACAAAATGTCTGCAATAAGGATAGTCAAGTGCGAATCTTCGGTATGACATTCAGTTTTATGTATACAGAAATCTTAGTGGACTTCTTTTTTGTGTAATTTTCAGCAATACACTTCTGGCAAAGCAGCAAGTGTTGCTTGCCCACCAGTCTGTGTTGAAGTCAAGTGTATTGTGGGCATGAGTGTCAGCAGGATTTTGTCTTGGGGGTGCAAGGCGGTGTAACGTGTCGGCCTGGTGAGCAGGAGAGCATTGGTGTAGCTTGGGTGGGGTCAAGTGCTGGTATGTCTTGATGGTGGCAGGTACCCTTTGTGCAAACCCCTGCCGACACCCATGATTGTGGGAACACCCTGATGTGCCTCACTTTACACTATGTCGAACAGCTCGTACATCTTACCACATTTAGGCCAACACTGGTATTGATGCAGAGTGTTATGCGCAATACTGCGAGCAACCTTTCTGATATCGTGTGCATTTGAAAATTTCGCATTGTTTAAAAAGACACTGAGTGGGCCCAGTGTTATTCAGCAAACATAAGTCTTAACAGGGGCAGTTGGGCGAGTTGGTGTATATTCATAGTTAAAGAGGGTGCAAAAAAATCACAGCACAGAGAAATGAAGGGGACAGGATGACGCGTTACTAGCAACTGAAGTTTAATCGAACCACAGAAAGATGTAAACACACAGTATGAAAAAATTACGAGACTAAACAATCACACATCCACAGAGGAATGAAGGGGGCAGACAGGACAGTGCGCTACTAGTAACTGAAGTGTAATCAAAACCACAGAAAGATATAAACACACATGACTAAAAAAGCCGCACATGTTCAGCTTCAGTTGTTAGTAGTGTGTCGTTCCGTCCCCTTTGTTGCTATGTGTTCTGATTTCGTTTTCACGTTTTCCTTACCTATGAAATGAACTCCTGACTGTTTCACAGTCTCTATATATGTGTGGCCAATTTTTATTCATCCTCATGGCATATCAAGTCCTAGGATCTAATGTGCAAAGCGACCAGTCACTATTTACAGGAATTTTTTTATTTAGTGCCTGTGATTGCCTAATTGCAAGTTGACGTTGCAGCCATGGTGCTTGGATTGTTTTCAATGTGGTAATTATGCGTAAGCCATCAAGTGACGAATTAAGGATGAACTTTTGAGTTACAGATGGCACTAGCTGGCATAAAAACATTGAAGCATGGCTGTACTTGTTATGCATATTAGAAGTATTGATACACTGCACTCATGTGATTATGCCGACAAGTTCCCAAGCACACTTCCAGAAATTTACGATGGCTTCCAGGTATCTGTGAGTAAATATGTACAGCAACATATGAAGGCAACCTTGTAATTTTGTGGGCATTGCTGAATGCTTTTATGCACCTTGCTAAGTGGACCTACAGTCAACACCACAGGTCTATTTTGGGCTTTTTTGTAGGAAACTCAACTCCAAAATCATGTGCGACATGTTTTGATGCCATAGGGCAAACTAATGCAATAAAAAACTGTACAACTGCCTGTCTACACGGTTTCATATTTCCCAAAAGTGATGCTAGCCTTATTGTACTAATTAGTTGCCTTCGTGTGTAGGCTGACACCAAGTTCCTTGGGTAGCTTATTTTTTTGGATTATACTTACATACTGGTACGGTGAAGTGCACACGTTAGTGCGCATCATGATGAGATTTTACACCCTACTTTCGTATTGCTTTACTGCTGTGAATTATGTATAGTGCTTAGGCTGTACTGTATATGTTGTTCCACGTGTTCAGTTTTGGGAGTAGGTTCTGTGCACGACGATGGAAATATATACCTATATCCTTACATTGACACGAGAACTGCTGCTGTTTTGATTCCAATAAAATGTTGCAACCACTGGTTCTTGTATCAATTGAAGTATCACTACTTGTCGTGCATGCAAATTCAAGAAATGAATTTGTGCTTGCAAAACAAATTGCTGAAACACTGCCTGCTCAATGTAACTGCTTGTGTTTTATTACCAAACACATTGACCAGATGATTCACAGATTATGACACATTGTAGAAGATAGGCAAGAGAAAGACAGAAAGTCATCACTGCGTTCTAACGTAGATTGGGTGATCTTTTATCAATAGTAGCATAATTGAAGGTTGCTGTTGTATAAATAAAGTTTAACGTAGTGTGCAGGTGGACGAGGGAGTGCACATATGATAGTTTTTCCAGTTTTCTGCATATTTGCTACAGTCCTCGTGTTTCTGTGTTTCAATTGTGAAATTCTGAATTGCAAACAAGCCAACCTCTCTGCTGCTGTGGTGAAGTAATTCAACAGAACCATATTTTCTCAAGAACAGCTGTTCCATTGGTAATGCTTTTTTTTAATGGGTGCTGCATCATCTGTCTGAGGGGAGCGCCAAGTACACATGGACGTTCACAAGAGAGAAGTGCAAGTACATTAACTTTTTTGTTTTGTGGGAGACCTGTCACTGGTAAACTGGGGAGGCTGTCCTTGACCTTGGGGCACGCGTTAGGCATTCGCTTTAACGCGGTGGCGTGATGCTTACCAATAAAAGCTAATTAGTAAGAAATGTAGGTAGTATCCGAGTATGAAAGCAAATAAATACTGGATATGCGTTATAGAGGTTCACTGAATGCCGTGCTAAAGCGTGCATTGCGAATAAGCGCTAATTGCGGAAATAGATAAGCGTTCAGCTGCTCAGAATATTCTTTTGCCGTGACCAATGGACGGAGTAAAATAGCCAAAGATGGCCAAAACGTCTTCTGGTAAAAAACCGTTGCGTATACAAAAGCTGAGAGAACGTGCTTTGCAAACGGCCGTGGCAAGGATGGCGACAGTGCGGCTAGGATCTTGATATACACATAAGAAAGGGCCCGAAGAACGAGAAATGAAGTCGACGAGGGTGGCGATGTGGGCTTGTTGGTTGGTCATACTTGAATGAGTTGAGCGCATACGAGGACACGGACAGAAGGAAGAGACGTACACACACTGGCGCTACTAACAACAATGGTTTATTTCATTCTCCTGCCGATTCATATACCAGTTTTGCGCACGACAGTCACGTGAACACTGTTTCATAAAAAACTTTCAGGGAACCGTTGTCGTCAGTAGGAACCGGTCCGAAATTACGAGGCTGATCATTGAAGCCGAACAAATCGATTTTCTTGGAGACGCTTGTGTTAGCAATCCCTCAATGTCCCTGAGTGCTAAAGAAGTACACTTTCTGCGCATGAATCATTAAATTTGCTTGTCATTGCCTGTGCACCCTGTTTATCTTCTCGTGAGGTGAATTCCCTGGTTGTTATCAAATTGTTGTTTTTTATGAAAGAGTGTTCACGTGACTGTCGTGCGCAAAACTGGTATATGAATCGGCAGGAGAATGAAATAAAACATTGTTGTTAGTAGCGCCAGTGTGTGTACGTCTCTTCCTTCTGTCCGTGTCCTCGTATGCGCTCAACTCATTCAAGTATGACCAACCAACAAGCCCACATCGCCACCCTCGTCGACTTCATTTCTCGTTCTTCGGGCCCTTTCTTATGTGTATATCAAGATCCTAGCCGCACTGTCGCCATCCTTGCCACGGCCGTTTGCAAAGCACGTTCTCTCAGCTTTTGTATACGCAACGGTTTTTTACCAGAAGACGTTTTGGCCATCTTTGGCTATTTTACTCCGTCCATTGGTCACGGCAAAAGAATATTGAAGATATTGCGCTCGGAATGGCAGCGGCAAGCCCGCCTGCTTCGGACCTACCTCAGCGTTCAGCTTCACAAGTCCTTTGAACCCAGTGTCGCGTCCTGTCTTCTCAAGAAGCACCTCCGTCTGGCGGATCAAGTTACGGAACACCTCTGGGGTATCCAGCTAAAGCATCTTCGTCGCCGCTGCGCAGAGGCTCGCCAAAAGGTCAGCAGCAGTGTTTGCATTCCTGAAGGTTTTAGCCTCCCTGCGGATGTGCGCCACGTTCTTAGCCTCGGACCTAAGTTTGGTGTTGAAACTAAGCGAAGTCTCTCTGAGCTCCTTACCGTAGTTCGGCAGGTTTCAAAGCGCGTCCCCCCTGAGGACGAGCCGAGAATCAACTCGGAGGGAGTTGACGTGTTGCTCCGCTGCAAACCATCAGCTTCTAGACTTCCTGTGAAACGCGCGTGCTCCTACCTTCAAGAACATTCTCTCTGTGTAATACCGGCCGATAAAGAAGGCGGCTTTGCCGTCTTCTCGCGCAGTTGTTTTAACGAAAAAGCATGCAAAGCGGTGTCGGAAGTGTTTAACGAGCACAACAATGTTTCCTTGGCCAAAGTCAAGGCAAGAGCAGTGAAAATGTGCAAGAGCTTAGGCCTTGATAGACTACGCAAAAGTGTTGAAAAAAGTGACAAATTATCCTTAGATGTGTTCTTCAGCGCGAAGACCCACAAATTGAACATTCCCTTCAGGGTTATCATATCCGAAAAAGGGACGTGGCAGAAGGAGATTGCTGTGTATCTACTCGATAAGCTTAGGCTTCTCGAAGTCCGGGATCCATTTCTTATCAAAAATTCCAACCAGGTTTTAGAGTTTTTAGCCACTCATGCTAAGGAAGGCCTGAAAACCTTTTCTGTCGACGTAAAAGACCTCTACTATTCTCTGCCCCATGACAAGCTTTTGCTTTGCATTGAAGAATCTATTGACGAATTTGGCTCCGTTAAGTTTTCCGGCGAAGCCGGTGTTTCGGTGGGTGCTTTCTTGGAGCTGCTCCAATTTTATCTAACTTCCACTTTCATCCAAAGGAACCAAGTTTCCTTCCTACAGAAAGCAGGAGTATGTATCGGCTCCTGCCTAGCACCTCTTTTAAGCGATCTGTTTTTAGCTAGAATTGACCGACAGATGTCCACGCAGCTTGACGCAAAGGGTAGCAGTGTAACAGTTTTTAGGTTCGTTGACGATTTTATTGTGTTTTTTTAAATGTACGACTAATCATTTCAATGATCAGTGTAATGACCTTGTATCATTGATACGTAACTGTCTTTGTCCCTTGGTTGTGACTGTGGAGCAGCCTGCAGATGGTGTCATCAGATTCCTTGACGTATCGCTCACCCTTGCAGATGATCTAATTTGCTGGTGTTACGAGACCAGGGCAAATAAGTCGTTATTGGCGTTTAACTCGAGTCACTCTAACCTCGTTAAAAGGGGCATCGTAAAAATGTGTCTCAAAAATGCCCTCAGTAAGTCCTGTGTGCACATGCTTGACGAGAGCTTTAGGCAGCAAGCTTCACGTTTACAAACAGCAGGGTACCCGACCTACCTCATAATTGCAGTAGCCGAGTGTTTGCTTAAAGAATCTAAAGGTATGCACTGTAATGCCAGCACCAATGATCGCCCCACGCCTGAAAATAGAAACGTGGCAGTGGTTCCGTATATCCATCAAGTATCGCACAATCTCAAAAAAAATAGCCGCCAGAGTTAACACCCGTGTTGTCTTTTCCGCCCCGTTTAAACTCAGTAAGTTGTGCAAGAAAACTAATCCAGATAAGACAGCTCAGTCTGAATGCTCCGTTAAGCACAGAAAACCTTTTGTGCAGTGTGTGACTAACGTTGTATACCGCATTCCTCTGTCTTGTGGCCGTGCTTACATTGGGCAGACTGGCCGCTGCCTAAATGTCCGGCTTGGTGAGCACTGTAATAAAGTGGGCAACTTCCCACCTGACGGCTTCCTGGCGCAACACTGCCATGCTTGTGCGTGCAAACCGAACTTTCAGGGAACCGTTGTCGTCAGTAGGAACCGGTCCGAAATTACGAGGCTGATCATTGAAGCCGAACAAATCGATTTTCTTGGAGACGCTTGTGTTAGCAATCCCTCAATGTCCCTGAGTGCTAAAGAATTACACTTTCTGCGCATGAATCATTAAATTTGCTTGTCATTGCCTGTGCACCCTGTTTATCTTCTCGTGAGGTGAATTCCCTGGTTGTTATCAAATTGTTGTTTTTTATGAAAGAGTGTTCACGTGACTGTCGTGCGCAAAACTGGTATATGAATCGGCAGGAGAATGAAATAAACCATTGTTGTTAGTAGCGCCAGTGTGTGTACGTCTCTTCCTTCTGTCCGTGTCCTCGTATGCGCTCAACTCATTCAAGTATGACCAACCAACAAGCCCGCATCGCCACCCTTGTCGTGAGGTATCGCGTTAGGACAACACCTTGAAAGTTCACGTTCTAGGCAAACAAAAGGCCATCTTGTGCTGATGTGTTCTTTTTTTTCCTTAGCTGACCATTGCATGTGAGAGCCTTCTGTAGCGGATCCTCCGACGCTACATTCTCCCTATTTGCCTAGAGTCAACTGTGTTTCACCATCAAGCGGTGCACCTGCATTTCCTTTAAAAATTAATTTAGCGCAGAGTTTATTTCGTCTCGCATTCGGAGTTCTTATACTTTACACCGTTTTCCCTTCTTCGCTCCCTCAAATGCTCGTGTGCCTTTTTTCTGCGCTCCACGCACCTCTTCTTACTTGTGAATAACCGTCAGTCTACTGTTTAATTTACTTTAGTGTATTGAATCTAATATAATTTCTCGCATCTTCTAAACCGACCTACGAACAGACTAATCACAAACCATTCATCTCCTGTCGCGCAGACTGTATACATCAGGTACGTCAGGCGTCTCACACATGCAGTGCGTGGGCCGCATGCGACCCGCGCACCCTTCGGTAACGGCCCACGGCCCGGTTCTAAGTTGACAGGCTGGTAGGGTCATCGCTATTTTCGGAAGTACCTATTTGTGCAAACAACTGTTCTGCTTGCTGAAGGTACAAGTCCGGTCAAGGATGAATACACGCGACCGTCCATGAGGATTGCCTCCGCACAAGAAGTTAATGTGGGTATTTCTTCTTTCATCGCAGCTAAGCGTCGCCAGGCATTATCTAGGCGTGTGTAGATCTTTAGCCGTTTTAACGCGATAGAGTTTGAGAGCTCCTTTTGTAGAAATTCCGATGTCGGCATCGGGGACGGCGTCGCTTGTGAGCGAAAAATAGGGATAGAAGCAAATAAAATAAACAATAGAAATATTCGGTCACATTGAGGATTGAATCCAGGCCGTTTGCGTGGCAAGCAGGTGTCCTACCACAAAGCCACGATGTTACTTGCAGCTGCTTCGGGAAGAAACACTGCATTAATGCCATGTGGTAGAAAGACTCTCCTTAACGCATTTTGTTCGACAGGCGTTACGACGAAAATGAGCCCATTCGGCGACTTGTACGCGCATTCGCGAGGCCATCAAACTACTGTTCGACATTTTGACCGCACAAAAAAGACGAGGACAGAGGGAGGTACGACGACACGCGCGGTAAACTTTCAACTCATTTTATTCAGTGAAAGACGTAGCAATATATAGCGAGTTGACATGCGCAGACACAGTTACGTCCGCTCATCAGTCTAGTGGCGCAGCCACCTGTCCAAGAAAGACATTTCCGATTGAAGTAATCTCATAGAGGTGTCACTGACACAATCATCATTTTTCTTTCTAATAAAGTAAGCTTCTAATAGCTGTCGAGCTGCTTCATCTTGGCTTCAGCCCAGAATCTTTATAGCTTGAAACCGTGGTTCACACGTGCAGTCTTTTAGTGCGCAGGCAGGTGCGCCAAAACGTCTCCTTTCTTTAACTTTTACTCGTGTTCCCTGGCTCGATCATTTAGGCACCGCCCCGTCTGCCCTATGTAGGACTTGCCGCACGTCAGGGGGATTTCGTACACGACTCCTGTAGAGCACTTCGCGTACGGCTTTGCATGGTTTTTACCACAGCCGAGACTTCTTTTAGGTTCTCTGGAGGTACGGGGCCAGAGCCGCGCCAGCTTGAATGGCGCCGAAAAAACAAGGGGGACACCATACCTGCCTGCTACCTTCCTTAGGTTGTGGCTGACCTTGTGTATATAAGGAACCACTCCAGGTCTTACGGTAAGAGGGGTCGTCCTCGTCCTTGCCTCCCTCCTCGAACCTTTCACCTTCTGCAGAAGTGGTCCCACCACTGGCGTCACCATCGAGTCAGGGAACCCAGCCGTCTTGAGACGGGAAATCTGATTGTCAAATGCATCCTGCATTTTGTGAACGCACGACTTCCTGAGAGCAGACTCTAAACAGAGCATAGCAACTCCCCTTTTCACAATCTTTGACTGGGAAGAATCATATGGCACCAAACCCTTCTCTGCCCGAGGAAAATACTGCCAGCAGGCATGACCATAGCAAAAGAAATGCTTAGGTCCAAAAAACGCAGGGTATTCTCAAGTGGAAGCTCACGAGTAAAGGAAAGACATTTGCCAAGACGTTCAAACATATCCAGAATGGCATGAAAGGTGGTTAAAGTCCCTTGCTCGTTAAAAACAAATAAAAGATCGTCCATATATCTAAAAACGGTTAAAATGTTTAAAAACGCGTTGCCTTTAAATGCCTCCTCGAGCGCCTTGTCAATGTAACCTAGAAATATATTACACAGTAGCGGCGCAATACACGACTCGATGCAGATGCCACGCTTCTGTAAAAAAGCTGTTCGTCAAACCTGATAAAAGTGCTATTAAGATAAGTCTCTAAAAGCGTTAAAAAATGTTCCACCGAGATACCAACTGCGTTCTGGAAAGGAATCGAGCCATTTTCGTCAACGCACATCCTAACCGCCCTAAGCAGGTCGCTATGTCGGATGGAGTAAAAAAGATCCTCCACATCTACAGAAAAAGCTGGGCCTATGGCCTGGTTGTTCCTAAAAAAGGCAACAACATCATCCGAACTTTTAGTCAAAAAGGGATCGGTAATAACAAGACTCTTCAAACTCTTAAGAATGAAGCGACTAACATGTAGCTGCCCGGTTCCACGCTCGCTAACAATTGTTCTGAACGGAATACTAGGCTTATGTGTCTTCGCCGTGAAGAAAACACTTAAGGCCTTACTCGTAGTGCTACTAATGTCTCTGGCTAGTCTATCTAGGTTAAAAGACTTGCACATATTTATAACCTTGCTCTTTACCCTAGCTTCAGAGCTTTTTATAGGTTTAAAATTCTTCCTCAAACCATCAGAGGCCTTTGTGCCAAACAAACCCCTCGGAAGGACTACAAACCCTCCTTCCTTATCTGCTTCCAAATAAACAAGGTCATTATCCTTACAAAAGTTGAAAGTCCTATGTATAACGGATACAGTACGATTAGAAGATGGGCAGGAAACACTCTTGGTAAGACAGTCAACACCTTCTAGCAGGCACCTGTCATGGCTTTCCTGCGGGGCCTTCTTCGCCACACGTCTATTCCAAGCAGCCAGTTCATGGGCAGGAACCAGCGCCTCGACGCTGAACTTCGGACCTTTCCCAAGCAAGGTGGACATGTCTTCTGGGATGTCTACGCTGCCCAACACGAGAGGCTTCCTTGCTTGCTCCTGTCCGGCCCTCGAACCTTTCGACGCTCTCAGAAAATGACCAACCAAGTTATTCCAGTAGTACTCAGTCAACTGATGTGTGACACGTCTAGCAGACTTTAGGTTCTTTTCCGCGGACCACTCCCTGTCTCTTGCGAAGCATAAGATGCGAAGCCAATCGTTGCATAGTCTAACTTGCCGCCACAACTCAGCGCGTAGAATTTTGCACATGCGCTTTATGTGCCCCCAGGACGGAACAACAATCCGAACAGTGCACTCACTTCAAGAGGGATCAGGCCTCACTTAATGCAGAAGCCGGTGAATCTTGCCCGGCAGGTAGTTGCCACGATGTAACTGATCAGCGAATCTTCATTGCAGGACACGGAATGCGGAGGAACACAGAAAGAAGGCCCACTGTACGAGATATATGCTTTAGGAGAACTTGCGTTTGGCCTAGTTGGTGCTTGCTGTTTGACATTTTGACCGTACAAAAAAGACGAGGACAGAGGGAGGTACGACGACACGGGCGGTAAAATTTCAACTCATTTTATTCAGTGAAAGACGTAGCAATATGTAGCGAGTTTTGACATGCGCAGACACAGTTACGTCCGCTCATCAGTCTAGTGGCGCAGCCACCTGTCCAAGAAAGACATTTCCGATTGAAATAATCTGATAGAGGTGTCACTGACACAATCATCATTTTTCTTTCTAATAAAGTAAGCTTCTAATAGCTCTCGAGCTGTTTGATCTTGGCTTCTGCCCAGAATCGCGAAGTGCTCTACAGGAGTCGTGTACGAAATCCCCCTGACGTGCGGCAAGTCCTACATAGGGCATAGGGTGCCTAAATGATCGAGCCAGGGAACACGAGCAAAAGTTAAAGAACGGAGACGTTTTGGCGCACCTGCCTGCGCACTGTAAAGACTGCACGTGTGAACCACGGTTTCAAGGGATAAAGATTCTGGGCAGAAGCCAAGATCAACCAGCTCGAGAGCTATTAGAAGCTTACTTTGTTAGAAAGAAAAATGATGATTGTGTCAGTGACACCTCTATCAGATTATTTCAATCGGAAATGTCTTTCTTGGACAGGTGGCTGCGCCACTAGACTGATGAGCGGACCTAACTGTGTCTGCGCATGCCAAAACTTGCTACATATTGCTACGTCTTTCACTGAATAAAATGAGTTGAAAGTTTACCGCCCGTGTCGTCGTACCTCCCTCTGTCCTCGTCTTTTTCGTGCGGTCAAAATGTCAAAAGGTAAGCACCAACTAGGCCAAACGCAAGTTCTCCTAAAGCATCAAACTACGTTTTCGCGCGACGCAATGCGTCGAAAAAAGCCGAGATAGTGCACCCATCGGCGCTAAAAACGCACACAAACTTGCGAATAGCTCCAAAAATGGACAACTATGTCTATCTAAAGGAAAAGATATCAAGCAAACATTAGATAATGTGCTGCCATCTGTGAGGTATTGTGAGAAACATGTCTCGACTCTAGCACAGGGAAGTGCTTTAGATCGAAAACCTGTAACAACACTATAGATACGTCGCGCGGACGTGTGTTTGTGTCTGTGCGCGTGTGTGTGTAACGACACACAATAATAAGTATACACTTAGTGGTTAAAGTGCGCACTAGGGGCCGGATTTTCCTATCGCGTTCAACACTTAAAGGCGAAGATTAAGGGTCCCCTTAATTTTTTTCGTGCTTCACGAAGAACTAAGTTCTATTACTTTGCTAAATGGTACCCGCATTATTTTCTCGCCTATTGCAATTATTAATGCTTTATTCGGGTAACCTGCCACGCTTTTGTAGTGGGTCTGGCGCTCGACTGCTGACCCGATGGTCGCGGGATCGAATCCCGGCTGCGGCGGCCGCATTTTCGATGGAGGCAAGAATTCTTGTGGCCCGTGTAGTTAGATTTAGGTGCACGTTCAAGAAACCCAGGTGGTCTATATTTCCGGAGCTCTCCACTACGGCGTCCCTCATAATCACAGGGACGTTAAACCTGAACAGTTATTTATGCGGGTAAGTTATATAAACGTGACTGCTCTCAAGGTTTCTTTTTTCTTGAGGTACCCCGTGCGGTTACGATGTGTTGAAACATAAGCGTGGAACAAAAACTCTAATTCGAAATCGGCGCCTCGCGAATTTAGTCGTTTCGGAGGTCGGTATCGAAATGTTTCTTGATTACTGACGTCAAATCGCCTTCAGAAATTAACAGTATATAAGTTATCGGAAATGCCTACTTTTTCTTCTCCGATTTTCTTCCTCCTCCTTCTTAGAAGTGAAAACAGGTCTTTCCAAAAGAAGCAACAAGTGTGGAGCCACGATATCTCCACACTTGACACCTCCATATCCTAATAGAATGATGCCATGACCGCTGAAACATCATAATAAAGTTATGTTGTCGAAACTGCTCAGCGTTTTTTTTAAGTGCGAAGCATTTCATAGCGAAGCTTTGGCACTTTTAGCGTTTCTATCTATCTATCTATCTATCTATCTATCTATCTATCTATCTATCTATCTATCTATCTATCTATCTATCTATCTATCTATCTATCTATCTAGCCGCCTTCGTCTGGGTGCTCTCATGATCGCCTCCTTAACATGGTGTGGACCGAAATTCACATGGGAGGGTAAAAGGATTTGACATACGCCTGTCGGGTCATGAGGAACAACGTGAAAATGCTGCCGAGTACGTCGTCAAACCCTTTCCTCCAGACACGTGCGACACATGCCCGTTTACCACAGGCCGCGGTGTACGGGTATGCGCCACAGGTGAGTGACGGTTTATATCAACGCAGGAACGGCGAGAACAGACACTGGTAATTTAGAACTTTCAGAAAAACCTACATCGGCAGCGTTGACCCGACGAATGGAAAGAATAAAAATTATGATCCCAGTAGGAATCGAAGCCAAGCATTCTGCGTGGGAATCCGGCATTCTACCACAAAGCCACGCCAGGTCTATAAAATGGTTTGGATACACACCCTATGCAGGCCTAATGTTGGTGCAACATCGATTGTGGTTGTGGTGCTGGCTATCTAATTTTACAAGTAATGAACACTGCATATGTCATCCTACGATACAGGCGTCATATCAGGTTAACATCTGTGGTTCCAGTGTTCGCTCCGCTTTTATTGCAGTCTAATAAACATTACATTTGCATTCCCATGTTCAGCAAGCTACATGTAAGCGACCCCGGAGGAATACATTAACGAATGTTAGGTATGATATTCACATTATTGCACCATAAAGTCCACTTCGATAGGATAATACTGGCGTATGTGTACTCTAAAGTGAAGGCTGACGTGACGTGGCACCATAACTTACCCTATAAATGCCAGTGTTGTCGTTTTTGTCCTGCCTGGTAAGCCCACCATGTGCATACAGTTACTACACTTACAAGAACACGTCGAACAACCTCGTAACGCTTGGCTCAAAGCCATAAAATACAGCATAGATGTACTTGCTGACTGCTTCGCATGAAACCGGTTCCCACAACGCGTAAGGTCCGCCGAATTTTTTTATAATGAGTCATGTACACTGCATGTACAATGCAATGATCTTGAGGCTGTACGGGTTCCGTAACCAAAATCTTTATTTGCGCATGGATAAAATCATACGCTCCAGTTCATTCCTACCCGTCACCATTTTCGATACAATGTAGATGCCGTAGGATCTCAACCACATTTGAAGTGTTCTGCTGTTGTATTATGGCATGATTTTTCACGAACTTCAACAACATCATCCTGGTAGTTGCACAGAAGTCTGAAAACAAACTGGCAACAATTTGGTGGCTTTGTTATGCAATGTTGTAAAAGCCACGTGGAGCATTGAAGCCAGTAGCGTTTGGCGCTTGCTGTAAAATAAACATGCAACCAAATGTAATCATTGCATCGGCTGTCTAAAACTGCGAGTTGACAATTTTCTACCGCTTTGCAAGACTGGCAGGGCTGCAGCCTAGATAGCCAGTTGTCATACCAGAACAGCCGTTCTGCAATTAAGCGCAAATTTCAAGCAAGGACACCTACTTCATAACGAAGCACATAATCGTCGACATGCGTCAACTCCTGCGTTAACGCCTTTTAAAGGCTGTAGGGGTTCATGGCTGTCTGCTCCAAAGAACGCCGTCGGAGACTGCTGGGCAGCTGGAACATCATTTATTAGTGGAAACACACTCGAGCTGTTAGGCAAAGCTGCTGGCTCCTAACCTTGATCCCGGCGGGGCGCACTCCGCGTGCACGAACACTCCCTTCTTATATGTTCCTCCTGACGCGTGGAACGTGCGCACTGAAGTCGGATCATTCCTCGTGTCGTAGCCATTGGGGGCGCGGGGGTTCATCGGCGGCGATTACCACAAGGCTGAGATTTATACGGAATAAAATTGTGAGGTTTAATCTGAACAAATCATAGGAACGGCGATGTGTTAATTTTATGATTGGCCTTGAATTGCATGGTACATTTACGAAACCTATGCTTTTTATTTGTCGCTCTTTTAGCGCTTCTTACTTGAGCTGGACTGTTTCTTCGTCCTTTCATTGTTAGAAATAGTGATGATTCTGTTTCTTGTTACTGTTATTCTCTACTTTCGTTCTCGTTGTCTGTGCCAGCGCTTCTGATCGCAAGGTGGTGGCCGCGCTTAGGGACACGCTCACCGATTTGCTCTCTCATCTTTCTAGCAAGGCTAGTAGCGAACACTTTAAGCCTGCAACCAGACGTTACTCAAGAAAACGTTGGCGTGAAGAAACGCAGCCGCTACAGCGAGCGAAGCGACCTCCTTGATATCTATCGCTTCAACGCAAATTGAGCAATGATAAGACAGCAAGTAAATATGTATCATGCTAATTCCTATCACGATGGCAAGCGCGTGACCACGCCTGTCCGCTAAAGGTACTCAATGTCTCCTAGACCCACGCAAATACCCTCCCCACCCTCTCCTTTTTCTCTCTCTCTCCGGGACCCTCCCGAGCCTTTCGCACGCGGAAGATGGCCGGTGCGTTTCTTTTCTGCTTGAGCCACGATTGTCGACTGCCCTCGCAAGTTTTCGCTGGCACATAGAACATACAACACGCGGGAAATAAGTTTCATGTGAGAGCGACAACACCGATTAGAACTGGGTAAACCGATGCGCCGTCACTTCATTTATCACTTGCACCTCCACTTCGCAGCAACATTTATACCAGGAGCGTAGGCAGAATATTTTTCTTTTTTTTTGGGGGGGGGGGGGTCGGTTCAACCATACATTATGTATGTTCGTGCGTGCCTTTGTATGCGTGCGTGTACATATACGCAAGAAAAAATTTAAAATTTGGGGGGTTGAACCCCCAACCCCCCTCCCCGAGGATTGGCTACGCCCCTGATATATACACTCTAAGAAAAACTACCGACGACTAACGCCCATGATCATGATTTAACCCTTACCGTAGTGGACACCGCATATGGCAGATCCGGCGCAGAGATGGCATCAACAAGCACATAATAAGCACTGATACTCGACATGCACTCCTTCAAAGTGTAGTGAAACTAGAAGAAAAACGCTACGCGCGTCGTGTATTCCCTCTAGCCCAGCTGTTAATTCTCACAGGGCGAGCGGGGAACGCGGTGCGACAGCCATGCGACCGTCAGAGAGCTATTTTTTATAAGCATGGATGTTATGAGCGAGGTTTGGGCTAAAGCCGCCACCTCGCGGTGTGTTAAAGCGTTGATAAAATTACACTTGTATTGGAAACGCGCCGAATGGGACGGTTGTAGCAACGGTGCGTTTTTCAGGGGCGAAGCACCTTAGGGTCTAGGCTTGTCCGGCGTGTGGTGTTGTCCGTGCTCACGGCACAGCACTGTGTAAAATTCTGTAAAAAAAGGTTTAACAATAGGCTAATACCAATCATATTTTGACAGAAGAATATAAAACACCTAAAAGCACGAAACCTTTATACTAGTCGGCGATTTCAACGTAGACGTTATGGACCTTACAACCTAGCTTTGTCATCGACGCTCACTGTCCGCTGATATGGTGGTAGAAAACCGTTGCTATAGTCGAAAGATATGTGTGTATGTGAATCAAAAAAATCACAGCATATCCACGGAGTGAATGATGATGAGTGGGCGAAGCTGCGGAGGTTCATCGGTAAACCGTGAATCTTCCGTGAATTCTGCCCAGTACATCATCACCGATGTGAGATCGGGCGCGTTTATACTAAAGGTTCGATGAGTTATGACGACTTGCAGCTCACTTTAATTTTACATGTACGCTGTGAATTTTCATTGTTTAGAAAACCATTGCTTTAGAAAACATCTGGCGTCTTTCGTTAAGCAGCTGGCGTCTTTTCGTTTTGCTTTAGAAACATCTGGCGTTCTTTCGTTTTGCTTTTACAAAACATCTGGCATCTTTCGTTGGTTTATTTCATCAATCAACGGCGTTTTGAACAAACTTTTTATTGTTTAATCACGCACAGGAGAAATCTCACCAGGCACTACCTTGGAGGTAAACAATGGCTGCTAATGGGAATGAGAGACAGAAGAAGTCGGCTTTTAGCGAACACTTACACTTCTACATCTACTAACGTTTCCTACTGGAACATGCCAATGGCTGCTAATGGGGAATGAGAGACAGAAGAATTCGGCTTTTAGTTAACGCGCACGCTGCGAATTTTTTATTGTTCAACAACGCACAGGAAAGATCTCCCACCGGCACCACCTTGGAGGTCAAGATCTGGTACTAGCGTTACGACTGGTTACGCACTACGACTACTGCGACTACGAGGGACGAACGGGTGCCGCCTTGAGGAGCTTCGCCCCTAAAAAGGTTTACAATAGACCAACAACAATCGTAATTGTGGCGAAGCAATATAAAACACCTACAAGCACAAACCTTTTATACTAGTCGGCGATTTCAACGTACACATTAGGGACCTTAGGACCCAGCTTTGTGATCGACTCTTTATGTAACTTTATATCGCTCAATTTACATTATGCGGGGCAAGGCTTGGGTAATATATGTGAGGCACAAAAAAAGGTTGAACAGTACACTAATATCAATCGTAATTGTGACAGTACAATATAAAGCTCCTACAAGCACAAATTCTTTATACTTGTCGGCGACTACAACATAGGCGTTAGAGACTTTAGGACCTAGCTTCCCCCACTCGTCATCATTTACTTCATGGAGGTGTATTCCATACCACACATTCTCTCTGCTACAAAATAAAAAGGTCAAAACAGCATAAAAATACCGACAATTAGAGCCCATAAATCAATCATATGACAACACTATGCACGCTAGAGTGAAAATACACGAGAGGACGCTGCGGTGCAAATGCGTATGTAAGCGCGTTCCAGACCACACATTCTCTTTCTGCCATGGATGAAAACGAGTGCAAGGCACCGCATGCGACGGCACAACGGGAACGCCGACGGCAGGCTACTACTCCGGAGGCAAGGGTATTGTACCATAGCGAGCGCGTGGGAAGGGTCGGAAATGGCAAAAACGACAAACAGGAGATTCATGGTTACCGAACGATCCTCAGTGCTTCGCCCACTCATCATCGTTCACTTCGTGGATATGCGTGGATTTTTTTTCGAGCCTGGTGGCACATGTCACCGTCCCGTTATAAAGAGGAAGCTCATAGCATCCATCCATCCATCCATCCATCCATCCAAGAGCACTGCGAGAGCAAAGTGTGAAAGATAAAAGGTGTGTTCATGTAGCTTCCGTGATGGGTTTGACGGTAGCTCAGTGGGCTAAACGCCCGCCAGCCATCATTACGGACCGAGAGGTCACGGGTTCGACTGCTGTCAACTGGGCTTTTTCTTACAGTTTTTCTTTTCTTTTCCATATGATGGCACTTCATTTTCTGACGTATTTCCCTGATGGAAATACGTCATGAAAGTCTGGGTGGACCCGGACATAAAACACTTTCACGTTAAAAGAGTCAAAAGAGGGTCAGGGCACCGTGACTCTCTTCGACTATCCATTTCACCCATTTTGGAAGGTAGAAGCAAAAAAACAGAGTAGTCATTTCTGAAGGAGTCACTAGACTCTCGTGAAGCGTGCTTCGATTGGCTTCCGTGATGAAGGCAGCGCCATATACGCCGTACATATTGCGCGTTTGCCGTTCGGCGCTGTCGTGGCGCCATGGCTCGTCGACAGATCCGGGCTGGCGCGGCGCCTCCGCCTCCTCTCTCAGTCTCCTCGGGATTTTGGAATGCGTTGCGTGAGTTCCGCGGGTTCCGTCAGTTGCCTGTCTTGCTGTTTCGTGTTTGAGCGAACATGCGCATCTTCGGTGGCGGTGACGCCGTGCTCCGTGCTGAAAGTGACGTTTGGAAGGCGGAATATTCATAGAGCTGTGGACATGGACGACGTGCGCCTGTTAACGGCGAGTGTACTGCCTTCGTAGGTAGTAATTATAAAGCTTTAGCTGGGCCTCTGCACCAGCTCTGTGTAAATAGGCTGCCAGACATTTCCAACAGCAGCCTGTGACCTCGGGGCTGTTGCGAATGCCCAAATAAAACTGTCACTTAACGAGTTAACACCGTTATGCCCGTTGCTGTAGAAGCTCCCATAAAACGAGCGATGCAAACACTTATCAAGGATTATTGTTTGCTGATCGCACATTGTGTGTGCACCGCTGAAGGTGCAAGGTGTCGTTTTGAGATGCGCTTTAGTCTACTTCATAACATTTCCACCGACATTGATTGATACTATCTGGGGTTTTACGTCCCAAAACCACGATATGATTATGAGGGACGCCGTAGTGGGGGGCTCCGCGAATTTCTACCACCTGCGATTCGTCAACGTGCACTTTAATCTAAGTACACGCACCTCAAACATTTTCCCCTCCATCGAAAATGCAGCCGCCGCGGCCGGGATTCGATCCCGCGACCTTCGGGTCTGCAGTCGAACGCCATAACCACTAGACTACAGTGGCGGGGCCATCGACATTGATTTAAGGTCCCTTTATTTTTCAAAGGTAGCGCAAACTATTGTACAAAAAGGATAGGGAGAATTTCCTCCCCGCCCTCTGCGTCTCTCCTCTCTTCGCCCTTTTGTGCTCCTCTATTGGACAGGCCCGACACGTGACCAGTTATCCCCGATAACCCATCTGCCTCTTGCTCTGGCGCCCGAAAGCGACGCCATTATTGGGCGTAGAAACACCGCCGCACGTGCGCGCTGTACTGAGCGCCGGCTTCTTATAGCTTTTTTACAGTTGGAAGATGCCATCGGCTCCAGCCAGATTCCAACTTGTTGCGCTGTTGGCTGCTGGAACAGCATTGCCAAGGGTGACAAGCTTTTTGCTGCTCCTGGTGGAAAGCATAACCTGAAGCGGCGAGCGATATAACCCCGTTTTATCGGGAAAAAACTTCGATTGCCACGACGGGAGGCTATGGGAGGTAAATCGATCACTACTAAACCCTTTCGCTTATATTGTCATTCGAACTCTTTAGATCGGCGTGACATTATTGGCCACGTTTTCTCGCACACAATATTTACAGCGAAATTCTTGTGTTCGCAATTTACTAATTTTTTGCGAAATTTTACTGCAACGTTTGAGCAAAATATTTTTGCAAGACCTCTGTTTTCTCGCTCAGCCCTGGCGCGGCCCGTAGATTTTACAAAATTCATTTGCCAAACGTCGGTAAAAACTTACTCGGAGAAAGTCGGAACTGTTTTTAGCGCTCATTTTCTTAGCGCTCATATATAGAGGGTGGTGATGAGATGTGTACGATAAAGAAAGAGACATGGCAAGTAAGTAGCATCGATTGATGGGCGTACTTTACTTAGCAGTGTGTTGCAAAGCTGCCCGTTTGGAAAATACAATTTTAAACGCAGGTTTGTTTCCTAACCCTCTAGTTTTTTTTCTCCTAAAATATATGTTTATTTTAAGCGGGTGTATGTTTTCATTCTTCGTGTTGCCGGTTTTTATATTGTTTAAATTTTCTCGCATTTCTCAGTGTTTCTGGTTCAGTGTTACTGATATTCTGTGTTCAATAATACTTATTATAGACAGTTGCTGCATGTTTCTCTTTGATGTGCTTTAATATTTTGCTGTGGTTTTGCCCAAACTTTTTAAGCACACAGGTGACTTGGAAATAAGTAGGAACCTAGCCAGTGCAAGGACACCATCCTGTTTTCGTCGCCGTTTGCATTTTTGCTTACGCAAGAAGAAAAATAGTTTGCAGCGCACTTCGGCCGTATTTCGTAAGGCAAATTGCAGAGGGTGCATTGGAGGACGTCTGTACATTTCAGGACGGACGGACGGACGGAAAAAACTGTAATAAATATTCTACTTAGAGCGACGCCACTACTTGAAACTGGTTCAACTTAAAAAAATACTGTGGAGAGGCTGTCCGGCGAGAAGTCACGTTACAGTATGTAGTATTCCGTGAAGAAGGGTTTAGAATCGCACCAAGCGTCACAACATGCGAACTGTGCAACGAGTTGGCGGCTTATAGCTTCCCACTAATAAGGAATGTGCTAAGACGTAAAGCGTAATTATCGTCAGCAACAGCATGAGAAAGAGTGTGAAGCTACATTGGCGCTCGAATAGCCTTACAGATAGCAGTGGGTATTTCGCAATTTGGTGAATTAAGTCGTTGTGGATATTTCGCAACTTTACTCGCAGTAGGCACCCTAGGACTATATCGGGGATCATCAAGATTTGAAGCACGTTACTTCCTTCACGGACCTGACATCAATAAAAGGCTGCGAAGCTAGCTGAGAGGAAACAACAGACAAAATTGTTACTGGATGTCACTAATCCCGTTAATGGGGACGGCAATCGCCGGGCGGATTCTAAGGGCTGGCGTCACGGCCCTCCGAAAACAAACCACGAAAGCGCGGACAATTTAGAGTTGGTCCTTTGGTGCGCCAGCGAACGCCGGTTGTGGTCTAAAGACCGAGTCAGAGCCGAGAGTCGATAACACAAACGAAAACGAAATATATTCTCAGTTAAGGCAATACAAATAACACAAACACATGCACACTCGGCTGGTACCAGTTACAACTTCACAATGTAATTCAGATGGTGTTTACACAACGGGAGCTAAACAAACAGATCACACGCTACGAATGCAATCGCATGCATTACAACTATTCAACGACAGTTAAAGTCCTGAATAGATAATGGCGTATCCAGTCCACAATACTTGGACGGTAATCGAATGCTTCTCTTCAAGGAAACACTCACGCCAGCTCCAGCGTTGATCGTCGTAGCTCAACCGTCGTCGTGACTTGTCACGGCTCACACGGCGTCGTCATCCAATTCTTCCAAATTGACGATCGGCCGACCGCACACCACCATAAACATGTCTTCTTTGGCTAACGGAGCCACACTTCGCATAACTTCACCATCACCGGGCCGACTGACTCCCTCACTCCTTCGCGGACTGTCTCGACTCCTTCACTGACCTCCCGACTCCTGTCTGCACTGACTCCACTACCGTCGATTGCACGCTTTTATCCCTTCTCCCCCGGGTTCTAGAAGCGTCGGGATGTTTCTTCTGCGTGCAGTACAGCTAAGCCTGGGGAAAGGGCGAGAGCTTTCTCGTAGGTTCGAATCGCGGCGGCATCGCTCGCGGATGCGTACCCCCTTCCTTCTAGAAACATCCAGGATTTGCCGGGCGTTTGATCGCATCGTCTGCGCCTGGCTCGATTGGGTGAGGAGGATGCGGCGCGCCGGCGTCTTTTGATGCTTGTTTTTTTCGTCTTTTCGCGCTTCTTGGCGAGCGGTTCGCGCCGTTCTGTCTCGTAGCAGTTTGAAAGCGGCCTCGCGCGCGCTTTATAACCCGCTAATTTGTGACACTGCCCCCCACTTCAAGAATATTATCACATAATATTCAAACAACACAAATTAGCGCGCACATACACATCCAAAAATGTCCCACATACAGAGTTCATAACTCAGTCCACACACAATGCGCGTCACATTCATAATAGAACTCTTAATACAATTCCAGGGCATTTCAATGTCACAACATATGAAAGGTAAACACAAGTACATAAGTACAAAACGCCATCATACATTTCATATCAACAATGCAAAAGCGCAAAACAAAGCTCTTCCTTTACAACGCTTATACAGTTATATCAATAACATTGGACACATAAAATAACGCAAGTAGCTCTTCGGCTCACTAGCTATACACACTCGACACAGGGTATAATAATACAACAAACACTTTCAAACTCAAAACACTTCAAACACTTTCAACTCCAACAGCCTGTCCTGTTTAAATCGTATCGCGCTTGCGCCCCTTCTTTCGGTGCTCGCTCGCTCTCTTTTTGTCCCTCTTCTTTTTCTTGCGAGCCGTTCCATTTGACGGTGCCGGAGGGGGCGTCTCTGCTGCCGTCGACACATTCGACACCGGCAAGGCGTGGTCGCGTTCGTTCGAACGTTCGCGGTGCTTCGCCGACTTCTGCGCGTCGTGGTGTTTTGACTGGACGACCACCTTCGTCATCATTCCACTCACGGGTGGTGGTGGCCGCTTCGTGGCAACATCACCTGCTCGGCGCGTCTTCACAGGCGGTACAGCAACCGTTGGTGCCTCCTCACTGATATTCCGTGATACCTCGGCCTCAATTTGAGCTCGGGCGGCATCCTTCATGGGGTTCCCTTCCGCGCTTCCTTTTTGTCGCGGTTCCCGAACTGACGAGGGCTCCATCTTCGGGGCTTCTCCCAAACGTTCAGGATCGTATGGCCCTCGAGCTCCGTCGATGTTTCCCACGGTTAGGTCAAACAGGGGGTTATTCATGCACAGAGCAGTAACTCTCCCTCTGAAGTAAGGGGTCTCAACTTCAATCTTGGCTTCGGGAAGCGTTCGAATGGAACTATCAAGCAAGCGAACCGGGGTGGAATTGCCTGTGAAGTCACTCTCTCGGACCAATTTCTTTCGTACGATAACAGTGGTGCACCCACTATCTCTTAATACCGTGACTTCCTTTCCACCAACTTTCCCCTTAACTGTCGGCATTTCTTTCTTTGTGTCTGTTGTCACCGCAGCACCAATGAAATGCATCTTCTTCCCGCTTTTCACATCGGCCAATTCACCTTTGATCGCTTCTGTTTCCTCGTTTGGCGGGGCATACGCACAAGCTGCTTGGTGGGCTTTGCTCACATCACTTCGACATGCGTCTGCTTTGTGGCCAGTTCGCCCGCATTTAAAACATTTCGTCACACCGGGACGTGAAAAGTTGGTCCGACAACTGTTAGCGCGATGGCCCAGTCGGTTACACAGAAAGCATCGCGGAACTCTCTCCGGTGCACGCTTGTTCTCTTCGGGTGCCGATTTCTTCGACTCCTCGTGAACCTCCTTTTTTACTTTGGCCAAATTCGTGCCACCTTGCGCTTCTAAGAACTGATCGGCCAATTCAAGCATATCCTCGAGCGATTTAGCTCTCCTCTCTTTCAGATACAGCGACAGGCTCGGGTGGCAACTGGTGAGAAATTGCTCTCTGATTAAAAGCTCTCTAAGCTCACCGTACTCCTCTGCCGTCTCTGAAAGTTCGATCCACCTGTCAAAGTAATTGCTGAGCCGCGCAGCATACTGCGTTGCCGTCTCGCCATCAGCTGGCTTTCCTGTACGGAACCGATCTCGGAAGCCTTCCACGGTGAATCGAAATCGCTTCAATAAAGCAGCTTTCACTCTCGTGTAATTAGCTGCATCGGTAGGTGTCATCCTACCGTACACACTGAGCGCTTCGCCACTCAAGCAAGTGCTCAAAGCCGTTGCCCATTGCTGCTCCGGCCAATTTTGGCTTCTAGCTATTGTCTCAAACCTGTGCAGGTATGCATCAAGGTCATCTTTCCTCTCATCAAACGCCACAAGCAGTTTGCTTGGGTTTAATCGGAAGCTATGATCTTCCCTTTCGCTGCTCTCCACTCTAGCTTGCACGGGAGTCTCTATGCGCTGCTGTAAACGGAGCCGTTCGAGTTCCAATTCGTGCTGCCGTTGCCTTTCTCTCTCAGCCATCTGTGCCTCTCTTTCTTCTTTCTTCCTCTCAGCTGCTAGCCTCTCTCTCTCCAGCTCCAGTTTCAATTGTTGTTCTCTTTCTTCCTTCAACTGTCGCTCCTTCGCCTCTCGCTCTTCTTTCTCCCTCTCAGCTGCCAGCCTCTCTTTCTCTAGTTCTGCTTCTCTCTCTTTGATGGCCCTCTCAGCCGCCAACCTCTCTCTTTCAAGCTCTGCTTTCAGCTGTTGTTCCTTCATCTCTCTCTCTTCCTTAGCTCTTTCTCTCTCTTCTTTTTCCTTTTGGCTAACCCACTTTCATAGGTCGGCCCCAGAAAGACCCATCTTCTCACCAAGGGCAACTAATTTCTCGAGATCCATGATGCCCGTCAACGATAACCTAGCCGCGTGCACAAATCCTCTGCCTAACTTCGAATTACAAAACACTCTATGCACACAGGTTAGCGAGAACGCGGTGCAGCACTCAAAAATCGTTTGCAAGCACTATCAACGTCTCAAGGCTCTTTCTCCCTACTTTGGACACACGTTGCACCAAAAAGGTCCTGTGTCGCGGACGCCAGAATAATTGTCACTAATCCCGTTAATGGGGACGGCAATCGCCGGGCGGATTCTAAGGGCTGGCGTCACGGCCCTCCGAAAACGCACCACGAAAGCGCGGACAATTTAGAGTTGGTCCTTTGGTGCGCCAGCGAACGCCGGTTGTGGTCCAAAGACCGAGTCAGAGCCGACAGTCGATAACACAAACGAAAACGAAATATATTCTCAGTTAAGGCAATACCAATATCACAAACACGTGCACACTCGGCTGGTACCCGTTACAGCTTCACAATATAATTCAGATGGTGTTTACACAACGGGAGCTAAACAAACAGATCACACGCTACAAATGCAATCACATGCATTAAAACTATTCAATGACCGTTAAAGTCCTGAATAGATAATGGCGTATCCAGTCCACGATACTTGGACGGTAATCGAATGCTTCTCTTCAAGGAAACACTCACGCCAGCTCCAGCGTTGATCGTCGTAGCTCAACCGTCGTCGTGACTTGTCACGGCTCACACGGCGTCGTCATCCAATTCTTCCAAATTGACGATCGGCCGACCGCACACCACCATAAACACGTCTTCTTTGGCTAACGGAGCCACACTTCGCATAACTTCACCATCACCGGGCCGACTGACTCGCTCACTCCTTCGCGGACTGTCTCGACTCCTTCACTGACCTCCCGACTCCTGTCTGCACTGACTCCACTACCGTCGATTGCACGCTTTTATCCCTTCTCCCCCGGGTTCTAGAAGCGTCGGGATGTTTCTTCTGCGTGCAGTACAGCTAAGCCTGGGGAAAGGGCGAGAGCTTTCTCGTAGGTTCGAATCGCGGCGGCATCGCTCGCGGATGCGTCCCCCCTTCCTTCTAGAAACATCCAGGATTTGCCGGGCGTTTGATCGCGTCGTCTGTGCCTGGCTCGATTGGGTGAGGAGGATGCGGAGCGCCGGCGTCTTTTGATGCTTGTTTTTTCGTCTTTTCGCGCTTCTTGGCGAGCGGTTCGCGCCGTTCTGTCTCGTAGCAGTTTGAAAGCGGCCTCGCGCGCGCTTTATAACCCGCTAATTTGTGACACTGGATTACCTGACCTGGGAATCCGAACTCCGACTCATCGGCTTTTGAGTGAAGGAGCCACACTTGCTGTCCACTAGCAGATAAATAACACGCAAAAGATAGAAACGAAGACACACTGTAACAAACGCCACAAAATCACACCTTATACCGTCAAAAACGCTTCTCGCCCAACGTTTCCTTGTTAAAAGAAAACGAACTGACGTAGCGAACATGCTACGTCAGTTCGTTGGATACTCACGTCTGGGGCGCAGCTCTGACGGATATTTCAAGCGAACTCAATGACGTCACCGTACACGAGTGGCAGTTCGGTTTTCTGTGCTTGACTATTGATGAGTTCGGCGTGCGTCAACGTCATTAATTTACTAATAGACAACAGTTTTCCTGCGTCAAACTGAACAGCAGTCTCGCGTCAAACTGATTGACTTTCAAATAGGGGATACTCTTAGTACTTTCCAGCATCCCCAAAACGTGTCAGCATTTGCGTGAACGTATATTGTAATAAAAGGAGCTGATATTTTTTATTCGTGCTTTATAATAATGTAGTTCAAACGGAAAAGCAATAAAAAAAGTGCATCGAATTTATTTTATTAGTATATTTTAACGTCAGCAGCTAGTGACCTTTAGGAAGAACATTCTAATATATTCCGGTCGATGCCCTAAACGGCTCCGGCTGTCACATCACAAGTGTAAACATGTCCAGGTTATGATTTTAGAAGTACCACTTTCAATGTAGACATGTGTACGGTAAGAAACGCAGAATCCCGTGCAGCACAGTTGAAATCTGGGCTTGTTGGTATAGTAACGTGAACACGGACACCAGCGCCTTGTGTCATGTGTCTTCTTGTTGTGTCCGCGGTCGCGAGATCATGTACACAGAGGCACATCCACTTAGATTTTGGTGCATCTTAAGAAACACCAGATGGTCAAAATTTACGGAGCCCTCGACTACGGCTCCCTCATAACCATATCGTGGATTGGCGGCGTAAAATCCCAACAATTATTACTACTACTACTACTACTACTACTACTACTTATTATTATTATTATTATTATTATTATTATTATTATTATTATTATTATTATTATTATTATCCCCGACCTACACCACCTTCCGCCGTGACCGAGATTTCAGTGAAACCAAACAGAAAGGCGGTGGCGTGCTGATTGCCGTTGACAATTCACTGAAATCCGTTAGACGGAAAGACCTAGAAACCATCGAAGAATCGATCTGGCTAGAAATCAACCTTGAGCGCCGTGAAAAATTGTTGATTGGATGCTTCTATTTACCGCCCAGCATTTCCCCTGCCTCGTTTCACGATGTCATATCTTCTATTGAACTTGTGATATCTTCTCATAGTGGGCACAGAATTATTGTTCTTCGGGATTTCAATGCACCTGGAATTGACTGGAGCGCGCTTACCTTTTCTCATTACAATCATTTCACAGAGAAAAAGTGCAGCCTGCTCTTGGACTTTCTGGCGTTTAATTCCCTAGTGCAACATAACTCACTCGTCAATTCCAGTGGCAACGTCTTAGACCTGTGTGTGTCAAACGATCAACCCCTTGAAGTTTCCCGCTCCAACATCTCTCTTGTACGTCCGGACAAATTCCACCCACCACTTAACGTAAGATTATCTGCATCAGCCGAAACAACGAGCTACAGCAGTTACGTAAACAAATCTCCAAGATTTGCGTTCAAGCGAGGTGATTACACGGGCCTCTATCATCACTTGTCCACCGTTGAGTGGTCACAGGTTACTGACAAACCTAATGTTGATGACCAGGTTGATCGGTTTACGGAGCTTGTACTGAGCAGCATGCTTAATTTTATTCCCCAGTATACACCTAAACAACGTAAATATCCCCACTGGTTCTCATCTGAACTTATCAGTGCACTGAAGCATAAAGGTTACGCACACAGGAAATCTAAATGTTCTCCATCCAGCGAGTGGAAGGAAGAGTTCAGCTTTTTTCGAACTCTCTCTAAACGCCTATATAAACGGGATCATAGTTCGTACATTTAATTCTTAGAAAAAAGCGCCTCTGACAGGCCGGCTGAGTTTTGGAAGTATGTACGTAAACGGTCTAGCAAAAGCGGAGTGTCCTTCAGACTACTAGACTCAAATGGGGTAGAAGTGCATGCCGTCGCTGACTGTTTTGCCACACATTTCTCATCCGTTTATAAGGCCTTAGACTCCAGCACTGATATCAGACAACAGCCCAAGGCAGTCAGCTCATCCAGTGCTTTGTCGCTGGATGAAAATCTTATCAGCTAATGCATTAAGCGCTTAAAACCATCCTTATTATGTGGCCCAGATGGCATCCCCTCCGCCATACTAAAAGCATATGGTACTATATTTGTCCCAGTACTGACTACGATATTTAATAACTGCCTGGACACTTCCACATTTCCTAGCATGTGGAAAACTGCTCGTGTTTTCCCAGTATTTAAGTCGGGCTCTAAGAGAGATGTTTCAAATTATCGCCCAATTTCTCTACCATGTGCCACATCAAAGATCTTCGAACTGGATCTTCACAAAATATTGTCTTGTAGTGTGAAAAACTCATTGACTCCAAATCAACATGCTTTTCTTGCTGGCCGCTCAACTACCACAAATCTTGCTAGTTTCATGACGCAGATCTCCACACCTATTTCTCAGAGAGGACAGGTTGACGTAATCTACTGTGACCTGAGCAAGGCTTTTGACGTAGTCAGCCACACACTGATTATGGTTAAACTTGTGAACTTTGACGTTCACTTGTCGATTGTGAATCTCTTGCACAGCTATCTGCTCAATAGATCTTGTTATGTTGCCGTAAATGGCCAAACCTCTTCTTTGTATAAAGTGACTAGTGGGGTCCCTCAAGGGTCGGTATTAGGCCCACTCCTATTTTTAATTTACGTTAATGATGTTTCTTTTGCCATTCGTAATTCTTCTTTCCTCTTGTATACCGATGACATCAAGATAATTAAGAAAATTCATTCAGTTAACGACTGTCGCTTCTTGCAGTCAGATTTGTGTGTGTTCTTTTTCCGAATGGTGCAACGGCAATAACCTTTCTCTAAATACCTCAAAGACAAAATTCATGTCTATCACTCGCAAAACATCTAGCGTGTCATTTCAATACTTTGTCAATTCTGTGCTGTTATGCAAGGTTTATGAAATCAGTGATCTTGGTGTTGTTGTTGACAGCGCGTTAAACTTTTTCTTCTCACGCTAAGCGTGCTGCTATGCGGGGCCTTCGTTCTCTCGGATGTGTTTGTAGAATATCTCGAGAATTCAGGTCTCCCATGGCCCTACACAAATTGTACACGGCAATATGTCTTCCGCAACTTGAGTATGCGTCCGTGATATGGAATGGCATTGCTCAATCCAGCGGTAACACCATTGAACGAGTCCAGAAAAAATTCCTCAGCATATATAACCATCGCTTTGCTAAAAATGACTCTGGATCTCGTTCAAATACTGCTGAGTCATTATCACTGCCATCACTTCACTGCCGACGAAATCGTTCTGATCTCTTATTTCTTTACAAGCTAGTCCACGGTATCATATCCTGCCCTGTACTTCTCAATTGTGTTAATTTTCGAATTCCGCGTAAGTTAACCAGAGAGAACAGACCGTTTCATGTACTCGCCTGCTTCTTCCAACACTCTACCGTTCACAGAATACAAAGTCTTTATAATATTAATTTTCTTGATCTTGACGTTTTTCATGGCCCACAATCATTGTTTTTATCCGAGCTTTGCACTGTTTTGACATAGTGTGGTATAATGTACAAAGTCTTCCCTTCTCAGTCTTTCCGCATAATTGTATATATGCAATCTAATTTTTTATTCCCCGTCAATATTTGTCATGTTGTCTTATTTTACTCCTCCCCTTTTGTGTTCATTTTTCTTTGTCTACGTGTTTTTGCTCTTTTTATTTCTGAAAACTGTCTGTATTGTATTGTTTATTTTTATTGGTTTTTTTTTGCGTGCGCCTGCACAAAGACCTTACGGTTGTTCCTGGGCACGTTAAATAAATGATTGATTATTATTATTATTATTATTATTATTATTATTATTATTATTATTATTATTATTATTATTATTATTATTATTATTATTATTATTATTATTATTATTATTATTATTTTATTATTATCATCATTATTATTGTTGTTGTTGTTGCGTCCGTGTTCACATGTGCTATTTTCGTTGACAACAACACCAATGTTCCCCGTCTACAGCTGCTATAAATCCCGAAACTCGTGGAAGAATATACCAGGGGAAATTCCGCTTTATGAAATGTTAGAGGCATCGGGCAATACTCGACAGGGCCTTGTCCCTGTACCCGATCCGCTTCTCTGCCCCTGCCTAAAGAAACTAAACAGAAAGGTAATCACAGTTGCTGGCTCATTTAGAGCGAAGGCAGCTTTCTGGCACAGTAAAAATAGTCTCATAACAAGGCTATAGTACGTTATTTATTATTATTTCGTCGCTTGCTTTGTTTCCAGCCCTAATGAAATCAACAACTTGCGTCTGCATTTTATAACGGGTGTGACCTTCATTTTATTAGTGAGCGCGAGCTTGACCGCTCAAGTACGACTTGATCTGACCTTAATTGTATCTTTAAAGGCTGTCGCGTTTTAGCCTTTGGGTCATTCCACGCCAAACGTCCCAGACATCGCGCTCAACCCTCTCCAATTGTTTTGTAAAAAATTGTGGACGTTCATATCAGTGCACTATTTGCGCTCGGAAAGTAGTTTTTGGAAAAAAAAAGTTTTCTTGTCTGTTACAGTGATTTGAATTTTGCCGTAGTGGGTGAAACATAGGTTGCGAAAAAATACTCTAAAAATACAATACTTTATGGAAAGCCTTAAATATCTGCTGTTTACTTGAAAAGGAATGGCACTATCTTATTATCGCCTACTGATGACCACTACTATGTCTCACGATGTGCCTTGTGGTGAACCAATGCTGCAATTCAGCGCCCATTTTGATTATTTTTTAAAAATTCTACGAATATTACAGACAAAATAGGACTATATCACATGGCTGGATAGTTGGCGTTAAGCGTGTCAAAAAAGTATTGAAGTCGATGACCGAGTAGTTTCGAAGTGGAAGGGGCGCAAACATTGAAAAATGTGTGAAATGCCCCACTGTCAGGCACATGTAGAGTGGTGATGCAATACAAGTAAAAATGAATGCTTAGTCTTGTTGGGAAGAGTAAACAAAGTAGATTTATTTGCGAAAGTTTAACCGGAGTGTTTTTTTTTTGTTTTTGGCGAGAAACAAAAATTTATGTTGAGCGTTCGCGGCATGCCTGGGCGCGGGCCCGTAAGTCCGCTTCACTGCGCCGCCACTGTTCCTTGGGGCAACGGAAGTATGCAGCGCCCACGCGGGTGGTACGATCGTGTGCTGCTGTGAGTTTTCACGTTTCGACACGCGTTCTTCGGCTTACCGCAGTGCCGCCGACGGAGTGTCAGGGAAAACGAGTGATGGTTCGTTTAAAATATATTATTACATAATAAAAGTGGCTAACAGGCACCCGAAATACACTTATAATTCTTTTTTGTGGGCAGCTCGCTTGAACGTGACTCACTTCATTTGTGCCTCGGTTCGTCTTTCGGCCGCATCCCTTGGCAGCGCGTAAGATAAACATTGCGAATGGCGAGTATACTGCTATCGTGTCATATTTTAGACGGAGAGCCTGTACAACGGAAACTGAACGCGATAAATATACAAAAGGACGAAGCCGCCTTCCAGGCGGCTTCGTCCTTTTAAATATCTATCGCCTTCGCTTAGTAATCGCAAGGCGATTACTAAGATGAAGGCATCGCATGCAGCGCGGAAGAAAGCTGAGCTCTCAGCAAGCTTTGAGTCTACAATCTCCCTCAAAGGTACGCGCACATTTCACCATTTCGTGCCATCATCACTGACCACTCATAATGCTGGGCTCACCACCTACTCAGCAACACAGGAATTTCAAGTGGCGAAGACCCTACGTCGGCAACGGAAGTAAAAACTGCAACCTCCGCAGAGATCGAAAACACAACCCAAGCACTGCGCCTGTCGTACGTGTGCATGCAGTGACGTGGCAATGAAATCGTGCTCTGCTCCGGCTACTAACCGGCAGCCTTTAGTGCCCTTCCGAGACATTCTGCCAGCCATATACACTGTTTGCAAGTTTTCAGCAACATGAAAACTCACAGCGGCACACGATCGTGCCACCTGCGTGGGCGCTGCATACTTCCGTTGCCCCAAGGAACAGTTTCGGCGCAGTGAAGCGGACTTACGGGCCCGCGCCCAGGCACGCCGCGAACGCTCAACATATATTTTTGTTTCTCGCCAAAAACAAAAAACACTCCGATTAAACTTTCACAAATAAATCTCCTTTGTTTACGCTTGCCAACGAGACCAAGCGTGCATTTTTACTTGGACTGCATCACCACTCTAAATGTGCCTGAACTTGGAGCATTTCACACATTTTTCAATGTTTGCGCCCCTTCCACTTTGAAACTACTCGGTCATCGACTTCAATACCTTTTTGACACGCTAACTGCCAACTATCCAGCCATGTGATATAGTCCTGTTTTGTCTGTAATATTCGTAGAATTTTTAAAAAGTAATCAATATAGGCTCAGGATTGCAGCATTGCTTCGCCACAAAGCACATTGTGAGACAAAGTAGTGGTCGTCAATGGGCAATAATAAGATAGCGCCATTCCTTTTCAAGTAAACAGCAGACATTTAAGGCGTTCCCTAAAGTATTGTATTTTTTAGAGTATTTTTTCGCAACCTATGTTTCACCCACTACGGCAAAATTTAAATCACTTTAACAGACATGAAATTTTTTTTCCAAAAAATACTTTCCGAGGGCAAATAGTGCACTGATATGAACGTCCACAATTTTTTACAATACAATTGGAGAGGGTCGAGCACAGTGTCTCGGACGTTTGGCGTGGAATGACCCCTTTCTGAGGCTCTCTCTGAGTTTCTTCAATTTCCACGTCAGGAATTATTCATATCCGAGGTAAATCTTTTGCCACACCAGTAAAGCCGTAGTCATCGTCATGGCAAGTGTGATACGCCTACGCCCCGCGAGAAATTAATGCGCTCACAGTGCCGGGAAGGACGACATTTATCAATTTATCTGAGAAGGCGAAATCTTTTTCACTGAATGTCACGAGCAAAGTGATGCTTCCGTAGCGCTGTTGTTGTTCTTGAGGAACAGTCGACGAAAGATTATGAAGGACCATTTTGTGCATATATTTGCGTTTGTGAGTGTACGTAATATTTGTGTGTCACGTGGTCGTGACGTCGACGAAGACAGCAGTCGGCGTTTGCAGAATGAAACTGTTTATTTGGCCGAACTTGTGGCCGGGAAAATGAGAACTATAACTACAGCAATACACGCTGTACAATGATAGCGGCGAACAGGGCGTCGTGCGTCGATCAACTGACAAGCGGTCAGGTGCGTCGGTTTTTTATACAGGTGCTATCGAACTTTCCAGCGATATCGCTGGTGGCGGCGTTATCTCTCGATAAAGCTGGAACATTCGCGTGCGGCGCGAAAGCTTAACAAAACGATCTACTACAATCGAGAAGTTTCTCGAACACTGCTTCGCGGACAGCCTCGAGCGTTGATAACCGCCCTTGCCGGTCAAACCCAAAAAACATCAAAATAAAACAAGAAGTGGGCGTGCCAATATGTCATCATTGTATATACCGCAGTAATCACCCGACACGTGGAGTAGCAAACCAGGCGACAAACCAGGCTAAGCTCCCCGGGAATTTCATTAAAAAGTATTATCTCTTACGAGAACGGATAACTGGGCTAGTTTGTGGGAACACATGTTAAGGCAGGTAGCGCAAAGAGACACGGACACAAGCGAAGAATAAGTGCACAGGACAAGCGCCAACTTCAAACTAAAGTTTATTTCCTGAATCCTCACCTATTTATCTTATATCACACCACCACATAGTCACCATGGATAAATAGGCGAGGATTCAGGAAATAAACTTTAGTTTGAAGTTGGCGCTTGTCCTGTGCACTTATTCTTCGCTTGTGTCCGTGTCTCTTTGCGCTACCTGCCTTAGTATTATCTCTCTCTCTCTATCTGACCACTTTTAGGTACATATTTAACGCAGAAAATTCCTCTTAAAGTAACAGAAACATGTCGTAACAATTTGGCAGCTTTCTCATAAGGAGTACGCGGAGAAAGCATGACATTATGACGGTGCGTTCGGAATTCGACGTCATAGTTCTTCAAAGCATACTAATTTTAGGAATTGGCTTCGAGATTTGAAAAAGCATGCTATTCTTCGCAAAGATATAGTCGTTTCTTGTCAAAAACTTGGAGGACGCTTGAGCTTCGCTTTGAGTAGTAGAACGCGACAGCGTGATCGGACCTTGTTCGTATCGCCTTCCCAAACACTCGCCTGGCTTCGCTTCTCGGTGGACACCTCAAATGTGCCTCAAGGAAAGTCAAAGTGTGGACGTTCTCCCGCTCCTATATTCATGCATGCGGAGCGACGAAACACCATGATGCGGTGACGTTTAAAAGCGCGCCCGTGGGCGCTTTGCGCCATCTCGCGGGTGATAGTCAAGCGCCCTAATAAACTCCGAGATGCGCTGCCCCAACGCTAAATCGTATATATAAATAGCTCGCCGTTAGTATGTTAGAGGAAGTATGCGTGGTGGCCGAGCGGTTGAGAACATCGTGCCACGGAGCCAGGCGTCGCGACCTCAAATCTCCAGCCCAACTCGAACAAAAGATTTTTATTAATTCTTTATTTGCATCTACCTAAAATTCTCGCTCACAACCAAAGGCGCCGCCGCCGACACCGACACGGGAATTTCCATGAAACGAGCTCTGTAACGCTATCGCGTTAATATATTCGCAAACAGAAGCTCACTGTACATGCCAAGTAAGATCTGCTTGGTGTACTGCGAATGGTGGCGTATTTTGAGGAAGCGCACCGTATTTGTTTTGTCAGTATGCGCCTAAAACTTGGAGGACGCTTACGATGCGCCTGTGACATTGCAACACGATAGCAGCATCGGGCACTGCTCGCATCGCTTGCTCATTCCCTTGTCATAATTCTCTTCTCGCAGGACACCTCATTCATGCCGGGGGGCTAAAAAAATTGGCCGCGTATCTGCGTGCTTCGCTGCAAATGTCGTCTTTCGACCACACTTGCAGCGAAGCACGCAGATACGCGGCCAATTAGTCTTTCTGCCGGCCGTACTGCATGAGTCCTCGTCTCATCCGCGGCCACCCGTGATGCTGTTCCCAGGGCCACTGCCAGGTGGCTGCCCCATATCGTCAGCAGAGGGTTTTTTTCGTGCATAGCGTCGCATTTTCAGCGCAGCCTAAGATACACTAGGTCTTTAGTATTACGTATCTATGTATTTTCTAGTAAAGGAACACACCACTTAATATTTCCGTATTGATCTTGCACCTCCGATATGCGTAATATTTGCTTTTTGATTGACAATGTTCACACGTACAAACGCAGCTACCAGTTCAAAAAGGCTGGGCGTTCAGCCAGTGCTTAAACTTTGGCCGGGTGGCTGAATCGTGTGACAGACAGACAGACACACAGACAGACAGACCAAACTTTCTGCGTTCAAGTATTCCAAGAAAGACTATCGCCTTAAAAAGGTCTCTGCGCGTGACACTGGCCGCAGTGAACTCTCGTAGGGCGCCCGCTGCGAATACAGTTGCGAAGCACCCACTACGCGCCTGGGGAATACGCCCATCTATGCTGCTGCCCATTTTGTTGGCGATGATGACTGATGACGATGATTATTATGGCTGAGCTCTTTGCAGAACGCGGGCAGTTTGAAACAACCCACTCGTTACGTAATTCACAAGGTGTGACACCAGTGGAGATTCAACACATGTGCAATGTAATATTACATCAGTTAATGTGACTCTTCGCCCGACATGACGCCTGCATTGAGTTTTTTTGGGAGAAGTTCCGAGCGCTGGCGTGGCTGCGTGGCGGAATACTTGACGGCCACACAGAATACCTGGGTTCAATTGCGGCTAGAACCATCCTTTGTGTTCACTCATCCATCGCGATTTTTGGCTCCCGGACAATGCCGCTGACGCCGGCATTTCCTGCACGACGTGCTCCTTAACACTATAGCGTTAATATTATTGCTAAAGCAACCAAATTACTGCATGTTGTTAAGTATACCAACTATACATGTGTACTGCTTTAGCATAACACTCGTAAATCGGATGATAGCTCAAGTAAGCGGATAATTCGCATGTAAGATTTGTCCACTTTATGTGCTCTAACAACTGCAATTTATAGAACTGTCATTTCTGTTTCGTTGCCAAAGAACGAACTTCTACGCTCTATTCGTCTGCTTTATTTGACTGCCTTCAATATTTCAAGATCATGCCGAAAACAAAACCCAACATTGTACTTTCAAGAGAGAGGCTGAGAGCAAGAGCTTAACGTTGATTGGTAGAAGCAGTGTACCGAGTGAAGACGGGTATCACTCTGGGGAGGGTAGGCTTCATAATAGAGGAATCCTCTAGCTTTGACTCTGCACTTTGCCCTATCGAAGGGCTCTATTTGGTGTCCAGGGTTCACGAGGGCGAGTTTGGCCACGCAAGCACATTTCGGCAATAGGTGGTCTTCCTTTGCTTCTTGCGCCCAGTTCGCGTCCGTAACCTGTTACGCATGGCGGCTTGCATGTCAACTGCATTCCAGTGCAAAATATACCAGGGTGTCCAGTAGGTTGCAGAGTGGGCACATGGGGCTGTCGAAAGTGGGGGAGGCGGAGCATTAACGTTCCATGAGTGTTTGCGTTGCTTTGAGGCGCCTGCTGATCACGCTTCCTTTTACAGCTGAGGTCTCAATGCCCATCTCAAACGGGAGAAGTATCAACCGCAGCCTAGCGAAGGAGGGCGAGAAGGAGGGGAGAGGGTAGAAGCATAGCACAGCCATGTATATTGTAGTATAGCAAAGGGGTGGAAAAGGGAAATGAGACATGAGAAGGACTGATGCGAGGGTGAGGGAGATTGGAGAAGGTAGAAGCATAGCATAAGCCATGTGAAGTACAGTGCAACAAGAAGATTGAAAAGGAAGGTAAGGGCGAGCAGGAAACAAAGCAGGAAGGGAAGAGTGTGTAGCATAGCACAGCCATGTATGGTATAGTATAGCAATGGGTGGAAAAGGTGCAGGAGGTTGAGGAGGGGTAAGGAGGAGGGAGAGTATATCACAGTATAGCGGAGGCGAGCGGAGAAAGGAGGCGAGATGTAGGTTGGAGACATGCAGGTGGTCAAGCGGAGAGGAGGTTCCTTCAGTAGTAAACCATGCCCATGTTCACCTAGCCTTGCATCACTGCATTTCATCACTGAGGCTTCCCCTCCGCTCCACTGCACATTGGGCTTTACGGTGTTAAGTTAGCTAAAAGCACGCGTGAATTTTTTGACCATCTTTGGATGAGGCGCATGATGCCCACGGCGTTCAATCTGGCAGTGTCGCAGAATCGCCGCATAGGTATATAGATGATGGTTACGACCTCCACCAACAGCGCCACGAGTCGGAAACCGTATGGGGCGAAGAGAGCCGGGCTGACAAGCCGGCCGGCAGAGGTGTGGGCCGCTTCGTCCCCCTAGATCGACGTACATGTGAACTCAGGCTACGCAACTGTACCGTAGCGGATTCCTTCGTTGTTTTAGTATGTTCAGTGTATCGGCTGCGACGCCGCCCCTCCAGACGTTCCTACAGGCGGCCTGAGCACCGCGGTGAACGTCACCGTTTTACAGCAGAGATGTGTTATTCTCGAGGTTGTCCGTGTATCGCAGATCGAAAATTATCATCATCATAAACCAGCACGCGCTCTCTTCTTCATTGTTGTCTTCTGCTTCGCTCCCAGAACACGTTCGCCCATTTCTCTGAGGTAGGATCCAATAACTTTGATTGGTGAGAGAACTAGTACAAACAGAGAGAAAGATAAAGATAGAGAAATTCTTGGTGAAAAAAAAATTGTTAGAGCAAGCATAGCCACATATAGTATAGTATAGCCAAGGGGTGGGAAAGAGAGAGGGGAGAGGGTAACAGCCTAGGCAAGCTAGGACCAGCTCGTGCCCACCAGCTCTGCTGGGACCCAGCCTTGGGCGACTTAGTGCAACCTGCGCCAATTTTTTTCTTTGCATGTGGTGGTGGCAAAATAGATTTCCGGAGCCGTCATTGAACTTTAACCTGTTTTAAAGACAAGTTTTATTGAAATGTACCGTGGATTGTCCTCGTAAAATCATGTCTCCGTTTTCCATGTATTGAAATAACGAAACAGAAGTTGTTCCCGAGCGAAATGTTTCCGCTAGGACCTGTCAGTTGATGCCAAAATAAAATAATGAGATTATAGCAGACTTTCTGCATTCTGCTCTTCTCTCGGGCATGTCTCGTCTGTATTTTATTGTGTGCTTATCGTTGTCACGGGTGATACAACGACAAAATCTACAGTGACAGCATTGAATTGCGTTTTATTATACTTCATTTTTTTATTATTTACAGTTTAATAGAGTTCGCTAGATATATTTCATAGTTTCATGTTACCGATAGATGGTATCCCAACAGGTCCCAAAGATCTGTCACATTTTCTAGCTTGGCAAAGAAACAGGATGAAATTTACACTATTTTCATGATGTACGTTATATGTGAAATGACTGTCATTTCAATGTTTCTCTTTCTAATCTGCAGAAAAATATGTTAATTAACCGAAGCAGCCAACAGGGACCATTCCACTTTCTAGCACGCTTTCTTTCTTTTTTTATTCATACAGTGCAAAAAACGGCATTTTTGTTGTTTTTTACTCACACGAGTACCGAGTGACGCTTTTTGCTAGGATTCCAGTTCGCCCTGTCAAACGCGCGTTGTTCGAAAACGTTGATAAAAAAACGCCAGGACTGCACGGAACGCGCAGGACAGTCACAGTGAAAGCTGGAGGAACGGCCTTTCTAGAGCCCATTGTAAACTCTCTTCGGGCAACTAATACAAGTACACTTGCAAGGTACCCACTGAGCCATAAATCATAATAACTTTCTGAAACCCGGAAGTACCCACTATGCCATTACTATTCATCATTCTGCAGAGATGCCAGGTACCCACTACCCTTCTGTAGGGCATTATGTGCACTTTGTGGATGTGGCTGATGACGATGAAGAATTAAGGTGAGTCCTTTGTAATGGGTGGGAAGCTTTAAACCAGCCACTCGCTACGCATTTCGAATTGTGTGACGCATTAACGTTATATTAGTCTTCTGCCAAGCTATATTACATTTCTTACCGCGATTCCTTGGCCGACATCCCGCCTGTGTGGGGTATTTTGTATTTTGCTACACAATTTCAAGTACCGGCGTGGCTCTCTGGTAGAATGGTCGGCTGCCGCGCACAGGGCTTTGGTACAAATCTCGCGCGATCTTGGATATCTTTTCCTCATTGTGCGTGATAGCGGTTACGGACACCGGCGGCGGCACAGGACAATTACACCCCCAAGATCATCTGTTTTTATCTCGTAACAGCTTTCGCTGTCAAGTAAGAAATACGAAAGGCATGAAATGGGTTAAGCTAAAGGTCGCATATTAGAGAGTGAACTTTGAAATATGTCGTAACAATAAAATGATATAAATATTGTTTTATTAAGGGAAAAACCTAAGATGCCTCATCAAACGCGCGATGTGCAAGCACGAAACGGCGACCGCAGTTCAGCTGATTTATCGGTTGTCGACGCACCATATCTCCATATAGCAGGCGCTTCAGACACGGCAGTGGACACTAAACTGCGACAGCATGATGTCACAGACCTGAGCGCGCGGGGCACCTAAGATTGTCTGAAGCCTAATGGGTTTCGCTACAACCACGTCAGGAGAGATTGAATGGGCGTCTAGTGCACTGTCACGCGTTTCCTTTTATTCCTTGAAAGCTGAACTTGTTACAATTTAACTGAGCATAAGCCCTTCATAATGTCTTCAATGAACTGCTTTCTATACTCAGAAATTGACATTCGGCAACTTTATTTTTAAATTTTCTCTGGGCACCCGCAACATTTCCGCGACTGAAAATCAGGTAGGTGACGCACTGCCGTGCATCAGCGGTGGGCCAGCTTATCGTTTGTATTTGCGCGCCCTAAACGCCTATATATAGTCCGGCGTAGCGTGCACGGGCGACGCGAATAAGCTACACCGGCGAATATTGAAGAACGTGTAGTCCAGCGTCACGGCGTAGCCGGCGCCCTTGGCTACATTTGTCGTTTCGCGTCGCCGGCGCCGAGATAGAACATGTCCTATTTTAAGTGCTCCACGCGGCTGGCGTTAGACCACAATGCACTGCGCGCGGCATCCGCGGTCGGCAAAATGACAGCGTGTGGCCCGCGTTCGAAAAGTGCGGTCGTGGTATACTGGACATTCATCGACGATGCCATAACTGTGTGCCTGCTCGAAGGCATTATAAATCACATGTGTGTGTAGACTGCTGCGACACGGAGAGACAAGGAACGCCTGGGGTGCCTTCGGAATGCGCTCTCGTATGTAAATACATGATCCGCTTTCGTTTCCAATGCAACCTATGTAGCTTACGTCTCGCTCCCAGAGCGTTCAATGCAATGATTGTGAGGAAAGTCGTTTCCGATGCAAAGTAAAACAGTGCAGACAGCGAGAAAAATTACACCATCTCCCGCTAAAGGGGACCATGAGGCGATGCGAAGCCGGAGCACTTGAACTATCGCGTTCCGTTGGCGTTCGTTGGGCATGCTACCGACCTCGCGTCGTGGAACGCGAAGAGGAACACTACGCGCGTCGTGTCTTCCCTCTAGCCTGGCCGTTAATTCTCACAGGGCGAGCGGGGAACGCGGTTCACAGTCGCGCGAGAGGGAGGCAGCGTAGGAGAAGAGGGAGAGGGGGAGGGGATGCGCATGTGCTGGCTCTCATGGCGGCGCTGCGCAGGAGAGAATTTCAGCATGTCGAGGAGTCGCATTTCAGAGGAGTCGACCGAAGCAAGCGCTAGACAACGCGCGCAGCGTTGTACCGGCTTGAAGGAGAGGAGACTAGAGGAGGAGAGTAGCGCATGTCCGCGAGAGCAGAAGTGAGAACGCAGGAGAAGCGCAAGCAGCTGCTGAGAGTGAAGCGGAGAGAGTAACGTGCAGCTGTTGGAGAGAGGGAAGGAGGAGAGTTGCGTATGCGCAGTGTGAGTGCGGACTAGTACGCCGCGGGACATACCCCCGAGCAAGAGATGCTTCGCAGCTAAAAACGCGCGTCAACCGAAAATCACGGGTAGACAGGCAGACGGCGAGAAAAGTGTTTACGCGTCAACCGAAGAACGTGGAGCCGCGTACACGTTACAGGAATAGGGTGCGCATGCGCCACTCTGAAGCTGATCGCCGCGGCATGGTGCGCGCGCCGGACTCGAGAGTGAGGGATTGGTCGCCGTCGCTGGCTGCGCGTACCCAGCGTATCTGACCTCGGCGCGCGCAACCTGATGCGCCGAACACGCCGGACTATTGGCCTCGAGACCTTTGAATGGCGCCCTCTCGCGTGGGACGTCAGAGAGGGGAATCAGTTGCCGCCGTTCGCGCGGGCGCTCGCTGCGTGACGGCTACTCGACGCTATCGGCCAGTCTGTCCTGCTCGAGTTATTGAGACATGAATGGGCAAGTTCATAAAGCAATTTGTACTGAAGGTTCAAGCAAAACGCCCAGCGAAATCGAGCGGAGCTGCCGTTAGGAGCACCTTCAGTGTCGATTTCTCCTGGTGTCGTCTGCTAGCCATCAATGTGTACATCTGTTTGTGTGGCGACGATTTCTTTTCGCGACCGTTCTGTGGCCGCGACGCACTCCGACTGCCTTTCCGGCCCGTTTTCAATCACTAATTGTAGCATTCGGACTTCCGCTACCGTGTCTGCGTTAAAGCGCAATATACGTATACCGCGTGCTGCTGTGTTCGGTTGCCAAGCCTCGAGAGCACGTCTCAAAAGGGGATGCACGATGGCGATATGAAATATATCACAGGTTGTGCGGAGTGTCTTTGCTTTATTTTTGCAGCATATTTTAATCCCTACGTTAAAAAATCAACGTTTTCTTACTCGTTCCCGGCCGTTTGAATGCATGCTGAACAGAATTAGTGTAATCATACTAACGTAGATAAATACAAAGCTTTCGCATCGAAAATCGTACTAAGATGTATTTGCTATAAAATAGTGTAATTCACTCTCAACGGCCAACTCCTGATTGGGCGTGATGCGGTCACTCTACTAAAAAGACTCGCAGGGTCCCTTGTGCATTTGCCTAAGACGAATTGAAGGCGAAATCCATCTGTTTCTTTTTGTTCAGTCGATGTATTGTTCCTTCCCCGCCCCCTTCCGAATGCCTTTTGGACGTAACGTGGTTTTGCACTACCTCCAGGATCGGAGGCGTTGCAAGCTTTCCATACAACACCTGGCTTTGCATTGCCTCCGTGATCGACGCACCGATCACGGAGGCAATGCAAATCGATGATGTCATGTGACGTGACGTTATGACGTCACGAATTTTTGGCGGTCTGTGATATCATGAGGGCGTCATAAGGTGGCGTCATCGTGTGAGGATTTCTTGCATCACTCGTGTTGACGCTGCCGACTAGGGTCGCCGACGGTGCATTTTTGCGTTTGATCAGGAATCCAAAGCTTTCATCTTAAAATATTTAACCTTGTTACAGCGCGGTAAAGAATGGCAATAACCAGCCAAAGGGGCCAAAAAAATGATGGGAAGGAGCTCTTTTGTTTCTCTTACTAGATATCTCGCCAATCTTTCCTACTGTTTCTCAAGCTGTATTATCGGTGGAAAATGAAACACGAACAGCGGAGCGGGTTGCCCAACCATTAGGAGCTGTATAATGCGCGCCGTCCTGTCGTCACCATTGACAGGCACGCAAACCCGATTAGGCAGCACTGCGCGATCGAAAGCATGAATCTGGCTCACGAGTGGAAACCGGAAGAGCGTATCTATCTCTAATCGCAGAAGGGTTTCTTGAAGGGCCAGTTGGTACATGATGCTGAGGGGAACAGCGCAAAAAACGGGACGGAGGGCGAGCGGGGAACGCGGTGCGACAGCCAGGCGACTGTCAGAGAGATATTTTTCGATATGGATGGATTCTATGAGCGAGGCTTGGGCTAAAGCCGCCACCTCACGGTGTGTTAAGGCGTTGATAGAATTAAACTTCTATTGGAAACGCGCCGAATGGGACGGTCGTAACAACGGTACGTTTTCTTTTTGTTATTGTTTTTTTTTTCGAGCCTGGTTTCACCGCCCCGTTATAAAAAGGACGCTCATAGCATCCATCCATCTACCAAAGAGTACTGCGAGAGGAAAGTGTGAAAGATAAAATGCGCGTTCATATAGCCTCCGTAACGTGTTTGGCGGTAGCTCAGTGGGCTAAACGCCCGCCAGCCATCGCCACATACCGAGAGGCCATGGGTTCGACTATGTTTTTTTTTCTTTGCCGTCTGATGGTATTCGTTTTGCTGACGTACTTCCGTGACGGAAATACGTCATGAAAGTCTTGGTGGACCCCGGCATAAAACACTTTCGTGTTAAAAAGAAACAATGCATTAGCCGTTGTTGCATGTCCATTGGTTTTTGGCAGATACAGTGAACTAGTTTTTACGGAGTGTGCAGGTACAGCCCCTACCACACGGTGCACTTGCGATAGTGACCAAGATAAAATGCCTTGACAGCAATTGGCTCTTCCCCCGCAGAGTGCATAAAAAAAGCTTTTCTGAAAGCTCGGCGCTCATGTTTCATGCTACCTCACGTTGATAGTACGCACGCTGTTCGTGAACTCGGAATACCGGCTAAGAGGACAGAGATAATGCAAGGAAGGACACGCGAGATAGATGTCAATTTTTGTTGCGGGACAAAAGGAAGCCCCAAATAGACCGTTTATTTTTGCAGTGTTGCGTACCGCATGATACCTCGAACGGTTGCTAGTAAATTAAGGTATCCCAACTAATCGCAGTCACAGCGCCAAGGCCGCTTAACATAAAGCACTACAAGCGGCCTTACCCATGCATCCAGTAACAAACATAGAGAGTGCATAGTACACACAGCAAACCAAATAAAACAGGTATATAATTATGAACGTGAAGAACATTGTACTCATCTCTAACTCCACGTCGTAAACAGCGTAAACAGCGTCGTCCTTTACTTGTGAAATGCACTTCCCTCTGACGAGGACGGCGTCGTCTGCTGTCACTTGATCCGCATGTGCTGCGTGGCTGAGCAGACGCTGATCTTTCACAAATTGCTGTCACGAAAAACATCTTCAATTGCGGCGATCTTCTTAAACGCGGACAGAAGCGCGTACATCCTAACTCCGCGCGACGCGAAACTCAAAAACACGTGCAGAACGCGCCCAGCGTGCGAGCAAAGCAACGCGTTCGACAGCAGCCTGAAGGGGACAGCGGAGGGGTCAGCAGTCGAGAAACGAGTTTTCTCCCCACTTTCACCGGCAGCGCCTCCCACGGCGTGGGTCTCCCCTATTCGCCGCGAGATCGGGCTACAGGTGGCAGCACCGTTGCCGCGCTAGTGTGGACAGGGGGTTGTCGGCGCGTATAGACCTTTTCTTCGTGGGCGCCGCCATACTGCTTAGCGGGCGGCGCCGTCCTTGGTCTGGCAACCCACTGGCGTGTGCGAATCTCCGCGTTTGTATGAGAGATATACGTGCGTCTGCAGTTGCAGCCGGTTTATTTCGTTCTGGCGCACTGAATTTCGTATCAAGTGATGTGGTCTACGTAGGAAATGAATCTGTGAGACGTCCTGAAATTGTTTGATCCGTTTCAGGATATACGACGACGCGAACGTGTCGCAAGTGGTCGATATCATATATTTTCCGCACTGTCTGTTGGAAAACCAAGTAAATATTTCGACTTGTTCTAGCAGGGCAAGCAAGTGCCGCCACTCTTAGCAGATACAATGAATTTTTTCTTGGACTGCAATCTTTTAGTTTGTTTTTTCATTCACGGTGTGTTTGTGCTGTCGCACCGACTACCGCTCGTATGTACATGCGGTTGTGCGTGAGCAAGAAGTCTCGATTTCGTGGCGCGGGTGGCATCTGTTTGTTGCTCGCGAACAGTTACCTATCTTGTTCCTCGACATTAAGGTAACCGCTTATTACTCGCTCGTTTATTGCCCACCGGTGTGGACGAAGCTACCTGTTTACAGGGATGTGCTGGTACATATAAAAACGATGCTGATGTTGACATGCCGGCGCGCTTCTTTTTCTTTTAAGAGTCGTGATACTTGAGTGGATTTCGGCGGCGATAAGATGAAGATGGTTAGAGAGTTTCTTCTGCCGGTGAGGCACGAAGTGCTCCCGGGCTCGAGCATTTGATCAGCATTGGAGGTGATTCGCGTTTTTTTTTGTAACTTCATCTACCAGATGTACTGTGTTTGCAAAATTCTTGCTGTCGTTCGCAAAGCTAAGCAGGAAAACTGGCAGTTGAAGAAACACTAGACAAGCGTAACAACGTGGTTTTGTATCGCGCGTAGAAGAGAATTAACTATGTTGCATATCATTGCGCGACTGGTCGGACACTGTTCTTGACCACGTAAAAATTTTTTCTTCCTGAGGTAGTTGTTCGACAGGAAGCGACAGAACACTTTTTTTTTGCTATTCGGCTTTCTTGTGGCTCATTGTATACGATACACCCCACTGTCTTACGGAAGTTGTGACCTCATGACAGAGATCTCGCCACATCCTTTTCATGTAGCGTTCAGTGAATGGTCGGGTTTTACAAGGCGGAGCACAAATGAAATGTATGATGCCCCGCTGCGAAGTCTCGTCCGTGCTAATACCGGTATACATCAACTGCAGCGATCACCGTGTTGAGCCGAGCTACGAAGCTAATTGTTAGACCAAACACATCATATTAAAATATGATAATACAACGAAGCGAAAACAACTCTACTCGAGTGGTACTTGGATGTTCTGCACTTTACCGAACAGGGCCGTACTTGACCGCTTATATTTGTTCGCAAATCTGGCCATATCCGATTGACATTTGACTGCGTGGAACACTGGGAATTCCGGATATATTGCGGCACTTGCCAATTTATAACTTGTAACGTAACACAAACGATGTACCTTGAAGAGTGCACACAACCGCAAACACACCGCGCTTGGTGATGCACGTCGCATACTTATTCTGGCAGCAGTTTACTTTCTATAGTTGTTAGAACAACCAAAAACGGCACAGTGGTTTCCCGTTGACCTTTCACTGGCTGACATCGCAATAAAAGTGAACAAAATCCGCAGGTCGACCTAAAACACGCAAAAATTGTTCGAAAACGGCACTCATCGAAGCACCAGCCCGCACACTCCGCGCCGTCGCGCACGAGCCAGAAAGGAGGAATGCGCTGGTTGCCAGTCCGGTCCTCCTCGCCCGATGCAACGGTCTATACAAACGCGCGCAACAGCGTTTCGTTGTGAGCGATTTGACCTGATTTCCGGCAAACAAAATGCGTTGACTGCAGCTTTTTGGTAATATGTGCGCTCTTATTTCCGAATTAATGCACGAAGCGCGCCGAACGTTACTATTACTTGTGAGAGAAGCGCATTCTGGCAACGAATGGGTTGCTCGCCTTCGGCAACAGTCGGCGTTTTCGCAATAGATGACGTTTTCTTGTTGTTTTATTTGCACTTTTTAGCTTGTGTTCCACCTACTACGTACTGCTGTAGCGCGATTGAATTAGGTATTTACTTCTTGTGCATCTGGATACTCCCCAACCAGAAGAGCCCTAATTCCTGCACGATGAGTTGAAATAGCACGTTCTGCACTTCGTGCTCAAATATTGATCCTTATTTCTTATTCAGTTCTCCATGAAATGTAGGACAGTTTATAGGTTTACTGAGGAAAGCTACGTGGCTGACAGCACTTTAGCGCTACGGAGACGTTTAACACGCACGCGCTTGTTTTTATTCCAGCAACAGTACACAAATGCAACTGCAGCACGGAACTTTCTGCGATTGATTACTTGCCCAACAGTAATGGACCAAAGGCCCGGTTATTTCACAGGACCAAAATACATTTTTTTCATGCGAATAATGTCCGCTTCCTTCCGTCAATCGATAACAACGCAACGCGAACGCTCAAGATAATGTAAAGAAAAAAAGATGCGGCTTCGCAAAAAGTTTGTACGACATAAATTTAAAGTACGCCATTTGGGTTAATTTAGACCACGAGGGCTCTTTAACGCGTACCTTCATCTAAGTACGCGAATGTTTTTGTATAAATTTTGCCACAGGTTAAAATTGTGCAAGGCAACTCAGTTTTGCGATTTCCGCGTCATTCCATTTTCTGTTATTTTTAGGGGACAATTTTAGGTAACGAAGTGTCAGACGTGACTTGACAGAAATATTTCTTTGTAGTGGGACCAAGACCGTACAAAACTCAAGCTCGCCGCGTAACCTGTAAACAACAGTCCCGAAGTTATTCGCCTAACCACAACGCGCAAGTGCACGAGAGCCTTTTTTTTACCACCGAGCCGCTAAAAGGTTATATTCACATGAGATTTAATACTTCTCACCTTTAGGACAACGCCAAGTGCACTTTGCAATGCGCTTGAACCACAGAGCGGCACCTACACTGATAGGACTTTCGTGAACGGAGGATACGACGATCACACACAGCACTCTCGAGAAGTGCACTCACTGACCTTATTACAGCACATATACAGCCGATCAAGGCCAAATGCTTCTTTACGTAGTGTTAGGCATACGTAGGAGCGGTTAAAGTTGCACTAACGCAACGGAACAAACCGCCTTTTGAGGACCTGCACGACGTACGCGCACATGGAAACACAACGCGTGGCTAGCAGACGACGCAGGGAGCAATCCACACTAGGCGCGCTTCAGCCAGCAGCCGCCAGGCGGCGACTCTGCTCGCTCTCGCGGCCAATAGCAACGGAATCATGGTTTCCATAAATGGTTCTGCTAGCGTACCTGGACCGCCAAATAGTTCCGACGCTTGCCTTTGGATCGTGGGTACCCGGGTTCGAACCCCGCCTCTCCCAGCAATGTTATTTTGTTTTATTTTCTTTCTTCTCATCTTCCTCTCCACATTCTTTCTCCCTCATCCTCCAATCCTTCCTCCGAGGCGTCGCTAGGCGACGCACGGTGACGTCGTCGCTCTGGGAGCTTTTCCTGCGCACATCGAACGGCCTAACTTCGTGTTAAAATGCTTCGCTGTTAAAAGCTTATCCCAGTGTCAAGCCGGGAAAGTGGCCAAACAAACGCGCACAGCAGTGCAGCTGTTCGTGCTCCTAGATAGCCGTTTGCACCAAGTGGGTTTAGACTTAGTGGGGCATATTCCTTCCTAACAAGGGTTTAATCTCCTCTTCACGTGTACCGAACGCCAATCAGGCTGTAGTGGGGTGACTCCTCTGCAAGATATACACGATTTTATTTTCCATTTATGGGCGCCGCCATCTTGGACTGATAAGCGATTGTTCTGCCTGTTGTCTATGTCGTAATATGAAATGATCATGGTCATGAAACGTTGAATGTACCGGCCCAAGCGTTTTCGTGCGTGCGAGTTGACCGCGGCACTGTTTGTTTATTTGATACGGATAGAAAACTGCAACGTTATCAGTCCAAGATGGCGGCGCTTGAGCGTGTCCGGAAAATGGTGTATAATCGCTAAAAGAGGGATGGCAGCATTTATTGCGACGTAGGTGTTGTACAACCGTCCCCTTGCATTGCTGCTGACCAAGGACGCAGTTCCGAAGGTCACTTCTTCTGTCCTGGCACGACTCCTCGGCGCACACCTCCGTAACACCACTTTTACCACTCATAGAGCAACGGCACCTTCAAGCGCTTCCAGGGACAACCGAAGGCGTCATTGAGAACCACACTCTAGTAATACGATGGTACAACACAACTTTCACGGATGGCGTTGAAGTCACCGCAGCCGAATTTTTTTTCATCTCACCCATGCGTATACCACGCGAAATTTTCGGCACTGAGGAAAAAACCGAAGCACTTTCGGAAACTGTAGCACTGTCACAGCTTTCGCTGTCACAGTGCTGCGGTTCTTTAGATTGATATCCTTGCCCGAGATGACGTCTATATAGGTTGTTTTTGCAAAGGAGTTTCAAGCACCAGCGTGGCTTCAAATCATATCCGTTCCACTACATTTGTTTTCTCATTTCGCTTTTTCTTAGCGCTTCCGGACACCGGCGGCCGCGGCGGTACACAGCTACGGCACTCTTGGTATGATCTCTTAAGAGCTTCCGCTGTAATAAACCACCGGCACCATCGCAGCAATTATAGAAGCTGAAACCTGACTCGACTTACCTTCGAGCAACGTCGCCACTTGTCACCCGCGGCCTGACAGGGTTTAGTTTCTCATGTACATGGCCACGCACGCCATCTTGCGATGCTACTCCATCAAGCCACCACTAAGCTTTTTGCAAAGATGGCTCCTTTAGTGTGGTTTCGCGTTCGGACAAAACCTTGATAATTGGCCTTCGTGGCAAACAATAAACCGTGTTGTGCGACTGCATCTACCTCTTTTTGTCCCTGATCTCAGCCTTACAGGTGGCAGCCTTTTGTAGCGATCGTCACACTTCCTTCTCTCTCTCTCCCAAGAGTAAAGTTCGTTTTGTCTTCTCCACGGTGGACCTGAATTTCCTTAACCACTGAAGGCGGATTTCTCCTGGCTCCTCGGTGGACCAGTTCTTCGTCGCCCAGAGTTTCTTTCCTTTCGCATTCGGAGTCCTAATAGTTCCCCACGTTTCCCTTCCTCGCTCCCTCAGTGCTCATGCGCCTTTTTTTCCGCACTCCGGGGAACTGCTCTTACTTGTGAATGAACATCAATCTACTCTTGAATTTAATTTAGGTTGTGAAATCCAACGTAACTTCTCGCATCTACTAAGCCGATCTACAAACGTACTAGTCAAATAGCATTCATCTCCTCTAGCAGAGACTGGATACACAAGACATGTGCTTTGACTACAACACATGAAAAATCCTTCAACAGGGAGTGTCGCTGCAGCCAACCTTTCAAGTGGGCTTGTCTTCCACTAGGCAGGACCTCGTCTAGGAACTTGCTGCCTTGACGAAGACAAGTCCACTTCTCGAAATCTTAGTTCCAGAGACACCCGGCTATCTTCAAGGATTTCTGATGACTTCGAGCCTCCATTTTCCCTGAAACTTCTGGCTTGTTTGGACCACTGCAACAAAGTGACAGACTCACAGTCACTTTTACGTAGAACATGGAATGAACGGAACAATCTGCCAGCGTCCGTTGTTAGCATGAGTAATCTCGCTATACTTAAAACTGAATGAGATAACCAGATCTAACTTGGAACTTTATTGTGAATGATAAATCTTTTGAACTTGTGATGCTGTGAATGACAACGATACTTGAAAGTTGTGTGCATTGCGCTGTCCATCCTAAGTAGACTAGTGCAAAAGTGTTGATCGTGAAATGTAATTGGTAAACTAAAATTTCATATTGAAAGTGATGTATACAAGAACTTTACCATATTTAACGTGTGGAGCATGTGAATGGTGCTGCATGTGCATTTTGTGGCCAGTATAAACGCGATACTTGAAACTATGCACGTGTTCAGCTGCCACTCTTAAGTTGTGCATCGGAAAAGTGTTACAATATAAAGTTTAATTACGAAGCTAACACTCTTCAGTTGTTATTTATCATGCTCCTTTTATTTCCAAGTTTTGCTTTTGCCATTCTTTATGTAGCGTCTACCTTCTGCAATGTATTTTTACTTTGAGAGTACTCTAAATCAGTAAATATATAGTAGAACAAAGCAGTATGTTTATTTTAACACACAGCTACCGCTTTCATTTCTGATAGGGTGCACATAACGGTATATTCGTTTATAGGATTTATTAGTTAATTTTTGGCAGGGACGTCTGTTTTTTGTTCCAGCGATGAAAACTTTTACCATAACATGCTTATGGTCAAGCAACTATGTCTTCACTTCACATATTAAAATAAAAATTTAATGATGCCTTTACCACTGAAAAACCATTATGAAATTTTACTGCCAGTATTGTTCTGTGGATTTTTTATATTATGGGGCTCAAGCTACTATATGTACACTGGAATGCTCGTGAGGCTGAACAGTTTCCGTAAGCAAAACCTTTATTTGCGCACTGATGAAAATAATACGCGGCAATTCATTCATTCCCGTCACCACTTTAGATACAGTGTAGATGTCGTAGGATCTCAAGCAGATTTGGAGCGTCTTGATGTTGTATTAAGACATTTTTGGTCAGAAACTTCAATAGTATCAACCAAGTAGGCGCACAGAAGTTCGAAAACGAACAGGCAACATTTTGGTGGCTTTGTTATACGATGTTGTGGAAGCCACATGGAGCATTGAAGCCAGGGGCGTTGGGCGTGTGCTGTGAAATAAACAAGCAAAGAAATGTAACCATTGTAGCGGCTGTCAAAAGCGGCGAGTTGACAATTCTCTACCGTTCTGCAAGACTGGCAGGGTTGCAGCCCAGATGGTCAGTTGTCATACCTAAATATGCGTTCTGCAATTATGCGTAAATATCAAGAAATGTCATCTACTTCACAACTAAGCACATAATCGTTGACATCGTTATAATCCAGTGTTAACAACGTATAGAGGTTAGGACATGTACTAAATATAATCGAGGGATTTAACAGGACAACATTTTGCGGTCACTACGAGGAACGGTGTTGCAGAGGTCTCCGGAATCACAGTTCCAAGGTCAGCATTACAGTTTGACTTCCTAAAGAACTCCTAGTGAACTTTTATTCTTGGCCTTCTTTTTAATGGTACATTTACGCAACCTGTGGTTTGTTTTTTGTAGCGTTTTAGCGTTTCTTATTTCGGCAGCGTTTTTATTCGTTCTTTAGGTATAAGAAATACAGATGATTCTCTTTCTTGTTACTGTTATTCTCTACTGTCGTTCTCGCTGTTTGTACCAGCACTCCTGTTCGCAAGGTGCTACCCGCGTTCAGAGACACGCACGCCGATTTGCTCTAACACCTTTCTAGTAAGGCTAGCAGCTAACTCCATTAGCATCCAGCTTGACGTAATTCAGCAAAACATTGGTCTAAGGGAACGCGGCTGCTACAGCGATCGAAGCGACCTCCGTGCAGACTATTGTTTGAACGCAAAGCGAGCGATGAGAACGCAGCAAGTACAAATGTATAATTCGTATGCCATTCCATGTCAAGAGAGCGGGCGCGCGACCGCGCCCGGTCGTTCAATGTACTAAGTCTTTGCCGCACTCACGCAGCGCCCCCTTCCCTCTCTCTCTATTTCCGGTACCCTCATGGGCCCTTCGCACGTCGGAAGACGCCCGACGCGTTTCCTCTCTACTTGAGCTAGCATCATCAGCTGTCCTCGCAAGTTTTTGCTTGCAGACAGAGCATAGAACGCGCAGGGTGATGTTATCGCCCTTAGACATTATTATGGAGCGGCGACACTGACGGAGACGGCGAAAATGTGCCTGGAGTGTCTATATAATTGCCGTCGCAATACAAGGTATATGTAAGGTGGAACTGGATTTATTGAACGACGTCGGGTAGCAGGCAGAAAGCCGGCACAGCGAAAAACAGTTCCACAGACTCGGCGCCAACAGGTCGCGATTACCGCTCGCGGTCTTACTCTTTCCCCACTACAAAGAAATAATACAAGCTTCTGAAACGAAATGACGGTCGCGGGCTTCACAATAAGTACTCCCTCTGGTGGAAGGTCGTGTCATTTGACGGGGCCTAACCGAATGTCGGTGCAGTAATTAAGATTGATTGGTCGCATCTCACTTGGACGCCTGAAACATACGGTTCAACCACCGCACGTGTGTGGTTCCTGTTGGCCCGTCGCTACATCATCATCATCATCATCAGCCTGTCTACGCCCACTGCAGGGCAAAGGCCTCTCCCATGTTCCGCCAATCAACCCGGTCCTGTGCTTTCTGCTGCCACGTTATACCTACAAACTTCTTAATCTCATCTACCCACCTAATTTTCTGTCTTCCCCTCACGCGTTTGCCATCTCTTGGAATCCCGTCAGAGTCAGTTACCCTTAATGACCACCGGTTATCCTGCCGACGTGCTACGTGCCCGGTCCATATTCATTTCTTCTTCTTGATTTGAACTATGATGTCCTTAACCCACGTTTGTTCCCTGACCCACTCTGCTCTCTTCCTGTCTCTTAAGGTTACACCTATCATTTTCCTTTCCATCGCTCGCTGCGTCGTCCTCAATTTAAGTTGAACCCTCTTTGTAAGTCTCCAGGTTTCTGCTCCGTAGGTAAGTACCGGTAAGATGCAGCTGTTATATACCTTCCTCTTGAGGGATAGTGGTAGATTACCATTCATGCTTTGATAATGCTTGCCGAATGAGCCCCAACCCATCCTTATTCTTCTAGTTATTTCACTCTCATGGTTCGGCTCCGCGGTTACTACCTGTCCTAAGTAGACGTACTCTACAACTTCAAGTGCCTCGCCACCTATCGCAAAGCGCTGTTCTCTGCCAAGATTGTTCCACATTACGTCGCTACAGTGCAGTACTTAATGTGAAGCGGTTTGTTATCTCTACTATTACATAGTTTAAGTTGTAATGAATGTCCAATAAGTTATTTGGTGAGCCTCTATTCCGTTTCTGCGTTAAAATTATTACACAGAACGGATACAAGGCAGAATATGAATAAAAGATAGCAAACCTATACACCTTCAACGCAGCAACAAAAAATTGGGGCAGCTGCACACTGAACCCAAGCCTGAAGGAACCGTGCAGCTGGGCGGGCTTTCTTAGCATACCAGTCAAGCTTAGCCCAAAGATAGCCAGTTAAGCCTTGGTGTAGCCCCATGAGCACAGAGAGGGGCAATTAATCCAGGAAAGGCCATTTTAGGCAGAGGAAAGCCAAGTTGAGGCTCTCTCGTTCTATTGATTTCTCTCTCATTTTTTTGTCTCTTTCAAATTCTTTTTTTCTTTATCTGTCTGCCTGTTTCTTTCTGTCTGTTTCCTCATCTCTATCTGTTTCTCTTTCTTTCTCTCTTTGTTTATCTTTCTCTCTATTATTTTTCATTCTCTCGCCCACAGCAACGATATAAATTGGTTCCCATAAACGCTTGTTCTGCTACGTGCCTCGATATCCGAGTGGTTACGACACTCACCTTCGCACCATATGTACCCGGGTTTGAATCCCGAAAGAACGTGAGCTTTCGCATGTTGGTATTGCATCTTAAAACTTTTAGCGCACCGAAAGAACAAGACACTGAGGTACGACGCGGACACGGCTCTAGCTTCCAACAAATAATTTATTTTACGAAGCCAGTACAACTAAAATAGAGGAACCAGGTAGCAACACATGCAGGCGCGTATGTACGAGATTAGAGCTTTTTAAACATGGGAAATATATGAAGAGAAAAGTGCAGCGAAAGAAATATTTACGAGATTGCCGGGCCATCAAGAAAAACCATCTTCGTAAAGTCACCCTTCGAATCGCATTTAAGAAATGCAATTCTTTTCTTTGGCCGATGTTGAGCAGTTTCGCGTGGCTTCTCGAGAGACGTACTGCGCATGCGCGAGGAGCAGTGACGACACGGCGCACAGCTGGCGCCGCGCTATGGTGGCTAGCATAGCCGCGCGGGCCTCGCGGGTCTGCGCATTCCAGAAGAGTGACGTCATTGCCGCGGCAGATGCACTGCCGCCGGCGCGTGCCCAGCTGTCGAAATGTTGAAATGGTCTTTTCAATCAAACCCCACAAACCGGAGTGGCCGCTACGTGCTATAGTGTCAGATTAGGGGACTTGCCAAAAGGCCGTAGGCCTATTAAATGCGAAGCATTTCTTAGCGAACCTCAGGCACTTTGGCCGTTTCTATCTACGTATATATCTATCTATCTATCTATCTATCTATCTATCTATCTATCTAGCCGCCTACGTCTCGGCGCTCTCCTGGTCGTCTCCATAACTTGTAATATGCCAAGATTGGCGTAGCAGGCGATCAGTGTATGACGAACACAATTCACTGGTCATGACATGAATAACGCAAAATACCTGTCGCGTACGTCATGAAACCCTTTCTCTCAGTCACGTGTGGCACATACCCGTACACCAGAGTTTATGTTATGCGGGTATGTGCCACAGGTGATACAAAGTCTCAACCAACACAGTAACCGCGAACACACACATTGACAAGCAAGGAAAGTGATAATATTAATAATTGTGGGGCTTTTATGTCCCAGAACTACGATATGATTATGAGAGACGCCATAGCGAAGGGCTCGGGAAGTTTTGACCATTGGGTGTTCTTTAACGTGTACCGAGATCGCACAGTACACGGTCATCTAGCATTTTGCCTCCATCGAAATGCGACCGCCGCGACCGGGATCGAACCTGCTACCTTCGTGTCAGCAGCCAAGCACCGTAACCGCTGCACCACCGCGGCGGACGCAAGGAAAGTGAGGAAGCTGAAGACAGAACACCCGTGGAAGACGCTCAACTACCATCCACTCGTCCAAGTGGTCGGCAACGTGGACCACGTGGATTACGCAAAAAACTGGGTCAGTGCTTTGTACAATAAATCTGCTAAGAAAACTAGGCCTATCATTATTACCGGTGACTTCAACATTGATTTATCAATACCCAACAATGATTGGTGCTTATACTGTGTGAAAGACGGCCTGGTTGTGGACAGGGCATCAAAAGACCTCGCTGCCACGTCCACGACAGAAGGCATCATAGATCATTTCATCGTAAGAGGCATCCAGGATTTCCACCAGCTTCACAATATCTCGCACTTCACTACACTTAGATTCCTCATAGCCGCGATCATGAACGGATCCTATTAACAAGTCCGGTCCAGCTGTTGGTGCTCACTGATCACTGTGATGGTGACCTTGTTCAAGAACTGTCAAGAACCCCTCTACACATACACACGGGTTCGTGAAACGTGCGTGCGTTCTCCGTCATAACGGAAAAGTATAAGCATAACAACTGTAACTGTGACTGTAACGTACGTGCAGTGCGCCTGCGCGTGGCACTCGGCTGTGTATATATCTAGGGAAACTATCCTGAATGAAGCTTAGTTGCGAGTAACGCCTGTCCTGTGCATCTGTGTTCTTTGTCCTGTTCGGATTCGTGCTATCCAGTATTGAAGAATATAAGCTTACCGCGTCTGGTGTTTTTAACACCCATGTTGCTGTTGGCATCGTTACGCAACTGTAAACAATGGGTTATACAATACATATGCTACTCTTGAACATATGAGTGTGCGTATACCACTTCCACATTTCTCTATCGTCATTCCGTAACGTTTCGCTCAATGTGAAAAATTACGCCACAGTCACCATCCTGCGCATGCTTCGCATCACGTCGATTCCAACGGCAGGTGGGATCTGCCGAATTTTTGTACAAGAAAATTCGGCAGATCCCACATATAATGTGAGTCGATGTTATGCAATTATGCGCCGGGAAGGTGACTGTGGCGTAATTTTTTTTACTAAGCGACACGTTACAAAATGACGCTAAAGATTTGTATAAATTTTATACCCACACATATACGTTGAAGAGCCGCATATCTGTTATATAACCTGTTGTTAACGGTTGGGTAACGCTGCCAACGCCAACGTGGGTATTACCAACACCACAAGCGGTAAGCTGATATGTAGTGCTTATACTTGTCCCTTATGTTGGAGAACGCACGCACGTTTCACGAACCCGTGTGCATGTTGGAAGAAGTTCTTGACAGTTCTTTAACAAGGTCATCATCACCGTGATCAGTGAGCACCAGCAGCTGGTCATGACTTGTTATAGGGTCCGTACGTGATCCCGGTGACGAGGGGTCCATGTGTAGTGAAGTATGAGTTATAGTACAGCTATTATAAATCGTGGATGCCTCGGTCATTTCGTCGACAAATTGTCTGTCGATAGAGGCGGCGACATGTCGGAACCTGAATCCACCCTTCGCGTTGGTGAGGTATAGGCCGTCGAGGCTGGTAGGTCTGGATAATGCTACGTAGACCAACATCAGTGGATGGCGCTTGTCGTATTCATAGACTAGCTTGGCGTATGTCGCCTACGTTGCCTAGTCCAGAAAGCGGCTGCCAACCAATCTGGCATCATTCTCGGTCAGCATGAGGCCATCGCCCAGCCTCTTAAGAAATGAAGAGGACACTGCGTCATTCTGGCGGACGAAGTGCACTTTACGGTGCGGTGATGTGAATATCACACGTAACATTCATTAATGTATTCCTCCGTGGTCCAGCAATTCTTCAATATAGCTTGCTGACTCATAGGAATACAAATTTATTGTTTATTAGACTGCTATAAAAGCTGAGCCAACACTGGAACCACAGGCGTTAATCCGATATGACGCCTGTATCGTAGGAGTAGAGATCGTAGCAGTATCGTGTAGTGCTCATTGCTTTCTTGTAAAATTTGATAGCAAGCACCACAACCACAATTGACGTTGCACCGATATTACGCCTGCGTAAGCTGTTTTTCCAAACCAGTTTATAGACCTGGCGTAGCTCAGTGGTAGAATACCTGATTGCCACGCGGAATGCTTGTGTTCGATTCCTACTGGGATCCTAGATTTCATTCTTCACATTCGTCGGGACGACGTTCCGGATGTCCGTTCTTCTTAACGCTCTCGGATTTAAGTTACCTATGTCTGTTCTCGCCGTTCCTCGATATTTATAAGGTGTTAATCACCTGTGGCGCATACCCGTACACGAAGGCCCGTGGCAAACGGGTATGTGCCACACGTGTCTAGTAGAAAGGCTTCGACGACGTACGCGACAGGATTTTCACATTATTCATGTCATGACCCGACAATCATATTCGTCAAATCCTCTTACCCTCCCATGCCAATTTTGGTGTACACTGGGTTAAGGAGGCGACCATGAGAGGACGTAGGCGGCTAGATAGATATATAGATAAATGGATAGATAGAAACGCTCAAAGTGCCGAAGGTTCGCTAAGAAATGCTGCGCATTCAAAAAGCTAAAATTGTAGGCAGTCAATGACCCCTTTTTGGCCATGAACTCCGAGAAAGTGATGGGTACTTGAAGATGCAGGCAGGTAGTAATTTGAACGCGTTTTCTATAGAAGTAAAGGATTTATATTATTCGTTGCCACATAATGAATTACTAGTCTGTCTCCAAAGGCTATTGACGCTCACGATGAACTAAAGTTCGTTAATTACGTCTGCACATCTGCTCGGGGTACTCTTGAACTGGTGTCCCTTATCTACATTCCACCTTCTCGAAGTTGGATGGTAATGTTTTTCCTCCAAAAACAAGAAATTTGCATTGCTTCCTCTTTAGCGCCAATACTGAGCTGTCAAAAAAGAATTGTACTTCTTAAATGTGATACCTTGACGACATGACGAAGATGGTTTATCTTGATGCCCCGGCAATTTTGTAAATATTTCTTTCGCTGCCCTTTCATGTTACCTTCATCTATCTTTCACATGTAATAAAAGTTCTAATCTCGTACGTATGCGCCTTCGTGCGTTGCTACCTGGTTCTTATATTTTTACTTGTACTGCTTCGTAAAATATATCATTTTTTGAAAGTTATAATAATAATATCTGAGGTTTAACGTCCCAAAACTTTAGAATCCCAAATTTCTTGGAAGTTGCCGCCGTGTCCGCGTCTTAGCTTAGTATCTTGTTCTTTCTGTGCGCTGAAGTGTCAACTTTGAATTCCGCCTCGCCAAGTAACTTTATATTATTCTATTTATTTGCTCTTCTTCTCTCGTCCTCCTTTCCTTCCTCCAACCCGTTTCTGGGCGACGTATGATGACGTAATCGCTCGACGGAATTTTTGCTTCCTCAATAGACCAAGCTCCAACCTAAGCAGTTCCACTGTGAAAAGATTGTGAAAATTCAAATTTTAGGCACATCTCTTTTGCTGGGAAAACTTTAGGTGTACTTCGCTGGGCTTGAGTTACTTAATGGCTCTTGAAGAATTCACAACCTGTGATGGCAACTCTTTGTGGGATGTGCGGTTTCGGTAAACTTTGAAGACCGTTTATATATACTTATAGACTTATAGACTGCGTGAACGTTAGGACCTAATACTTGACCATCGCCCGCCTTCATTGCACGTGAACGAGCGAGCGCAAGCCAGCGCAAGCGTGCACACGTCTTACTCCTAAGCGATCCGGGCAGGCGACTACTGACGTGTCCGAACACGTAAGCGCAAGCCAGCGCCGAACAAGATGAGAGTAGCGGAGGAAGCAGCGGAGGGCGCGATGAGTGCCGTCACCAGAGCACAACAATAAGCGCACGCTAAGTGCCTGACAAGCACGTGACGTAAGCATAGCGGAGTGCAAGCGGGCGCAGACGGCGCCAGCAATTGTGCGCTGTGCGAGCGCCGCCACAAGACCCGAGGAAGTGGCGCACACTGCGCGTGCATGGATTGAATGATGTCACTCTGGCCACTCTATCCCTTCCCTTCAAATGAGACGAACCGAGTAGTACCCCACAACAGTTTTCGGTTGTACATATTGTGAGGCACCGCTTTATTCGAGTCTAGCTCGAGCTGTTCTACAATGATGATGATATATACAGATGAGGAAGTTGCACAAACGATGATGATATGTCGAGATGACAAAGAAGAGTCGCTGATTTGCTGCGCTCACACTGATTCCCCCTCGCGCTGGAAGCGGGCGCTTGGCCGCGTGACAGTATTACGTAAGGCGTCGGGTATACGGCTTTAAACGAGAAACATGCACTATTTCTGTCCCCCGGCAGCGGTGATCGGAAGGAGTCGTAAGAGGTGAGATACGGTAATTAACTGGTGAGGTTTGCTCAACGACCGTGTAAGGTCCAAGAAAGCGCCTCATGAATTTTTCGGACGAGCCAGGAACGCGCAGCGGAGTCCATAGAAGAACTTCGTCTCCAGGGGAAAAAGTCACAGCACGGCGAGTGGAGTCGTAGCGAGACTTGCGAGCTTCCTGGCAGGTGCCGGTGTTAATTCGGGCCAGATGACGGCAGTGTGCGAGGCAAGATAAAAAGACTTCGGATAAAGGACCTACGGAGGGTGCGGGAGCCGAAAGGAACGAGACGTCCAGAGCGAAATTCGGCAAGCGGCCGTGGACTAGGAAAAAGGGAGAAAAGCCGGTGGTGCGTTGCGTAGCCGTGTTATGAGCGAACATGACGAACGGCAGGATTGCGTCCGAATTCGAGTGGTCGGGGTCGATGTACATTGCAATCATATCAGAGAGGTTGCGATGAAAGCGTTCTGTCAAGCCGTTGGTCTGCGGATGGTAAGCAGAAGTTGTTTTGTGAATGGTGTTGGCGGCGCGCAGAACCTTGTCAAGAATAGAAGAAAGGAAGACTTTGCCGCTGTCACTGAGCAGAACGCATGGAGCTCCGTGGCGTAAATATATGCTGCGCAGAAAAAAATAGGCGACTTTAGTGGCAGCCCCAGATTGTAGCGAGGCTGTTTCCGCGTAGCGGGTTAGATGGTCAACAGCCGTCACAATCCAACGATTCCCATTCGATGTCACTGGTAGGGGACCCTACAAGTCTATCCCGATGACTTCAAAAGGCAAAGCGGGACAAGGAAGAGGTTGCAGGAGGCCAGAAGGAGCAGTCGTGGGTCGTTTGCGGCTTTGACAATGGACGCAGGAAGCAACATATTTCGCAACGGCTGAAGAGAGGCCAGGCCAGATGCAGCGACTTCGTATTTTGTCATAGGTTTTATGATAGCCTAGATGACCGGCTGTGGGATCATCGTGAAATGCTTGAAGAACATCACGTTGTAGAGAACGTGGTATGATGGGTACCCATTTGTTGCCGTCGACGTGGTAAACATAGCGATGTAGAACACCACCGTGAAGCTTGAACTGGTTAAGCTGTCGACGAACTCGGGCGTTCGGAGGAGCAGAAGAACCTTCGATGCGCTCCAAAATAGTGCGGCAGTATGGGTCGGTGCGTTGGTGCGACACAAGTACGGATGGGCTGCCAGATCTTAGCCAACTGAGTGCTGGGATGGGTAAAGCACTTTCAGTAGCAGGAGGCGATGTACAGATATCATAGGCGACGTTGAAATCGTACTCCTGCAAGCGAAGCACCCAGCGACCAAGGCGGCCCGATACGTTTTTTAGCGACGAAAGCCAGCACAGTGCGTTGTGGTCAGTAACGACTGTGAAGTGGCGGCCATGGAGATATGGGCGACATTTTTGTACTGCCCAAACAACAGCTAGGCACTCCTGCTCGGTGATGGTGTAATTCTTCTCTGCCGCGGTGAGAGCACGACTGGCATAAGCACTGACTCGTTCTCGCGATGTGTTGTCACGTTGCAGGAGAATGGCACCGAGACCATGACTGCTAGCGTCAGTGTGAAGGATGGTGGGCGCGCGTGGATCGAAGTGGCACAGTACCGGGTCGGATGTAAGGCCTTGTCTCAACGCCAGGAACGCACGTTCACAGTCTTCGGACCAAACGAAGGGCGCGTTGCTTGCGAGTCGTTGATGGAGTGGAGACGCAAGCTCTGCGCAGTCACGTATGAAGCGCCGGAAGTAAGATGCCAAGCCGAGAAAACTGCGGAGGTCTTTTTGATGCAGCGGACGGGGAAAGTCGAGAACGGCGGCAAGCTTCTCAGGGTCCGGGCGAATCCCTTCTTTGCTGACTAAGTGCCCTAGAACCTTGATCGTCTTGCTTGCGAAGGTGCATTTTCTTGTATTTAGCTGGAGGCCAGCTTTTGCAAAGCAAGCGAGGACTTCTTCAAGACGTTGCAGATGCTGCGAAAACGTGGACGAAAAATCACAGCATATCCACGGAGTGAATGATGATGAGTGGGCGAAGCTGCGGAGGTTCATCGGTAAACCGTGAATCTTCCGTGAATTCTGCCCAGTACATCATCACCGACGTGAGATCGGGCGCGTTTATGCTAAAGGTTCGATGAGTTATGACGACTTGCAGCTCACTTTAATTTTACATGTACGCTGTGAATTTTCATTGTTTAGAAAACCATTGCTTTAGAAAACATCTGGCGTCTTTTCGTTTTGCTTTAGAAACATCTGGCGTTCTTTCGTTTTTCTTTTAGAAAACATCTGGCGTCTTTCGTTGGTTTATTTCATCAATCAACGGCGTTTTGAACAAAATTTTTATTGTTTATTCACGCACAGGAGAAATCTCACCAGGCACTACCTTGGAGGTAAACAATGGCTGCTAATGGGAATAAGAGACAGAAGAAGTCGGCTTTTAGCTAACACTTACACTTCTACTTCTACTAACGTTTCCTACTGGAACATGCCGATGGCTGCTAATGGGGAATGAGAGACAGAAGAATTCGGCTTTTAGTTAACGCGCACGCTGCGAATTTTTTATTGTTCAACAACGCACAGGAAAAATCTCCCACTGGCACCACCTTGGAGGTCAAGATCTGGTACTAGCGTTACGACTGGTTACACACTACTACGACTACGAGGGACGAACGGGTGCCGGCTTAAGGAGCTTCGCCCCTAAAAACGACTATGTCGTCGAGATAGCGCAAACAGCTTTTCCATTTTAGACCACCCAGTACACTGTCAATCATGCGTTGCAAGGTAGCGGGCGCATTACAAAGTCCAAAAGGCATCAGATTAAATTCGTACAGCCCATCTGGGGTGGAAAGAGCGGTCTTCTCTTTGTCAGATTCGGACATCGGTATTTGCCAGTAGCCGGATCGAAGATCAAGGCTAGAAATATACTTGGCGCCATGTAACGAATCCAGTGCGTCGTCGATCCGTAGCAGGGGGTAAACATCTTTGCGCGTTATTTTGTTCAGGGCACGGTAATCGACGCAAAAGCGCACTTTTCCGCCTTTTTTCTGTACCAGAACAACTGGGGAGGACCAGGGACTCGAGGAAGGACGTATGATGTTTTGTCGAGCATGTCTGAGACGTTTTCCTCGATGATTTTTCGCTCTGCCAGAGACACGCGATATGGGCGCCGGTGAATACGGGAGCCGTACGTCTGGATGCGATGAGTAGCGGCGGTAGTCATGCTGAGGACGTGCGAATTCACGTCGAACAAAGAACGGTGTTGATTCAACAGGGCAAGCAAAACTTGTCTCTGGGCAGGTGTCAGGCCAGGGCTTATGGTTGCCGACAGAGGTCTGGAAGAGGCATGAAGTGGCGGCGAGCTTGACTCTGGCACATCAGTTGGAAGGGCAACAATCGCAACCGGATGAGTGTCAACGGCGCAAGTGACTGTTGATCCACGGGGCAACATCTTGGGATCAGGTGTGGGATTTAACGCAGTAACGAAGGCAGACCCGTCGGCGAAGCGAATAAGGCCAGGAATAATCAGAATTCTTCGACATAGGTTGTGGCCGTAAGGTAAAATGAGCACGTCGTCATCCACAATGTTGCTGGAATTGAATAATTTATTCTTTGGCTAAAGAACGTAGTCTGAAGCGGTGACGAGGCGAATGCGCTCTTCGTGCTGAGGGAGAGAGTCATCCGTGACGTTCAGATGGATTAGGCGCTGACGACAAGATATGGAAGCGGACGCTGACGACAAAAAATCCCACCCCAAAATGAGTTCGTGGGTGCACTCACGAAATAGACAATGTGGTGACGAATACCATCTATAGGAACACGAACCGTACACTGTGCGAGCGGACGAATGACGGCGTTTGTCGCTGCACGGAGAGATGGGCCGCAGTAAGGCGTGGTTACTTTTCGGAGGCGAGAACAAAAGTCAGCACGAATAATGGAAATGGCAGCGCCAGTGTCCACAAGAGCTTCGACGCGTACACCTTCAACTAACACGACTAACAAGTTCGACGGACGCTCTGGAGGAATTGGTGGCTGTCCGGTGGATGCAGTTTCCCCTCCTAAAACTGCATCGGGGAGTTTTCCGAGTGGGCGTTCGTGACATGGGAGGCGGGTCGCAGAGGCGACGCTGAACGGCGGCGTGGAGAAGGTGACCTGCGGCAAGACTCACAGGAATTCACAGGCATATCAGCATAGTAAGGAGGAGAAGGTGAACGGCGAAGGGAAGGGCGGTAGGGCGTCCGTTGGTAGCTCGTGGTTGGACGGATGCCTGGGCGTTCCTCGGGAGCGTAGCCGCGTTGCTCGTCCTGTTGTCGCCTTCGGCAAAACCGGGAGATGTGTCCTCGATAGCCACAGTAGCACCAGATGGGTCGAGGAGGACGCGGAGTGGTGTAGTACTGCTCGACACGCATCGGCGGTGTCAACGAAGCCACAGATGCGTGGTCTCCTGGTGTAGGCACAGAGATGGTGGTGGCTTCCGGGAGTGCCACAACGTCGGCGTACGTTGGCACCTGACAAGTGCAGGAACCATCGGAACACGTTAGACGTGACGCGGACGCTATCTCTTGCCTAATCATGTCTCGCAAGTTGCTTGGAGCAGAAGGCAGAGGAGATTCCGGAGGGCAGGAAGAGTAACGCCCGTGAAGCTCTTCACGAACGATGTCGCGGATCAGCGTACGTAAGTCGAGGGCCGCAAGAAGACGAATGTTCGAGGTGTCGTAGCAAAGGCGAAGGGACTGGAGTTCCTCAAGTCGTTCGCAAATGGTGATGACATCTTGGGTGGTGGCAGGATTTTGCGTTGCAAGGGCGTTAAACGCGATGGTGTTTATGCTTTTGATAATATGGCGTATTCGGTCGGTCTGGGACATGGCGCAGTTTACGCGCTTGCACAATGCAAGAACGTCCTCAATGTACGAGGTGTATGATTCGCGGGGCAGTTGAATACGTTCAGCCAGCTTCTTCTTCGCTGCCTCAGCGCGAAGTGTGGGGGCACCGAAAATATGACGAAGCTGCTGAGTGAACGTGTCCCAGTCGGGAAGATCTGGTTGATGGTTCCAAAACCAGGTTTTTGCGACATCAGAAAGGTAGAAGGGGACGTTCCGCAACTTCTGTGAGTTGTCCCACCTGTTCAAGTCGCTGACGAGGTCGTAGTTTTGTAGCCATTCTTCGACGTCTTCCCCGCGTAGACCAGAAAACAGTGGCGGATCACGCTGCCGGCTGTTGATGGCTGGAGCGGGTGGCAGAGGTTGGTTTGGACCGGCGGCGTTGGACGAGGCAGGATCCTCGTGAGCGGGCATGGAAGGTGGTATGACGTGACGACCCGAGCGGAGCTCCAGTGAGAACGTGCGAGAGGAATTGGGGATCGAAAAGCACCGTCCACCACTTGTGAGGCACCGCTTCATTCGAGTCTAGCTCGAGCTGTTCTACAATCATGATGATATATACAGATGAGGAAGTTGCACAAACGATGATGATATGTCGAGATGACAAAGAAGAGTCACTGATTTGCTGCGCTCACAATATATCTATGCCACAACCCCTCCCTTCCTACCTCTATTTGCTGCGATGCTATAGATATTGTACGGCGTTCTGAGATACCCGATTACTCCTAATTAGGTATTACATGTGGGAAGTATGCCCCTCGAAGCATGACACTTGGGTACCTCGTACCTACCACACTATGCTGCCCTATGATCTCTTTCGGGGTACCTATAGGCACTTTTCTGTGCTTTCAACGTCTTAGTGACCCCTTTAATTAGGTTTTGATTAACTATCAACGCAGCTATCGAAATATTCCCTCCGATTAACCTAATGCTCGTTGCGCTCTCTGTCCTGTAGAACCATTCACTAGAACCATTACTACATTTTATTGATTTCTTTATTTCCCCTGCTTTCGGTACACCTCTTAAGTGCGTTGCATTTTGGGGAACCGCGCTGTCGTATACTGTCGTATGCCGGCATCGTTTACAGTCATTTCATGTCGTCGCTTGGCGTCATGCAACAAAACCACGTATAACCTAGCCATGTATAGTATAGTATAGCAAGGGAGCTGTAGAGTGAAGGGAGGATGAGGACGATGGAAAGGAGGAAGTGAGAGAGTAAAGCCTATCATAGCCATGAGTTGCGTCACGCAAAATGAAACCTTGTTGAGTACACCGATTGATAGCACAATATAGCAAAGGGGCAGGGAAGGTAACTGAGGGTGACTAGAATTGACCTGAGGGTGAGAAGGATGAAAATAAGGAGGGGAGGAGGTAAAGCGCAGCATAGCCAGCATAGCATTCGATAACTGTGTGTAGTATAATATAGCAAGTGGTGGGAAACGGAAGTGAGGGGGAGGAGGAGTGACGTGAGCATGATGAGGAGGAAAAGAAGAAGGGGACGACATATCACAGCATAGCCGTGTAGAGTGCAGCATAGCAAGGGGTGAGAAATAGGAGTGAGGGTCAGGAGGATAGATGCAAGAGTGAGGAGTAGGGAGAGGATGTGGGAGAGGGTAAAGAACAGCATAGCATTGTATAGTGTAGTATAGAGAGGAGTTGGAAAAGGCAAGTAAGGGTGAGGAGGAGTGATTTGAGGATGACGAGCAGGGGGAGCGTAAAAGCATAGCATAGACGTTTATAGTGCAGTATAGCAAGTCGATAGGAAAGGGAAGTGACGATGAGGAGGAGGCAAACGAGAAAGGAAAAGAGCGCCACAGCATCACAAATGAAGGCTTCCTTTCCCGCCATCAACGCCGAGCAGGCTGCACGTTTGGAACACCAGGTCCTGCTTTCCCGTGAATGCGAGCGTCACTGAAAGGCGGTCGAATGAGTGCTCCGCACTTCTGACACCTTTCACGTTCTGTGCAACTGCATTCATTTCTTCTTTTTCTTTTCTTTTCTTTGGGAGGGAGGGTGGTGTCGTGAGAGTCAACCTTTCCGCTATAGCCTTATATCGCTCACAGCTAGCGTCATAGGAGACAACCAGTTGCACTTAACCTCCTTTAGCTGATTTCATTTCGGGCTACTATGCGAATGGTAATTTGGAGAAATTTCTAGCGTACGAAAGAACGCACGACGAATGTAATTATACGAACACTGCCCTAACTACCAATCTTCTGTTTCCATTACTACAATTTAAATAGTCTTTCTTTGATTCAGCTTCATAGCACTTTTCGATTTTTTTGTTATTATTCGTCTTGGTACCTTTCCCACAGTTAGAGGTTTATACGCTTGGAAACCACAGTGACCAGTGTTGACAATTTTTGTGGTCCCGGAAACGAAAAAAACGCCAGGCCTGCGCTGAAACCACAGCACAGTCACAGCGAAAGCTGGAAGAGCGGCGTTTCTAGAGCCCGTTATAAGCTCTCTCGGGGCTACAATACAAGTACACTAGAAAGGTACCCACTACGCCATAAATCACAATTTTTGTGAAGTTGGGAAGCACCTTCTAAGCCATCATTTGTCATTCTGCGAAGAAGCGAGGCACCAGCTACACGTCTGTAAGGCATTATGTGAACTTTGTTGACGCGACGACTAATGACGATTAAGAATTATGGCTCATCTCTTTGTAATGGGTTGGAAGCTTTAAACGGCCCACCAGTTATGTAATTTGCGTTGGGTGACGCCCAGTCGCTAGTTCCCTCTCCCGTCATGCTGTATAACATACGTTGACGTGGGAGAGAGACGGGGGGGATGAAGAACTTTACTGAGACCCCGAGGAAATGGATCATGCGCTTATGGGCTTCCTTGGCAACCAATTCAAGTGAACTTGCGAGGAACCCACTACGCTATAAACCATTGTAATTTTACTGAGACCCCGCGGAAACGGATCATGCGCTTATGGGCTTCCTTGGCAACCAATACAAGTGCACTTGCGAAGAACCCACTACGCTATAAATCATTGTAATTTTTGAGAAGTAGGGCAGCAGGCACTGTGACATTTTTGGTCATTCTACGGAGAGCGTTGGTATCTGCTAAACGCATGTAAGGCATTATGCGCATTTTATTGATGCTGTGCCGGATGACGATGAAGAATTATGGCAGAGCCCTTTGTAATGGGTTGGAAGCATTCAACAACCTACTCGTTGCGCAATTCGCATTGCGTGACGCCTGGTTACAGAATTCGCGTTGTGCGACGCTTGGTGCTTATTTTACTCTTCTACCACGCTATATTGCATATGCTAATGTGGTTCCTTCCCGACATGAAGCCTGTATAGGACCTTTCTGCAAAGCAGTTTCAAGCACCGGCATGGCTCAGAGGTTGAATACTGGGCTCCCACGCAGAGGGCCCAGGTTCGAACCTCGTTCCATCCTGAAATTTTTTTCTTATTTCGTTTTTTTCTTATTTCGAGCGATACTGGCTATGGACACCGGCGGCGGCGGCAGCGGCGGCGGCGGCGGCGGACAACTACGGCGCCAAAAACGGCCGGTGAAATGATCTCATAACAGCTTTCGCTGTAAAATTACGGCCACAAATGTGTACTCCTGCGTCAAATGAAACACGCACAGTGAAGCGCGTGGCTGAAGCATTAACAACGGTATTGTGCGCGCCGGCCAGTCATGACCACTGAAAGGCGCGCACATCCGTTTTGCAGCACAGCGATATTCCCCTTAACTGCAATATTTTCGCTTCTCTACAAGTTCTGATAATTCAAAGGGAGATAATAAAAATAAAAGTACAATAAAGCTAATCAACCGCAAGTTGATTTGATTTACCGCAAGTCCGTTTGGCTCCCACTAATTAAGGCAAAAAACATCTGCGCTCACTGAAATTTCATTTTGGAATGATTTACCATCAGCTCTTAAATCTTTTCTTTCTCTTGAAGTCTTTACAAATGATCGTGGACATGACTACCTCAAAAACCTGTACTCGCATCCCGGCTGTAGTACTGTCGACTTTTTTCTTCACTCTCTCACTTGTAACTTGAGCTTCGTTTTTCTGTGCTTTTTCATGTTTTAGTGATGTGAACTGAAATGTCTCATCTCATACGTTTCGATTTTGCCTATAATTGCGTTCATTTGCTGTGTTAGTTATTACCATCAATGTTTGCATAATTAACCGACGGTCCACTACAGTTATTTTACTTTGGAACCCTCGCATGTATATTTGTGATTTCGTAGTGCTGTTTTGAAAGCAATAAAACTGAAGTGAGTTGAATTTTTTTTTTCGTTGTATCATGTACAGACGCCGACTGCACTGCGATACTGGAGTAAAAGTGAAGCACTGCAGGTAGAACGGCCAAAGACGCCGGGCCCGCCCACGCCGGCCGCCGTTTACACGGCATCAGACCTAAAACACAAGCGAAAGTATCGCACTACAAGCCTAGTGCACTTATTTGATGGCGCCGCTGTTCTTCGAAGCTGCAGCGCCTATGCGGCGAAGTCCAGCATATTGTCTCGGCTCTCTTTTCGACGCGTAGCTCGAAGTTGGTTTGGTGCGAGCAACGTCGTTGCGTGAATGCAAAAAGAGTCCCGCTTTCTGCTTTGCGACTATGAATGAGTGCATTTTCAAATTCAAATTCAAATTTTATTTACCACACAAAGTTGGAAGGTCGTCAAGGCTAAAAGCCATGAGAACGGCTTGACAATTGCCCTGGTGACCTGTACATACACATGACAGTAGTGCGAAAATGAGGTTAGCAGCGACTTGTGTCTCGCTAATAACGTTTATTATGTGAGAGAACTCCCCAGTGTAGTGAGACCGTCAGACATCCTCAGAAAATGCGTCTCAAAAATAAAAAGCTGCAAAAGGACATGCGCTTAGGGGCGAGTAGACTTTTCCTGGTATACATTGCGGTTATATACTTTCTTTGTAAAGCTTAAATTTAGAAAATTACTTTCTGTCGCCAGCAAAGCGCGATCGCTTGTCGCGTGATTGGCGCGGATTATCAGAAAGGGGCGCTAGTTGTTAGGGTTTATTTGATATATTCGGATGGCTAACAAAAAGCAGGGCCACACGAAACACTCGCCCTGTATTATTCGTGCCGCACATTTCTACATATTCAAAAAAATTGCCGAGGCTTGCAGTAAGTCGCGCAAGGCTTGAAACTGGACGATTCTGAACACTAATCTGGTTGCTTCTTGCTTGTTTCTAAGCCTTAGCTAGGTGGAGCAGGTTCTTTCTTGCTTGCTTCTAGGTCATTGCTAGGCTATAGCTAGGTGATGCTAGGTTGTTTCTACGGTGATTCTCAGTGGAGAAAGTTTCGAGGTTAATCACAGACATTCACAGACACGACACGGATGTACAAACTCCAGAGACAGAACCTCGCACTGAAACCTAGTTCCCACCTCTCATAGAACTACGGGCACGTCGTCGTCGGCGTAGGCCTTCCATCGTTTCGGGGTGTTCTCGCTGCAGCCGTAGCCTTTCCTGTTACCAGGTGTTCTCTCGTTGCACGCACTCGGGGTCTTCGGCTCGCCGCCGCAGCTTCGCGGCCATTTCTCGTAGGGATAACTGTTGCCTTCTTCATTTTCAGTAGGCCAGTGGTGAGCAGTGGCATTTACCCAATTTCGGTTGCGCATGTCGCGTGCTGGCGTGCCGAGGCACCGACGACGAGGTTAGCGGAGGCACGTGCAGTGCGAGCGCTTGGGCATCGAAATAAATCAGTTGGTTTTGGCATGGTCGCTAGCGGCCATGGTTTTGGTAACGCATGTAGCAGCATCCTTCTTCTTTTGCCTCTCCGCTACAGTGGTGACTATGGTCCATGAAACACAACGTTCCAGAAGTTTCCACCGGGTTGCTACCGAACACCGACTCAACCGAGTCTACGCTACCGTCGATGGGCCACTACGCAGTGCGGCTGCCTCAGTTCTCGCCTGAGCATCCAGACATTTGGTTTATGCAAGTAGAGGCCCGATTTCAGGTTACCTGAAAGTATGACCACACACTAAAGTTATCTGTTATCTAAAGTATGGCCACTTACTTCGTGCTTTGCCCTACAATCTTGCGCTCGAGTTGTGCGACATCCTATCGGCGCCAGTAGGTAAGAAGCCCTATGACACGTTGAAGAATGCAATCCTTGAGCGCACTACAATTTCAGAGCGAAGGCGGCTGCAAACGCTCCTGTCGCCAACCAAGCTCGGAGATCGGCGTCTATCACAGCTTCTCAGGCAGATGCAAGCCCTTCTCTGCGTTCGAGCCTTATCTTTTGACGACGTGCTACTAAAAGAACTGTAAATTCAGAATTTGCCACCCACTGTTCAGATGGTTTTGACAACAGCGTCGGAGCTATATCTCTCCTCTTTGGCCGCCCACGCCAACAAGGTATACGAATTAGCGCCTTCTCAGCTACCCGTGCCTGATACAAGTTCCGAGAGTCGGACATCTACCACGCTTTCAGCGACGTTGCCTGCCAGTCTGTCGTATGCTTCCTGGTCAAGGCAAGATGACATTACTGACCTTCGCGCCGACATTCAGCGGCTCACAGATTTCATAGCGAGCAACCTCACCACAACGGCTGACGACGCTTCAGTGAGACGCTTCAGACATGAACAACGCTTCAGCCGATCTCGACCTAATTCGCCAGCGTGTTTCGGCCGTCCGTCTCCAGAGAGAAATTCTTTAGAGTCCCTGCCGCCCTGCTGATACCATCAACGTTCTGGAGAATCCGTGCGGCGTTGCACACGACCAAGTGGCTGGACGCAAAGCGGCATCGGGAAGCACTAACGGCAACGAGTGACTCCCGCATATCTTCCAGTCGCTTGTTTTTCTTTTGTTTTTTTTAAGACTTCATCTGCGGACTTCGGTTTCTAGTAGACGCAGGAGCAGAGTTGAGCGTACTACCCGCTCGTAGCATAGACAAGAACTATGGGCCAATCATGCAATTACAAGCTGTGAACGGCAGCAAAATAGACGTATACTTCCGCAGGTTCGTCACGCTTAATATTAGACTTAGAAGAACATTCAGGTGGATTGTTCTAGCCTCTTCTGTAAGTCATGCAATACTCAGTGCCGATTTTCTTGCGCACTATGGCCTCCTAGTCGACATGGCAAAGAAACAGATACTAGATTCCACTACTGGATCAAAAGTTTCTGGCGTGGTTTCCTCCATCGAGTCATTCGCTTTCTCGATACGGCACGCTGTTTCAGAACCCCACGCCGCATTACTTGACGAGTTTCCATTCCCTATCATTGCAGCTGACTGGACTAAATCTGCATGCCATAACGTCCAACCTCACATCATCACTCGAGGCCCACCATGGCATGCCTCACCTCACCGCCTGGCACCAGACAACTGAAGCATAGCCAAAAACGATTTCTAACATAGGCTGGAGATTGGTTCGCTCGTCCTTCCTGCAGTGTATGGTCGTGACCTCTACATATGGTACCCAATAAAAGCGGTGATTGGCGTCCATGAGGAGACTATCGTGCTCTGAACGCAGCCATAATTCCTGATAGATACTCCCTGCCGAACATTCAGGATTTTACGGCTATTCTTCACGGAGCGAAAATATTTTCCATGATTGATCTGGCAAAGGTATATCATCACATTCCCATGGCTCCGGAAAATATTCCCAAAACAGCTATCACAACTCCCTTTGAATTGTTTGAATCTCTGCAGGCAGGCAGGCAGGCAGGCAGGCAGGCAGGCAGGCAGGCAAAGAACTTTATTATTATCCGGAGGCGGCGCTCAACCCCCTTTATGGGGTGACACCGGTGGGCCGCTCCCACGACGTGACGGGGAGGTTAAACTCCACGGCCATGTCGCGGGCCCTCTGGATGGCCCTAAGCTGGTCTTCTTTGTCTTGCCTAGTGAGCAGATAGTTCCAGTCTTCCTCCGTAGGGGGAGACTCGCTGCTCTCGCGCAACGCAGGGCATTGCCACAGCATGTGTTGTAAGGTGCATTTGGGGTGGCCACAGCGCGGGCACTCCGCCTCTATGCCATCCATGTATTTGGAACATTTTAAAGGCGATACATATGCCTCCGTCTGTAACAGACGTAGAGTGATAGATTGAGCACTGTTTATGTGTGGGTGCGGGAGTGGGTACCTGCGCCGCTCCAACTGGTAATGTTTGCAGATTTCATTAAATGTTAATACGGATCTCTGAAGTACCAAGTAACGTCCTCAGCCTACGATTGGTTCTGCCCGGCGTGGAATGTGAGACCTTGCGGCCGGGAGTGAGCCAATTCATTGGCATTGTGGATGGTTCCGTGTACGTGTCGGCCAACGTGTGCTGGGAACCAGATGATGTGCTTTTAAATGCGAAGCATTTCTTAGCGAACCTCTGGCACTTTGAGCGTTTCTATCTACGTATCTATCTATCTATCTATCTATCTATCTATCTATCTATCTATCTATCTATCTATCTATCTATCTATCTATCTATCTATCTATCTATCTATCTAGCCACATACGTCTGGGTACTCTCATGATCGCCTCCTTAACTTGGTGTAGACCAAAATTTGCATGGGAGGGTAAGAGGATTTGACGAATGTGATTGCCGGGTCATGACATGACTAACGTTAAAATCCTGTCGCGTACGTCGTCAAACCCTTTCCAGTAGACACGTGTGGCGCACACCCGTTTACCATGGGCCGCGGTGTACGGGTATGCGCCACAGGTGATTGACAGTTTATATCTACCCAGGAACGGCGAGAACAGACATTGGTTACTTAAATGCTAAAGCGTTAAGGAAAACCAACATCGGCAGCATTGACTCAACGAATAGAAAGAATCAAAATTAGGATCCCAGCAGGAATCGAACCCAAGGATTCTGCGTGGCTATCAGGTATTCCACCATTGAGCCACGCCAGGTCTATAAACTGGTTTGAAAAAAACAGCCTACGCAGGCGTAATTCGGTACAACGTCAATTGTGGTTGTGGTGCTGGCTATCTAATTTTACATGAAAGCAATAAACGCTACATGATGCTCCTACGATATGTACTCCTACGATACAGGCGTCGTATCAGATTAACGTCTGTAGTTCCAGTGTCGGCTCTGCTTTTATAGCAGTCTAATAAACATTACGTTTGTATTCCTATGATTCAGCAAGCTATATTGAAGCATTGCTCGACCCCGGAGGAATACATTAACGAAAGTTACATATGATATCCACATCACCACACCGTAAAGTGCACTTCGTCCACCAGAACGGCGCAGTGTCCTCTTCATTTCTTACGAGGTTGGGCGATGGCCTCATGCTGACCGAGGATGATGCCAGATTGATTGACAGCCGCTTTGTAGATTAGGCTACGTAGGCCACACACACCCAGGTAGTCTACGAACACGACAAACACCATCCACTGATGTTGGTCTACGTAGCACTATCCAGGCCTACCAGCCTCGACGGCCTGAACCTCACCAATGCGATGGGTGGCTTCAGGTTCCGACATGTCGCCGGCTGTGTCGACAGACAATTTGTCGACGAAATGACCGAGGCATCCACGAATTCCAACAGCTCTACTATACCACATACTTCACTACACATGGACCCCTCGTCACCACGATCACGACCGGATACTATAACAAGTCATGACCAGCTGCTGGTGCTCACTGATTACGGTGATGATGCCCTTGTTCAAGAACTGTGAAGAACTTCTTGCACACATGTACACGGGTTCCTGAAACGTGCGTGCGTTCTTGAGACAGGTATAAGCACTATGTATCAGCTTACCGCTACTGGTGTTGGTAATACCCACGTTGCATACGTAACCGTAAACAACTGGTTATATAACACATATGCGGCTCTGCAACATATATATGTGTGCGTATAAAATTTCTACAAATCTTTAGCGTCATTTCGTAACGTGTCGCTCAGTAAAAAAAAAGTTACGCCACCGTCCCCGACCCGCCGCATGCTTCGCATAACATCGACTCCCATGGTACGTGGGATCTGCCGAATTTTTTGTCTGACCAATTTGCAGCAGAGAGAACGCGTGCTGCTTCCCGACAAACCGAGCCCGTCATGAAGGCCCGTGCGGCTACGCGCAAATCTGTGCAAATGGCGGTGTGGTCGGTGGCAGCGAGAGCTAGTGCCACAGGGACCTGCTCGGCGCGATCAGCCTTTGAAATTAATAAAGTCATAGACCACAAGTGTTCGTCTTTGAGTGTTGTTACTACCGAGACAAAGTGGTCCGTATAGCCGTATTGCGCGGCGTCTACGACGGCCACGTTACCCTCCATAGCGGCTGCGGTACTGAGAGGGCTCGCGCCCGTGCCTGACGTCTCCCCACATTATGAGTGGGATGCATGTTACGGGGTATTGGGGATACTGTAAGTTTCGCGCGCAGCTCTTCGGGGAGCTGTCACGGGCTTTCTGGGGTTAGGGGAGATTTGAGCCCGAGGTGTGGTAGTAACCGTCGCCCAGCTGCAGCGGAAGACAGCCTTACAATTTGAGATACTTTTTCAGCTTCTACGACTTCGTTGAATGTGTTGTGAATGCCTAGTCCGTTGAGCTTGGTCGTGCGGGTGCTGCCCGGTAACTGGAGCGCCTGTTTAACGTACCGGCGGTAGATCACTTCGAGACGGCGTACGTCTCCTTTCTACCACAGGTGGGCGGGACCCACATAGTTGATGTGGCTCATGAGGAACGCGTGGAGCCGTCTACGGAGATTCTCCTCAAACAGTCCCCCGCGCTTGTTAGCTACTCGATGAATTAGTTTAGCCATAGCTTCGGCCTTCTTGGAAATGTGAATGATACTGACGTCGTTATGGCCGTTGGCCTGAATGACCATGTTTAGAATGCGAACTTGGTCCACCGTAGGGATCGGTGTACCGTCCGCCGTCAGGACGTTGATCTCCGCGTATGCGTCTCTGCGCGCCTTGTATTTCGGGCGGTAGAGTAGTAATTCTGATTTCTCGGCCGATAGCGAGAGGCCGGCCTGCCGTAAGAACGTTTCTACCGTGTTTACCGCTTCTTGCAATCGCTCCTCGATATGGCCGTCGCTGCCGCTCGTACACCAGACGGTGATGTCGTCTGCGTAGAGGGCGTGACTGATGCCGTCGATCTGTGAGTATTGTCGCGACAGAGCGCGCATGGAGAGGTTGAACAGTAACGGAGATATCACGGCCCCTTGGGGTGTGTCCCTCGGTACCAGGTTGAACTGCTTCGAGCCCATCGAGCCGAGTTGGATTGTAGCTGCCCTGTCACGTAGGAACGAGCTAACGTAATTGTAGAAGCGCGTACCTAATCCTGCCTCACGAATCGAGTCAAGGACGTGAGAGTGATTTACGCGGTCGAATGCCTTCTCGAGGTCGAGCGCTAGGATGGCTCTAGTGTCTCTGGTGGTCTTATCCATGAGCTCGTAGTTGAGCAACAGCATTACGTCCTGCGTGGACATGGACGGGCGAAAACCAATTTGATTGATCGGTAGAATCTGACGCTCCTCTACGAATTTCGTGACTCGCTTGAGGATTACGTGTTCGGCCACCTTACCCACGCAGGACGTGAGCGAGATGGGACGAAGTGAGCCTAGCGCTAAGTGTTTACCCGGCTTAGGGCTAAGTATGACGGTTGCCTCGCGCCATTCAGGCGGGACGTTACCTGTCTCCCAGATTTTGTTAATGTGTTCGGTGAGAAGTTCTATGTCCTGCTCGGCAAAATTTTTAAGAAGCTTATTCTGTATGCCATCAGGGCCCGGGGCCGAGCGGCAGTTTAGTTCGGAGAGGACCACCGTAACCTCGGCGCAAGTTAAGGGGGATCCTTATCTTCCTCCGTAGCGTCAGGGGGACGCGGGTAATCGGATGGGGAGCTAAGTTCGGTACATAGGTAACGCAGAGCTAGCTCTTCGGTGATTTGAGTATCGGTCTTACCCGAGACTGAGTTTGTGGATGCGTGAGCTGTTGGGATGCTTTCGACGGTTTGTCGCCTAGTAAGTGTTTCAACACGTTCCATTTGGCCCCGTTTCTCATTTGACCATCAACCGACTTACGCACATCGTCCCAGTGCTGACGCTCTAGGTTACGGCGATGTTCCTCGATTTGACGATTGAGTTCAGCTATCTTTTTACGAAGGTTACGGTTGAGCTTTCGCGTGCGCCATTTCGCGTGCAGTGTTTTTTTAGCTTCGAGTAGGTGAGTTAGCAAGCTATCCATGCGCTCGACCTCCAGTTCGGTTTCAACGTACTTAGTCGAATTTGCAACGTCCTTTTTAAGTCGTGCGAGCAGTGCTGTTAGGGTTTCGTAGTGAGTGCCGTCGCGTTTCCTGAGCTCTCGAAAATGAACCCAGTCCGTTATTCGAAACTGTCTGATTTTGTTTGTTGAAACGTTTACGATCGTCTCTATAATGTAATGATCACGGCCCAGATTCTCACCTAGGTTAGTCCACGTGGGTTGTCCCGCGTGCCTGACCATTGTGAGGTCCGGGGCGCTATCCCGCGTAACCGAGTTACCTGCCCGTGTGGCTGAAGTGGGATCTGTTAGGAGCGTGAGTCTATGTGTGTGCATTTGTGATACCAGGGCAGTGCCCTTACGGGAAGAGCCGCGGTACCCAAAGTCTGGATGCGTGGCATTAAAGTCTCCCGCGATTATGAGCATGTGGTCCCCTGCAATTTTGTTCGCTCGCTGAAAGAGTACCTGAAATGTGGTTTGCGTGTGTTTCGGTGTACTATATACGTTGAGAATAAAGACTGACTGTTTAAGCTTTGAGTTCGGAATTAACTCCATCATATTGTGTTCGTCTTTGAGATCGGGGCGGACCTCTTGGCGAACATATGCGTTCTTGGAGATGAGCGTCGCTATTCCTCGCGTTCCCGTTCGATGGTCCGCTTCGGTGCGATAGGCACGCAAAACAGGGCGGCAGTTAGCATTTCTTGTAAGAGAATTACGGCAGGCCGATTGGCGCTAGAATTAATGAATTGTTGCAAAGCTGCCTTCCGCTTCGGAAAGCTGAAGCAATTTTATTGCCAAATTACAATATTGCTTGTGTTAGCCGTGATTAGTGCATAGAAGGTGGCGCACGAACCGCCGTGTATTCCTTCTAATAATTGTAACCGCGCGTGGAGCTCGGTGAGCTGGAGGGTGTGCGGGGTCATATCGGCAGCTCGGGCTGCCGCAATGTCTGCGCGGAGGCGGCCAAGTGCCTCCATGAAGTTAGACATAGTAACTGGCTCGTCAGGCGGGTCCTCGGCCGCGCGACGCTACGCGGCGCGACTGGCGTTCGACGAGGTAGTGGGGGCGGGTTCAACGACCGGAGCGGTGGGCGTCGGTGCCTCGATAACGCGTTCGCTCGGCTGCTGCAGATTTCTGATGAGTGCTTTGAATTCTGCGTTTTCTTTGGGCAGTAACGCTAGCTCGTGTTTGAGCTCTTGAATCTCATCTTTTTCATGCTGTGGCAAGTTACCCGTCCGCGCGGAACCGCGAGTCTCACCTTTACCGGCGAATCGGTCAGCCCAGGTAGGTGTTGCAGTCGGACTCTCGGCTGTGGTAGGCAGGTGCTTCGTCGGTAGACTCGGGGCTGGTTGCTTGGGCGTCGGCTGTTGCTTTGCCGAGCCACCTTGGGTCTGTTGGTTGTTGTTGCGCCAGCGTCTGCGGCGGCGTCGACGTCGAACGACGTAAGGAATTTCATAGAGATTTGGGCATGTGCGGTCGCCTGTAATGTGGGCCTGGCCGCACAATGCGCACTTGGGAGTCACACACACATGGTCAGGTCTGGTGGGTTTGATACTGCAGTGTTCACACACTTTCTCAGATGGGGTAGGGCAGACGTCTTGTCGGTACCCGACTCTACCGCAGTTGCGGCAGGGGTCGATCTGTCGCTTGTAGATCGTGCAACGCAGCAGAAGCATGCCGCAGCGCACATTGTTGGGGACTTTAAGTCAGTCGAAGAGAAGGATGATGGTGGTTGTATCCTTGATTTGTCATACCCTCATTAACGTGGGGTTGTGTGATGAGACGAACAAGCGTTGTAGCTCGGAGTCCGGAAGGTCAGCGTCGACCCCTCGGACTACGCCTCGGTGGTCGTGCCAGAGGCGACTACGTAAGCGGATACTGGTTGTGCTTGCTCCATGAGAACAATTGCTCGTACTTTAGCGTACGCTTCGGCCATTTGTAAGTTCGGCGTGCTGATCACAAAAATATTCTGTGTGTCATTAGTGCAGACGATATCTTCCTCTGCCGCCGCTGGCGGGAGTCGTGCAGCGAATAGCAGAGCTTGTAAAAACTTAAGCTTGTAAAAACTTACGCACAGCTTGTAAAAACTTACGCACTTACGCAGAGCTTGTAAAAACTTACGCACATCCAGTCCACCTCCGGGGCGGACGATGACACGGTCATGATCCGTTGGCAGCGGGGGGAGCCGGCTGGCGGCTGCAACCCTCGTCGCAGCTCCGGTTCGCAGGGCACCAACGCTGCGCCGGCAGACATGCTGGTGGTAGTAGTTGAAGATGTTGCTCGACGTCGAATTGCGTCGATCCAGCCAAGCGGGCTAGCTTCCTTGTGAGTGATTGGTTGTCCCTCCACCATGGCCTCAGGCATGACGGCGGCGTAGCGGCGGGACGCCGGCAGAGGGGTACGTAGTCGTGTTAAGCCTGCTCGAGGCTTAGCGAGTGAAAGCGAAATGTTGGTTGAAAAAGAAAAAAAAACATTTGGGTGGCCCGGGTCAAAATTGTTATCAGGTTGTTCCCCTAGACTTAGCGAAACCGTGGGTGATCAAATTAGGGAAGTTTTAACTCAGTAGACCGGTAAAAAGTATAACAGAAGGCGGAGCATGTAATGTATAACAGAAGGCGGAGCATGTAGCGTATAACAGAGCATGTAAATCCTGCCATACATGACATGCATGACATGTTCTTCATGTTACCACCAATCATTAATGTTCGTCATACATTCGCGTCACGCAATGCCAGTTTTGGTGTATATCAAGCTAGCGAAATGGCCGCGATCGGACAATGAGCGTGGCTTGTAAATAATGCCGTAAATGATATGCATATCATAATTTTCAAGTTACCACCTATCATGTATGCTTGTGATACAGTCACGTAGCGCAATACCAATTTTGGTGTATATCAAGCGAGCGAAACGGCCGCGAGCGCGCCATGAGCGTGCCATGTAAATCAAGTCGTACATGACACGCATGTCATGATTGTCATGTTACCACCTCTAATTTACGTTCGTCATACAGTCGCGTCGTGCAATACCAATTTTGGTGTATATCGAGCCCGCGAAACGGCCGCGAATGCACCATAAGTATGGCATGTAAAGCATGACATACATGACATGCATGTCCTGGTTTTCATGTTACCACCTGCTATTCATGTTCTTGATACAGTCACATCGCGCAATACCAATTTTGGTGCATATCAATGTAGCGAAACGGCCTCGAGCGCACCACGAGCGTGCCATGTAAATCATGTCGTACATGACACGCATGTCATCATTTTCATGTTACCACCTCTAATTTACGTTCGTCATACAGTCGAGTCGTGCAATACCAACTTTGGTGTATATCAAGACCGCGAAACGGCCGCGAATGCACCATGAGCGTGGCATGTAAATCATGACATGCATGACATGCGTGTCATGGTTTACATGTTACCACCTGTTATTCATGTTCTTCATACAGTCACATCACGCAGTACCAATTTTGGTGTATATCAACCTAGCGAAACGGCCGCGAGTGCGTCATGAGCGTGGCATGTAAATCATGTCATGCATGACACGCGTGTTATGATTTTCATGTTACCACCTGTTATTCATGTTCTTCATACAGTCACATCGCGCAATACCAATTTTGGTATTTACAACCTAGCGAAACGGCCGCGAGTGCGTCATGAGCGTGGCATGTAAATTATGACGTGCATAACACGCATGTCATGATTTCCATGTTACCACGTGTCACTTATGTTCGTAATGTCGAAATGTGACGTCATACCAGTTTTCGTATATATCCATTCATTTAAACGGCCGCGAGCGCCCTGAGACCATGTCATGTAAATCATGCCGCACATGACATGCGTGTCATGATTTGCACGTTAGGACCTGTCATTATGTTGGCCATGAACTCTTGTCACGTCATACCAGTTTTGGTATATGTGAAATTAACGAAACGGCCGCAAGAACCCCAAGGCCGTGGAATGTAAATCATGCTGTTCATGACATGCATGTCATGATTTTCATGTTATGACCTGTTATTTATGTTCCTAATGCGGTCATGTTATTCCATACCAGTTTTGGTATACATCCGATTAACGAAACGGCCAGGAGAGCGAAAAGTCGTAGGCGGCTAGATAGATAGCTAGATAGATACGCTCAAACTCGCAGAAGTTCGCTAAGAAATGCTTCGCATTTAAAATAGATTGATACGTAATTCTAAAGACCCTAGTGTTTCCTAGGCTGCGCTGAAAATGCGGCGCTATGCACGAAAAGCTCTCTGCCGACGATATTGAGCTACCACCTGGCAGTGGCCCTGGGTTCGGCACAAGCTCATACTTCCCGAGGCTACTGCCAGAGTCACCCATATCTCCCGCAGCGCCTCCTCTATTTAATCAATGCCAGCCACATGTGGCAGATTCAACACGGAGGAGTCTTTCGACGACTTTTACAGCGAAGCACGCAGATACGCGGCCATTTTTTTAGTGAGCCAATAAGTACCGAAATAAAAATTGGAGGACGCTTGAGCTTCGCATAGAGGAGTAGAACGCGATAACGTAGTCGGGCCCCGTGCGCATCGCGTTCGTAATTGCCAGCCTGGCTTCCGTTCTCAGTGCATGCCTCAACCGTGCCGTAAGGAAACAAACGATTGTGTGCTTCACACTGGCCGTTTAAAACTATCCTAGAATGCCTGCTACAAGTACAGTTGTTAAGTGCCCGCTACGCGATAATTCTTCCTCTTGAACATTGGCCATGGCCTCGCCACTGTGGCCTAGCGGTTACGGCGCTCGACTGCTGACTTGAAGGTCGCGGGATCGAATCCCGGCCGCGGCGGCTGCATTTTAGATGGAGGCAAAAATGTTTGAGGCCCGTGTACTCAGATATAGGTTCAGGTTAAAAACTCCACGTGGTCGAAAATTCCTTAGCCCTCCACTACGGCGTCCCTCATAATCATACAGTTCTTTTGGGACGTTAAACCCCAAATATTAATGCAAATTGGTCATGGGCCCCCTAGGCGGCCGTAAGGTGCCACGCGCACCCTCGCAGCTGCACACTTTGTAATAGGTGGGCAGCTTTAAACGACCCACTCGTTACACAGATCACAAATTTCACGCCTGGCGCGATTCTATGCTTCCGCTACGCAATATTACATGCGTTAAGGAGACTCCTTCCACTGCATGACATTCATATAGTGTGGGCGTTCATTAGACACATCTACCCTCTTCATGCATGTTCATCATCATGAGTGTTTGTCATCTTCGTCGGTGGTGGAAACGCTGCTTGATGGTGAGATCTGTGCCTCGGGTGTTATCGCTTCACCGTGCCTTCAGGGCCTAATAAAGGTCGCGTTAACCGTTGCGTCACAAGTGGTGGAGGCTGCTAAGCGATCTTCCTTCCTCTCCCAACCTGCTCTACCTCCTGAAGCTCCGCTCAGGTCGCCGTCTCTACCAGGTGTCCGGTACCATGCCTCAGGACGAGCCAACCGGCGCACATGCATCTACCGCCACTGCCCCGACTACCGCGGCCTATCCACCATGATTATCAGTGGGCACCAGCGCGATCCCCCTATGTTCGCCGGACTTCGAGGTGAAGATGTGGAGGATTGGTTGGACCACTACGACCGAGTGAGTTCAACAAACAACTGGGATGATCCGGCCAAGCTTCGTCGTGTTTCTTTCTACCTCACGGACGTGCCGAAAACGTGGTATTTCAATCACGAAATTGATTTCACGGACTGGACCCATTTCAAGCAACGTCTTCGCCAAATTTTCGGCACTCCCGCAGTTCGTTCTGCCCTCGCAAAGAAGACCTTGGACGCTCGCAAGCAACGACTTGGCGAATCCTACACCTCATATATTGAGGGTGTGCTTGCTCTTTGCCGCCGCTCCATGACCCAATCAGAGAGGGTTCGCCATCTGCTGAAAGGCATCGGCACAATCGCCTTCAATGCGTTGGCCATTCAGAACCCGACAACAGTCGCCGACGTTGTTGCGACGTGCCAACGCCTAGAGGAACTCGAGTCCCAGTGGACACATCCCTGACAACAACGCCACCGCCGATCCCTCGTTGCGTGCTATGATCCGCGCGATCATACGGGAAGAGCTACAATCTCTTGGCCTATCAGCGACCCCGAGTCCACCTCACGCCTCCAGCACTCTTTTGCGCGACGTGATCAAGGAGGAGTTGGCGTCCATGGCCGCTCCAGCGTATGTGTACTCTATGACCCCTCGACTCCAACCAACGTACGCATAAGTCGTCACTGGTTCACCAGGTGTCGTGCAATCGATGTCTGCACACTCGACGCCTGCCCACCTGGCTTCGATGACACCGAGTGCGCCTAGCCAGCCCTGTCACCCACCATGGCGATCGCCTCGTCCGGTCTGCTATTACTGCGTGTATCGTGGCCACATTGCACGCTTTTGTCGTAAGCGTCAGCAGGACGAGCGCCGTGGATTCGACGCCTACGAACGGGATGATGGTGCCGCCGGGGCCACTTTCAACGCCGTCCTTACGCTCCGCCGCCACGTCGCTCTCCATCGCCAACTGCAACATCCGAGACGGCACCAACTTACCGCCCCACTAGACGCCGCTCACCGTCGCCCCTTCACCACTCTACGTCACCACTGCGACCTGTCTCGCAGTTCACCGACCATCGCCCGGAAAACTAACCTATGCAGCTTTTGGAGGAAAAGCTGCATTGAACGACAAGACAGAAATTCCTCCAGTGCGTCCATATAATATGGCATCTGTTTTAGTAGAGGGTGTATACGTGGACACTTTGATAGACACTGGTGCTTGTTTATCGGTTATTGATCGTTCTTTGTGTTCCCGTCTCCGGAAAGTCACCACCCCTTATGATGGACCTACATCGTTCGCTGCTCAAGGGGACGTCATTCAACCTTCTGCCATGTGCACCGCTCGTGTTTTCATTGATGGACTCCTCCATTACGTACAGTTCGCCGTGCTGAGTTCGTGCGCCCACCAGATGATATTGGGGTGTGGTTTTCTGTCTACGGCAAACGCTTCCATCTGCTGTCGAGAACGTGTTCTTCACATGACGGAAACTGACTATGCCCTATCTGCGGATGACAAGCCACTTCGCTTGCTCGCTGTGCAGGATATCGAGCTACCACCTGGTCATCAACGAATAGTTAACATCGCTTCTGACGTGATCGACTATGGTGACGTGCTTGTCCTACCGTCTGCACGCTGTCTCGCAAGAGGGATAGCCTTTGTGTCAGGGCTAGTGCGGTTCCACGATGGCTGCGGACTTCTCTACGCTACAAACCAGACGTCCGAGGAGATTCTCATCCCTAAAGGCACTACAATGGCTTGCGTCACGGAATCCCAGCCTCTCTTTGTTGTTCCGCTCGTGCCGGCGTCCTCTGACCCTACTTCTGTTGCACGTTCGCCATGCATTTCTGCTCTCGCTGCGACTATCAGTCCCGACCTACCTCATCGCAGTCAGATGAGTTGCTTGCCTTGCTACAGAAGCATGCGACATCGCTTGATGCCCATTCCTCCTATTTGGGACAAACGTCCATTATCACGCATCGGATCGAGACGGATGGCACTTCTATCGTACGCCGTCGACCATATCGCGTCTCTTCATTCGAGAGGAAGGTAATTGAAGAAAAATGTCACCGGTATGCTGCAACGGAACATCATACGTCCCTCAGTGAGTCCTTGGTCATCTCCCGTTGTTTTTGTACGGAAAAAAGATGGCTCCGTGCGATTTTGCGTAGACTACCGGGCACTTAATAAGATCACCCAGCGGTCGAAATTTAGTTGAGGTGAGGAAGTTGTGCTCGAGTTTACAACGAACACGTAGCCGTGAGAATTTTTCGAAACGGTGCCGTAATAGCGGAGTTACACGCGTTTGATGATCGAAACGCGACGATCGCTTCTTTCCCTCTTTCCTACGTTACCCTCTTCCAAAACCGCTTTGCCCTCCTCGCTGAATGCCCCCTCCTCATCTCGCGTGGCATACGTCACCGCTGACGCGCTGTTCGAGACAGCGTCTACTTCCGGTTGCCGCGACTCCGACGCTCCAGCTCGCCGTCAACTCTGTGAGGTATCTGGGTGCACTGTTCGTTGACTAACCGCTGTTGCTGCCGTGCCGGCCGGTGCCCCTACGAATCGTGCCGGTATGGACCCTGTGTTGCGCGCACGCCTTCAAAGGATCGCCAACGTGATGAGACCCGTACGGGGACACGCCGTGCCAGACCACCTCGGCTCGAGATGAGTACACGGAGCTCATCAAACCGCAAGGCGTGGATGTGTAATTACGCTAGCGACTTGGCGGTTGCGTTTTAGTCTGTCCGGCATTAAAGAAAGCGTCGCGTAAAACCAAATAAAATGTCCCCAAGCTGGCGCCAGGTCAAGTGGCGCCAGCTATGGAGGATTAGAAACAACTAACAAACGCGTAATCTATGTCCTCCGAGCATTCGGAAGCGCCCTTCTCGACTCGCTAAGCCTACAGCATCGATTATTTGAGTATGGCTCTCCAAAAAGGGGCTGAATCGGTACGAATACTTTGCTGTCGAAGCTTAAGGACATGAATCTAAAGCAAATGGAAGCATCAGTTCGGAGCTTACACGCTACAGAGCACACGGCGGCCACTTGATAGACTCGAGGTGGACGACAACCGCTTTTGGCACTGCGGCCATGTTTTTCGGAGGCTTGCCGGCGTAGCTTGCCGTGCAAGTTGGACTGCTGTCGCGCGTGCGGCGACGGCCGACGTTCTGCGGCACCGCGCCGTTGCGGCAGGCTTGCCGCTAGCGTGAGCGGGCCCTTACGGGCCGCAGATGTCGATTCGCAAGCGGCAACACGACCAAGAACAGCAATGTGCGCACGAACAGCTGTTTGCAGAGTTACCGGAAGTCGTCGGTTGTCGTTCGGCCAATCGCAAGCATCGAAACTGATAACGTCATAGTTTCACTGCTGATGTCACACATGTCAGTGGCGGGAATGGCGGGGACCGGAAAGGAGAAACTATTGTTTTTTCGAAATTGTGGCGCGCCCGCGACCTGTAGCGCTGCGGCGTGTGGCATCGTTGATCGCGACGGCATTCTGCACGCGATGCGCTTGTTTACTTGAAATGTTTGGGAAAATGTCGGAGGGGGTTTAGGCGCCCTTTAAAGCTATCGCGTTAAAGGACCCCTCACGAGCCTCTGAAAATACAAAAAACGAGCGCAATATTCCCTCCTGGCGTTTCTCGTCTTTCTGGCCCACTTCGTGACACAGAACAATGACTCCCGCGACGTCTATATAGTACATACTCGATTCATCTATATACATGAGATATGAGACGTGCATTGTCTCTGAACTGCTTTGGCATGCAGCCACCCACCCGTTCTTCCTTGCCTCGCATGACTATCTTGCGCGATCAACTGATTGCGCTTCATTTTCTGTGCTAGCGACTGTGCAAACGGAGAAACAAGGGTGTAGTCGACAAGCGCGAAATGTTGATAGGGTCCACGCCGAGTGCTGGCATGGTACCCGTGCTTTCAGGAAATAAGTGCTGAGGAAGAAATATGGCCTGTAGGAAGGGCAGCGAAGGCGAGGAGGAAGGCACTCCCTCGTCTTTGAACGAGTGGCGGTGAAGGGCCCTTAAAAAAACGCCAGGCCTGCGCTGAAACCGCAGCACAGTCACAGCGAAAGCTGGAAGAGCGGCGTTTCTAGAGCCCGTTGTAAGCTCTCTTGGGGCTACAATACAAGTACACTAGAAAGTACCCACTAAGCCATAAATCACAATTTTTGTGAAGTTGGGAAGCACCTACTAAGCCATTATTCTTCATTCTGCGGAGAAGCGAGGCACCAGCTACACGTCTGTAAGGCATTATCTGCACTTTGCCGACGCGACGACTGATTACGATGAAGAATTATGGCTCAGTCCTTTGTAATGGGTTGGAAGCTTTAAACGGCCCACCAGTTGTGTAATTTGCATTGGGTGACGCCCGGTCGCTATTTCCCTCTCCCGTCATGCTGTATACCATACGTTGACGTGGGAGAGAGACGGGGGGGAAGAAGAACTTTACTGAGACCATGAGGAAATGGATCATGCGCTTATGGGCTTCCTTGGCAACCAATACAAGTGCACTTGCGAGGAACCCACTACGCTATCAATCATTGTAATTTTTGAGAAGTAGGGCAGCAGGCACTGTGCCATTTTTCGTCATTCTACGGAGAGCATTGGTACCTGCTAAACGCATGTAAGGCATTATGCGCACTTTGTTGATGCTGCGCCTGATGACGATGAAGAATTATGGCAGAGCCCTTTGTAATGGGTTGGAAGCATTCAACAACCTACTCATTGCGCAATTCGCATTGTGTGACGCCTGGTTACAGAATTCACGTTGTGCGACGCTTGGTGCTTATTTTCCTCTTCTACCATGCTATACTGCATATGCTAATGTGGTTCCTCCCCGACATGAAGCCTGTATAGGACCTTTTTGCGAAGCAGTTTCAAGCACCGGCATGGCTCAGAGGTTGAATACGCAGAGGGCCCAGGTTCGAACCTCGTTCCATTCTGAAATTTTTGTCTTTTTTCGTTTTTTTTTCCTATTTCGAGCGATACTGGTTACGGACACCGGCGGCGGCGGCGGCGGACAACTACGGCGCCAAAAACGGCCGGTGAAATGATCTCATAACAGCTTTCGCTGTAAAAACAGTAGGTCTATATGCGCACAGATGTAGGCACTTCCTGGGAGTAGAAGAGAACCAGCCGGCTGGAGTGCGTGTACCAAGAACGACACAGAAAGCGAAAATTCTAAGGAAAGTTTCAGACAACATACAAGGTCAATTCATATCGGTCGCGAAAGTTGTAATGAAAAGCGGTCAAAAGCCTGTTGCCACGGACATCAACGCGGGGCGTACGTTTGAAGCGCGAGTGGGTGAGGTGGGGACAAATAGTGCAAATTAAGAGCTCAATGGAATTTTTGGTAGCATTCGCTACAATGGCCTAGCCGAGCCAGATTCGCGTGGCTTCTCAAGAGCCGTGCTGCGTGTGCGCGAGGATTGGTGATGTCCCACAGCGGGCGCATCGAAGCCGGCACCTCCCGCGCACTCCGTCGCTGCCTCCGATCTGCGCTTTCCAGAGGAGTGACGTCGTAGCCGAGGTAGACGTACTGGCGCAGGCGCGCGCGCAGCTATTCGCCTTCGCTGTGCAGTCGCCGGCTGACACTGCGCTGGAGCCGCTTGATAGCGCCTCTGACAGGCGTTTGCCATGTATGGTTTAGCCTTAGAAAAGGAGAGCTGCTCAAAGGCGCAGAAGAGCGAAGAAGCTTAACTCTTCGGATCATGAAGTTGTTATGAGATCACAACAAGGGCCGTTTTCGGCGCCGTAGTTGTCCGCCGCCGCCGCCGCCGCCGCCGGTGTCTGTAACCACTATCGTTCGAAATAAGAAAAAAAAACGAAATAAGAAGGTTTGAACCTGGGCCCTCTGCGTGAGAGCCCAGTGTTCTACCTCAAAGCCATGCGGGTGCTTGAAAATGCTTTGCAAAATGACCCTTTACGGGCTTGATGTCGGGAAGGAACCACATTAACATATGAAACGTAGAGTGGTAGAAGAGTTGAATAACAACCAGGAGTCACACATTGTGAATTCTGTAACCAGGCGTCACACAACGCGAATGGCGCAACGAGAGCGTTGTTGAATGCTTCCAAACCATTACAAAGGAATCTGCCATTAATTTTTCATCGTCATCAGCCACATCATCAACAAAGTGAACATAATGTCTTACAGGTATTTAGCGGGTACCACGGTTCTCCGCAGAATAAGAAAAAATTGCATAACGGCTGCTTCTCATCTTCACAAAAATCATGATTTATAGCATAGTGGATTCCTCGCAGTGCACTTCTGTTGGTTGCCAAGGAAGCCCATAAGGTTCCCATTACCCATTTCCTCCAGGTCCAAATAAATTTAATTCGCTCTCTCTCTTCCTCACGTTAACGTATGTTATAAAGAGTGGCGGGAGAGTTCAAGAACGACCAGGCACACATTCCGAATTACGCAACTAAAAAGCAAAAAAAAAGTTTTCTTTTGTGGTTTTAAGCTCTCACAGGGCTTTCGGTGGCTTTTGCTACCGTATGCCGCAAGGAGTTGGTGCGCCGTCTCGGTCGGCAACCGGATGCAAGCGGCCCAGTCGAAGACATTGTGGCTTTGAGAAGGAGCTCATCTCTCTTTTAACCTATGGCCAATCCACTAAAGAGGCGGCGGCATTTGTTGTCATCGGGGTACGTGACCATTCAAAGGAAGCAAACGGGAAAATATTCGGACTCGCAGGGTCAGAAGAGTAAACAAGAAAAAAATTACCCCATCTCCCGCTAAAGGGGACCATGAGGCGATGCGAAGCCGGAGCACTTGCACGATCGCGTTCCGTTGGCGTTCGTTGGGCATGCTACCGACCTCGCGTCGTGGAACGCGAAGAGGGACGCTACGCGCGTCGTATCTTCCATCTAGCCTGGCCGTCAATTCTCACAGGGCGAGCGGAGAACGCGGTCGACAGGCGGGCGAGAGGGGGGCAGCGTAGGAGAGGAGAGAGAAGGGGAGGGGACGCGCATGCGCTCGCGCTCATCGCGGCGTTGCGCAGGAGAGAATTTCGGCATGTCTAGCCCGCGTTTCAGAGGAAGAGTGGAAATGGGGAGGGGAGAGGGGTATGGGAGAGGGGGAGAAGTGAGGGAAAGTGGAAAGAGGTAAAGTCAGAGGGAAAGTGGAGAGGGGAAGGGGAGAGGGAAAGTGGAGAGGGGAAGGGGAGATGGTGAGTGGAGAGGTGGTGTGTGGAGAGGGTATGCGCATGCGCAGTAAGGGTGGTCACGCCGCACACCATCGGATTGAGCTCGGCCTTAAGATACTTCGCATCTGAAACAGCAACATGTGCTGCGAACTACAAATGTGGAGTGCCGTAGAGTCACCCTGTCGGGACCTATATTGGCGCCGTGATTCGACAAAAATGCAAAAGGACAAAATAACACGTGCAAACTATTTGTGTGCTTTGATGGAAGCGCCGTTGAGAAAACCAAAGGAAAAGGACGGCACATCGACAATTCCAGCTCGTTGTAGCGGATGTCGTCTCCTAGGAAAGCGAGTTCCTCCCGGCGTGCGCGCCCGCTCCTCGACTCCACGCCTTCAGTCACGTGCTCCCCAAGTCACTGCTCCCCTGTTGGCTGACGTTGAGCAGACGCTCTACCGCGAGCGAATTTTTCCAACTATAGCGAAGAAGATCGCAGCGACGTTTCGACGCTCTAGGAACCGGCTTTGGGCTCCCGCGACGGCAGCAGCCTGCTCTTGGAGCAAAATCGTTGTCATGTGGAACAGGCTTAAGGCTGCCAAAGTGATCCTTTCATGGCTGCTGTATCGCTCCAGTGGTTTTCCTTTATTGTCTAACGTGACTTTTTGAACTATTGTGCTATTGTGCTCCTGAGCCGTTGTATCATCATATTATTTTATCTGCAAAATATTTTGCTGTCTATTGCAAATTCACCAAAAGTACACTTTTAGGCTTATTAGCCCAATAGTCTACTTGCGGTGTATTTGCAACAGCAAGCGTGTTTCTCAAATCATTCTTTTTCATGCTCCTTTTCTCTAACATACGACTATTAGCGGGCCGTAAAGATGAAAAAAACCGTATATATCAAAAGGAAGTAAGAGAGCAGCGCTTTAAAAAATATATGACATTTCATGCCACGTAGCATAAATGCGGGACGTCGCTACCGCTTCCGGTTATGACACCATATTTTATTTTTTCCTTGCTGTTAGTTGTCTTCACCATACGCAGATGGCGACGGTGGCAACGTGCCGCCAACTTCTTGCCACATGGGCTTCTATGGAAGTATTGCTTCCAGTTTACGTATACTTTGCAACTTAATCGTCCACGGCAGTGGAAGAAAACGGACACGGAAAGAACATGGGACGGGCGCTTCATGTGGGCTCTTCGTCCTTTAGCGTATATAATCAGTCAAATGACCCAAACCGAATGTTCATATTCTACCTTTGCAGCTTACTGGATGCTTTGTTACAGGTACTTCGTCCACACCCTAAACAGTTTCTAGACGTACTTTTTTTTCGCCATGTACACAGGTTCGTGTTGCTGGAGGCCAGAGTAACGCGGGAGCGCCTGCGCAGAGGGAATCGAGTCTCTTCACCGGCAGTCGCCACAACGTCGCTGCAGTGGCACTGCGTGTTCGATTCGAAACAGCAGCGCATGAGGCCTACAGGGGAATCGCGCAGTGCTGCCAAACGAAATGTGTGCGCCTGCCTATTAGTGTGAACGGAACGTGCGTGTTATACAGTGGCGAATACTTAAGTCACTCGCTCCTCTGTTCGCGTTTCATTTAATACCGATAGTACGGACGCGGACACCGGTGCTGTCATCTCATCGATCGAAGAGCACCACTTATCAGTGCAGTTTACCGCTGCTTTTTCGTCGACTGCTTGCCTAATATTTGCAAGAAATCGAGACACCACTGAACTAAGACCTCCATAAAGCTTTAGTTTTGTTGTCTATAGATTTGCGGAGTAGCACATCATTACGGGGCCTATCGGAGGCTGGAATCGTTCTCGATCCCGACAGGCTACAGGCACTTGATCTAATTGCTTACCTGACCAGAGGCTGGCCAATCGGTCACGTTGCGCTAGGGCTTTTAGGCTCAGGGTAAGCCTGTGCAGTGCTCTATTCGATAAGAATATGCACCGCAACTTCGTCTACACCAAGCCAGCCTGCACGCTACACCTTAAACAATCAACAATCTAATAAATTTTTCGTTGAGAAATATTCAGCAATCTTACCTGTTTTTAACGTTCGGGCCAGAATGAGGCAATTACTGTCACTAAAAAGTACAAGGAAAGTGTAGTTCGCGGAGGATATAGCGAATTCCTGGCCAGTGATGTTCATAATAGAAAAATTTCCCCCTGAAAAAAGAAAAGTGACCTGTTTAGCTCTTGCAAAACTTTTCTTGTGTCCTATCAACCCATAGTCGTAAAAGGGGCACGATAGGTATTTTGTTTAACAAAAACAGTGAAATCAAATTTAAATAACCAATAAAACATAAAAATCAAAGAATACGAAACAACACAATACATAATATATTTAACGATAAACGAATATTAGTAAGAGTGAGAAAGTAAGTTTCGCCGCATGGCAAAGCAATGAATGCGATTGCAACAAATCAGAATGTCACACGAAAGAACGGCAAGTAGCTCAAAACTTGCTGCGTGCTTCTCAAGCCCAAAATACGCACGAAAATAACACACATAGTGCGAGCGCGAATTCACTACAGTCACAGCTCGACACTTGCAGCGCGCTGGTCAAGCACCAAACATGACACATGAAAAGAACGCTCTGGCATACACAGGACGAGCGCGAACTAGCAACTGTCACAGTTGTCACTTCAACCAGCCCCTACTTTCGCTCTTTTAGCTAGCAGCTAATTCCTCTCGCAAACACGTCCTTAAAGCGAGCGAAGTGACCATCGTGTGGCCTATAGCTTCAACGCAAACGTTGCGATGAAAGCACAAGATGTATAAACCTCCTCCCTCCAGAGATAAGCGCCCAAGCACGGGCGACCATGTCCTGTATGTCAAAGTACAAGCCGAAGGCACACATCCCAACCCCGGCGAAACCCTAGAGAGCTTTAAAATTTGCGACCCAATAAATTTGCGAGCCGCCAGGGCTCATGCGCAGAACCCAAGCCGCTCTTGGCATCTTGCGCTCGCGTTGTCCCAAGACCAACAAATCGAAAACTAGCGTGGGTCGCCAGCGATATGGCGGAAACGCTGCACGGGAAACGACGCAGCATGCCCCGAGTCTCGCATAATTTTAATTTCGTCCCGTGTGGTTTACGAAACGGACCAATGTAAACAATGTGAATCCAGAGCCACTCTGGAGCATATGTTATGGGAATGCCGAGGGATTAGTCACAATGCCAAGAACGCGGCCTCTAGTGACAGCCTTCGCGACGCTGGGAAGCCACGCTGCTCAGCTCCGCCCTCGAGGATCAGCTCTGGGCCGTCCAGCGGGCCGAGGAAGCCGCCAGGTTTCAAGGACCCCTGGCCGTCTGCTAGGCGGGGCCATCGGCCCGCCCCACGAACTCGCAGGACTCGGAATAAAGTTATTTCCTCCTCCTGTGTGGCGTCTCGTGCGTTTGACCCAACGCCGGCTGCGTTTTATCCAACACTCAAACGCTGCTGCTCCTCCGAACACAAGAGCGGCCTACCCAAGGCAGGTGCTAGTGGGGCTTATATTTATTTGTAGCTTATATATATATATATATATATATATATATATATATATATATATATATATATATATATATATATATATATATACATATATATATATATATATATATATATATCGAGAGAGAGAGAGAGAGAGAGAGAGAGAGAGATAACCGAGGCATGATCGACGGTGACGGCGAAAACCCGCAGTATTTACAATTGCTATCTCAATAAGAACTGAAGTAAAGGACTTAGACGGAACTCTAGCGAAGCTAGAGTTCCGTCTAAGAGTGGAACGCGATTTGGTTGACACCTAGACCCCTAAACTGTGCCGCTAGGAAAGGAACGTCTGTGCGCGTAATATTGGCCGTCTTAAACTCTCCGAGAATGCTTAAAGGAAGTGCAGTTACGAGTTCACTACGCCATAATAAACAGCGAAGTACCCACGACGCCTCCGTGAGGCAACACGCGCCCCTCTGCCGCTTCAGACTTTGTTGATGCTGTGGTGGATGTTGATCATGAAATATGCCTGAGCGCTTTGTAATGAATAGACCTTTAAGCAGCCTACTCTTTCGTAGTGTACATGGTACGACGCCTGGTGTGATTCGACGCTTCTACCACACAATATTACATGTCTTTGCGGGACTTTTTACACGACATCACACCTCCATTGTTTTTTTTATATATTTTTTTGGCGATACAGTTTCAACCATAGGTGTCGTTCTGTGGTAGAGCTGTCCCGCACTAGGTTGCATTCCGGCGCGAACCGATGATTTTTATTCTTCCCATTTATCGCGATTTTTAGCTACTGGTACGTCAATGCGGCACTGCAGTATCGCCACAGTTACGTAGTGTGTGTGGTGTCCACTGAGGGACCTATCCTTTACGCCGCGACCATAAGAACACCGTTCACCGTCGAAGTGGAAGAAGCTGGCATTGCTCTGACCGTCGCGCATCCTGCCGTACAAACCGTCCACTGAGACTCCAAAAGCCCGATCGCAAACTTTTCGCGAGGTAGCATAGGCGTCTGCCCAGAGGGAGTCCTACAGGCATAGGCGTGCGCACAGGGGGGGCAGGGGGGGCGGCCGGCCCCCCCTAGTCATCTAAGAGGGGGGCGCAAAATCTGCCCCGTGCATTGACCCATAGTCACCTAAGAGCGGGGGTGGCGCAAAATCTGCCCCGTGCATTGACTTAGTAGGGTGGGAGGGCGCTGCGGTGAACCTTTGCCCCCCCTGATGGGGAACCCTGCGCACGCCTATGCCTACAGGAATTTACAAACGATAATTTACAAACGAATAGATGCGCGCCTCTGACTCGGATAATATGGATGAGGAACCGAGCTCATACCACGGAATAACACTACATGGAGAAAAGGCGAATTTATCTGCCTCTGCACGCAAGCGTCACGACGGTAATTCATTCCATAGCTCTCATGCGCTGGCAAATTAACTACCAACGGGCAATAAAACTCAGTATGTCAAAGCGGCACGAATCAAATATTACCTACCAAAAATTGCAATATTTGGGGGTGCGAGAATCTGCCCTTTCCCGTGTACCTCCTACCAGCTCTCTCACAAGAGACGTGAGAACAGCTGCTCAGAGCAACCGATCCGAGACCGCAGCAACCTTCGCGCCTGCGTCATTCTGGTCGTTTTCCTCTGGACATGGCTCACACCCAATGTAGGGGATTGGCCGAGTAGTGGTTGAATTTATCCAATATTTTCTGTAGGTAATCATTTGTAGAAGCTACAGTTCATTATGATATTGATTTGAAGTAGGAGTTACTGATAATGATATATTTATACCAGAAAGATTTAGCAAGATATTTTTTGTCTCGCTGATGAAATCCTCAATGGCTAAGAAAACATCCCTGTGCTTGTATCCCAGAGTAGCGACTCCATAATCAAGGATAACCGGTTCTGATACTTCCAGGCCCAGTTTCCAAAGAGATAGTACTGTTATTCTTTTCGTCCATAGAAAAAAATGACTGATAGTTTCCTTCTTGTTACAGAAGAGGCACAGAGGGGAAGTCACTAAACCTGCTTTATGCAAGTAAAAATTGAGGAAGGTAACACGGCAATAAAATTTTGTTATGGCCATTTCAATCGTTCTTCACTTGGATAAATCGCTGCACCAGGGAAATAACAGGTGCTTATTCTCCGGAGAAGCTGTCAATAGTGGGTTAACTTCTTACTTCTATCAAGCGAAATCTCGCCATCTGGATGCGTGCTGTTGTCGTATAAGCACGAATTATCGGCGCCAAAAGCGACGCTTTTGCTAGAGAATCAGCGATTTCACTTAACAACAATCCTCTGCGGCCAGGTACCCAGATCGAACGAATACATTGAATATCAGCGCGAACTAGTAGTTCAAAGAGCTTTAGTATGTCGCCATTTGACCAGGTGCGGCAAGTGAGGAGCACATAGATAAGGAATGAGTTATAACTGCAACTATTGTAATTGAAATACTTTGCTTACATAAAGATAATAATATTGTGAGCGCTGACTATATAGTTCATCTTCATCTGTACAGAAACCATTGTAATCATCATCTTCGTTTGTCACGCGGGCTGCGCCGCTTTGGACATTGAAATATAACCTTTCGATTACTGAACTGGGCGTCGTCTCATAAGTGGTGGAGGTGCTAAAAACTCAGCAAAAAAACAGGCAGAAAGTCAGGCAACCGTAATGAAAAAGACCAATCGAGTTCAGGGCAAAATATGCCAGATCTTTCCTCAGATTGTGACACCTCCGTTCCAATAAGAACATTAGTTGGTAGAGTATTGAGATGCTCTTACAGCAACCCACTTAAAACGGCGCAAGGTAGTAATTTCACGTAGTTTGGAAAAATATAGTCGTAGACAATTTCTGCAGTGTTATGTTGCGTAGTCATGGGAAGCACCTCGCGAATTTTTACATTTAGTAAATAAAGTAACGACTGAACAAATATAATTAAAAGGGGTGGTGTTCAAGCTTCCAGTTATAATACAGCATTTGTATAATATTTGTGAAGTCTTAAGCAGAGCCGTAAAGCCCCTCGCTATAATGGACCTAGTGGCCGAAGCTTGTATGCTGGCGCACCGGGTCGAAAGGTCGCTCCTCATGAATGACTATCGTAGTGCTCAGCCCTGCCAAGCATTTCGTGAGCAGAACTTTGATAGCGTTTTCGCCACCTTCGCTCACGTACAACGCCGACTTTTTGCTCGGAACTAACGCTGCCACGCAAGAATTTCTGCGACACGGATGCCACAATGCCATTGCATTAGCATGCTGGTTGCTTAAGTCTTAACTCCTAACCTACCAATTGCGAAGAGGGGGTTATAGGCGGCGGTTATAAAAAATTACAGGAGTCTTTTTCCTATCGAGAAAATTCTTTCCTTGCTTCTTTCTTTCTTTTTTAACACGAAAGTGTTTTGTGCCAGGGTCCACCAAGACTTCAATGACGTATTTCCGTCACGGATATGACGTTTTAAACTGTACACTAACAGATGGCAAGAACAAAGAAGAAGTTCCGTAGCCAGGAATCCCACCCGCGGCGCCTTCCTTCGCAGCGCGCCGCGCGAAACGACTCGGCCACAACGCCTACGTTCTTCAGCCCACTAATGGCGAGCTATTGCTATACATAATTTACCGCTGGCGGTGCGCGGAGCTCTGAGGCACTTTTTTTGTTATCACCAGCGAGATGTCGCGAAGGATTCGAATGGTGCTCTTTAAAGGTCGTCGAACCGATCGTTGCGATACGCAAAGCGCCCCCACCTGTACTTTGCCCTACAGGGTGTGGTCGCCCGGGATGGCGACCACACCCTGTACACAAACCGCCTCCATCTCGTGATGGGGGCGATTTGTGCATATTGTGCTTTCACCGCAAGTTTACGTTGATGTTACAGAGTGCACGAAGGTCACTACGCTCGCTGAAGGGGCCGCGTTTGCTAAAGAAGCGTGCTATTCAAACACAAAGAAGTAACAACTGTGACAATTGTTAGTTCGTACTTGTCCTCTGTGTGTTCTTTTCTTGCGTCCTTTGTGTTTGAGCAGCACCCTGCAAGTTTCGAGCTGATTGCTGTTCTTCGCGTGACATTTGAATTTGTTGCTATTGCATTCAGTGCTTCTTCGCCTTTGCGGTGAAACAATGCACAATAAACGCCCATCTACCTTTGTGAAGACACGTTTCACTTTCGTGTTATACCGATTCCTATGCCGGAGGGATCAGCCATGTTTTTTTCTTTCTTTCGCATTGCGCAATGCACCCTCCTAACTTTTAACAGCGAAGCTTTTTAAGCCGGCCGTTATCTATCCAAAGTTAACAAAAATGCTCATGCGGATATGCGCCGGAGAAATCGGGCAAGCCCCACTACTGAGTACAGCAGGTGTGAGCTTTAAACGAAAACTATGCTCGGTGAAGTGGAGCACGTAAATACGTGAAAAAGAGATAGGGAAAGGAAGAGATAAAAAGAAAGAAAAAGCGAAAAATAGAGAGAGAGGGAAAGTGATAGGAAGTAAGGGAAAAGGACAAATAGAGAAAAATAAAGGGAGCACAGACACAAAAAGATAAAAAAGACACAAGAAAGAGATAGAAATAACAGAGATCAATATAGAAAGAGAAGGAGAGAAAGAAATTGGTATAAAGATGATAGAGGAAACAGAGAGAAATAGAAATAAATGCAATAAAGAAAGAGAAAAATAAACAGAAAAACGGAGACCACCCGGCTCCGCTCTCCTTTCAGGCTTGGCGCCACTAGTGCGAAGCTGCCGTAATTTGTTTGCCTCCTTTATTTCGGGAAATTGACTTTAAATAAAGTGCTTAACAGCGCAACGCTTGAGTTGCTACAGGCAACAACTGCCTTCATATCCAGGAAACAATGAAAGGAGGTAACGTAAAATGACAAGGGACCTGGACAAAAAAATGGGACCGACATATCAGAAGCGGCCGATCGCCGACCATCCCCAGGATTTCAGGACAACTTCGTTTGCAAAACTGAAAGAAGAGGTTTCAAATGCGACTCCCGGTTTTATATTGGCTGAAAAGCGTTCTTTCAATTTTCATGCTACTTTATTGCGTAAGTAAAGCCATGTAACTTGCTTGGTCTTTTTGTCGGCCTTATTCATGTTGCCTTATGGTTAAAGCACTAGCTCAATTGTCGACCTTGCTGCAGTTTATTCTTGTTGTTTCCAAAGTCCACATCTAGAACTACATTGTATCTGGGTGTGCCGGAACAGCTGGCGGAGCTGACAATGTTTTCGAATACAATGCTCGGTAGCGTGTGCGCGCGAGCGAGACGAAGAGGGTGCTTAAATGCCTCAGTAACTCTGCCTCACCACTGGTGCGGGCAGCGTGCGCGCATTTTTAGCTTCTGTAGTGGCATCTGGTGGCCACTTCCTCAAGTACATCGATATCCCAAATTCCTGGCCATAAAGCCCACGGTCGAGAAAGCATCACTTTTTGAAAATAGGCCCATACAAATACAAATGCGACCGACGCACCTTCGAGGGCTGCATTTCTGTACACTCGCCGGCGACGGTTTTCGCTGCCTCCGCCCCCGAAATCGGTAACTTGTACTGCGCCTACGTTGAAAAATTCATGCAGACTCTGCTCTCGATGTTGTCTACGTGATGCCTAAGTGACTGTTACTAATCACCGGCTTTTTCGTCGCGAAGCATCTTATGGCGGAGTTCAATCCGGTAGTGGTGGTGGCGTGCGTCGTGACCACCCTTACTGCGCATGCGCAAACCCTCTCCACACACCTCCTGCACACTCCCCCTCTGCAATCCTCCTCCCCCTCTCCGCCTGTTCACTTCCCTTTCCCCTCTCCACGGCTCGCGTTAGGTCGTACACACGCTCAGTCATTGCGCCGGCTGCTCCGGTGTCATGAGTTCCAACGTCAATGGCGGTGCCAGTTGCAGTAATACCTTAAGGCCTGCCGAGATCGCAGAGCAGCGGAAGGCTCAACGCGCCGAAGCGCAACGTAAATGTCAGCAAGCGGACCCTGAGCTTCGGTATAGGGAAGCCCAGCGGAAGAGGCAACGTCGGCGGGAATCTGCTATGGATGAAACAAGGGCTGGACATGCCGAAACGCTGCTTTGCATCGCCTCATGGTCCCCTTTAGTGGGAGATGCTGTAAGTTTTTCTTCCTCGTGCGCAGCTGTGTTGAGCCGAGTAGTGCGTTCATTGTTCTGGATGACATACAGCATCAGGCCTATGCATTTGCCGTGCTTGTTATTCGTTGTGCCTTTCGCGGAACATCGACGTCGGGAGGACTTGGCTAGATTTACTATGTATGCTCCTTTCCACTTTTTCCGTCCTTCAGCGTCATACTGTTGTTCTCCACCATAGGTCGGCAATCTCCCTCATGAGTCGACTCACTCAGACTCACTTCAAGTCCGTGTGAGTCCGAGTAAGTAATGTTTTGTTTACTATGAGTCCGAGTGAGTCCGGCTGAGGAAAACTTTGGTGAGTATGAGCGCGAGTGAGTGCTAAGCGCAGACAATATTAATCTGGAGTGAGTTTCAGTGAGGTCCACATTTTTTGTTCCCTATATCCTCAACTTTGCTCAATTGCATACATCAGGTGCAATGCTACCGAAGCTGGCGAGACTTCTTGCAGTCTCTGAGTTTGCACCAAGAAATAGTTCAGCGATTTCATAACCCGAAAAGCCATCTTCCTTGTCGTGTTTAGACTGAGTAATAAATGAAGATGCTATATTTACAATAAACTAACCCCGGTTGACAACATGTTGTAGTGGATCCCTTAGCGTCTCTTTTTTTCGCATTTTAGCGTTTCATTTGCAGCCTTTGCTACGCGTCGCGACGCCTCACGTGCAGCGTCGTGAGCGGCTATATACGCTGAAGAGAGGATCAGGCGTGAACCTCGTTTGCATTTTTCACCTTGCGTGCTCTTCGTTGTCGTTTTCGCGCTGCACGGATGCGGCATCGGTCTTCCTGCTTGGATGCGGCATTGGCCTCCCTCCGGAGCGAGCATCATCCCGATGCTCTAGTGCAAGAAAACGATGCAGTAGAAGCATGAACCACATCAATCTGGACAAGAGGGCTTCATTCGCAGAACATGACCGACTTATGGTTTGTGCCGGCAAGTTCTCGAGAGGCTGTCAGGAATACCCCGTAGTTCAGGTCGCTTAGGCATCGTGCTACTTTGTAGGGACCAAAATACCTCTTCAGTAATCTTCCAGAAAGTCCCTTTGGCGGATAGGTCTCAAGACCCACACTTCCGCACCTGGTTGACAGTGGACGTATCGGTGCCGAAGATTGTAATGTTGTGCGTCGTAGTGCTACTGCCGTGCGATTCCGACGCGCGCAAGTTGCCTCGTTGAGTGAGCAGCTCGCTGAGTGAGCAAGGAGCTCGTTGAATGAAAGTAACAGCGTCCGTGTATATATCGTTGTAGTCATGCAGTAACATTGCATTAAGCATCGTCGTTATTTCACGGCCATGAAAAAGACTAAATAGCGTCTTTCTAGAAGTTTCCTGCTGCGCTGTACTATAGGCGAACGTGACGTATGGTTGAATGTCGTCTAATTTTTATGAACCACGTCTGTGTACATACACTACATTCCGGCAACAATCTGCTTGGAAAAGTCCAGTGCGAACTTTGACACGGACAACGAGGACGGGACAAAGTGCATCTAGGACGGTGCGCATGTGCAGCGGGTGACGTGCTCCGGTTGGGTATATATGTTTGATCTTGCCCAGTAAAGCTTTCAGTAAATAGTGAAAAAAAATCTGGTGCCGTTCCCTCCCTCGTTGTCCATGTCAAAGTTTGCGCTCTACATTTGTAAGATGTATACGTATTAACTAGCTCGTCATTTGGTCTTACTTCGGATATAGTCTTGTTTAAGCGTTCTAGTAAGCCGTTGGTTTCCGGGTGGTAAGAAATAGTTTGAAGTGCGGAGCGCTTTAGGAGCTCGGGCTGCCGTATGCTGTCGTCGTAGCTTGGCGTAACGCAGGCAAAACCATGCATAGCATAGCCATCTGTAGCATAGTCATGTATAGCAGGGGGCCGGAAAGGAAATTGAGACTGAGGAGGAGCGATGTATGGGGGAGGTGAAAAAGGAGGGAGAAAGGGGGAGGAGGAAGGGAATATGCTGTCATTTTAAATCACAGCTTGGCGTACGCACACAAAACAATGCATAGCGTGACCATGTACAGCAAGGGGGCAGGAAAGGTAAGTTACGGTGACGAGGAGTGATGTGAGGGTTCGGAGAATGGAAAGGAGGAAGAGAGAGGATAAAGCAGCAAAGTCAGGACCATTATAGCGTAGCCGTGTATAGCGAGGGCTGGGAAAGGGAAGCGAGCGTGAGGTGGAGTGATACGAGGATAAGGAGGATGAGAAGGGGGAATAGAGAGGGTAAAGCCTAGCATGCCTAGGCATAGCTTAGCATAAATGGGAAAGTGAAGTGAGAGTGGGGAGGATGAAAAGGAGGAAGAGAGAGGGTAAAGCATAGCACAGTCATGCATGACATTAGGCAGACAGAAGCATCTATAGACGATTTTGCGCAGCTGGTTTCTTCAATTAAAACTAGATGGCGCCCCCGCACCGTGGCCGTCCCCCTACCGTCGCCATCGCCATGGCCATCCCTCTTTGGCCTTTGGCAGCGCTGCTCAATATGTCTCCATCCACGTCGCGTCGTCTGCTCCGTGTTCCCACAGCCTCTGCGCGCACGCACGGAAAAGCGAGCGGACAGCAGCGCCGGAAATGTCGAGATGGTGGCACTTGTGGATGCAATTTCCTTCCGCCTCGGATATATCACGTCGTCGTCCTGCGCTGTGTGGCCCGTAAGTTCAAATCCTACGCATTTATTTGCTTTCTATTCGCTTCCTGAAGCTTCGAGAGCAATGTACTCGTCGGTATTTTGCAGGGTTTCCAAGATTCATTCGCATATTCCCTGAGACAAGGCTTAGCAGCAGTGGCTAAAAAAACACAGCTGATCGAAATAACAAAGGCAAGGCATACCTGAAGCTTTTTCTCCACCGTGAGCTGACACAAAGCGATGGCCGATTTCGCCATTTATCTATTGCTGTGAGGACAGTGGGCGAGTAGCAAGCGCGAGTTCGGATCGAAGCGGGCGGTCGCGTCTGCATGGGTGCTGCCTTGTTGGCTTGTAACCCCAGCTACTGGCGGTTGCTAATACAATAATTAAAGGCACTCGCCATAAAGGCGAAGTACATTAAACATATCCCTATAGGAAAAATCACGCCATCTCCCGCTAAAGGGGACCTGAGGCGATGCGAAGAAGCGTTTTGGCATGTAGAGCCCACGTTTCAGAGGCGGAGGGGAGAGGGGAGGAGAGAGAGTGAAATGGGAGAGGGGAAGTGGAGAAAGGAAGGGAAAAGGGGAGAGAAAGGGGAGACGGGGAGGGGAGAGAGGTAAAGGGGAAGTGGAGAGGAGGAGAGGAAAGGGAGTGTGGAGGGGAGAGGGGTAGTGGAGAGGGGGAAGTGGAGGGGAAATGAGAAGTGGAGAGGGGGATCGGAGAGGGGGAGTTGAGAAGGCTTGCGTATGCGCAGTAAGGGTGGTCACGCCGCACACCACCACCACCACCACCGGATTGAACTCCGCTATAAGATGCTACACATCTAAAAACAGCGTTTCCGTTGCCTCCTAGTGCCTTCCAGTGCACTGGTTAGCACTGGAAACGCTGTACAGTGTGTCCCAGTGTACTACAGCGCGCTGGGAGGCACTGCGACAGACTGTACAGCCTGGCCAGTGCCGCCCAGTGCGCTGAAAGACGCTGGGAATACTGTACAGCTTGGCCCAGTGTCGTTCAGCGCACTCGGACGCACTGGCCACGCTGCTGTACAGAGTCTGCCCGAGCACTGCGCAGATTTGATATTGGATCGCGAGAATTCGAAAGCAAACTCGTCGAATATTTTCAAAATATCATTCTGTTGTGTGTCCAACGCAGATATAGCTTTAGCTTTAGTTAAAGGGGTGGTGCCATGAAATTTCGAGGCTATAACAATCCTATTCGGGGTTTCCTCTGCATGCAAAGACACTCTACACGAAGGGTCGGACACAGCAAACGTTTAGAATATATTTTCATTCACTTCCAAAGTGCACGTAAATGCCCATTCTCCCGATTGAAACCCATCGCTAGCGCGCCAACACTGACGTAGATCTGTAGGATGGGCAACGAAAGTTGTAGTGACGTCACACCAAATCTACTGTAGTAATGTGAGTGACCGCCAGACCTCCACCACTTCCGCAACGTACGTACCGGCTGTAGTGAACTAGAATATCTTCTAGTTCACTATAGTACCGGCAAAGCATCGGTTGCTACATCACTCGCCGAGTTTCCATCGCTTCCTGACTAGTGCGTCACAGCCTTGTGTGGTCATGTGACCACGCCTTCTACACTTCTACGTCACTGCCCAACCTCGGCGCCAGACGCCGAATCCGAAAGTTGTCCACATCAAAATGTGATACAAAATTACTTAGCGAGAATACATGAATCTTGGTGCGTGCATCATGCTTCCTGGAGCTATAGGAAGCGCTTGCAGCAAAGAACGCACAGGCCACACATTGGGTTGCACCACCCCTTTAAGCGACGGACGTACATATAGGCTAGCGCAATCATCTGTCGAGCGCGCGCAGGTGCGCTTTCTCTCAAGTGTGTGAACTTATCATTCGAGCACCATATGGCATTAGTGTTAATCTTATAATCAACATCAACCTACTCTAGCAGTCAGTCCTTCGAATCGGGCTTGTACCGCTGAAAGCCGCACGCCATGGGCATCAGTGAGCCAATGTAACACAAACGGTGGAGCACGGAATCTCAGAACGAGCGGCGTTCTCTCAGAAAGGAAACGAAGAGGGCCACCCACTAGAAATCGCTGGAGAGGACGACCCCCCGCGGAATTCCAAGGCTTCGCTGCAATTACCGTGGGTACGAAAAGAGAGGCGCCTGGTGACCTAACAGCTTGTCACTATGAGTGGGTTCTGATAAGCATTTATGCGCTCCACATTGACAATGTCGCACCCTCGACAGCGCATGTCGGCAAATGAATCAGTGGGTTCGATCAGGAAGTTAGCCGGAAAAGTGCGTTCGACGACATGGTAGGGGCCTTTGTATTTGGGCAGTAGTTTTGAAGAGAACCAACTTCTAGTGGTAGAAATCGAGAGCCTTACGAGTGCTCCAGGGAGGAACGTGGACGGAGAAGTGGTGTTGTCACCGCGAATGCTTTTCTGCCGCTCTTTTCATGGTCTTGGCAAGCTCGCAATACTCTTCAGCAAGTCTGGCTGTGGCAGAAATAGGCGCGAACTCAGATCGATCCGGCTTGAATGAAACGAGTGTGTCGATTGTGTGTGACGGATGCCAGCCGTACGATAAGAAAAAAAATTGCAGTGGCTTAGCTCGGCTATCCCAGGATATACGTCGCGTGAGCTAAGGTTCAGCTGATTATTCTTAGCTCTCCTGGCTGTCTAGGATTAGCTTGATTATCATGCTTACTGCTGCTTCAATGACAGACACATGTTGTACGCATTATGCGACACATATATACTTATTTTCTTCCCAACGTCATTTCTCTATTGCCACAAAGACGGCTCGGTGGTCAGTGTAGTAACACGCTGCCGTCCCTATGGCCCCAATGCCCGGCGCAGCGCCGGTGTTGGGGCCATAAAGACGGCAGCGTCTCGTGCCCGGTCAAGGGATGGCCTGCGCACTCCCTCCGTGACGGCATAGACCTTGCCTGGCGCAGAGTAACGCTATCGCCCGTGGCGCAGTTTGCCCGTTCATGCAGTGGCAGCAGTGAACGCACTCAGTTAGTCGACGTTGCACACGCGACAGGGACGCGGTCAGCCCGCCCGCAGCCACGGGCGCATAGTATTAGAGTGTTCCAGCGTTCCGGTGCGCCAGCTGTCTGACATCACTGCTCCTCGCGCATGCGCAGCGTGGCTCTTGTACGTGCACGCGAAACCACTCCGGCTCGACCAATGTAGCTAACGCTACAAAAGGGGGACATACCGGTAGTGCTCTGAGGGGCGGTTTTCTAGGCCTCGTTATGAAATGCAGAATGGCATTCCAATTTAAAGCGTTCGGTGAGGCCATTGGTCTGCGTGTGGTAAGCAGTAGTTTTGCGGTGAACAACGTTGCACTCTTTGAGAATGGCTTCGGCGATTTCAGACAGAAGACACGGCCTCGATTGCTGAGCAGCTCCTGGGGTGGAGCGTGACGCAGCATGAATTGGTGGAGCAGGAAGGAGGCCACATAGCGAGCTGTAGCCCCTAGGAGGGCGGCAGTTGCAGCGCATCGCGGACTCTCAGCACAAACGGCGTTCTCAAAGAAAGGAAACCAAGAGGGCGATCCACTGGAATGCTCTCGAGAGAACGATCTGCCGCAGAGTTCTAAGGCTTCGCTACAAGTACCGCGGGTACGAAAAATTCGGCAGATCCCACGCACCGTGGGAATCGACGTTATGTGAAGCATGTGCGGGCTGTTGACTGTGGCTTAATTTTTCACATTGAACGAAACAATAAGTTGAAGAGTCGCATATGTATTATAGAACCAGTTGTTTACAGTTCCGTAACGATGGGAACAGCAACATGGGTGTTGCCAACACAAGACGCGGCAAGTTGATATGTAGTGCTTGTATTCTTCAATACTGGATAGCGCGAATGTGAACCGGACAAAGACGGATCACAGATGCACAGGACTAGCGCTACTCGCAACTAAGCTTCATTCAGGAAAGTTTCCCTGGATATATGGTACGCAGCCGAGTGGCACGCGCAGGCTCACTGCACGTACGTTACAGTCACACTTGCAGTTGTTGCAGTTGCGTTACAGTTGTTATGATTATAAATGTCCGTTACGACGGAGAACGCGCGCACGTTTCACGAACATCTGTGTATGTGCAGAAGGGGTTCTTGACAGTTCTTGAACAAGGCCATCATCACTATGATCAGCGAGTACCAGCAGCTGGACCGGACTTCTGTCGGATCCGTTCGTAATCGCGGCTACGAGGGGTGTAAGTGTAGTGAAGTGCGAGGTATAATGCAGATGGTGGAAATCCTAGATGCCTCTTACGATGAAATGATCTATTATGCCTCCTGTTCTGGACGTGGCAGCAAGCTCTTTTGATGCCCTGTCCACATCCAAGACCTCTTTCAGGTAGTATAAGGACCAGGCGTTGTTGGGTCTTGATAAGTCAATGTTGAAGTCACCGCTAATGATCAGGGGCCTGTGTCTATCGGCAGATTTATTGTAGGGAAACATTGACCCCGGCTTTCTTGTAATCCACGTGGTCCACGTTACGGACCATGTGGACGACTGGATGGTAGTTGAGCGTCTTCCAGTGGTCTTTTGTCTGCAGCTCCGTTATTTTCCTTGTGTCCACCGCGGTGATGTAGCGGTTACGGTGCTCGGCTGCTGACCCGAAAGTCGCGGTCTCGATCCCAGCCGCGGCGGTTGCATTTTGATTGAGGCAAAATGCTAGACGCCCGTGTAATGTGCGACCTTGGTGCACTTTAAAGAATACCAGATGGTCATAATTTCCGGAGCCCTTCGCTATCCGCCTCATGCGCTGGTATGGTGGCGTCACCGCTCGGCTCAGGCGGTTGCACCCTCTCCCAACCCCCCATAGGATACCATGCATCTTGAACGAAATGTGCGATTCCGTTGCGCAAAAACAAACTAGCGCCATCTCTCAATACGCCACACCGACGATGCAACACCTCTTCTTGCTTCCACCGATATGCCATGCTCCAAGGTGACCCCTCTCTCCACTTTCTTTTATTTCTTTCGGTGGCCGTGAGAGCGCGCGCTGTACACTGTGCAGTCGACAGTGCACCCGACAAGAGCGTCTGGGCTCGTCGCTTTCGTCGCGTCTTCCTTGAACGTTGCAACGTTAAAATTGTGTAAAGCGGTGACCACACGTCGGACAACAAGCCCTGATTTCGTTCAGCTGCCATCTCATCAACGGCAATGTTTCAGACACCTCAGTTGTGTACTTTTGTCCGTTGGTTGCTGGACAAAATCCGGATTGACTGACCGACCGACTGACTGGTAGTCAATGCAAGATTTTATCCCTTCTCCCCGGGTTCCAGAAGCGTCGGGAGGGTTCTTCGGCGTGCAGCAAAGCCAAGACTAGGGAAAGTACTAGATTTCTCTCGGCAGTTCTACTCGCAGCGGCGTCGCGTCACGATTTCCGTCGAGATTGTTCCAGACTTTACCGGGCGTTTGATCTGGTTGTCTGCGTCTGGCTCGAGTGAGTAAGGGAGGAGTCGGCACGCCGGCGACTTTGTTTTAGATGCGAAGTATCTTAGGCGGAGCTCAATCCGGTGGTGGTGGTGGTGGTGTGCGGCGTGACCACCCTTACTGCGCATGCGCATACCCTCTCCACACACCTCATCTACACTCACCCTCTCCCCTGCCCCTCTCCACGTTCCCTCTCCCTTTCCCCTCTCCACCTTCCCTCTCCCCTCCCCATCTCCACTTTCCCTCTCCCATCCCCCTTTCCACTTTCCCTCTCCCACTCCCCTCTCCACTTTCCCTCTCCCCCTTTCCACTCTTCCTCTGAAACGCGGGCTAGACATGCCGAAATTCGCTCCTGCGCAACGCCGTGATGAGCTCGAGCGCATGCGCGCCCCCTCCCCTTCTCTCTCCTCTCCTACGCTGCGCCCCTCTCGCCCGCCTGTCGACCGCGTTCCCCGCTCGCCCTGTGAGAATTAACGGCCAGGCTAGATGGAAGATACGACGCGCGTAGCGTCCCTCTTCGCGTTCCACGACGCGAGGTCGGTAGCATGCCCAACGAACGCCAACGCAACGCGATGGTGCAAGTGCTCCGGCTTCGCATCGCCTCATGGTCCCCTTTAGCGGGAGATGGTGTAATTTTTTTCTTGTTCGCGCTTCTTGGGCGGGCGGCTGGCGCCGTGCGATCCCTCTGCCGTTTGAAAGTGGCCTCGCGCGCGCTTTATTGACGCACTCGTTTGTGACACACACTTATCGCCTTCTTCAATGATTTTCTTGACCTGAATATTAATTCTTACGCATTTATCGTGGCTTCTGGCGACAACAGAGCAGGCGTGAAAGCGACGACTACATTGACAATCACGACAATGAATTGGGAGGTGGCATTGTCTGCCATTTGTGATGTGTTGTTTTTCCAGTCTGTCGTTCAGGCATTGCTGAGTTTGGCCGACGTACTTCTTCCCACGCCACAAGGGGATCTCGTAGACAACACCCGTCTGACAGCGGACGCACTTGTTTTTGTGATTTACGATGCAGGTGGGAGCTCTTCAGAGACAAGGATCATACATCCTGCAGAGCCTAGAAAGCGTTAACGATGCAGAGAAGACCGACGTTACACCAGCATGTTTAGCGATCTTTTTCAAATTATTAAAATTGTCCGTTGTCGTAGTCGCGCCTTACACATCGAATGACTTGATTTCGGCGAGCAGGGCGGAGTTGTCAGAAATCGCCGTCAAGCCAGGAAGATTTGCATGGCGTGATGGAGGGCGACGGGTCATCAACCGCTGCCGGGGCAGCTCCTCGTAACTTTCCCCGCAGCTCATCGCACGTCTGCTACAGTGCGCGCGTTTCTTGCGAGGAGCATGGTGAAGCCACCGTCGTCGGTGTCTTTCATAACATTCCCTATCTTGGCAGACACCGACATCGTCGCGTTGGCTTTCTTGCACAAGTCGAGTGAGCGAGTGAGAACTTTATTGTGCTCCAAAAGCGGCAGAAGCTGAACGCGACTGGAGGTCCCGCTAGCTCAGCCAGGTGGCTCTACCTAGGAAGGTGCCGGAAGCTGGAGCCTCTCGGCGATGTCCGGGGTCCTCTGGAATGCCAAGAATTGGTTGTTGAGTTCCATCCTGCGCGTGGCAGCCTCCCAGGAGGGTTTGATAATCGTGACCCTGAACTAACGGGGCATAGCCAGAGTATATGTTCGAAATTGCAGTGCAAGTGATTACAGTGCTGGCAGTGAGGTGAAAAGTCTGGATCGATTCTGTTTAGCATGGCTGGAGTGATGTACGTTTTTGTCTGTAGTTGTCGTAGTGTGACCGCTGGCGCTTTCTTCAATTTAGGGTGTGGAGGGGGGAAGAGCCCGCGCCCTAGTTTGTGAGCTGAGGTGATCTTGTGGAATGATAGTAATTGATGGGCTGAATGCTCCTGTAATGGGCTGAATGTAATGGGCTGTATGCTCCTGGGGACCAGGTCGATGCATATGGCCCCTTTTATCGCCGAGGAGATCTTGTCTTGTCGGGGGGCATGAACAGGGGTTGCAGCCCTGCCTCCAGGAGGATCCTGGTGCCTGCTTTTGTGAGGGACAATCGGCAAATTTGAGATGTTCGTTAAGCTTCAAAGAGCTCCGTTGCTGTCTTGTGCAGTCCAAGCTGCAATAGCCGCTCTATGTTGCTGCATTTTGGAACATTACGAACCCGTTTAACCCCTGTCCTGATAACGGCATCAATTTTATCGAGATCCATCTTCTTCAATTTCAAGTAAAGGTCAGCGTAGATAATGTGGCTGATGAGCAACGCATGGAAGCCTTCCATGAGATTCTCCTCGTTAAGCCCTTTCCTCTTCTTGGCAACTCTGGAGATGACCCTGGTGAAGCTGTGAGTATTGTTCTCGATACGTCTGAGTGTGTCAGTGTTGTTATTGCTGCACTTTCCCATTGTCATGCCAACAACCTTGATTGAGTCACCGATGGGGATTGTTTTTCCGCTTTTGGACCGCAGGCAAATAGACGCCCCGTCGATCTCCGGCTCCCGTCTCGGGAAACGCTTGTGGAGGAGGAGTTCGGATTTGTTAGGCGACAGCTGTAGGCCCGTGCTAGCCAGAAAGTCTTCCGTGACATCGGGTGCCCGATGTAGGTTTCCCTCCAGCTTGCCAAGAGCGCCCTCCGCCGACCATATTGTGGTGCCGTCCGCGTATATTACGTGGCCGATTTTCGGAACGTCGGCAAGCCGCTTGGATAGGTTGCGCATTGCAATGTTAAATAAAAGCGGGGACAACACCGACCCTTGTGGTGTGCCAATGTTACCCAGCGCTTATTCTTTACTCTTGATTTGGCCAATATGAACTGTAGCCTTTCTGTTTGCCAGAAAAGACTTAACAAAGGTGTGAAACTTTTCGCCAAGGCTCAAGTTGGAAATTTCATTCAGAATATGCTCATGCCTGACCGTGTCAAAGGCCTTAGTCAGGTCGAGCGCCAGTATCCATTTGATGTCCAGAGATGTGCTGTGAATTATGGCACTCTAATGAAAAGCATAGCGTCTTGTGTGGCAAAGATTTCCGAAAACCCACCATGTTGTGGCGAAAGAGGCCTTCTTCCTCAATGTGCTCGCTAATTCGGTTATGAATGGCATGTTCAGCTACTTTCCCGAGGCACGACGTGAGTGACATCGGTCGCAAGTTCTCTGCTTGAAGGTGCTTTCCCGGTTTGGGTATGAATACGACCTTGGCTGTTCTCCACTCATCGGGGACTTTGCCATCGGACCACACTTGGTTGATTTTTTCTGTAATGACATCTACCGCTGCGTCGTCCAGATTTATAAGGAGCTTGTTGGTAATTCCGTCTGGGCCGGGCGCCGACCGTCCGTTTAGGTCCCGCAAGGCATGAACAATCTCCGCAGCCTCGAAAGATCTATCCAAGGCTTACTGCAGGGATTCTTGGTATTCGGGCCTTGAGTTCTTTCACGGAATGGACTTGCCCTCAAGCAGGATGTAAATATACGCTAATTTGTCAGCGAAGGTCTGCGGATCGCCGCCGTCTTTGGTGTTCATGTGCACAAGCCTTTCAATTTCCAACCGGGCGCTGCTTTTGGATGGTTTACTGTCAGAAAGCAGGTGCTTGAGTAGGCTCCACTGGCTGCCACAAAAGATAAAAAAACAAGCGGAGAACACAGGGCACAGCGAAAAGAAGGCCGAAAAGAAAGGGCAGCCTGTCCCGTCGACTTCTTTTCGCTGTGTCCTGTGTTCTCCGCTGGTTTTTATCCTTTGTGACTATGTACCAACCAGCCCAGTCGAATGCCTTGGTATCTACTTACTGCCTTTGCGCATTTTCCCATCTGCTTCGTTGCATACATCATCCCATTGCTGCGCGGCGAGCTTCTTGGCATGCGTTTCCATCTACATGTTGAGTTCGGATATTTTGGTTCTGAGCCTCCTGTTCATCTTTTGTTTCTTCCACCTGTCACTGAGAGCGTTTTTGGCCTCCAGGAGATGGGCTAGTCTAGAGTCCAATGCAGGCACTGCCAGTTCCAGTTCCGTCGAGATCTCTTTGATGGCTTTGTGGACCGCCTCCTTGAGATTACTAATGAGGTCTTCGAATGTTTCCCGGGTCCTCTCTTCTTTGGTCCGGATGTCGCGGAATACATCCCAGTCAATATACGTGTAAATTCTAGGTGGGGGTTGCGTAATGCTTACGTTGATTTCCGTAATGAAGTGGTCACTACCCAGGTCCTCCTGTAGGTTGTCCCATGACCATTCTACGTTGCTCAGGAAGGCCACATCTGGGGTGGTATCCCTCTGTGCCGAATTGCCCTTGCTTGTCGGAAATCTCGGGTCCGTGATGAGTTTCAGGCCAAGGGTTTCCGCACACTCGGCAAGTTTGTTCCTTTTGCCATCATTTTTGGATAAACCCCACGCTTTACTGTGCACGTTGAAGTCCCCAGCGAAGATTAGCAGTTTATCCTTGGCTTACTTTGTAGCTGCCAGAAACAGGTTGTTGAAATTTCGAAGCCTGTCCCTCGGGTGCCTGTAAACGTTCAGAAGAAAGATGTTGGATTTGGAAGCACAACAGGGAATAATTTCGACCAGCTGTGACTCCAGGCCTTGCTTGTATGCGGGAGTGGTCCTCTCCACAAAGCTGACGTCTTCGCGGACAAGAGTGGCTAACCCCTAGCTTGTTTAAAGTCTGGGTACAGGGTCGACCTGGTTACCCTGTACCCGGAAAAGTTAGACACCATAGGAATTCATTGCCCCCGCATTCTTGCAAATGAATGACATGTGGCTTTTTTTTGTATGATCTGAGAAGTTGTGCTAGACTAATCTTCTTCTAAGTGAATGAGTTGCAGTTACACTGCCAGATTTTGAAAACTTGCGGCAAACTATACATGATGTGGCTGTGCTAGTGGGACGACCCTATTGGCACAATCCTTATCGGCTCTGTGCTGGTCAGTGGGTTCATGCGGCGGGATTACTGCTCCCGGACAGGGTATAAAGGCTCCTGCTGCTGAAGCTGGTGCTTGTTTTGCGGATTTCGGGTGTGCGACTGGCCGTTCTAGATGACCGAGTCTGGGATTACTGCTCTCGGACAGGGTATAAGGGCTCCTGCTGCTGAAGCTGGTGCTTGTTTTGCGGATTTCGGGTGTGCAACTGGCCGTTCTAGGTGACCGAGTCTGGGATTACTGCTCTCGGACAGGGTATAAAGGCTCCTGCTGCTGAAGCTGGTGCTTGTTTTGCGGATTTCGGGTGTGCAACTGGCCTTTCTAGGTGACCGAGTCTGGGATTACTGCTCTCGGACAGGGTATAAGGGCTCCTGCTGCTGAAGCTGGTGCTTGTTTTGCGGATTTCGGGTGTGCAACTGGCCGTTCTAGGTGACCGAGTCTGGGATTACTGCTCTCGGACAGGGTATAAAGGCTCCTGCTGCTGAAGCTGGTGCTTGTTTTGCGGATTTCGGGTGTGCAACTGGCCTTTCTAGGTGACCGAGTCTGGGATTACTGCTCTCGGACAGGGTATAAGGGCTCCTGCTGCTGAAGCTGGTGCTTGTTTTGCGGATTTCTGGTGTGCAACTGGCCGCTAGGTGACCGAGTCTGGGATTACTGCTCTCGGACAGGGTATAAAGGCTCCTGCTGCTGAAGCTGGTGCTTGTTTTGTGGATTTCGGGTGTGCAACTGGCCTTTCTAGGTGACCGAGTCTGGGATTACTGCTCTCGGACAGGGTATAAGGGCTCCTGCTGCTGAAGCTGGTGCTTGTTTTGCGGATTTCGGGTGTGCAACTGGCCGTTCTAGTGACCGAGTCTGGGATTACTGCTCTCGGACAGGGTATAAGGGCTCCTGCTGCTGAAGCTGGTGATTGTTTTGCGGATTTCGGGTGTGCAACCGGTATTCCTATGTGGTTCAGTCTGGAGCTAATCTCTGCGATTGAATCTTTTAGTTTCGCTAACGCAGCGCTGTTGGTGTTGAACGTGGTATTCAGTCTCTTGTCGCGTAGACTCGTAGAGGTGCCTTCTACAGCTGAGACGTTGGAGGGGGCCTCGCTGATGTCTGACATGCCCCACTAGTCATCCTCTCCTTCGTCCGACATGGCGGCAACTGGTGTGCCTTTCTTTGTGTGCCTACGATCGCGGGTGGTTGTGGATGCGGCGTGGGGGCTTTTACAGTGCTGTTTTGTGGTTCACTAACTTTGATGGCCATAAGGGCCATGAGTTCTTCTAGTTTATGCTTTAATTCTCTGTTTTCCGGCTCTAGGGCAAAGATGCGTTTTTCATATTCGTTTCGCTCTGACTGTGCCTTAACTCTAACCGGAGTCGAGGGCCTGGGACTGGGTCCTGCTTCGCCAATGTTGCCACCGCTGCTACCGCTAGCACCTCGTACCTTTTCCGCCCAGATCAGCTTCGCCTTGGAGCGAGAGTGGCTCCTGGATTGGCTCCTGGCAGGTCCTCCGGTACCGCCTCGTTGACCAGAACGCCCTCTAGAGCCCTGGAGCTGGAGCGATCCCTGGATCTGGAGGTGGATCTGGATGCGGCAACAGCAGGTGCCCCGCGCATCATGGCCGCCCCGGTGTCCTCCTCTGGTCGGCCCGTGATCTGGAGCGCCTGTCTCCGACGTTTTCGCACTATGCACGGAACGTGGTATCTCTTTTTCTATGAACGGTCTCCCGTGATGCGAGCTCCTCCGCAACGTTTGCACTATGGTGTGCAACTGTGTGTCTCCCGGGTATCACTTGGAATGCTCAACCCGCAGTTGTGACACTTCTCCTTTTCTTCTGTGCTCTTGTGGCATACAGCGGCTCGGTGCCCAACTTGGCCGCAAGCGTAGCAGATATCTACCTGTCTTCGGTATAGCGAGCACTGCATGTACGCCAATCTGCACGCAACATGCCTCGGTACATGGGAACCCTCAAAAAAATATGATCACGCCTCGCGTGTTCTTGATTCTCTTCACGCCAATCGCTGTTGTGTTACGGCTGTTTAAAATTGCCTCGTTGAGTTGTTGATCAGTGGTCAACGGGTCTATGTTTCTAAGTACACCTTTGCGCGTATTTTCCGGTGCCGCCCCGTAGGCAGAGCCGTCAAAGGCTGGCGTGAATTTTCCTTACGCCGGCATAAGCTTTGGCGTTGGCGATCATGGGAGTTGATATGACGATAATATTTTGTGTCTTGTTCAGGTAGACTGAGTCCTGCTCTGCCTCTTTGTCCGTGAGAGCTGCGGCCATGATCAGAGACTTGGAGAGTGCAGTGGTCCACTGTAGAAAGTTTCAGTCCTCCCTTGGGACGGACGATGACCCTGAAATGGTCCTCCGACATTCGAGGGAGTCGTTAGCCAACTACTACCCTCTGAAATGTCGACGGGGTGCCATTGTAACGTCCTTTTTTCTAAGTCGCGACCTCACATTCCGCACCAGACGAGGCGCCGTGTTCTTCATCTGGTCCTGCCTTGTCCGATTACCATAGGCGGTAATCCATTCATCGCCGAAAAGATCCTCTACTACAGCTTCCATTCCCTCCACAGCGATGGTCTCAGGCATCTTGCCTAGTGTCTTCAAGCCACGGACCTCAACGGGCCCGGCGCCGCCGCGTGAATGCCGTACTCGCGCTGAACCTAGGCGTGGTTAGGCTTAGCAGCCTCGAGTGTTCAAAGTCCGATAAAGTCTTGAAAAATGCACTCACTACGAAGAAGGTGATATCCTCGAGAACAGCGCAGAATAGCCGTTCAGAAAATGCCGGAACTGTAGTGCTAGTTTCAAAAATGATGGCTGAAATCATGTTGAGAAGCGGGAGCCGACGCAGACACGTGCACACTACGCAACACTTCTTTCTTCTGCACGCGTCGAGAATATCTTCGATGTAACTTGTTAAAGATTCACCGACCTGCTAAGCTCGTTCGCGTAAACGCTGTTCTGTTTGGTGCTTACGAACGGCACAGCGGCCGAACACATCAAAAATGGCCGTCTTGAAATCGGACCACATTGGAAAGCCTGATGCGTGCTTGTTGCACTACAGCCTTGCCACACCCGTGAGGTAGAAAAAAAATTGCTGAGTTTTTCTGCCTCGGTCCATTTATTCGGAACACTCACGTGCAAGCATATCAGGGGCCAGTCCTCCAATCCTGTTGCCAATCCGCGCCAGTGGAAAGAGCTCGCTCGCGGACACGAGAGACACCACGACATGCGGTCGGTGCGGGAGCAGGCATTTGCTGGGCGGCGTCTTGAGGCATGGTAGATGGCAGGGTACGAGATCGAAGCTCCAAGAGCACCGAATGGGGACCGAAGCTGTTTTGCGGGTACAGCACTCTCCACCAAAGTGACAAAGGTGTTAATGTGACGACACTCTGACAGCCAAGGCAGAGCAGGGACCCTTAGCATGAGAGGCGTTCTTTCATAAAGGAACTGAAAAGGAACATTCATTAGAGGGGGCTGGAGAGGACGACCCATTACAGGGTTTCGAGGCTTCGCTACAATATATTCGGTTCGGTCCCTGCCGGCGGCCAGTTATCTTTTCGTCCACTTTACTTTCTTCACATTTGTATCTCAGTTGCTACAAACAACATTCCTGTATGTTCCTTGACATTATTGTCTGTTAGTTCTCATTAATAATGTGTCTAACAAAGAAAAACGGCCCCTTAAAAGTCGTTTTCTTTCCTTCATACATAGCGAGGGTCTCGTTCTGGCAGACTTGATGCCTTCAGGTATTATGCGAGGGATTATTGGTCAGCTGCCAGCTCGTAAAAAGATCAGGTGCTACGTGACGCCAACAGGCAGAAAAAGAGTGTTCCAGACTCGCCGCCATGGCTGCGATTGGCGCTGACTAACACTCCTAGGTTTAATGCACATCTATGCCCTATAAAGTGGACGGAAGGATGACCGCCGCCGTAGCTCAGCGGTAGAGCATCGGACGCGTTATTGGAAGGTCACAGGTTGGGTCCCTGCCGGCGCCAAGTTATCTTTTCGTCTACTTTACTTCTTCACATATGTATCCTAAGTACTACAAATAACATCCCCTATATATCCCTTGGCATTAATATATGTTAGTTCTCGTTAATATATATATATATATATATATATATATATATATATATATATATATATATATATATATATATATATACTCGGAAAGGCAGAGGGAACCACTCAGGTGGTTACAGACCACCATGCATTATGTTGGCGCGCCGACTTTCTATCGCTTCCTGGCTAAGTGCGTCACAGCCTTGTGTGGTCACGTGACCAAGCCTTCTACACTCCTACGTCACTGCCCAACCTCGGCGCCCAGAAACCGAAACCGAAAGTTGTCCACATCAAAAGGCGATATTAAGTTATTTAGCGAGAATACATGAATCTTGGTTCGTGCATCATGTTTCCTGGAGCTATAGGAAACGCTTGCAGCAAAGAACGCGCAAGCCACAAATATGGTGGCACAACCCCTTTAAAGAGCTGTCTGGTTAAGCAGCCAAACAAATCCCAATATGTTGCTTAGGAATGAAACTAATATACCTTGAGCAAAATTGGGTCAAAATTAAACGAAGTCGGTCACAGTTAAGAAACTTTCAAGTAAACACATTTCTACAGAGGTCTTTGCTGCTTCATTATATAGATATATAATAGAAAATTTGCAAATGTATCGAAGTATCTTAAGATACAATTGGGCAGTATCGTATCGGATACAATTATTCCGGACGTATCTTGTATCTGTATCTCAAATACTCCTAGCCCGAGGATCTTGTATCGTATCGCGATTCAATTTGAATGTATCTGTGCCCAGCCCTGACCCCTACCATCTAGTGACGAGTCGCCGTCTACGCCTACACACGACATATCTGCACTTGGTGTCAACGACATGTTTCTGGAGCAACGCAAAGATCCCTTGGTTGCTTCAATTCTTAACTTGTTGCGTCGGCCTCCCTCGCAACCCATCCCGAGAGGCATGCGCCGTCAAATACAGCACTTCGTTATACGGGATGGTTTGCTATACCGACGAAATTATCTCCCTGAAGGACGCCGATGGCTCCTGGTTATTCCCACACATCTCCGCTCGGACATATGCGCCTCTTTTCACGCCAACCCGCATTGCGCGCATGCGGAAGTGTTAAAAACTTACACCCGCCTATCCCAACGCTTCTACTGGCGCGGAATGTATCGCTTCGTCCACCGCTACGTCCGTTCCTGTATTGCTTGCTAGCGCCGGAAGAATCCAGCTTCCCGTTCTCCAGCTCCACTACAGCCCTTGCCTTGTCCTGCCAGACCATTCGACCGTGTTGGTATAGATCTCTATGGACCTCTTCCAATCACACTTGCTGGAAATCGCTGAATAATCGTCGCCATTGATCACCTTATGCGGTATGCAGAAACTTCACCGTTGCCGTCTGCATCGGCAAATGACGTCGGTTCTTTCCTTTTGCATCGCATCATTCTACGTCATGGTGCACCGCGTGAGCTGCCAAGCGACCGAGGCCAGGTGTTTTTGTCGGACGCCGTCGAATCACTTCTAAAGGAATGCCATGTCCTTCATCGGACCACCACCGCGTACCACACTCAAACAAACGGCAGGACAGAACGATTCAACCAAACATTAGGAGATATGCTGTCACTGTACGTCGCTTCCGACCACTCCAACTAGGACCATGTTCTCACTTTTGTGATGTACGCGCATAATACTGCAGTACAGACAACCACTGTACCTCCATACTTCTTCCTTTACGGACGCGAGCCATCCTGCACGCTAGACACCATCCTCCCTTGCCGCCCTGATGTGGCTGAGTCGACGACGTTGTCACAAGCAGCTAAATACGCGGAAGAGTGTCGCCAGCTTGCCCGCTCCCTCACTACTGCTGACCAGCAACGCCAGAAACACCATCGCGATAGGTCGACGCCTCCGGCATCCTATGCCCCTGATCAACTTGTATGGCTTTGGATCCCTTTAACCAGCCCTGGTCTGTCAACGAAACTTCTCTCCAAGTATCACGGCCTTTACCGTGTTGTCAAACAAACATCACCTGTGAATTACGTAGTGGAGCCGCTTGCGCAGTCCTCTGATCAACGACGCCGTGGACGTGAGACTGTTCACATAGACCGCCTAAAACCGTATTACGACCCCTCTGTCGTCTCCTGCCACTAAGTCGCCAGGATGGCTCTTTTCCGGAGGGGTAGAAAATGTAGTGAAGAAGATGAGTGCTGCTCGGAAAGGCAGAGAGTACCACTCAGGTGGAAAAGAAGAAGCCGTTTGGTTGTCTCGGCGCTTAGGCTGGTTCCGCCATTCGCCATTAGCACGTAACTTGTCGTCACTGTTCCTCTGTTTTATAAACCAGTGCTACTCCTAAACGCCTTGTTTTATTATATATATATATATATATAATATATATATATATATATATATTATATATATATATATATATATATATATATATATATATATGGGCCGGGCACGTAGCACGTCGGCAGGATAACCGGTGGTCATTAAGGGTAACTGACTGGATTCCAAGAGATGGCAAACGCGTGAGGGGGAGACACCAAATTAGGTGGGTAGATGAGATTAAGTAGTTTGCAGGTATAACGTGGCAGCAGAAAGCACAGGACCGGGTTGATTGGCGGAACATGGGAGAGGTCTTGCCTTGCAGTGGGCGTAGACAGGCTGATGATATATATATATATATATATATATATATATGAAGATACCCACGTTTATTAAAGAAAAACAACTAATAATTTATTAACGAAGGCTGCGGCCAGTTGACCGACCTTTGTCAGAGTGAATGTGGTTGTAGTGCGCCGACGTCCGACGTTTTGAAGCCCTTAGACGGTAAAACCGCGGCCTCTATATAACAAAACATGTGCGGCCTGCTGCGTCGCGTCGCCGTCAATGGGCGAGCACGGGTCGGCTGAGCGGCAGCTGTTTTGGGTGAGGGCGCCTCTAGCACGGTACTCAAGACAGACGCCGGTTCGTGTTACTATGTGGTCGCCTCATGATTTATGCGTGTCCGCGTGTCCGTGTGCTTTTTCATGTGCTTTCTGGAGTCTTTCTTGTGTGTGACCGCGCGTGTGAGCAGGTTGCCTCATGTTCCCTGCACCTGAGTACGGTTTTTTGGTGCGCGCGTGTGTGGTAGACGGCTTTTTCTAGCGGTGTGATGACGCGAAGCTGTTCTGTGGCGCTGCGCAATTCGAAAGCGTGAAAAGACGCTACTGTGAAGTACCACGTGCTCCCGTGCGATCTACAGTGTCGGGAAGCGTAATATTCGTAACATAGCACTTCTTTTTTTCACAAACGAGCGCTAAAACAGGCGCTCGCCGCCGCATCCAGACGACAGCATCAAGCCACTGCGCCCACTCTTACCCCAAACGGGTGCGCGCATCGAAAAAAAACAAGACAAGCATCAAAAGGCGCCCAGGGCGAGCACCTTCCCTCTTCACCGAAGACGCCGTCGCGGTCGCGAGAGCCTAACACCCGCGCAGATCGGGAGAATTCAGGAAATCAAAGTGGAACCGACCGATTCCGCAGACGAACCGGCGAGACGAATCCCTTTCCCCTAGCTGTCGCTGCGCTGCGTGGTACTACAGTGTACTAGAAGGGGGCAGTGGAACGAACGAAGCGGCCGCGCCGCATCTCTGGTGATGCTCCGACGGGCGACCGTAGCGGCGGCGCTGTAGTCACTTTGTACTGAAGCTGTGGAGAGCCTCTGCATTTGGCGCGCGCTCGTCGCAGCCTACGAAAGCGTGTAATTGCGCGTTTTGAGCGCGTTTATTGCATTACTGAGCTTCAATCGGTGTCTCAACGCCTGCTACTCGTCATGGTGCATGAGTGAATATGCAGGCGTGCCAAAATTGCGCCGAGATATTTCCTGTTCTTGGAGCCTGCCGACCCCCAAAGAAGGTGACAATCGGATTTTGCGCACATGCATCTAGCTGCTCACTGATTGCTCTGCGGTTTGCAAGCAGCACTTCGAGCCGCGCTACACTATAAGTGACTACGAACACTGACTACGAAGAACTAACGAACCAGCGACGAAAGCCTACAATTCTTCTGCCGGCAGTCTGTATACGATATATCCAGAGCATTGATCTGCGCTCGACTGTTTCATGGATATAACCGGAGTACAAAGGACTATCGCAACATTTATATTAGTGACGGCTGAGTTCTGCCAGCTTTACACTGTTTCTTAAATGCTGAAAGGCTATCTTGTTTTAACAGCATGCTTCCGCGGTTACGATGCATCGGTTATGCGACCTCTGAGGGCTTAACATACCAGGAAGGCGAGCCAGGAAACCGAGCCGAAGGCGCGTGTTCACCTCCGAGGAACAAACTTCATGCATCAGGGCTTATCTCAAGCGTATTCAAATTCGCAAATATAAATATAGCCCGTCGGTTATTCTGCCTAAATTCATTACAGCCAGTTCTCATTGTCAATGGACACCTTATATTGCACTTTTCCTGATCTTCTATCGATGCCATTAGAAAAACTTCTTTTTGACAACGTTTTGTATTATAATTTCATTGCTTTATCTGTAAAATAAAGTTGTTCATCCATCCATCCATCCATCCATCTGTTAAGTGTCAAAAGTGAAGCCAGGAGGGGCGGTGGTGCTCTATGCTTTGCGAGATTATGTATACATATATATATATATATATATATATATACATAATCTCGCAAAGCATAGAGCACCACCGCCCCTCCAGATTATGTATATATATATATATATATATATATATATATATATACATATATATATATATATATATATATATATATATATGTGTTTATGTATATATATATATATATACATAAACATAATCTCGCAAAACATAGAGCACCACCGCCCCTCCTGGGGCGGTGGTGCTCTATATATATATATATATATATATATATATATATATATATATATATATATATTTACACGCACAAATGCGGATAGAAGTATCCCCTCCCCAACCGGCGCCTAGCAATTAATAACAATATCCGTGCAAGACACCTGAGGACGACCGTTATTTGTACTGGTCGAGTTAACTTTGAGTTCCAATACCTTTGAGCCCTTGTAATGTCTAAGTCATATTTACAGCGCATTTGCAAAGATACGCACCGTACACGTCGCATGCAGCTTCGCCAACGTGCGGAAATGATCGGTGTGCTTTCGGCACAATATCAGCTCACAGCTTTCTGAGCACAGTTAAATTCCATTAGAGCAGCTCAGTTACTCTGAATAAACTAGACGCCGAATCACCACCAAAGAAAGCATTAGGGCAGAAGAAATCAGAATAAGGCATGCCCTTTTTGTTTCCTCTGTCTCTTTCTTCTGGCGGTCGTTCGGCGTATAGTTAATTGAGAGTAATTGTTCTAAATAGCCCAGCAATAAGTTCGGCTCAATTACACTAGATCGCGAATATTCACGGTCGGTGTCAGCCCGTTTTCATTTTTATATTTTGCGTACTTTCCAGCAGTCACTTCGGCTACAACAACTGATTTGCAGTATCTCTCAAAGGCATATATCAAGCAAGCATCCATTAAAAGCTTTGAAGTTTCGTCCATCAAGGCTTACGACGACAATTCCTACGCTTAATAATGATAGACACGCAACGAAAGCCAAATTAGTGCCGATTAGCCGGGTGCCGCCGACGCGTCCAGCAGTTCTAGCGGCCCGTTCTAGCGCGCCGCGCCGCGCGCCTTCAGTACCGAGCGACTGCAGCGCCGCCGCTACGGTCGACGCGGAAGGCATCAGGCGGCGAGGCGCGTTCACGCCACTCAACAGTTCTAGGTAGACTCTAGTGGTACGAGCGGAACAATCACTTGGAATGGTCGCGAAACCGGGAGGAATCCAAAACGAGAGACGACGGAGGGTAGGACGGTATGGTGAAGTCGGCGAAGCAGTTATGTTGTTCGTGTGAGTCGTGTAGTGCTGTCAGTAGATCTTGGATGATCGAGTGATGATGCCGTGGGAGCACTGTTTTGAAGAGTATCGCCGGATGACGGTGATCAGAGCTGTAGGTCGTTTGAGTGTTGCCTGGAAGAGAAATATTCCTGAAACGTTCAACTAATTGTGGGCTGTACACGTTTGGTGAATATTCAAGGCGCTAGATGTTCTTGGATAGTTTCGAATGCATGAGAGTGCATTTGCAGCACGGTAAGTTCGTTCCCGTTGTTTTAAACACCATTTAAGTGATGTTGTGAGTTGTAATTGATACCTGCCGAGTGTGCAAGTTTGTGTGATGCTTGTACAGCCTTAATTGAGAATACATTTTGTTTCTGTTACCAACTCTTGGCTCTAACTCGGTCTTCGGGCCACAACCGGCGTTCGTTGCCGCACTAAAAGACCAACATTTAAATTGTGTGTGCTTTCGTGGTGTGTTTCGGTGGACCAATAAGTCAGTGCTTGGAATCTGCCCGGCGAATGCCTCCCGATTAACGGGATCAGTGACTAAGTGATACTGTTCATTTCAGGTGAGTCAAACGGGCAGCATTCATGCAGAGTATTGAGGCCCACTCTACAAAACATTTGTACTCCTACGGCAAACTGTTCACATATGTGAGGTAATCGGCACTTCTAATACCGACCTCAATATTCAACCTGTAACGTGCAGCTATAAACCGCGTTATCTGCACTGATCTCCACCAGGAGGAGCTGGATGGCGCATCGAGCACGCGGACGTGAAGCCACCGGAAGCCGCCGTTTTTGTCCCGGAAGAGAGCTTTTCTCTTCTTTTTTAAAGAAATACCTGCCTGCAGCGCAGTAAACTGAACGAATCAACCGGAAAAGTCGTCAGAGAAATTTCACGCGTATGTACCTCAAAGTTGCGTTACTTTTTACTCATTTTGTACGTTACAGCACTCCGCCATATTCGGACGGTGTCGGCACGGCGTCTGTCATCTTTCGTGTAGCGTATGTCGGCGTCTAAAGTGAGGTGTAATCGCAGAGTTTGAAAAAAATAAAAAAGAAAAACGATCATAACAACAGCTGCCACCCGAGAATATTTTAATTGCGCGACTGAGACGGACAGAAGGCGCCAGCTTCCGGGACAAACAGGGGACCTACCGGTGGCTTCACAAGCGCCCGCCTCGCAGAGCGGGGATGCGCCGTCCAGGCTTTTTAATGGAGCTCAGTGTGGTTATCTACGGCCTGATTGGAGTAAGTACGCGCGTACGAACGCGACTGTCGAGGTGCTTCTCCGTGAACAGCTGGCCGATGTGGTGGCGCCAGAGCGGGCGCAAGGAGAACTAGGCCCCAGACGCCGTTTCGATGCCACGCAGCAGGCCGCACCTGTTTTTTTTATGTAGCGGCCGTGGTACAAGAGTTTGTTAGGGGCAAAACACCTTAGGGTCTCGACATGTCGGCATGCGTCGTCGTCTGCTGTCGTGACGGCACATTTGCAAAACGCAACAGAGGGCGACCTCGCCTCAGCACTCGCCGTGTGGCGAGGGAGCGAACGGCGCGCGTTGACTATGGGAACGCTCTTTCTGCGATGAACGCTGAACTACCAGCTCGCAAGGAACGAGAACGCACCCTCGCCCGCGAAAGACAACGCCGACACAAGCAGCGTCTGCTACTGAGTTTCTTACATGAAAAAAAAAACACAGCATATCCACGGAGTGAATGATGATGAGTGGGCGAAGCTGCGGAGGTTCATCGGTAAAACGTGAATCTTCCTTGAATTCTGCCCAGTACATCATCACCGACGTGAGATCGGGCGCGTTTATACTAAAGGTTCGATGAGAGTTATGACGACTTGCAGCTCACTTTAATTTTACATGTACGCTGTGAATTTTCATTGTTTAATCACGCACAGGAGAAAGGAGGAGAAACATCTGGCGTCTTTCGTTAAGCAGCTGGTGTCTTTTCGTTTTGCTTTAGAAACATCTGGCGTCTTTCGTTAAGCAGCTGGCGTCTTTTCCTTTTGCTTTAGAAACATCTGGCGTCTTTTCGTTTTGCTTTTAGAAAACATCTGCCGTCTTTCGTTGGTTCATTTAATCAATCAACGGCGTTTTGAACAAAACTTCTATTGTTTAATCACGCACAGGAGAAATCTATCCAGGCACTACCTTGGAGGTAAACAATGGCTGCTAATGGGAATGAGAGACAGAAGAAGTCGGCCTTTAGCTAACACTTGCACCTCTACTTCTACTAACGTTTCCTACTGGAACATGCCAATGGCTGCTAATGGGGAATGAGAGACAGAAGAATTCGGCTTTTAGTTAAGGCGCACGCTGCGAATTTTTTATTGTTCAACAACGCACAGGAGAAATCTCCCACCGGCACCACCTTGCAGGTCAAGATCTGGTACTAGCGTTAAGACTGGTTACGCACTACGACGGGGACGAACGGGTGCCGGTTTAAGGATCTTCGCCCCTAAAACCGACTGCTCGCGCAGCACAACCGTTGAAAGGACTGGATCTTGACCTGCAATGTAGGGTCGGTGGAAGATTTCTCTTGTGCGTATTTCAACAATAAAGATTCGCAGCGTGCACGTTAACTAAAAGCGCACTGCGGGTCTCTGTGTCTGATATTCGTTTTCTCTCTCATTGTCCATTAGCAGCGTTTTTGCTGCGGGAAACAACGGCGCACGCTGCAAGCTTCGCCCCTCCACATGTTTTACGTTAGTGGAGCTGAAACACCATTCCCTGCATGCTTCGTCCTTCCCCATTTTTTTTATGAAGGGGAACAAAGGCATAGGAATGCATTAGGGGGGGACACCACAGCAGCCAGATGCAGTTGGACACGTGCACGTACAAACAAAAGACATATTGCGCCAAGATCAGTCATACCACCACAGTGTAATCCTTCCCAGCGGCAGAAAGGTCAAACACATACTGAGAAGGCCAGTTCATGCAAGTAGGTCGTGACCACGTGTGCAAAAAAAAACAATTATATATATATATATATATAATATATATATATATATATATATATATATATATATATATATATATATATATATATATATATATATATATATATATATATGTATGCGTGTGTGTGTGTGTGTGTGTGTGTGTGTGTGTGTGTGTGTGTGTGTGTGTGTATCTGTAAGCAGATCTGTATGCGTGGCAGAGGCTTTTGTTTACTATCACACCCGCGATGTGGCGCAAAGGGAGCGTTTTACAGGGTGTCGTCAAGCTCGTCTTTCGCGGAAGTTTGGCTGCGTGAGCGCGAGACCCATCAATAGAAAAGCTGGCGCCAGTGTCGGCAAGACGTGCTAGACAGGATCATGGGTTCGTCGTCTGCTACGGTAGCACCGATGCGAGGTGAACACGACACTATAGAATGCCACCTGCTCTCTTATTCTGATTATATGCGGAGGTTTCTGAGCTTCAGCTGTGCGCTTCACACTTGCAAGCACTACAATATGCGGTCGTATTCTTTGATGGCATCTGATACTGCATTCCAATACTCGGTGCCGCCGTAGCTGTTCAGGACGTACGCAACAGAACCCGGTGTCAACCTTCAAACGTGTCCGCAGGATAAAAAATCACAGCATATCCACGTGGCGAATGATGATCAGTAAGGCGAAGCTCCGCAGGGAATCATCGGTAAACCGTGAATCTTCCGTGTAACGCCCCATCAATCATCATATAAAGAGTGAGAAACACTGTGTGTATATTACAAGCATCAAATTTTTATTTTCCTGGAATAAATGATGCTTGGCTTGCGTTGTTCATTCATTATCACGGCTTTATGGTCCGTGAAATGAAGGGATAGCGGTTCCTGTACGGGTCGGTCGCAATTGGAAATTTGAAAATACCAGGTCTATACACGTCCCTCGGATGGTCGCTGGTTTCATATGATCAACGGACGTGCAAGTGAGAGCATATTTGGCTGCCATATGTTGTATTAACCACTGATTGTTCTTATCGGTAAAATCGACATTCAGGTCACCAACTAACACAAATGGCATATTCTTGTACTTGTCATAATTACACAATGCTGTGTCAATGAATGTCTTGATATTCCCACTCGGCAAATTGGGTGCAAGTACGTGGTCATGATGATGCATCCATCAAAATCGATGGCATCATATTCACCGTTGTCGCTCTGTGTCATTGGTAGTAGTTTCAGGTCTTCTGCCTTTTCTGTTTGTTTGACGTATACGGCCACACCACCTGCAGGACGCTCTGCATCATCAATGTACGCGACTGGAACGTATCCTTTCATATACGGTCTTTTGGCGTTCCACGTCTCGGTAAGACAGAGAACGTCCATCGCAGTAAGTATCGGGTGCCGTTCCACATCGTCTACGTGGGCATGCAAAGTTCCAAAGAAAGCATTTTGCTTTCAGCCATTTTATTTACATTCCTCCTGGCATCTTCAACCTCTTCTTCTAGCCTCTTCTTTTCCGCCTTCTCCGACCAATTCTTTTGGTTCCTTTGCAACTATACTAAAACTAGCACCATCTCGCGATATTATGTGCAATACTATATATATATACATATATATATAAACTGCACTCATGCCATGCATTGTATTCTGATGAAGGCCGGACCCGCGGCCGACACGTCAATATGCCCGGACCCAGAATCATCTTTTCCCGACAGACATATATATATATATATATATATATATATATATATATATATATATATATATATATATATATATATATATATATATACGGAGCGAGCGCCACGCGCACTTCACGAACTAAAGGTGGCTACTGCACACAAACAAACGGAGGATAGACAGACCCACGGCGTAAGGAGCTTCGTCCCTAAAAGCTGCGCCAAACTCAGATTCTGAAACTTAGGCATGGTAAACAGTCACCAGCTACAACACGCGCGTGCGGCCAGCACTCCCGCGTGGATCATTTTTGTTTTTGCATGGCCTTCCAATGTTCGGGGAGCAGAAGAAAGCGCTCACTAAGACGCTCGCCCGTGCACCCTGGCAAACGAATGATGCCTTTCTCCTGTGAGCTGGCCCATATGTTTCCCGCCTTCATATTGCATTCAAAATTAGCTTAATTCACTCCCAACTACATGTTCGATCGTCCCAACCTTACTTGTTTTCTATGAAGGCTTATGTATTCTTGTCTGAAAGGTGCCGCGCCCTTAGCGCTGTGGACTTGATTTTGCCACTAATATTACTCGAGAAATTGCCAAAGAAATTTGCGCATTAGAACTTTCCATTGTGGTTTCTACCACTTCTTTTTACCTCACATTGCAGCGCTTGCTGTAATAGCTTCTCTGTTTTTCACTCCGATTCCTAGCTCATGCGGGTCCTTATCTACTGCCGTCGTTTCTAGAACTAGTCCATCAACCGTTGATATGATATTTGTTCGCCTTCGTGTTGCACGATATGCCACATGTTTCCGCTCGTAGACTGCTTCTCCTATTCACAGAACTCGCGAAGCCTACGGTAAGCTTTCGTTTATGCACGTTTTGATACCATTGCTACTGGCAAGTTCACTGCAGAATGAAAAGGAAGCGGTAGGAATCATCTTAAAAAAGAATGCATGGTACATGTCCATGTTTGTCATAGACCCAAACAGTGAATGTACTGGATCGAAAAAAAAAGGACGGGACATTGCTCGCTAAAGAGACCAATAAATGCAGACTGCGACGTCACTTTAGTAATAATCATATTGAAACGTCGAAGAACTTACAGAAAGAAATCTTGCTGACGGCGCCGACAATTAGGTCGCCGAAGGCACCGATTTGCTTAATTTTAAAATAAATTATTTTCGAAAAGGTTTGATAAGCTTCATGCCTGAGTGGCAACTTGTGTATACAACTATGCCTCTATGTGCTGCGGCTGCCCTATCGATTAACTGACGCTTTATTGTGGTATGCTCCCGTATACAGGCAGACCACTGTAATAGTGTCTGTCAAATAGTGCACCTTCGGGGATTTCCTACATTTTATGCAGGAAGATTGTTTGCGGATACGCCACCGCGGTGACTGAGCGCAATGTGTGCTCACGGTGTATATTTCGTAAACAGATAGCTCCTACAAACAGTTCTGTGTTTTGGTTTTTTTTTCCAAGGTAGTTATTTTGGCTGTAAAAACCTCTTTCGTTTCGAAAGTATCCACAGAAATGCCCAGCAGGACTAAGGCGTGGTGTTTTTGTAGAGCGCCGACAGCAAAAAACTATAAGGAGCGCGTCGCCGTTATCCTAACTAGGCGCAAAAGAGGCGCATTCGATTAAGGGCGACTCCGCAACTCGTCGCCCCCAATCTATTGAGTGTAGTTCAACAGATAGCACATTGCTACGTACGCGCTGTGCTGTCATCGCAAGGTTTGAGTTGAAGTCATAGACCGCACGAAGGTCCCTTCACTCGCTGCAACAACCGAGGTTGCTAAAGGAGCGAGCCGCTATCCTTTCTTCGTATAGCATTGTAATTTTTTTTCTCGTATTTATTGTTTCGGCCTGTCACGTTTTACAGTGCTGTGAGAGCGCATAGGCAACACCAATTGACTGTAACCCACACAAGCAAAGCCCAAGTGACAGTTAGCCATAGATTACTACGTACGAACCACCATTGCCCAACTCCACCTATATTTACATACCTATAATTACATAGCTAGATACACATTTAAAAGTTTAAGTTTACATATATGGCTATACATTAAACAAACGGGATGTGCTATTTTCACCATATGGAGCAAATAAATGAGAACCATCATTGTGCGTCGAGATTTGACTTACCTTTGTGGTCAACATTAAGAAGCGTTTGAAAGACTTCTGATTTTACGGTAAGAGTAATATTTGTAGACCTGTAATCACTGAGAGAAAAAAAGTGTAATGCGTCCGATGGTGTAACCTTAATAAATATAACATTCAAAATACTGAAATAAATATAAAGCTTGTACTTTTGAGCTATTGACATTAGTTTAAGCAAAAATGCAAAGCTTGACTGTGTCGCTAGGGTCTTTTGTGTAAACAAGCAAGACAGCGTAGCTCTGCGTAGCATCGCGCTGTTTCCTTACTATCGACAAATATATTTGGCGTCCTGCTAGTTACATGACCCAAAAGAAGTTATAGCAGGGAGTAAACATTTGGTCCGCGTAAACAAAGCACTTTTACACAAACATTCACGAGAGGCCAGAATGCGTATGTGGCCACGTGCTTATGCCCACGATATCCTGAGCAAAGATGATAGCTACTACGAGATTTAAACGCAATGGACCGTCGGCCCTTCAGACACAGGAAATCCATAGGTCCATGGCCAACACGTGCCTTTGAAAAGGGGCGCTGCTCACGATGAAAAAGTTTCGAAAAGTGAGTGGTATACTTTTAAATCATTGAGAAAACATTTTAGGTTCAATTTATGCGTATAGTCTCACTTGAACTTTTGGGCTAAGTGTGGCTTCAGTGTAAAAATTACTCTGTGTCTTTGTGACTGGAATTTGCCAATTATAGTGTTGTTGCGTGACTGGATGCCGTGTAGTGTTATTTTCAGCAACTGCGGCGTTCGTGTGACTTCATGGCATGTTAACTATAGTGGTATGTGATTGCACTGTATAATTGCAAAAGCCTTAGATGCCTCACCAAACACGAAAATTGAACGTCGGCGTCCCGCGCCGGCGGCGTCAGTACAAGTGATGCAAAAAGTCATCATCACGTGACGACGGCCCCATAAGACGTCACTATGGTGTCACATAACGTGACGTCACATGATGACGTCATCCCATGACATTGTCTTTTAGTCAGACGTGGGCCGATTACGGAGGCAGTGTAAAAGCGAGTGAGATGTAGAAATCGTCCGATGGGCCTCCCATCATGAAGGCAGTGCAAGACCACGGTAGTTGCAGAAAGCTTCAAGCACAAAGGACGCAGGAAAGGAAAACACACAAGGCGAGTGCGAAATAACAACTATCACAGCTCGACACATGCAGCGCGCTGCGGAAATACAAAAAAGTCACAGCATATCCACGTGATGAATAATGATGAGTGGGGCAAAGTGAACTGGCGCTGCAGCGCGGCGATGGCATTGGCGCGAGCGTGGTCCTTCTTGATGGAAGATATTGTGACTAGATTGTTTAAGAACCACAATCTGTTGCACACACCGCAACTTTGGCCGAAACTGTTATCAAGGAAGTCCCGCTGGAAGCGCTGGAAGCGCACGTCGGCGCCTTCGGGCAGAGCCCGCCTGATGCGTTTCGCAGCCACTTCACGTGCTCGCACAGCCTCGTGCTCTGCCTGCCGGTACGCGCGCTTTCTCGCCGCTTCACGGTCCTTCACATTTTGAAAATCCTATTCGCGCCGCAGCCGTGCAGCTTCGGCCTCGCGGGCTCGAACGGCGGGGTCTTCGCGCCGCAGCCGTGCAGCTTCGGCCTCGCGGGCTCGAACGGCGGGGTCTTCTAGCCGCAGCCATGCAGCTTCGGCCTCGCGGGCTCGAACGGCGGGGTCTTCTAGCCGCCGCCGTGCAGCTTGTCGAGCAGCTTCGGCTTCCCGGGCTCGAACGGCGGAATCTGCTTCGCGGCGTCGACGTGCAGCGTCGGCTCGCGGGCTCTCACCTCAGGATTCTGTCTGCGAGCGCGCGCTGCCGCCGCCTTTCGTGCCCTCCGTTCCGCAGCCTTGTCTTCCATCTGGCGACTCCGAGCCATAAGAGAAAGCGTGCCAAGCGGGAGCCTCATGGCGCGTTACTTCTGAAATGTTGTCTTCGGGTGTCGTTGAAAACACGAGACGTAGTAAAGAAGAAAGAACGCCACACAGGCGAACACGCAACGAGAGTCTCACTCGTCAACGTCGTCTTCTTCTTCTACTGCATACCAGAACGCGCGCTTCTCACGAGCTAGAGGTGGCTACAACAACGCTACATACAAACGGAGGAAGACCCGCGGCCCCTAAAAAAGGACGCACAAAAAGAACGCACAGGCAATCCACTCTCGCAAGCCACTCTCGGAATCTTGCGCTCGCGTTGTCCCAAGACCCTGTAGCACCCTCTTTTGGGCGGCAAACGAAAGCGGAGAGCGCGCAACCACAAGGGAAGAAAATAAAGACGGCGCTTGTCAGTGGCGCGCGAAGCCACGGCTCGCGTTCCTGCTGACGCCGATTCTGGTCACTCCATTTGGGTCTAGTTGGTACACATGCCTGAAGCTAGAATTACAGCGCAAACGCTCTTTTTTGTCCTTCTTACTTCTGCTTTACTTCTTTGTCCCTGCACCCATCTGAATACGATTTCATGTCTTCGCGTATCTAATACACTATCATCGTTGTTGCGCGTTTTGGTTTAGAGCTATTGTTGTGTGCGCATGTGCCGCAAAGTTGCCTTGGGACTTATATATGCACTGACGTATGAAATAATAAAGCAGTTGTTAGTCAGCGTGGTGTCATAGGTTTCTTTTCTTTGTGAATGTATTGTGCCTTAGCGCTGTAATTTAACCTCAGGATTCTGGTCACGGTGAGATATATACTGTGATTCTGGTTCAACCGTCTCGTTTCTTCCCTCCCACAAAAGCCAATGCGTAAGAGTAAATCAACGTGCATAGAGAGGACTCTGAAGAGGATGCAGGAACAAACGACGGAAATGTTTTCGTCTTTGGAGAACAGGCTTTCGCTTTTGGAAAGGCCAAAGGTTCAATCCAAAAGTAGACCAATGAGTCACTCTGAACCGCTCCCAGTCAATACAAACTCCCATGGCGGTGCCAAAGTGCTGAAAGATTTAATGCAGTAGGCAAAATGGCGAACGTAAATTAGTGCAACCTTAAAATTTGGCAGTGGGACAGTGCTAGTTTCCAGAGGCGCAAGGCTCCGCTAGGTCATCTCATTAGATCAATGGCTGAGAAGCCACAAGTCAATGTCATGGTCAAAGTATATTTCACCAGTGAATTCTGGATAGTCTTGAGGGCTCAAAGCTGCTCTAGACAGCTTGACTTGGTCCCTGAAGACCGTTACATTGGCAGCATACGACTTTTACAGTAAAATGGGCCTATAAAATCATACTTTTACATAGGCGAGTAATACTGTAAGAGTTGCATTTAGGATTACATCAAGCAAACGAAATTGCATACAGAAAGTCACAGTAACATTCGCATTTAGACGTTTAGTGCAGCATAAACAATTTCATAATACAAAAAGGTACTGTAATTGCAAGATCGAAAAAAAAAGATAAAAAATACGAACAGCATTCTGTTAACCTGAACGTTTGCTGAAAGTGCGGAAATTTTACGGAATAACAATATCGCATAAAGATGACAGGGCAGAAAATAGTAATATAGATGCGATATGACAAGGTAAGTTAAAGTTTGCACAGTCAAGACTTATGAACGCTGGAGCTACAACAGAGACGCAAAAAATTCACGGAACTGCCCGTGTGTAGCAGTAGTACGTTTGGCATATTCATTTGGGATGGATGGTAAATTATAGCGCAGTAATCTTATTACAAGAAACATTAGGGGACAAGAACGTCTCTTTATTCGGTTATCACGTTGTTGCGTACAAAAGCGAAAAGGGGAGAGGTACAGATACCTTGATAGTAAAAAACGTACCCTTTGTTGAACATGATGTGCCTTAATAAAAGGTCAGACTCGAGGTACAGCTGATCGAGATCATACCTGGTCTCACGAGCAAAGCCAACGTTTTCATACTCAATCTATACAGCGCCCCCTCTACAGACGGAGGAAGTTTCATATCCTATTCAATGCCCCAATTAAATTAGCCACCAACATGCCTTTGTTCGAGGCAGGTGATTTTAATTCCCCAATGCGGAATGGGGATACGGATATAGAGCCAACAAAGGCACAAACAGCGCTCCCTAGTCTAGCCTGACGCTCATCACGGATCGCGGTTCCTTACAAGAAGGCGAAACTCGGCGAGCCGTGACATCACACCTGACCTCGCGTTCCTACGGGACACCGAGTGAATGTGAGAAAACCTTCAGAAAGATTTAGGCAGCGACCATTCTATCATAGAGATTATAAATCGGGTTAAACCCAAACCACCAATGAAATAAGAATACGTCGACTGGGATCTCTTTAGAAACATCAGAGAGGAGACAGCGCCGCCAGAAAAAGCTACGCTGATGTAATCGACAATTTGAAGCAAGCCGTCAGAAGCGCTAGAAGGAAATAACGACGCAGCTTGAGGTTCCTAAAGTGGGCTCGAAACTAGCGCACCTGTTAGAATCCAAACATGCCCTCACCAATACATGGAAAACGCAAAAACTAAACCGTAGACTCAGGGCTAAGCTAACCTCGGTTAACAAAGAAATTGAAATCTTCTCCAAACAAATTGCTGATCAACAGTGGAATGTCGGTGATTCTTTATTCTTTTAGTATAGGGGTAAGAGAGAGTGAAAGGAGAGAAAATGGGGAAGAGTGCTCGATACTGTCTCTGTATAGGACACCTCAATCAAAACACTCATTGGAGGGGGGGGGGGCAATGAAGGCGGTAGAAAGAGAGAAGAGGATGAGGTAGTGATTGGAGCGGAGGCGGGAGAGGAGTATGGTTATCCGTGTCGAGCGACTTAGAAAAGCAGCTCGATCAGGTTCGCACGTTGAAGGAAGGAGATCAGGGCCGCAAGAGCGCCACGGAGGCGATCCTCGCAGCCGCTGGGGAAGAGGAAGTCCTGTAGGGTTACACAGGGCAGGCCGTGGCGGCGGTACTCAGTTTTGAGCCGCTTCCGAGCGTCAACAAGGGCGGGACACTCACAGAGGAGATTGCAACTGTTTCCACGGCGCCGCAGTCGACGCAGTTCCGTGCAGCCGCGCCGCGGAGACGATGTTTACGTTCCGCGGGTCACGCCGAACCTGTTGTCAGGGTGAGGAGGAGCGCGCGATTACGGTGGGAGAAGCCAGTTGCAGAAAGGGGAGGTGGGGCGTGTCCAACGGCGATCGGCGCGTCGGGATGCTCTCGCACCACTCACGGCGAATGTTGATGCGCGCCGAGTCGAACGATGTTGCGTAGTCCGTGAACGGGGTCGCGCTGCAGTGTGCTCGCTTCGCGAGTTCGTCCGCCGCCTCGTTGCCCGCGATGCCGACGTGGGATGGTAGCCACTGCAGGACCACGTTCCAACTACTCCGATGAAGTGCCAGGAGGCCCTGGGCGACGCGCTGGGCGAGCGGAGGACCGCGGTCCTCCCTCACTAGTTGACGCAGGGCTGCCCTGGAGTCGCAGAAGATGGCCACGCTAGCGACAGCCGGCGACTCTCGCAGGAGATCGGCAGCTAGCTGCAGACCCATCAGCTCGGCAGTGGTAGAGGAGGCGCAGTAGCTCAGGCGTCTCTGGGCGTCAGTGGCGAGCTCGAGGGCGACACAGGTGGCTGCAGCAGAGTGGTCCGTAGTACAGAGTCGTCGGTGAAGACGTGAGTCCTGCCGACGAGGTCCTCGTGCATCCGCGCTGCGGCTTCTTGAGCGATGGCACAGCGAGGGGTGACGCGCTTGGAGCGGACACCGGGGAGCTCGAGGGAGACTCGCAGGGACTTGCGGCAGTGTGGGACGGGCCAGTGAGCAGGGGGCGTCGGTTTATCAACCACCACACTGTCGTACAAATTGAGGATTCGGCCGAAGCGCGAGTTGGGCACTGCACGCAGTCTGGTGATTAGGGGGCTGGCATCCGGGGCTCGGTGAAGGCGCTCCATGTCGCAGAGGGCGCGCATGTCAGATGTTAATGACACAGGCCACGCGCGAGCTTCCGCAAGTGTTTCTGCCACACGAGAGCTGCGGGGAAGACCGTGGCACATGCGGATCACAAGCAGGTAATCCCGCTCCAACGCGCGCCGCTGCACCTCCCGCACACTGCACAGCGGAAGGGCGTAATGCACTGCCGACAGTGCTATTTGCCTCGTAGATGTTGCAAGCAAAGGCGGGGGCGGGGGCAGCCGTCACCACGGGCGAGGAGCCGGCGCACACAGGTCTCGACACGACGGGCGGCCTGGCGAATGCGCTTGACAGCGGGCAGCCACCCTAGCCGGTTGTCGATCGTGAGCCTGAAGTATCGCGGTTCCGTGGCAAGGTGTTTCGCGCCACAGAACAAACACTTTGGCTGCTAAGCCGCACACTCAGCCGGAGGGTGGGGCCCTCCACATCGCACACAGCGCCTGGTGGACGTGCACGTGACATGCATGTGGCCGTAGCGGGCACAGCGGGCGCACTGAGCTGGGCGGGGCCGTAAGGGGCGAACAGTGCGGCGCTGTTTGTAAAGTTCGATGTCAGCGGGGGGTTTGGACTCGCTGAACGTCAGAAGAATGTTCCGGCCAGTACAGGAGCACTCTATGATCGGGTACTGCGACGTAACATTCGCAATGAAGTCCTCATTACCTATGGAGGGGTCCACGTTGTATACAGCACCACTGCAGGTATTGGTGGTCACCTTCTTTGCTCGCACTGGGATGCCGCAGGTGTCGGCAATGGCAAGGAGGGTGGCGAGAGGTGCGCCCGGAGCAACGTCGGCCGCGATCACATTGCGCCGAAAGTTAACTCGCACACGCGCAACTCCATCAATGGGGGCAAAAGAGGTAGAGATGGCTTCCTGCGTGGCAGTCCGGAAGGATGCCTTCCTCTCAGTAGGGCGAAAGAGGACTGCGTCCACATGTGTGAGAGTAGGTATCTGTGTTTGGTAAGGGTTTGGGGCTGGTTTGTCAACACGCGTGGGTTTGGACGCGGGATTGAGACGAGCGGTGCGCATAGCGCTGTTCCGCTTGCAGCTCCTCTAGATAGAAGGTAGGGGAAGGGGTCCTCAGCTGGTAGCTGGCCCAATACACAACTTGGCCGAGAGGGACGCTTGGGAAGCGCGCCTGCGGAGGCACCCTTTTGGACAGGCGTCAGGAGAGATGCCTGCTGGGTGGGGAGGGCAACAGAGGCATGATTGCTGCGCTGCTCCTTTGTCCCTCCATCGATGACAGTCATGGTCAGAGGGGGAGGAGGAGGGGTCACGCTCTTGGCTGTGCTGGGAGTGGGGGCTGCGGCTGTTCCTGGTAACCCAGTGACGTCACAGGCCGCAGAGGAAGGGACAGGCGGGGGACCTGTTGCGCTGCTCGCCGCTGTGGAGACGGCGGGAGAGGAGGAAGGTGGTGTGTCAAGGCCCGAGGTGGAAGAGGTGTTTCCCTCCGAAGTTGAGGTGGGCGAGGGCGATCACCCTTCGATGCTTGTTTCAGGAATGCTGCGAGTACTGAGAAGGGGTGCTGGCGAAGCTGCCTCCGCTAAGTTGGGGCTATTCCCTTCTGGGTCTGCAGGTGCAGGATCGCTTTGAGAGAATTGCTCGGGAAAAATATGGCGGCCTTGTGAGTCAGGCAGAGGCAAGATGGCCGTGGCTGAATTCTCTACAGGCTCCGCTGCTGCTCCAAGCAATTAGAAGAGACCGAGGCTGGTTGGAAAAGCCGGACAAGGGTTCACGGAGCCCGGTGTTGTCGCCGCACGACGGGTGCGCTTGCTTGGTTGGACAGAGCTTTTTCTTGCTCCGAGGTGAAAGCTGTTTTTTTTCTCTCTTCATCTCTGATGAGGTTCCTCGCTTCTCTCAGGAGGAGCTCAAACGCTCGAGACCGCTTGGAGCCGGCGCTCAAACTTTGCCCCTAGGGTAGTTCAGCTGAGGTGCTGTCGTCCAGCAAGCGATGCGGTGAGGGAAACGAGGAAGGACGGAGATTGGAGAGTGAGAAACCATTGTTGTGAGGAGAGAGAAATAAAGAAATTAAGTGAGTAAGGGGAAGATGGGACTAAATTAGTTCACCCCTTGCGGAGCCCCGAGGGAGGCTGAACTCGAAAGTGCGTACAGAAGGAATAAAAATAAAATAAAGCAGAGGATGCCATACTGGATAGTGGTCTGGAGAAAAAAAAAGCCTCATGACAAATGTAATGAAACGGATGGTCGCATGAGAAGAGGCACTAAGTGGAACCTACTCAAAAGCCTCCTTAGCGATACACATTCGAAGAGTGCGACTAATTTGGCTACAGACAGGCTTATCAAGAAACAGATTGCTCTCGGCCTCATGGAGACGCAGATTGCTAGCAACATGGCCTGCACCCATCTGCCCCTTAGAGACTATTCCACAGAATGTCGATCAAGATCAGGAACAAACTAAGTATACAGGTCTAGATAGGCCGGAGTTAGACGAGCCATTCACGGAGTCTGAAATCAGACACGTTCTTTTCAACCTAAATGGTAGGTCTGCGCCGGGGCCCGATAGAGTCACTAGCAAAATACTGCGCAATCTCGATGATAAGGTCATTGTAATCACTTCAAAAAAAATCAGCGAGGTCTGGATCCAGCACTGGACAAGTTCCGATAGAATGGTGCACTCCCAAGGTGTGTCAATCCCCAAGCCAGGGCAAACATGGATAACTTACGCCCAATCTCCCTCACATCGTGCATTGGGAAAGTGACAGAAGATGCGATACACAGTCGTATTACAGGTCACATTGGAAATCACGAACTTTTTAGGCACAACCTCATTGGCTTCAGGAAAGCGCTTTCCACGCAAGACTTTTCTTTTCGTGTGTTCTTCGGTGTGTTTTAGCAGCGAGCTGCAAATGTCGAGCTGTGACAGTTGTTAGTTCGCGCTCACCCTGTGTGTTTTCTTTTCCAGCGTCCTTTGTGCTTGAGCAACGCGCAGCAAGTTCCTAGCTGCTTGCCGTTCTTCCTGTGACATTCCTATTTCTTGCTATCTCATTCATTGGTTCGCGCTTGAGGCGAAACTGTGGCATTTTTGGAGGAGTAAGCTTACTTAATGGCGGACATTAAAATCCAGCGGCAGTGCATTTTTGTCTCGCTTCATCGAAGTTCAGCTACCACGCCTGAGCACGTGACACATGATTTTTGCAGTGGAGCTGTTTATGCTCAAAGAAAAATCATTGGGCGTGAACAGAAACTATCACCATGAACCGCCGCATCTACCTTAGCATCTACCTTAAAGTCTAGCCCATGCAATGCAATGAGTGTTTTTGCGCTTTTTTGTCCTCTTCTTTATCTTCTGCTTCGATTCCAGAACACATCTAGGCCGCGGGATGCAATAATTGGGATGGTGAGAGAACAAGTACAGAGAGAAAGAAAGAGACAAAGTGATAGAAATAAAGAAAAGCAAGAGAAAAACAGGAAAGAAGAGAGAGAAGCAAGGAAATAGATGGAAAGTAATAGAGAGAGAAAGAGAGGGATAGAATAAGGAAAGAGGAATCGACATGTATAGAGAGAGGCAGAGAAGCAGATAGAGAGAGAAAGATGGTGAACGTAAAAGGCACCTAAAAGAAAGAAAACACATAGAGAAAGAGAGTGAGAAGGAAGAAGAGCGAGAAAGAAAGTGAAAAATAAATAGCAACAACGAAATCCGCTCAACTCCCCTGTTCCTTCAGGCTTGGTACCGCTAGTTGGAAGCTGCCTTAATCTTCCTCAACAGGCCATACTGTGTGCCACAATGGGGTTCTTCAAACTTTTCGGAGCTCTTTTGCCTGAGAGCTTGGTAGTAAATATTTGTCTTCATGACGCCTAAAACGTGACAGTATCTTGTCAGGGTGAATTAATTTCTACACAATTTATTATACTTGAAATGCTGAAAACTCCTCCCACGTTGTGTATTATAGCGCTCCAACACAGACTTCTGTTTCACTGCTGTCGCAACTTGTACTTGCCTTTAAATTATTTAGGACTAACTTTAGGCACCAACCTGAAGTTACGTGATTTTCCTTTCGGTTACTTTGCCTTCAAGCAAGGCTTTAATAAGTTCGGCTATATTGGAATTCTTACCTGTGGTTCGTTTTATTATAAACGTCGAGAGACCGCTCAACTTTGTCTGTTGTATTACTCCAATACTGTGAGCGCACACAGGGAGTTTCTGGTTTTGATATATTTCGCGTCGTCTCCGCAGGTACAGATAGACGTAAAAGATAAACACTACTGTTAGTCCAAATAAACTGAAACAAGGAAGAGACATTTATATGTACTGCTTTCTGCCGGGACCGCAACTCATGTTTCGGCCCAGTCCCTCTCACCTCCTTTTCCTCAGTGCAGTGGCTTGTCTGCACTCATCGTGTTTTTTCACTAGCAACAGCTTCTTACAAGATATCGTAACGATTCCCACATTTTAGACTGCTCTATTCACAATTTGCTCTTGTACAATCGTACCACTATTACTGCGAGTGATGATCATGAGCGTTGCGGAGGTAAACACTAGCTCAGTTGCAGCTTTGCAACAGTTTAAATGATGTGTACCTACAAATAAGAGTACCGTTTACGAACTGCTCATGGAGTACGTGTGTTGATGAATAACGTCTATCCCCCACGACTTGAGCTTAATATTGTAACAGGCAAGGTGTTTTATTCTTTAAAAAAGTTTTATTGTTTGCCCTAAGTCGCGCAAAGCTTGGCACAACGAAGGCCCTTCGCCGCTCGTACTCCCCGTTGACCAACACGTCTAGCTTCGACATGCGCGGCTTCCTCCTCGGAGTACGCGCTTCCCTAGGACGCCCCCTGACTCTTTAGGTCTGCTCGCATGCTCTGCTAGCGTGCCTGGAAAGCTGAGTGGTTAGGACGCTCGCCTGCAGATCGAGGGTACGCGGGTTTAAATCGTGAAGAATTTTCTTTGGGCTACAATCTTTCCTTTCTATTTTTTTCCTCTCTCTCTCTCTCTACCACTTTCTTTCTCTTTCGTTGATGTTCTCCATTAGAGCACTGCACGGGCTCGGGCCGACGCGAAGGGCTGGGCCGTCCGAAGCCGAGAATTCAGGCCCGTGCAGTGCTCTATTTTCTCTCTCTTTTCATTCTCCATTTCTTTCTCTCTCTTCCTCATTCTTTCTGTGCTGCGCTTTACTCTCTCCTGCTGAACCCCGTCGCTCTTCTATAAGCCGTCAGCATCGCCTAGTATCGCCTGGCTGCCCAACATTCCCTGAATGACTATATGATGAAGATACGTCAAACCATCTTTGCAACCAAGCCTCTCAAGCCTCTCGTATTTCCTCTCAAGTTAGCTCAACCCACTTCAGGGAAACCATCAGAACTACACTCCCAGGAAAAAAACGCCAGGCCTGCGCTAAAACCGCAGCACAGTCACAGCGAAAGCTGGAAGAGCGGCGTTTCTAGAGCCCATGTAAGCGCTCTTGGGGCTACTAGTACAAGTACACTAGCAAGGTACCCACTACGCCATAAATCACAGTTTTTGTGAAGTTGGGAAGCACTTACTATGCCATTATTCGTCATTCGGCTGGGAAGCGAGGCACCAGCTACACGTCTGTAAGGCATTATGTGCACTTTGTTGACGCGACGATTGATGGCGATGAAGAATTATGGCTCAGTCCTTTGTAATGGGTCGGAAGCTTTAACCGGCCCACCCGTTATGTAATTTGCATTGGGTGACGCCCGGTCGCTATTTCCCTCTCCCGCCATGCTGTATAACATACGTTGACGTGGGATAGAGAGCGGGGGGGGGGGGGGCGAAGAACATTATTGCGACCCCGAGGAAATAGATCATGCGCTTATGAGCTTCCTTGCAACCGATACAAGTGCACTTGCGAGGAACCCACTACGCTATAAATCAGTGTAAGTTTTGAGAAGTACAAAAGCAGGCATTATGCCATTTTTCGTCATTCTACGGAGAGCCGTGGTACCTTCTAAACATATGTAAAGCATTATGCGCACTTTGTTGATGCTGTGCCTGATGACGATTAAGAATTACGGCGGAGCTCTTAGTAATGGGTTGGAAGCATTCAACAACCTTCTCATTGCGCAATTCGCATTGTGTGACGCCTGGTTACAGAATTCGCGTTTCGCGACGCTTAGTGCTTATTTTACTCTTATACCACGCTATATTGCATATGTTAAGGGAGCACTGACATCAAATTTCAAAGTCGAGATGTGCCCTTCATTCGATTGCTCGGTATGCATAGGTCTCCTTGGCCAAATTTGAATGGCGTCCGTCGCGTGGAAGTAATTTTATTTCGAGGGCAAACAGCGTACGAAAGCTCAACGGAAGATTGATCACGCTGCGACATCGACACTACTGCTACGTAACAAGTGTGATACATTCCGACCATACCATCCTGAGTGACGATACGCTAGTAATAATGACGTCGACGATCTGAGTATTTATTGTGCCGCCGACGCCAGGCGACGCTCTCACCGGCTCTCCCAGCCAGTGGCTGTCCTCGCTGTCCCGATCCGTGCCTGCGATTCATCGTGTCGTATCGACTGATTTGTCGTGTGATCCTCAGCGCGAGTGCGATCAATCGGAGCGACTACGTGCCAGCATGTCGGGGAACCGCTGCGTAGTACGGACCTGCTCGTCGAGGCGCGGAAAAAGCGGAAAGTGCGTGGCGTTTCATTACACGTACGGTACACGCCAACACGACCACAAGTTATCGAAGTGGAGCAGCCTATAAATAGATATCATCGCTAACAAGTAACACGTATGTAGCGTTATTAGTGAATGTTAGTTCGTCCGTGGACTTCCTTGCGCTAGCGTAATACCGGGTTACTGCAGCCGTAACCGTGAGAGGCCGGATAGGTGGGGCCATCTGGCGGCGCAGAATTGTTATTGTATAAACCTATCGTATTCTGTTTCGCCGCTGGTGTGCATTCGCTATGCCGATATTTCATAGACCCCTTTGCGTATACCGGAATGTTGTGCACGCTAAAATTCTCTGATATATATAATTGACGCACACCAGCGAGTATGGCCCAAGCGTGCGTCCCTGGGCACCTCCTCGTTGCTGCTTGGAACAGCGTTCATTTTTTAATCGCTGTTTTGCAAAGCGTCGAAGCGAAAATGATTCGCGACGTCGCGTATCGCGGTGATTCTAAGTTCCAAAATGCCGTCTTCAACACTAGTCGACACTTCTGACGGCGGCGACGGCGATGCTGGTGACAAGGCATGACTGAACGCGCGTGCCTAGCAGACGAAATGTTAGCTGAGCAGCTGATCCTCACGTCACTCCTTTCTGTGGACAAGTGGTAAACTGGGCGCGGTCTGGAATTGACCGCGAGGGAGCGCTGCCAGCGCTAAGAAATGGCGGGCTTGCCGGCCGTTTTGAATCGTGCTAGATACCGGTGATATAAATCAATAAAACAGATAGTTATTCGTCCCTCAGTTGCATTTTCGGTCGTGAATCGCTACTAGGGGGTAGATAACTACTCGTGGATGCAAAAATCTTGACATGCGTAAATTTGATGTCAGTGCTCCTTTAATGTGGCTCCTTCCCGACATGAAGCCTGTATAGGACCTTTTTCCAAAGCAGTTTCAAGCACCGGCATGGCTCAGAGCATTCAAGGACACAACGCATTGTGCGTCCTCGTCAAAATGGAACGCCCCTTGATGCCACACGTCTGGTGCTCACCAACTACTTCTTTAATAACGGACTGCAATCTCCCTGCAAGTATTTTCATGAGTATTTTATAGTCGGTGTTAGTTATTGATATGGGTGTGCTATAGTGATATGGGCCCAGCTATTCCTCTATTGTTTGCCCTTTACATCGAGAGTTTGTGCTTGGCCATTGTCCACAATGAAAGCATTTGCGGTTTTAGGCTACTGGAAGCCTAAGTGAAGGTTTTGGCGTATGCCGATGACGTGGCAGTATGTTGTACATCGAAAGAAGGTGTCCAAGAGACAATTGACGTCGTTAAGAAATTTGGCCAAATTACCGGAAGTCGAGTGAACTGGGGGAAGTGTCTGGGGCTATGGCATGGCGAATGGTCATCGCTCCCAGATGCTTTTGCCAACATTCGGTGGTTTAGAAGTCCAGGAAAGTACCTAGGTATACCCCTTCAACACTATAAAAGCACCGATGAATATTGGACTGAGCAGGTCCAGCAAATGCGAGAAAAAGCAACACGGTGGAACGCCACTTGTCTCTCAATGTTTGCGCGAGCCACTGTATGTAATGTGTTTTTATGAGCAAGTTGTGGTATGTGATGCAAGTGCTAAGTTGTGCACGAGTGAATTTGCAAAAGTTTCATAGAGTATTCGCTGTTTTTGTGTGGGGGTCAACTTGGGAAAGATGCAGTAGATCGAATCTGTTCAGACGAGTTAAAGCAGGGGGACTTAGCTAGTCGCATCTATTTGTCCGGCAGCTAGTTAATCGCTTTCTCTTCTTTCGGGGCGTGCAAGATCCTTTTCTGCGAACAGTGTGCCAGCTACGCCTTTGTCGCGTGCTACCTAACTTTGTTAGCACTGCAAACATGCCTGGAGCTGCGCGAGGCTTTTTTAAGGAAGTTGTGAACAGCGTCCATTTTCTATCAGTGAGGTTCTCAAATGAATATATCTTTACAGTCACTAGAAAGAAATTATATAAAGACATATGTGATATGATTTTTCCAGTGTTTATGTATAGGTCAATAAACAGTGGAGGCGAAGGAAAAGATGTACTCAAACGAGTGAAGAAAATGTAAATTCATTCAGCGGCGAAAACTTTCTTTTTTAAATTACATTCGGGTACTTTATCGGTGCGGACCTTCTTGGAAGAACGGGGTTTTTACATGCCGTAGGGTTCTCATTGTTTTATCTGTAGAAAACCGGAGACAATAGAACACGTATCTTTGCACTATTGGGAAGGGGTCTACTTCTGGGATGTTTTACAGAGAACGCTGAAGAAAGAGTTTCCTCTGCATCCACTTGGAATCAGGTTTTTGCAGATAGAAAACGAGGATGGGATGCTTTTTGACCTTATTATGCTTCTTGGCCTCCACTGCTTATGGCGGGCGAGAATGGCGGGGTTTCACTGCGACCCTGACAGGCGACCTGCACGTGTGCTTTTTCGCGAGAACATTGTTCAATGCATAGGTGTGCTCCAACAACAAGACTTTGTTCCTGACTGGCTGGCCAGGGTTGAACCTCTGGCATACCTTAAGGAATTTTGAAAGCCAGTCCCGTAATTTATTTTTTATTATTTTATTTCATTTATTTTTTCATCTTGACACATTCTTGTAGCATTGTGTATTATTCTGTAAGTGGTGTCTGTTATTGATGTACATGTGACGTTAATAAAACGGCAATAAAGAAAAAAAAACCGGCATGGCTCAGAGGTTGAATACTGGGCTCCCACGCAGAGGGCCCAGGTTCGAATCCAGTTCCATCCTGGAATTTTTTTCTTATCTCGTTTTTCTTTCTGAATTCGAGCGATACTGGTTACGGACACCGGCGGCGGCAGCGGCGGACAACTACGGCACCAAAAACGGCCGCTGAAATGATCTCATAACAGCTTTCGCTGTAAAACAGCGCTGATATCCCATGTGACGCAAGAAGACTCGCAAGCACTCTACTGGACTGTTCACCTTCATGTAAAGGCTTGTGAACGTTGTCAGACATGCGTGTGCCATGTGTTTGTTGAATTTTACCAGCTAAGCTGTTTAAGCTGTCGCTAACTTGTGCTTCGTCCTAAAAAACTGTCATCATCATGAACCGGCACTTCATTTCTTCCTTCTCTTTACGATGAAGTTGTTTAGGCTATCGGTAGCTTGCGCTCCGTCATGCAAAGCTCCTCATGTGGGTACGTGCCACAGGAATTGGACAAGCCCCACTACCGTGTACAGGTGTAAGTGTCAAACGCCAACGAACACGTGAAAAAGAGACAGCGGAAGAAAGAGAAAAAAGAGGAAGTGAAAGATAGAGAGAAACAAACGGAATAGAGACACAAAAAGATCGAAAGATAGAAACAGACTCAGAAAAGAGATAGAAAAAACGGAGAGCAAGACATGAAGAGAAAGAAAGAGAGAACTAAATAGAAACAAAGAAACAGAGAGAAAGAAGGAGAGAGAGGGGAAAAGGCAGAAAGGATAAAGATAGAAAGAGCGAGAAAGAGAAATAAGTACAGAGAGAAGGGGAAAAATTGAAAGAAAGGAATAGAAAGGCATAGATAAGAAAAAGAGATACAAGAAACAGAGAGAAAGAGAAAGAAACAGAAGAAACAAAGAAGAAATATAGGAGACACCAGGAAAGCCACCCAGCTGCACTGTAACTTCAGACTTGGCACCCCTAGTGCGAAGTTGCCATAAGTTTTTAAATGCGAAGCATTTCTTAGCGAACCTCAGGCACTTTGGCCGTTTCTATCTACGTATCTATCTATCCAGCCGCCTATGTCAGCGCGCTCTGCTGTTCGTCTCCATAACTTGTAATATACAAAAATTGGCATGGCGGGGGATCAGTTTATGACAAACACGATTTAGTGGTGATAACACGAATAACGCAAAGTACCTGCCGCGTACGCCATGACACCCTTTTTCTCAGTCACGTGTGGCACATACCCGTATACCAGAGTTCGCGTTATGCGGGTATGTGCCACAGGTGACACAGTCTCAACGAACACAGTAACCACGAAGACACACACATTGACACGCAAGGAAAATGATAATAATAATAACTGTTGGCTTTACATCCCAAAACTACGATATGATTACGAGAGCCGCCGTAGCGAAGGGCTCCGGAAATTTTGTCCATCTGGCATTCTTTAACGTGTACCGAGATCGCACAGTACACGGGCATCTAGCATTTTGCATCCATCGAAATTCGGCCGCCACGGCCAGGATCGAACCTGCGACGTTCGGGTCAGCAGCCGCGCACCGTAACCGCTACACCACCGCGATGGACGCAAGGAAAGCGAGGAAGCTGAATACAGAACACCCCTGGAAGACGCTCAACTACCATCGACTCGTCCACGTGGTCCGCAACGTGGACGACGTGGATTACGCAAAAACCGGGATCAATGCTTCCCATAGTAAATCTGCCGAGAGAACCAGGCCTCTCATCATTACCGGTGACTTCAGCATTGAATTATCATGACCCAACAACGCCTGGTCCTTATACTGCGTTAAAGACGGATTGGATGTGGACAAGGCATCAAAAGACTTCATTGCCACATCAAGGACAGGAGACATCATAGATCATTTCATCGTAAGAGCATCCAGGATTTTCACCAACTGTGCATCACTCGCACTTCACTGCACTTGTACCTCTCGTAGCCGCGATCATGAACGGATCCGATTAACAAGTCCTGTCCAGCTGCTGGGGCTCACTGATCACAGTGATGATGACCTTATTCAAGAACTGTCAAGAACCCCTTTCCCGCATGCATACGGGTTCGTTAAACGTGCGTGCGTTCTCCGTCAAAACGGACAAGTATGAGCATAACAACCAGGGCTGGGCAAAGATACTTTGAAATTGTATCGCGATACGATACAAGATACTAAGGCAAGAAGTATTGGAAATACAGATACAAGATACTGCCTCAATAATTGTATCCCATACGATACTTGGCAATTGTATCTTAAGATACTTCGATACATTCTCTAATTTGTTATTATCGATCCATATAATGTAGCAGCGAACGCCTATGCACGAAAATGCCTTCTTGAAAATTTCCTAATTGTGACCTATTTTGTTTCACTTTAATGAAATGTCTGTTAGTATACACCATGCGCAGGGAGCGCATGGTGTATACGGGGTTTGAGACGGGGTCTCCGTCCAATTTGTTTTTGTTTTCTAAATAAGTATGTTCGTGAGCTACACAGATATGACTGGTCTCAAGCATTTCTTTCGTGAAGAACATGTGGTCACCACTTGCTGAAATATAACCGTGGAACAAAAACTTTATATTTCAATCCCCGTACAGATTTCCCTCGTTGTGTACATCGGTATCGATGTTTCTCGAATCCTGACTCCAAGTCCCCTTCAGAAATGACCTCTATATGAGACATGGGAAAGGCTTCCTTTCGAATGGCAACGTCATTTTGTTCAAACTCTCTCGCACCATCCTCATTGTGCCGGCGCTTGGAACTAAATTTCGCGACTGTGGCCCGCTGGCTATAGGCTGAGTTTGAGACCTCTGGTGTATACGTAGATGACGTAAAACAGCAATGAATTTTCATATTCTACTTATCTTCTGGCGTAAAGGATTATTTGTTGATATACTCACTAACCTGCAATCTTTTAGCAACTTTTCTTCAACGAGAAAGCATGTGCAACACAGAAACATCTCACGTATTGTATAGTTGCACAAAGCGTCGGAGGGCACCGCCGTTATTCGCGCTATTGCCGCTTAAAGCTCCTATTAGGTGGCGATTAGTAATACGAAAAATGTTTAGGAAGGCCTAAAACAGGAAACCTAATATAAGTAAAATAGAGAGGTGGTTCTGTATCAAACATTCACATTGAATGAGTACAAACACAATACAGAGGGCGCACTTAAAGGGACACAGAAGAGAAACAATGAATAGGTTTAGATTGATAAAGTGCGCTTGGAGAACTCTTGTGTAGTTTATTTCACCACCATAGGTTTATTATTAGGGGAGAAAACCAAGTTCAATGTTTCATTGTTTATTTCACCACCATAGGTTATTATTATTATTATTATTATTATTATTATTATTATTATTATTATTAGGGGAGAAAACCAAGTTCAGTGTTTCATTTTTAAATTTCGCGCCGAACTTTGTAATTCGTGACGTAAAAGACTTAAAAGAGCACTTAACGTATTTGGCGCCACTGGCTCGACGAAATTTCCACAAACTCGTTATGTCATGTCTCTGGCCCTCTCAGAGGACAATGTACTTCGATTTAACCGATTAAGAACCACGTAGGCCCAAGCAGGCGCCGTCAAAAATACTGCAGCGACCAGACCGGAAAAACAGTAGTACAGAGACCTGGGTAATGTATGGGAGGCAAAGTGCCAGCAAAAAAGCACTTGTGCTAATAATCAAATTATGATTTCCTAAAGTCTTTGAATAAATGTAGCAGGAAGTGAAAAATACGGTACGCCAAGTTATTTTCTGTTAGGTAAGCGCTTGCTCTATTAGATCTAGCATCAGTACCAGTGGTGCTAAAGTTGTTAGAATCTTATTTGCATATAAGTTAATTCATTGCATGCAAGTCAAGCTTTACATCCACGAGATCCTTCAAATCACTGATACGTAAAATCCACGAGACACAAAGCAACCCCATTCTTGCACGCATCACATTTCGTTACGGAGCAAGATGCAAGAGAATCTTCAATAACGACACTGTAGCAACATCAGAATTTGCGCGATAGACGCGGCACGCGGTTGAGTACGCGGCGCAGGACAGTGGCTAAGAGCAATGTCGTGGCTTTGGTGCAACTAAAAAGAAAAGAAATCGACAAAACAAAAGGTACGTGGGCTGGGCGTAGACGTCCGCGCGCTTGTCTTCCTCATCTTCTGCCTTCTGGCGGAAAAATAAAATTGCGTCACTGCCCTTAGACTTGTTCGGATAGCTTATTGGCACCAATATCGGCTTGAAAAGCGGAGCTTCGCCAGTGATTATTGTTTCGCACGGTTGTGTTGCGATGGAAGTATCTTGTATCTTAAGATACATGATACATTATCGAATGTATCGGAAATACAGATACGGATACTCGTCTTTCGAGACGTATCGCGATACAGATACAAGATACCCATAGAGTATCTAAGATAGTATCTAAGATACATGTATCTTCGATACTGCCCAGCACTGATAACAACTGTAACAATTGCAACTGTGACTGTAACATACGTGCAGTGCGCCTGCGCTTGCCACTCGGCTGTCTATATATCTGGGAAAGCTTTCCTGAATCAAGCTTAGTTGCGAGTAACGCCTGTCCTGTGCATCAGTGTTCCTTCTTTATCTTATTCGGATTCGCGCTATCCGGTACTGAAAAATATAAGCACTACATATCAGCTTACCGCGTCTGGTGTTGGTAACACCCATTTTGCTGTTGACATCGTTACGCAACTGCATATAAACAACTGGCTTTAAAATTACATGCAACTCTTCAGTATAGGAGTGTGCGTACGCCACTTCCACATTTCTCTAGCGTCATTCCGTAACGTTTCGCTCAATGTGAAAAATAACCACAGTCACCATTCCGCGCATGCTTCGCATAACATCGATTCACACGGTACGTGGGATGTGCCGAATTTTTTAGATGCGAAGTATCTTATGGCGGAGCTCAATCCGGTGGTGGTGGTGGTGTGCGGCGTGACCACCCTTACTACGCATGCGCATACCCTCTCCACTCGCCCTCTTTCCACTTCCCCTCTCCCCGTTCCCCTCTCTCATTTCCCCTCTCCATGTCCCTCTCCCCTCCCCCTCTCCCATCCCCTTTCCACTCTTCCTCTGAAACGCGGGCTAGACATGCCGAAATTCTCTCCTGCGCCACGCCGCGATGAGCACCAGCGCATGCGCATCCCCTCCCCCTCTCTCTCCTCTCCTACGCTGCCCCTCTCTCGCACGCCTGCCGACCGCGTTTCCCGCTCGTCCTGTGAGAATTAACAGCCAGGCTAGAGGGAAGACAAGACGCGCGTAGAGTTCCTCTTCGCGTTCCACGAAGCGAGGTCGGTAGCATGCCCAAAGAACGCCAACGGAACGCGATCGTGCAAGTGCTCCGGCTTCGCATCGCTTCATGGTCCCCTTTAGCGGGACATGGTGTAATTTTTAACTTCCTTTTAATTATCCGCTGTTGACCGTACTCGTATGAATGTTTAGCGGATTCTGATTTCCCTGGTGCCCTAATTTTTTCACCTATGAATAGTTTTTCGCTGCTTGTATTGCGTCACATCCATTGAACATTTCTAATGCATGTGTGCCAGTTTCTTTTTTCGTGAAATTTTGTATTGTAACAGTATGGAGAGCTGGGCGAGTCGGTTTGAGGACATTCTTGGAAACATTTCGGCGCGCACACAACAGACGAAAACGAAAGGCGAGAAAACAAACGTTTGTCTTCTCGCCTTTTGTTTTCGTCTTTTGTGTGCGCGCCGAAATGTTTCCAAGAAATTTTGTATATTTTGACGTATTGCTGTCACACTAAAAATATGTTGGTTTGCTTTCTACCATAGGTTTCCACCCTTTGACTGTGCATGCTTGCGTATTAAACACCAACAAGCTTGTCATTTAACGCTGGCGACTTAGCAGCGACATATCGCGGGTAGCAACTTCTGACCATACCATGCAAAACGTATTGGCCGCAGCATGCTACCGCGCATCGATTTTCATTGTACAAATCGGCACCAGGTATACAGCATGTTTATGTGGGACAAAACATCAGGACGTCCGTGACTGTGAACATGCGACGGCCAACAGGTTATTCTACCTTCTTCAACATTATTCTTCACTATTCAACGGCTTTTCTTGCAGTTGAGCTCAATGCCACTGCTTGGCTTTACCATAATGAACCGTCATACACTCAAACGTCGATTATAGGAATGTTTATTCTGAATGAGTGCTAGTCGAGCTACCTATTCCTGCGTGAATGTTGGGTGTAATGGAAAAAAATAGCCGAGCATAGCTTGCACAATTGTCGCAAGGCTAAAGGCACAGCGGGACTGATCGGTTCCTAGCGCGACCTGGCGATACGAAGTGATGCCAAGTGATGTTAAGTTATACCAAGTAATGCCAAGGAATGCCAAGTTACAGTCGAGTCCAGCACAGTCGCCTCTCGTCGTTTCAGCCGTACTACGTCGTGGAATACCTTACTCGAGTCCCAGCAGGCCCGTTTGCGGAATATCGCGGCGCGGAGTTTTTTACAAGCGAAAGCTATTATGAGATCATTTCACCGGCCGTTTTTTGTGCCGTAGTTGTCCGCCGCCGACCCCCGGTGTCCTTAACCAGTATCACTCGAAATGAGAAAAAAAAAACGAAATAAGAAAAGAATTCCAGGATGGAACGAGATTCGAAACGGGGCCCTCTGCGTGGGGGCCCAGTATTCAACCTCTGAGGCACGCCGGTGCTTGTAACAGCTTTGCAAAAGGGCTTCATGTCGGGTAGGAACCACCATAGCATATGCAATATAGCGTAGTAGAAGAGTAAAATAAGCACCAAGCGTCGCACAACGCGAATTCTGTAACCAGGCGTCACAAAATGCGAATTGCGCAACGAGTACGTCGTAGAATGCTTCGAACCCATTACAAAAGGCTTTGCCATAATTCTTCATCGTCATCAGACACAGCATCAACAAAGTGCGCATAATACCTTACATGCGTTTAGCAGCTACCACGGCTCTCCGTAGAATGACGAAAAATGCCACAGTGCCTGCTGCCCTACTTCTCAAAAAACAATGATTCAAGGCGTAGTGGGTTCCTCGCAAGTGCACTTGTATTGGTTGCTAAGGAAGCCTATAAGCGCATGATCCATTTCCTCGGGGTCTCAGTAAAATTACAATGATTTATAGCGTAGTGGGTTCCTCGCTTGTGCACTTGTATTGGTTGCCAAGGAAGCCCATAAGCGCATGATCCATTTCCTCGGGGTCTCAGTAAAGTTCTTCGCCCCCCCCGTCTCTCTCCCACGTCAACGTATGTTATACAGCATGACGGAAGAGGAAAATAGCGACCGGACGTCGCCCAATGTAAATCACATAACTGGTGGCCCGTTTAAAGCTTCCAACCCATTACGAAGGGCTGAGCCATAATTCTTCATCGTCATCAGTCGTCGCACCAACAAAGTGCACATAATGCCTTACAGACGTGTAGCTGCTGCCTCGCTTCTCCGCAGAATGACGAATAATGGCTTAGTAGGTGCTGCCCAACTTCACAAAAATTGTGATTTATGGCGTAGTGGGTACCTTTCTAGTGTACTTTTTTGTAGCCCCAAGAGAGCTTACAACGTGCTCTAGAAACGCCGCTCTTCCAGCTTTCGCTATGACAGTGCTGCGGTTTCAGCGCAGGCCTGGCGTTTTTTTTTCCGCGTTGGAGAGATTACGGCCGGTTTGATCAGCTCCGCTGTTAATAAAACTTGCACACGCAAATGTGCCTTTGCTCCGCTGCTTTTATGCTTAATTTCTTGTATTGCGGTGTGCTGTACACCGTCTGTGGAACGCGTGTATCCACCATACCTGACAGTCCATACCAACCCAGGAGCAGTAAAAACATAACCAATTAAAACATTATAGGATAATTTGCGTAGGTTAAACAAGAGAAAGACATACCGCTTGTCATTGCTGATAACTTTAATGCAGCATATTGGCGCTGAGAAACCTGTTGCAATGACTCTTAGGCAGCAACCGCGCGGCACAGATCGTAAGTACATCCATTACGTCAACCACTGCCTAACATCAGTTGTGGTGCATAGTAGCGCCTGTCCAGCGACAATTCTTGCTTGTATCGTTGGCTATCCACTTGATAACAATTTATTAAACATTACACATGTTCTCAAATGACTCGGCAAGCGTTGCTTGTCACCGCAGGAATACGCCAACAAACGCTGCATACACTTTGGTTTGATCTAATTGATGTCTGCGCTGTAACGTTAGTGCCGACGTTATGTCGGACCATTTATATCAACCATAACGGCCATTTACACTAGCGTGTAAGCGGCCCATTATGTCAGACCTTTTACACGCCAGTGCAGCCGATGTGCCTGGTAAGTCCACGACGTGGGTACAAGTGCTAAATTTACACACAGCCGGCGATTCACCTCGTAAGACTTGGCTGAAGCCATGAAATGCGTCATATTCAGCTACTCTCTGACTGCATCGCATGATATCTGCTCCCACCGTGTGCGGAATAAGCCTGAATTTTTTGCGATGCTGGATCTCTTGCATGCAGTGGCAGCTGCAACATAATTATGAAGAGGGAGAAGTAATATAGAAGGAAAGGCAGGGAGGTTAGCCAGTATAATACAACCGGGTTGCTACCCTACACATGGGGACAGGGTGGGGAAGATTAAAGATGGAGAGGAAAGAGAGAGAGAAAGACAGAAAGATAGTACATGACACTGCACACACAGAATCAGTCGGTCACTCTTGCGTGGTACGCGACATTTCTGTCACAGCCGCTTGTCCAAGTTCGTCTCTCTTAAAAACATCAGCAGTGCCTTCGTCGCCTTCAGCTGTGATGTCTTCTGTTGACGGCATGCAAGAACTGTTTCAACAGACATTTGTCTACTGTCAAGGCGCGCTAGAACGGACGCCAGTGACTGTCTCTGAACATTATATGCCGGACCGTCGCACAGGACGTGGTGTAGCGTCTCCTCGCAACGACAGGCATCGCAAAGAGCGTTGTCGGCCGTTTCAACCCGAAAGGAATAGGACTTCGTAAATGCCACGCCTAGCCATAAGCAGTGTGGCCTCTCTTCGGCGTAGTACAGTTGGCATACAGAGATGCATCAAAGAGGGCAGGTGGCGTTGACGATTGGTCCGGTTGGTTCGGCTGCTTGGTAGGCCCATAGAGCGGGCGTTATCTCATGTGCAAGCCCTCGAAGACTGCTGCCAGCGTCAGACCTTGAAAGTGGGAGGTATCTTCCTACGTGCTTTCATGAGCTGCCCGATCGGCATTATGGGCCTGTTAGATATGATAAATCTTAATGGGAACAGCATGACAAAGCGTGTGCGTTATGAATACCAAAACGTAGTAAGCAATATCAGTATAACATTATTCAGTATCATAAAACTAAGCTTCATTCGCACTAATAACAAGGAACAGAAAAAATAATCACCTTTGAGGGGTCTTGATACTTAGAAAGATCCGGGTTTTTGACAAATTCGTGCAGATCTAGGGAAGCCTCTGCCACGGCAAGGGCCGAAAACATAAGTGCTATGAAAGTCGCCATCAGATTGTCTGCCTGCTTTCAGAGTAGCTAGACCGCTATGGGGCACGCTATTTATACTGTCTACTCGACATGATATGTTCACAAAAGAAAAAAGAAAGTCTGTCGTTACGCGATTGATCCTCGTTCAAGCATGTGAATCGTACGTGCACATTTGTTGACATTCCCATGTAGCAGACGCACAGAGGTTATGACGTCCTATGTCACCTTTATTTGAATAAATAATGAACAGATTTTAAAATCACTCATCCCTGAGCAACTCCGCAACGCGGTCGAAGAGTTATTAAAGGGTTGAAAAGTTATTAAATGATTTGCCATACCTTCGTCCTCTTACAACTCGACAAGCAAGACACACCAGACCTCATATATTGAAACCAATTTTCGCTAAAACTAAGGCATTTAAAATAGCTTCTTTCCCAAAACTATATAGGACTGTAATAGACTTCCAGATTCAGTCAATATGTCACCACACTTCGTTCAGGCTCTGGAAGAGCATATTTTTACAGCGAAAGCTGTTATGAGATCATTTCACCGGCCGTTTTTGGCGCCGTAGTTGTCCGCCGCCGCCGGTGTCCGTAACCAGTATCGCTCTAAATAAGAAAAAAACTCAATAAGAAAAAATTTCAGGATGGAACGAGGCTCGAACCTGGGCCATCTGCATGGGAGCATAGATAACATCTCCCCACGCATCGTATGGTTTACGCGCGAGTAAAAGAAAAAACGCGCAAGCGCTGGCGACGAACGCGGCTGAGGCAGAGGTGAAACGAGCCGGCCATCTCCGTTGCATAAGGACCCATGCGATTACATCACCCCGCGTTTGAGGCCTGCCGTCGATGGTTCCTAAAGCAGAGAGCAAACGTCCTGCCCTGCTTGGCTTTCCTCTGGCAAAAGAGCACGAAAGGGCGCCGGATGGGGGAGAGGTGTCGCGTCGTTCGAGCAGCGACTGCGAACTTGAATCAAAACGGCACGGTCGCACAGACGTCAGAGGACGGCTCGTATATCCTTGTATGTCTTGTGCTCGCGCCGCTTACTTCGCGCTAAGACAACAGTCAGCATGAAAAACGCTTAGCTCCTTCTAGAGTTACGCGAGATCAAATCGAAAAGAGTTGGCTGCTAGCCTTATTTCGTATAACATTCCAATTTGTTGCTGTCCCGCTGCTTCAGCTTTGCGACGAAACTGTAACTCCATTCTCGCCCGCACTAACTGGTTGAGCGAGGAGGAGACACTTTGAGAGAAAGGGAGCCCTAGAGTCACTGTATAGGGAGCCCTGCCTAGCTATGCCATCGCACGCAAGCCATGAAAGGAGCATCGTATAGTAAACAAGTAGGTGGGCAAGAGAAATGGTGAGGAGGAGTAGTGATGTGAAGGTAAGGAGCAAGGAAAAGAGGAGGTGAGAGGGAAAACCAGAGCATAGCCTTCTACAGTATAGTATAAGGGTGGGAAAGAGAACTGAGGGTGCGAAGGAGGGAAAAAATCACGTTAGGTACAGAAAGCATACAGGGAGGGGTTTCAGTACAATCGACATAGATGAAAAAACACGGTTGATCCCTTCGTCATAGGAATCAGCTTAACACGAAAGTGAAACGTGTCCTCGCAGGAGTAGTTGAGTGTTTATTATGCATTAATATTGGATAACTTGTACAATTTTTATTGGTGTTTGGCAGCCATTGTGCTGCATGATGTAGACGCACCCACGTTGACGCCTAGTAGCACGTCTCCATCCCGAAGACTAACATTCATGAACATGTATAAACCTTTGTGGTAGCTGTAGTAATTAACACCTGGACAAAGCATACGGTGAATCCCGCGCTAAGATGGCTCCGAAATGCACATAATAAAGAGAAACTCGACATGCACTCTTTCAAAGCATCGGCATTTGAGGAGAGAAATGGTAAGGTGTGTGCTCCCTAGTAGTCGGCTACAGTGCTCTCGGAATTGAGGTGGCAGAGAAACGCCGTCAGTCCATTTCGAAGCGGCATCTACGCTGGTGAGGAGGCGTCACGCGCTGACGCGAAAGGCGAATCGCGTAACTGCGTCGTTACCGAATCGAATCGCCGTGAACGCCGCATTTCTCCGACCATGGAATTTACTACATATTGTAGCGAAAGCCTCCGCCGCGCCGAGACTACCGAAACGCTCACAGTCGAGGCTCCTTACTGTCATGATGCATCACTCGTGGCCTCCGCCATCGGCTCCGGCACCGCGCCGTTGCTAGTTTTGCAGAGGCCGTTTCATTCGCACTGAGGAACAAAGTCGGAGAAAGCGTTGTGACAGCCAGAAGAGCGTCGGTTATTGGACGTTCAACTTCTTTAATGAGCTTGTGCTAAGGTGGCCTCCCGTGGAACGGTAAATAGTTAACAGTAAGGTCATTTCCTTTCTGTAAACGCGAGAGAAAACGCGACGCGCGTCGTGTCTCCCCTCTAATCTAGCCGTGATTTTTCGCGGTTCGTGCGAGGAACGTGGTATGAGAGCCAGGCGATCGTCGCCGAGCTTTTTTTTTTAATTTAGATGGATGCTATGAGCGAGGTTTGGGCTAAGGCGGCCGCATCGCGGTGTAAAGCGTTGATAAATTAAACTTCTTTCGGAGACGCGCCGAATGGGACATCCGTAGTAACTGTGCGACGGCGCGTTGCCCGAGCTAATTTCGGAGGCCATGCATCACTTCATTCCACCGCTCCCACATGGCGACACCACCCCGCGGTCAAGATCACTGTTAAATGAAGGTGTAAGAGATAAAAGGCGCGTTCGCGAAGACTCTTGCATGTGTGATTGTTGCCCATTGCTTAGAGCAACCGTCACCTACTGCCGCGGACCGAAAGGTCGTGGATTCGACTCCTGTTTACGGAGCTTTTAGGGACGAAGCATCTTATGGTCTCGGCTTGTCGGCGTGCCATGTCGTCGTTACGGTAAATCAAGTTGTCAAACTATGGTAAACACCAAGTGTAAATTATTCAAAACCAGTTCAGAATAAACTAACATGACTTAAGCTAATTTAAAGTAGAGAATTAATCCGGATTTATTGCATTATTAACAGAAACTTCTTAAATTCTGTCACAAAACGGGTTTCAAAAGTTTTCTCGTGCAAAGCATACTTCGTAGCATGTTGCGGTGTGCAACGCGAAGACAACTTTCGCAAGACTGCCTCTCACTTAAATTATTAAAATCGATTCTATGCAAGAGAGGGTGCCCCGCCTCAGCAAGGACACGACTGCTCCTCCTACCAACCTTCTCCGGCGCCCAGTCAGCGCAAGCTGTGTGCCGAGAGAGGGCGAACGGCGCAGGTTAGCTCCACGAACGATCTTTCTGTGATGGACGCTGAACTGTAAGCTCGCAAGGAGCGAGAACACGACCCGCAAAAGACAAGGCCGACTCAGGGCCGATGAAGCTGAAACACCGGCGCACATTGCATACTTCGCCCCTCAACAGGTTTCACGTTAGTGGAGCTGCAACAATTGCTATGTTTCATTGTTACAAAAGCTTTATTCTTCTAGTTTTTTTTCTGTGCAGTTTCATTGGGTGCATTTTGCTGACGTATTTCCGTGACGGCAATACGTCATAAAAGTCTTGGTGAACCACGGCATAAAAAAATTTCGGGTTAAGAAGAAGAAAGATAGCCTTCGCCTCCAAATCTTAGGCGAATGCACAAGGAACCGTGGGACGACTTTATTGGAGCAGGAGCATGATTGAGCGGTATATTAGTGAACTGAGCCAGAGTGAAACCAATTGATTAGGAATATATATATATATATATATATATATATATATATATATATATATATATATATATATATATAGTGGGTACTTGGCTTGCTGCGTCCCGTCCGTAGGTAAAGCATGGACGACGGAGGCTTCAACTCACAACAAAGAACAACAATGTATTTAACGCTACTCTACCTACGGAGAAGAATAATAATAAGATGTGGTGTTTAACGTCCCTAAACCACGATATGATTATGAGAGACGCCGTAGTGGAGGGCTCCGGAAATTTTGACCACCTGGGGTTCTTTGACGTGCACCTAAATCTAAGTACACGGGCCTCAGAGATTTTCGCCTCCATAGAACATACAACCGCCGCGGCCGGAATTCGATCCCGCGACCTTCGGGTCAGCAGTCGAGCGCCATAACCATTAGACCACCGCGGCGTTGCCACAGAGCAGAAACCTGGAGATTTACCAAGAGGGTTCAACTTAAATTGAGGACGACGCAGCGAGCGATGGAAAGAAAAATTATAGGTGTTACCTTAAGAGACAGGAAGAGAGCAGAGTGGGTCAGGGAACAAACGGGTGTTAAGGATATTCCCACGTGCGTTTCTTACTGTCACTTTTGCTGCATTCGGTTTTCGCCCACGAAGACTGTCAGCAACGCTCAGCAGAAACTGCGCGTCATTGTTCGAGAAGCTTCCCGATTATTGTAGATCGTTTTGTTAACATTGCGCGCAAGACGCGAACACTCGAGCTTATTCTAGAAATTGCGCGACAACCAGCGATAACGCTGGAATATTCGACGGCACATGTGTAAATGCGGACGCTCTTCACCGCTTGTCAGTTGAACGACGGTCGGCGCTCTGCTCGCCGGTATCAGTCTATTGCTGTAGTTTGCCTTTAATTTCCCGGCCACAAGTTCGGCCAAATAAAGAGTTTTATCTGTGTCGTGCTGACTGCTGCCTGCGTCGACGTCACGACCACGTGACAATATCATAGTTGAAATCAAGAAGAAGAAATGGATATGGGCCGGGCACGTAGCACGTAGCACGGCAGCAGGTTAACCGGTGGTCATTAAGGGTAACTGACTGGATTCCAAGAGATGGCAAACGCGTGAGGGGGAGACAGAAAATGAGATGGGTAGATGAGATGAAGAAGTTTGTAGGTATAACGTGGCAGCAGAAAGCGCAGGACTGGGTTGATTGGCGGAACATGGGAGAGGCCCTCGCCCTGCAGTGGGCGTAGACAGGCTGATGATGATGATGAATCTGCATAAGGCGGGGTCGGTCCAGGGACATGAGACGGCGACCATGGTCTCCGGCAGCGGCAATCGGCCAGCGCGGGTGACAGCATCCGTTCCTCCTGGCAGCCAAGGGACCTCTCCCTTTGGGCAGCGCGCAGGCTGCACCTTTTAAGCCGCGCAGCTGGGCCACGCGCACCGCCTCTGCGCAGCACGTGGCGGTATCTCCTACGAGTCGCAAGGCGGTACAAGGCGGTGCAAGCGCACTTTCGAGTCGTGTCCTTTCTGTTTCTTTTGTCCCCGTCGAAAGTGCGCTACCTAACCATATAGGCATAATGAGTATACCTGCGTTTGGTTTTAGTACACCGTTGTCGACAACAAACCCAAGATGGTTGATCTTGTTAGTAGGGAGCTGCAGTTTTCCGGGATGAACGGTTAGACCGGCTGCTGATTTGCGCTGCCGCACCGTTTGCAAATGTTCAAGGTGCTCTTCAAACGTGCGCGAGAACACCGTCGCCTCACTTAGATACCAAAGTGCATAATTAAACTTTGCATCTTCCAGTACCATATCCATCATGCGCTGATAGGAACTCGGACTATTGGAAAGACCAAAGGGCAGGCACACAAACTCAAACAAGCCTCTGTAGCATGTGAATGCCGTTTTAGGGACATCGTCAGGATGAACCTCAATTTGCAGATATCCATGAGAGCAGTCCATAGTGGTGAAGAACTTTGCGTTTCCCAGCACATAAGTTACGCTTGCTATTGCTGGCAAAGGGTAGGATTCTCTCACCGTGACTGCGTTGAGCCTGCGGTAGTCCGCACAAAGACGTGCCGTACCATCTTTCTTTGGGGCTAATACCACAGGGAAGGCCCATCGACTGTCCGAGGGTCGGACGGCTCCTGTGTCGATTTCGTCCAGGGCTTTATCGAGAACGGCTCGCTTCTGCTGTTGCAACGCCAAGGCCGGGCGTCGCTGGTATTGATGCGATGCACTGGAACGTCGGTCTTCCCTGGACGTTCCGTAAACATTCCTGAGAACGGTGTCAGTACAGCCTCTAGCTGCTTCCGCTGGTGGTTCGTTCCCCTGAAGTCGCCGAGGGACTGCGTGACTGCTGACGGCAGAGTGCTGTGCATGGCTGCCATGCTTTACCCGTGTCTTGGTACAGGCCCGAAGTCTATCGTCTCCGCAAAGGGTGTTGTCTCGGACTGTCCATGAAAGCGGTAACCTCTTGCCGGAAAGTCAAGTGTGAACCCCTCGTCTGCAAGGAAATCTCGGCCGAGAAACATTGGTACTGATAGACCAGGCAAACAAACAAATCGCTGGCGCTTCGTTTCCCATAAAAGCTTATCCGTAAACGAACACAACCTTCAGCGTTTGATACGTGGTTTGATGCCATTCGCAGCTGAACATATGTGCTACGAAACTTCACCTTTTTAGCTTTACTCTTATCCAGCAACAGGTCACCTATTAACGAGATTCTTGAACCGGTATCATGAAGAGCAGGTACGGTAATGCCCAGCGCTTTAACGTTCATCGTCGGTTCTGGATACTGTACCTGCGTTATGCGGCGTGCAGAGGGAACGATGACTGACTCACCAGCTTAATGTTCCTCCATGATACGCCCCGGACATCATTCCACGCTCCTGGCATTGACGGCCGTGGGCTGCGACACAACGCCAGTGGTTAGTGTCGCCGGCCGAAGCGGTTTCCTCAACTTTCTGCATTCGCGGCACGGCTCGCAAAGCGTTGCCGCCTCGCAATACCAGTTCGACTGGAACATACGACTTGCGCATGTCTGCGTTGGCCTGTTAGCCTGTCACTGAAATCACGCCTTTCGTCAGAGTTACCCCGGAAGTACCCATCACAGGAGCACCTATCGCAGTCGGCTCGCGCAGGACTTGTGAACCCGGCACATCGGGGCTGGGCTAAGTTTCGCCCGCACCTCTAAGGCCGCCCTTTCGACGTCGTCACGGACCACCATGCTCTATGTTGGCTCTCATCGCTGGAAGATCCGTAGGGACGCCTGGGTCATTGGGCGCTTCGGCTGCAAGAGTACGACATTCGTGTTGTGTACCGATCAGGCCGCAAGCACTCTGATGCTGATGCGCTCTCCCGCTCACCGCTAGCGTCCGACACAGCTTCTCCCTCAGCTTCCTTGTCGCCAATCGACGTCGCAGACATGTCGTTGGAGCAACCAAGGATGCGTGGCTTTGCCACATGCTCGACTTTCTGGCTGATCCATCAGCTTACCCCACTTCGTCGCCAAGCGCCCCATTTGGCTTTCGAGATGGGCTCCTCTATCGGCGGAATTACGCGTCTGATGGTCGGAGGTGGCTCCTTGTGATATCTCGCCACATGCGCATGGAAATGTGCGCTGCTTTTTACACCGACCCGCAAAGCGCTCACGCCGGCGTTCTCAAGACCTACAACCACCTGCGTCAGCGATACTATTGGCGCGGTCTGTATTCATTTGTTTCTATGCAAGTATATCCGCACTTGTACCGCCTGTCAGCGACGAAAGGCTCCACCCCAACGACCAGCCGGTACACATCAGCCTCTCCCGTGCTTGGCACGTCCGTTTGACCGCGTTGGTATTGATTTATACGGCCCGCTTCCCTCGACCACTTCTGGGAACAGATGGATTATTGTCGGCGTAGACCACCTCACGCGTTACGCAGAGACTGCAGCTTTGGCCACAGCAACAGCCAGAAAAGTGGCGTTTTTCATTCTACGCAACTTCGTCCTGCGCCACGGCGCCCCGCGCGAACTTTTGAGTGACAGAGGACGTGTTTTCCTGTCAGAAGCTATTGAAGCATTGCTCGTTCAGACGATCGTATATCATCCACAAACCAATGGCCTAACCGAAAGATTTAATCGCGCCCTCGGTGAGATGCTGACGATGTACACCGCATCCGACCAGACCAACTAGGACACCGTTCTTCCATTCGTGTCATACGCGTACAAAACTGCTACGCAAGCCACCACAGGATTCTCACCGTTCTTTCTTTCTCACCGTTCTCTCTTGTATGGCTCGAGTAAGGAGCGGGCGCTCTGCACTATGACGCTTCTCCACGGACACTTGCTCCCAGGAACAGCTTACCCCTGATACGGTATTGAATGGGGCCCCGCGCCACCCTTGCTCAGGCGCGAAGGGGTCCAGGGCGCGGGAGGAGACAGCTGTGAATGCCTTTGGGCTCGTCAGGTCGCATGAGGGACTGGCTACGGGGGCGCGCCAAGCCAGTGACGGCTCAAGAGCAGATTGCGGCGCTGGCTATGGCACGTAAGTGCTCTCAGCTAACAGGGCGTCTTGTACACCAAGGGCCTCCCGTGCGAGATGCTCAAGGGTTTAGAATGTGCACCTAAAAAGAAATGGCCTAAATCTGGGTTGACTCTGTCGAATGACCCGAACTACTTGGTCCCTTTCCGAGGCAGTCGGTGCTGCTCGGCGATGCAGTTCCTGCATCGTCCGGACGTACTCGAACAAACTTTCGTCCGGATGCTGGGTTCTCAGTTCGAGCTCACGCTGGACTCGCCTCTCGTACCCAGGGGTCACAACTGCCTCTCGGCAGCGCTGTTTAAATTGTGCCCATGTGGTGAAAGGCGTTTGTAGCCTCCACCACCGTCCTGCGGCATCCCGTAAAGCCAACGGCAGAATTCTAGCTATCACGTGCGCTTCCGAGGCACCGATAGCTTTGACATATCTGTCTATTTCCTCTAGTAAGTCAGCCACTGATTTCGCGTCGTCGTAACCCGTGTACGTGGGTAGCGTGGCTGGAGGTAGGAGCTATGGTTCGCCGGCCCGAGTGCCCATGCGGTCCATGACCGTGTTGTACAACACAGCGACGTGCTGAAATGTGTTCAGCTGTTGTGCCAGCAGCTAGTCAGACTGCTCGTGTGAAGAATCGTGCTCGCCGCCGGTAGGCAAGATCGTCCCGGACCGGAGGTGCTTTCCGTCTGCCTGCGCCATGAAGAGAAAAAAAACCCAGCGCCACAGACGAACACACACGAGAATGCGCTTCACTGATACTCGACGAACAAGACAAGAGACCGGACCTACGTCCATCGTGCAATTCCTACGGGCAGCAGCAAAAACCACCTTGGGCGCAGACTGTGGGTACTGGGCTTGCTGCGTTCCGTCCGTAGTTAAAGCAAGGACGACGGAGGCTTCAACTCACAACAAACAACAACAATTTATTTAACGCTACTCTGCATATGGTCGGGTCGGTCCAGAGACACGAGAAAGCGAGGCGGCGACCACGGTCTCCGGCAGCGGCAATCGGCCAGCGCGGGTGGCAGCATGCGTCGCTCCTGGCAGCCAAGGTACCTCCCCCCTGAGCAGCGCGCAGGCTGCCCCTTTTAAGCCGCGCAGCTTGGCCACGCCCACCGCCTCTGCGCAGCGCGTGGCGCTATCTCCCGATGGCCGGTGGGCGTGGTTCCCACAAGATATATATATATATATATATATATATATATATATATATATATATATATATATATATATATATATATATATATATATATATATATATAGTGTGAAAGGCAAGAACGGCAATGCGGCTCGGCTGCTTGCGCGAGGAGCTGGGAAAGCACCAAGGAAAAGGAGGAAGAAGTTTAGAATATAGAACAGCTGGCCCAGGAACGGGTGCTGTCTCTGTGTCTCGTTCATTACAATGGCGCAGCCGACAGACGGACCTCTGCTTGACGACCTGCAGTCGCACACAGTGCTCCTGAGCGGACGCACAGTTTGGCGTTCAGCGGCTTCCGCTACAGCGGCTTCGGGCTCCGAGCCCAACCCCGCCCCAGGACCAACTGACTCGTCTACAGGCGTCACCACAGCTCCGGTCTTCGACTTCACTGCCTTGCAGGTGGACGCTACCTCAGTCCCAAGGGACGCTGTCCATGCTCCCTCGGACTTTATTTCGCACACCGCCGCCCAAGCGACCTCCGCATCGACGCCAGAGGTCAACACTCCTACTTCAAATGCGGTCTGCAGCGACTTCACCGTGCTCACGCAGGCAGTCTCTACCATCATGAAGTCCGTGGCAGACACCAACGCATGCATTACAAGAGCCTTGGCACGTACAACACTGCCTCCGCCATCTCTGACCGAACTTCCCGAATTTCGAGGATTTCAAGACAGCCCAACGATCTGGCTGCAGACCATCGATGCCTTGGCCCGCCAACATTCTTGGCCTGACGACGTCAAAATGTCTTTCGCCGAGAACCGACTACGCGACTCGGCCAAAGCTTGGCATCGTTACGACGGACATAACCACACCACTTGGACCTCATGGAGTGCAGCCCTAGTGAGTGCCTTCCGCCCGCTTTCGTCCACGTATGATGAGCAGTTCATGCGAATGCGATCGCGCCGGCGAGGTCCCACTGAAGATGTCACGACTTACATTTATGATAAGCTTCAGCTCCTCAACGACTGTGGAATCACGTGGCAGTCTCCAGCTGCGCGCCAGTACGCGGTCGACGGAATGTGGGACGCCACTCATGCGGCCATCCTGTCCTCTCAGTTGCCTGAGATCTCACCCACCGTCTTCGCTCACAAGGCCGCGGAAGTGCAGCAGGGTACCCGACGCCGTCTTACGTTCGGCACGACACAGCAGGCCGGACAGTCCCCACCCACCTCCGCGCGACGGGGTTGCTTTTTGTGCGGACGTATTGGGCACAACGCCAAGGAGTGCCGCCAATCGTCCCAACCCCAGATTCAGTACCAAGCATTTCAAACCCCAGTGTTACCAGTGCATGTTGAAGGGATCGGCGACTTGTCAGCGCTTGTTGATACCGGCGCTGAACGAACGGCACTGCACCGACGTCACGCTCCCGACGCCATTTCCCCATGGACGCAGCCTCCACTCCGCGGACTGGGAGGCAGCGTGATGCCAGTGGGCATGCTCGACGTTTATGTCCGGACGACAGCGGGGACAAAGTTTCTGCCAGTCATTCCTGTCTTCGAGGATCTACCTGCCGACATGATTCTGGGCACAGACTTCCTGCTGTCGGACGACATCCAGATCACCATCGATCGCGGCCATGTAGAGCTCCGGCCTTCGTCAACCGAGGCTGCGGCGACGCCCCTGCCAACGCCGAGAGGTGAGCCGCCGAGTCCGCTTACCTTAAGTTCTATACTGACTCGGCATAACGCAATATTCGCCGACACTACGGCAGATCTCCCGGGTACTAAGATGCTTTTGCATCGAATACCAACGGGGGACCACTCTCCGATATGCGTGCCGTTGAGAAGATACGCTGAGAAGGAGCGCGCCGTTATCGCAGATCAAGTACGCGAAATGCTCTCCGCAGGCATAATCAGGCCTTCATCAAGTCCGTGGGCAGCACCTGTCGTGCTCGTGCGAAAGAAAAATGGGTCCATGCGGTTCTGCGTAGACTACAGGCAGCTCAACAAGTGTACAACGCCCGACTCGTACCCATTGCCTCGCATCGACGACGCCATCGATACAGTTCGCCACTGCAGATTCTTCTCCTCACTCGACTTACGCGCAGGCTACTGGCAGATTAGCGTCGCAGAAGAGGATAAGCGCAAGACCGCCTTTCGCACTCCGTCAGGCCCATATGAATTCAATCGCATGCCGTTTGGGCTCAGAACGGCCCCTAGCACATTTCAGCGCGCGATGAATTCCGTACTAGGCTCACTGAAGAACCGAGCCTGCGTGGTCTATTTAGATGACATCCTCGTCGTCGGCACCACAGAAGATGAACACCTTCGCAATTTAAACGAAGTGCTACACAAGCTCTACGAGGCGGGGTTCCGCTTAAACCGAGAGAAGTGCCAGTTCGGTCTGTCTAAGATAGCGTACCTTGGACATCAGATTTCTCCCGACGGTATACAGCCACTCCCGGAGCGCATCGCAGCAGTGTCGGAATTTCCCACACCAGCCAGCTTGAAGCAAGTGCAGTCGTTTATGGGCATGGCATCTTACCTGCGGAGGTTTATTCCCCACTTCGCTTCGATTGCGGCTCCCCTGAGCGATCTCCTCAAAAAGGACGTCCAGTTTGAATGGGGCGCCGCGCAAGAAACTGCTTTTCGGACGATAAAGCGAAAGCTCACTGCCTGTCCTGTATTGAGTCACTTCAATGATGACTGGGCCACTGAAGTGCACACCGACGCTAGCCAAGTCGGTCTAGGGGCGGTGCTAGTCCAGCGTGATCCAGAAGGCGTCGAGCACATCGTCGCTTATGCCAGCCGGAACTCTCCGAGACCGAGCGCCACTATCACTCCAATGAGCTGGAATGTCTGGCAGTGGTGTGGAGCGTGGACGATAAATTCCGCCATTATCTGTTCGGACGCAGGTTCACCGTGGTAACCGATAATGCCGCGTTGACTTGGATGTTTTCCAAGCAACAGCTCAAGCATAAGTTTGCTCGGTGGATTATCACGCTCCAAGAGTATGACTTTGACGTGCGTCATCGCGCTGGGGTCTTGAACAACATCGCCGATGCCTTGTCACGCAACCCACTCATGCGCGTTGAAGGAAGCAAGCAAAATCACATCTATTTTGCCCAAGTAAACGTGCGCAAAACCCAAGAAGAGGACGAGGACTTGGCGCCAATCATTGCATTTGTAACGGGCACGGAAACAAATCCGTTGTTTGCAATACGCAATGATGTACTGTGCCGTCGTCAGTGGAACCACGACCTCTCGGAAGAACGCTATCTCTTGGCTGTTCCGAAATGTCTGCGTACCGAAATACTACGGGCCATTCATGATGATCCCGAAGGAGGGCACATTGGACAACGAGCCACGCTTCGCAAGCTGCAAGAACGCTTCTGGTGGCCGAAAATGCAGAGTAATGTGCGCTCTTACGTAGCCTGTTGCGAAGAGTGTCAACGGTTTAAACGACTGCCGGGGTGTCAGCCTGGACTGTTAACACCAGTGCAGATACCCGATCAGATATTTCATACGGTGGGCATCGATTACATAGGGCCGCTACCCACCACCACTGCTGGAAACCGCTACATCATTGCAGCTGTGGACTATCTGTCCAAATACGTAGAAGTGGCAGCCGTACCATCTCTTGCCTCCGTTCATTTAGTCAATTTCTTGCAGCGCAGATTTGAATGGAGGCATGGCTTGCCAAAATAACTTATATCTGACCGTGCAACAACATTTCGTAGCCGGGAACTGCGAACGTATCTTTCCAAGGCGGGTGTACAGCACCATTACGCATCAGCGTTCCATCCGCAGACAAACGGCCTTACTGAGCGTACTAATCAAAGTATTCAGGCAAGACTCGCTTCGTACATCAAAGTCGACACGAAAGGAGAGGCCGATTGGGACGTACACCTTCGGGCTGCTGGCTATGCAGTTAACACGGCGCTGCAGACGTCTACCGGTGCGACACCGTACGAAATCGTATACGGAAAGCTGCCCCAGCTGAAAGCGGTCCTCAGCCTAGACGCTCCTGTTAGCGTCACACGCTATGACAGCCGTACAGACGCCTGTCAGAAGATCAGAGCTGCGGCCAGGAAAAGAGCCGCACGAGCACAAGAAAAACAAAAGCGCTATTACGACCGCCGCCGGCGCCCTGCACCGGAATATAAAATTGGAGACGAAGTGTGGGTGCAAAGGGGCGGCAGCTGCCCGGGCAAGAAGTTACTACCGAAGTTCGAGGGGCCCTTCACGATCACCGAACGGTTAGGACAAAATACCTGGCGCGTTACCACCTCAAATCCAAGCTTTGCACTCGATCGGCGGAAAAAGAACAACTTCGCAGTGCATGTTTCACGCTTCAAGAAACGAGTGCGTCCCTTGGACTGAACTGTTGTTTCTTTTTGTTTGCCAGGTCCGCAGCGTGGCCGAGTGTGAAAGGCAAGAACGGCAATGCGGCTCGGCTGCTTGCGCGAGGAGCTGGTAAAGCACCAAGGAAAAGGAGGAAGAAGTTTAGAATGTAGAACAGCTGGCCCAGGAACGGGTGCTGTCTCTGTGTCTCGTTCATTACAATATATATATATATATATATATATATATATATATATATATATATATATATATATATATATATATATATATATATATATATATATATATATATATATAAGTAATAGTAATATATATATATATGAGTAATGGGTTGCGCTCTCTATAGCCTTCTAGTGGGTCGTCGCCTTTGGCTCTTCGCGCTCGCGCTCTGGGTCCGTGTTTGTGCCTTGACTGTCGCCATTGCATATCGTCGCCGACTACCGTCCAATAAACGCCTCAACAAATTGGTGGAGAGTGCTGTGCTCCTATTCGATGCCCCTGGAGCTGAGATCCCGTACCCTACCAACTACCATGCCTCAAGACGCTGCTCAGCAAACGTCTCCTTCCACAACGACCGCATGCCCCGGTGTCCCCCGCATCCGCGACCCTCCTATCTTCACCGGCGCGGATGGGACCGATGTTGAGGACTGGCTTGCGATGTACGAGCGTGTGAGCGTACCAAACAAATGGGACGAGGCAGGCAAACTCAGCAACCTGGTTTTCTACCTCGCGGGTGTGGCGGGCCTGTGGTACAACAACCACACCACCGAGTTCCCCACGTGGTCTGCTTTCAAGACCGCCATCATCGATGTGTTTGGCCGCCCTGCCGTTCGTAAACTGCAAGCCGAACAACGTTTACGTGAACGAGCTCAGCAGACCGGTGAGTCCTTTACGAGCTACATCTTGTCAGCTACTGAGTCTGACAAGATCCGCCACGTTCTGAAAGGCATCGACGACGATGCCTTCACTATGCTGGTCGCCAAGAACCCTCGTACTGTGGCCGAGGTGATCACGCTCTGCCAAAGCTACGAGGAGCTGCGCCGGCAGCGACTGCTGACCCGTCGACCTCCATCACGCGACGCCGATCTCGCAGGCTTGTCGGCCATTTCTGATCAGTCCGCCTTGCTCGCCGAGATCAAGTCATTCGTGCGCGAGGAAATTGCCCGCCAGTTCTCCCGACTGGCCTTCCCTCACCCGCAGCATGTTGAACAGCCGTCGACCACGCTGCTAGCTCCCTTACGCCGCGCTCAGAAGGAAATCGCGGAGGTCATGCCGGAATACCACCAGCCCCCTCCGGCACCTGCGCCGCTCAGTTACGCGCAGGTTGTAGCCAGGTCACCCCAAGCGATTCCTGTGGCTGCCCCAGTTACTTACGCCGAAGCCGTCGCCAGACCTCAAGCCTTCGAAGCGAGTTGACGGCTACGTCATGTCGCCCGCTATTGCAATCGCGTGCAGCCGCCTCGTGTCGACTCAACCATCACCAGCCAGTCAAGCCGCCCGTTTTACGATTCACCGCCGCCTATGTCACCGTCGTCTCGCCCAGCTCCATCTACCCACCGTTCGCCGTCACCACGACGCCGATCACTGTCACCGATGCGGCCACGGCCGGTCACACGTGACCAGGAAAACTAGTCGTCGCAGTCCACGAGGCAAGGGCTGCGACGCTATCGAACTGCGAAAGCCCTCAGCGAAGCCCATCAAACGTGTTAGACGTGTTTGTGGACGGTGTGCGCGCATCTGCCCTTATTGACACTGGAGCCGCCGTATCCCTTATTGACGCCAAACTTAGCCGACTACTGCGAAAAGTGACGACGCCGTACAGCAAGCGCCCAAAGTATTCACCCTACAGCGGTGTGCACAGCCCGCGTCATGATTAAGGATGCTCTGTACGCCGTCGAATTGATAATAATTACAGCATGCTCTCACGACGTCATCCTAGGATGGTATTTTCTCTCCCACCACGACGCCGTGATTCATTGCGCACCCGCCGAAATAGAGCTCTCACCATTCTCTGATCTGACGCCGGCTGACAGTCCAATGTCTGTGAGCAAGGTACTCGTCAAAGACGACACCAAACTGCCTGAATACTCGTCAACGGCCGTGTCCGCCTCCTGCGCCAGTCTCTCCGACACCGTCGCCCTCCTCTCGCCATCCGACCGTGTTTGCACGAGGAAAGGCTTGCTGGTGCCCTTCGCGACCGTGCAAGTCACTCAAGGCAGCACGTCAATTTTTGTTATCAACCCATCTCCGTACAGTGTTACGTTGGTGCGAGGAGAATGTCTCGGCAGCGTGGAACCCCTCGAAGACGCACAGGTTATGGACGAACCAGATGGCACGCACTGCCCCAGTTCCGGCACGCTCAGTTCTGTTACCACGTCTGGTTCATCGCCCGCTGATGTATTTGCTTCTTCCATTGCTGACAACCTTACGCCGGTCCAGCGTTCCCAGCTTCTAGACCTCTTGGAAGAATTTCGCGCTTCTTTCGATATTGCTCAGACTTCTCTCGGCCGCACGTCCACCGTTACGCATCGCATCGACACTGGCGCCCAACCACCACTGCGGCAACGTCCATATCGCGCATCTCCCACAGAACGCCGCGTAATCAACGAGCAAGTCGACGACATGCTTCGACGCGATGTTATTCGACCATCTAACAGCCCCTGGGCGTCTCCTGTCGTACTTGTTGCGAAGAAGGACGGTTCTGTGCGGTTCTGTGTGGACTACCGACGACTCAATAAGATCACTCTTAAGGACGTGTATCCACTACCGCGAATAGACGACGCGATTGACAGCCTACAAGGAGCCGAATTCTTTTCGTCTATCGATTTGCGCTCAGGGTACTGGCAGGTACCTATGGCTGATGACGCTCGACCGAAGACCGCCTTTGTCACGCCCGACGGCTTGTACGAATTCAACGTCATGCCATTTGGGCTGTGTAATGCGCCCGCCACCTTCGAGCGCATGATGGATACTGTTCTGCGCAACCTGAAATGGCACACGTGCTTGTGCTACCTCGACGACGTCGTCGTTTTCGCTCCAGACTTCTCCACGCATCCTCAACGCCTCCGGCATGTGTTGACACGTTTAAGCGACGCTGGTCTGCAACTGAATTTAAAGAAGTGCCGATTTCAGCACGGCAGCTGACAATACTCGGCTACGTCGTCTCCAAGGACGAAATTCTCCCCGATCCAGCCAAACTTCGGGCCGTGACCGAGTTCCCGAAACCTACGTCCGTCAAAGAACTGCGCAGTTTCGTAGGACTGTGTTCCTACTCTCGGCGCTTCACTCGAAACTTTGCGACTATCATATCACCGCTGACGAAGCTCCTCGGAAGTAACGGGCCCCTCCATTCGTGGTCGTCGGAGTGCGACGACGCTTTCGCAAAGCTCCGTCGTTTGTTGACGTCACCTCCCATACTACGCCACTACGACCCTACGGCCCCTACAGAGGTACACACAGACGCGAGCGGTGTTGGCCTTGGCGCTGTCCTTGCGCAGCGCAAACCACGATTCCCTGAATATGTCGTGGCATATGCAAGTCGTACGCTTACTAAAGCCGAGACCAATTACACAGTCACTGAAAAGGAATGCCTGGCGATCATATGGGCCCTTACAAAGTTCCGACCCTATTTATATGGCCGCCCATTTGATGTCATCACCGACCATCATGCACTATGCTGGTTGTCGTCATTGAAGGATCCCTCAGGCCGCCTCGCCCGCTGGGCACTTCGCCTACAGGACTATGATATTCGCGTGCTGTACCGCAACGGACGCCAGCATGCTGACGCCGACGCCCTCTCGCGCTCCCCCTTGCCTGACGACGATGCTCCTTGCTCGGTACCTAACAATGTTGTTTCTTCCATCGACGTTCACACCATCGCTACCGAACAACGCAAGGATAAATGGATCGCCTCGCTGATAGACTTGCTCACTGATCCGTCGGCAACACCAACCACTCGCGCGTTGCGTCGTCAAGCCCACCATTTCACCATTCGTGACGACCTACTGCACCGACGCAATTACAACGCCGACGGCCGCCAGTGGCTACTTGTGATACCCCGCAGTCTGCGTTCTGAAATATGCGAGTCTTTCCACTCTGATCCACAATGCGCGCACTCTGGAGTATCCAAAACTTACCACCGCATTCGACAACAATACTTCTGGCGAGGAATGTACCGCTACGTGCAGAAGTTCGTTCGCTCCTGCCTCGATTCCCAACGCCGAAAACCTTCAACCGTCACCCGCCGGTCTACAACCATTACCTTGCCCGAACCGTCCGTTCGGGCGCGTGGGCATCGACTTGTGCGGACCACTTCCTCTGACATCGGCTGGTAACCGCTGGGCCATCGTCGCTGTTGACCACCTTACGCGATACGCCGAAACCGCCGCTCTCCCAGCGGCTACAGCGCGCGATGTTGCCTCCTTCCTGCTACACCGATTCATGCTGCGTCACGGTCCACCCCAGGAGCTTCTCAGCGATCGAGGCCGTGTCTTCTTGTCGGAAGTCGTCGAAGCCATTCTAAAAGAGTGCCGTGCTGTTCACCGCAAAACTACTGCTTACCACCCGCAGACGAATGGGCTCACCGAACGCTTTAACCGCACGCTCGGCGACATGCTCTCAATGTACGTCGCCGCCGATCACACAAATTCGGATGCCATTCTGCCCTTCTTCACCTACGCCTATAATACCGCCCCTCAAAGCACAAATGGTTTTTCACCCTTCTTCCTATTGTACGGAAGGCAGTCGTCGCACACCATCGACACGATACTCCCATACAAGCCGGATTCAACTGAGTGGGCGCCGATGTCTGACACAGCCAGGCTTGCGGAAGAGTGTCGCGAGCTTGCCAAGACGTTTACAACGCAGGAACAAGAGCGGCAGAAGACCATTCGCGGTGGAACCACCACTTCTGAGTCCACGTTCCTCCCTGGAGCGCTCGTATGGCTCTCGGTCCCTACCACTGCAACTGGCCTCTCTACAAAACTACTTCCGAAATACGAAGGCCCCTACCGGGTCGTCGAGCGCACATCCCCGGTCAACTACGTGATCGAACCCATCGAACCATCTTCGGACATGCGCCGTCGAGGGCGCGACATCGTCAACGTGGAGCGTCTCAAGGCCTACTATGACCCACTCATAGTGACGAGCTGTTAGGTCGCCGGACGGCTCCCTTTTCGTACCCGGGGAATTGTAGCGAAGCCTTTAATGGGTAATGGGTTGCGCTCTCAATAGCCTTCTAGTGGGTCGTCGCCTTTGGCTCTTCGCGCTCGCGCTCTGGGTCCGTGTTTGTGCCTTGACTGTCGCCATTGCATATCGTCGCCGACTACCGTCCAATAGACGCCTCAACACTATAGATATATATACGTCTGTATATATATATATATATATATATATATATATATATATATATATATATATATATATATATATATATATATATATATATATATATATATATATATATATATATACATCCTTTGAAGAAGCACGCCCACGCCGCTTCCTCCTTTTATAAACTCCGCCGCAGAATACAACACCGGATTGCGCGCGCCACGACACCACGGGCTGAAGAAGAAGACTGGCGGCTGATGGAATGACCGGCACGTGACTATATGTGTGAAGAAGAAGTAGACGAGGCTCGGACTAGCTAGCGGCGGACATCTCTGCAAAAAGTTGTGTGTCTTGAGTTGACGGGCACAGGTTCGCCCTATATAAATAGTTATTTTAGCAGCAGGCGCTGTATTTGTTCGTTACAATATACAAAGTCAAGGCTAGAGCACGGACTCTGAACGCGAGTGACTGTCTTTGAGGAAGGAGCCGAAGAGGACAACCATCTACATGGCGCTGGAGAGTGCAACCCATTACTCCGTTCCAAGGCTTCACCACAATTACCCCGGTCGAAAAGGGAGCCGCCCGGTGACCTAACAGCTTGTCACTATGAGCGGCTCAAGGCCTACTTGCACAATAGGCCTTGAGGCACACCACGTTGACAATGTCGTGCCGTCGACGGCGCATGTCCGAAGGTGGTTCAATGCATTCGATCAGGTAGTCGACCGGGAATGTGCGCTCACGGCAGGGTAGGGGACTTCGTAAATTCGAACCATACTAAAGTGCATGTGGTCGCCACATGCAGCTTTCCACTGACGGCTCGAATAGTGTGCTTACACAGCACCGGGAAGTAATACCGATGTGTGGAACACCCCGTTACCTACCTATGCGATAAGATTCAGAAGTGGGGAGGACACTACGATTAGCAAAAAGATCTTATCGAGATGAAAAACAGGATAAGTGGCAGTCATGAACCAACACATTCATACTTAAGGGACCATGTTTCATCATTGACAATGTATTTGTTCAAAACTGCAACTTTTCCACCATGCAACATATATTTCTTTATTATTTCGATAAATCCGTTTCATAATCGTAGTGTTCCTCCCACTTCTCAATCTTGAATTATAGGTGACGGGTGCTGCGTAAGCGCAATATGCGAACAGTCAGCGGAAAGCTGCATGTGATTGAATGCACTCTAAGGGGTTTGATTTCTTGTTTACTGAGGCTAACACTCAAAAGTAAATCATTTAAAAAGGCACGGATAAAGCTGCTTACGTTGTCTGAATATTCCTGGTGTCCATGCAGCTTGTACATGCCACTAGGACGCATTGCTACGAGGTATAAACACGCGCAAACGCAGACTGGCAGGACGCAAATTCAAAAATATTTTTCTCGCCTAAAACAAAAAAATTACTTTATAAAATTTTCTCATTCAGTAGCCAATGAAGCTTGCTAGTAAATGCGTTATGTACCATATTTTTATTAGGAGCCCATCAAGGCAAAATATATGACTAAACCTCTGCAAGAACAATTTTTTTTGCAACTTTGTCGCCAGCTGCACACATTATTTCACACTATATACATTTCAAATTATTTTTTACCTAAAGTAAAACTTCCTGACAATGAGTTATTACAGACTTTCTACTCCATCTTTCCGCATTCACAAGTAAACTGAATTCACTTGTGAATTCAGTTCACAGTAGCAAGTATGATATAAATGGGAAGAAACTAAAGTGGATGAAAAGACAACTTGCCACCAGCAGGGACCGAATATGCAACCTTTCAATAATGCATCCGATGCTCTACCAATTGAACTACGGCAGCGGTTTTCCTCCTGCACATTTTATCGAGTATATCTGTGTACATTGGTCGCTGCTGGCAGCACGCTGTCTTTTTGTCCACTTTAATTTTTTTTTCAGATTTATATCATAATTACAACAAATAATATCCGCTATTAGCCGCGAGATCGACCGGAGTCGCTGCCTGGCGGCTTCTCGCTGAACCGCGCCTAGTGTGGATTGCTCCATGCGTCGTCCGCTAGCCCCGTTGTGTTTGCATGCGCGCATAGGTCATTGTCACGAGGCTATTTATTCGATACGCTCTCGTGTAGGTTCGGTAAACATTGAACTGATGACATAACCGTCATCAAGAAAGGAGGCGAGACCATTTGTGCACACCAGACACCAAACACTCAATGTATTTACACAGCAGAAATATGAATAGCAAAGGAGAGAGAAAAGTACAGAAAATGCAAGCGGAAAAGAAGTTAACAAGAGTAGGAAAATGTTAACGGACGCGAACAGTTCACAGAAGATAAGTACAAGAGAAAAACGCAGTGTCACCGTTCATCGAGACGCGGAGCTTGTAGCGGAGACGGGGAAGGCAAGGCACAGACGAACTCACGCAGACGCCAACGGCTAGAGGTGCGGTAGACGCTCACTCGGGTGGACAGAAGCGTGGGGCGAGTCGAGGTCAACTGCCGGACGCCCCTTCGGCGTTCGCCAGCCGCAGACTGGGTTTGAAGCGGGAGACGCCGGTCTTGACTGGCCAACGCCAGACGATGAGCAGCGTGTGTCTGGCCAACGCCAGACGATTGAAGAAGCTGGGTACGCGCCCAGGTGGGAGCCCGCAGCGGCCTCGACGCAGGAACTCTGCCGGCCGCCACTCCCACGCCCTGGTCGCCTTCTTCACTCGGTCACGTCCCGGCCACGTCTCCCCGCTCTGCCGTTCTTCACCCGTGGCTTTCTCTTCCGAAACACCGTGGCGGCTCTTCATTGGACCAGAATTGTTCACGCTCACACGCACTGCGGTCGCGAGTCATCGTCGTCGTCTTCTCTGGTTTGTCTTTGCGTCGCGCCCTTTTCAAACGCGCACTTGCACATCACAGTCATGCAGGTGCTCAAAAGGCGGTTTGTTCCGTTGCGTTAGTGCTACTTTAACCGCTCGTACGGATGCCTAACACGATGTAAAGAAGCATTTGGCCTTGACCGCCTGTATATGTGCTGTAATAAGATCAGTGAGTGCACTTGTCGAGAGTGCTGTGTGTGGTCGTCGTATCCTCCGTTCACGAAAGTCATATCAGTGTAGGTGCCGTTCTGTGGCCCAAGCGCATTGCCAAGTGCACTTGGCGTTGTCCTAAAGATGAGAAGTATTAAATCTCATGTGAATATAGCCTTTTAGCCGCTCGGTGGTTACAAAAAGGCTCTCATGCACTTGCGCGTTGTGGTTAGGTGTGTAACATCGGCACTGCCGTTTATAGGTTACGCGACGAGTTTTAGTTGTGTACTGTCCTGGTCCCACTACAGCGAAATATTTCTGTCAAGTCACGTCTGCTACTTCAGTACTTAAATTGTCGCCTAAAAAGAACAGAAAATGTAGGGACGTGGAAACCGCAAAACTCAGTTGCCTTGCGCAATTTTATCTTGTGGCGACATTTATACAAAAACACCTGTGTACTTAATTAAGGTACGCGTTAAAGAGCCCTGATGGTCAAAGTTAATTCTTTACATTATCTTGAGCGTTTGTGTTGCGTTCTTATAGATCGACGGAAGACAGCGGACATTATTCCCATGAAAAACCGTACTTTGGTCCCGTTAAATAACCGGGTCTTTGTTCCATTACTGTCATACAAGTAATCCATCGAATAAAGTTCTGTGTTGTACAGTTACCTTTGGGTACCATTACTGGAATAAAAACAAACGTGTGCGTGTTAAACGTCTCCGTAGCGCTAAAGCGCTGTCAGCCACGCAGCTTTTCTGAGTTAACCTATCAACTGTCCTACATTTCATGGAGAACTGAATAAGAAATGCCGATGAATATTTGAGCACGCAGGGCGCAAACTACTATTTGAACTCATCGTGAAGGAATACGGGCTTTCTTTTTGTTAAGGATATACAGATGAACAAGAAGTAAATACTTAATTCAGTTGCGCAACATCAGTGCGTAGTAGCTGGAACACAAGCTAAACATGTACAAATAAAACAAGAAAACGTCATCCATTGCAAAGACGTCGACTGTTGCCAAAGGCGAGCTGCCCGTTCGTCGACAGAATGCGCTTCTCTCGCAAGTGATAGTAACGTTCGGCGCGCTTCGTGCATTAATTCTGGAATGAAGAGCGCACATATTAACAGATAGCTGCACTCAACGCATTTTGTTTGCCGGAAATCGGGTGAGATCGCTCACAGCAAAGCGCTGTAGTGTTCGTCTGTGTACGCGCCGACAACCGCCTATCCACACTTGCGCGGCGACGGTGCTGCCACCTGTAGCCCGATCTCGCGGCGAATAATTTCCTTGGCTTGAATGTATGTTGGTTCTCATTATTGTACATAAGGAATACTTTTTGTTTCGTGTAAAATCTAATGAGGTGTTCTCATTTTTACGATTACGTTGGTCACGTTAACTGAGGCTCAGGTCCTCACTTGAGCATCACCATGAAAAACAAAGAGACGAAAGTTTTCTATCTACCACAAACCAACACATTCACACCGCCACGTGCATTTCAGCTTGAGCCATCCGGTAAGCCAAAATCATGGGTTTCCAATACTATATTCAGAATAAATGAAAAGCATTTTAAGTTGGAGCGTGACAGATGCAAGGAAAGCGTGATGTTTACAGAACTCAGGAAAAACAGCCTGCCCACATTGCTTCCTTCATAAGGCAAGCGGGCAGAAAGAAAGCCTGTCAAGAACAACGCTCAGAAACAAGTATCTTGTCTTAATGTGTCTCCCCCCTATGTAAATGTACCAGTGCATTCATCAGCCGAATTTTAAAGAAAGAACACATAAATATCATCAGTGTACTGGCCCCCAAAATCCATGCTACAACATATAGAAGTAAAGAGGTTATCTACAAAACCAGTTGTTTTCGACTGTAAAGCAGCATGCAGTGGCAAAAATAAAAAATAGCAGGAGCATCATCACAATAATGACGTCAGAACCTACACTTCACAATGTGATGTCTTAGCCGAACATTGAGAGTACGCAAGCCACAAACTTGGTTTCTGAGAAACTGAAACTAGCGACTGAGATCTACCACCAAAATCAACTACTCTTTAAGTCTTCATAATTCCAAATTTCTAGAACAGTTCCAACAGCTCAAAATTTACTTCCCACCATTTATATGCCAGCTGCACAGGTCGATAAAAAATGTGGAGCTTAGTCAGTCTCACTCACGATACATATCTTGCCCTTAGGGCTCACTTGGACTGAGAGTCACCAAACTTTTTCTCATCCGGACTCACCCGGACTCTCATTCACTATAAATTTTCTCAACCGGACTCACTCGGACTCAGACTCACCAAAATATAGGTCACTCGAACTCTGTCTGACTCACACTTCAATCTGAGTCTCGGTGAGTAGACTCATGAATCTCTTCGACTAGAATTTGCTTTTTCGACCATAGTGTGAATGCTCTTTAGCACAAATATCGCCCATGATCGGTGCTCTGTTTAGCACATTTTGATCTAGTACCTTGAAACACGAGTTATCAGAGTTTGTACTTCAATAAAGACCTTTTTATTTCAAGAGATGGCTCACACGAAATATTTCTATCAATAATTTCCGATGGAAATATTCGCGCAGAGAGGTCAAGGCACCTCATCTCCCGCTTCCTCCGCAACTCACGCCTCTCATCAGTAAATATTGTCGCGACGTCGAGATGTCGCAATGCGAAGATCGAGAGAAGAACAGCAGGTCGGTCTTTTTACTACCGCGCGCCACCGAGTTCTTCTTTCTTTTTTCTACCCCCTGTACAAAATGTTATGAGCCTTTGCGCTGTCGTCTTCGTCTTTCTCGTAGCACGCACGTGGCATCCTCGTCCCTCCAAAAAAGGCATCATCCAGATGCGCAGCCTAGGCACTCTGCTTAGAAAACCGCGCACATATGCACTGAAACCCAACCAGAGATAGCCGGACAGGTACGGTTTCATCGGCACGACATGCCCGACCTCGGCTGAATGTTTTCGGTGACTAGAACTGCAATCACTATCGGGAACGATCTCGAAGTTCACGTCGTTCAAGCGTCGGATGACTGTATGGCCTCTAGTATCGTGTCGGCAATTCATCAGAAAGTACGCGCCGACGTATTGGGATCCAGACCCAAACCTTGTCGCCTGGTGTGTAGGTAACAAATGTGTGTCGTAGGTCGTACCGTTCCGTATCTTTATTATTCCACAAGGCCCGTGAGGTCCGGGTCGGCTCGCCGTCGTTCGGCGAAGTCATCGGCACTTATGGTAGCAGGAAGCAGTCATCATCCTGGTCTTCCTACGACGGCAGGTCGACGGGGGTACGAGACAGGCAGTGAGCGTCGGAATGTTTTCTTCCGGACTTCTAGACTACGGCAATGTCAAATTCTTCAAGTCTTAGTCTCCACCGTGCTAGGCGACCTGGAGCCTCTTACACGTTAAATAGCTAACGCAAGGCGTGCTGGCCGCTCACAATTTCGAAAGACCTGCAGTAGAGGTAGGGGCGAAACTATGACGTACCTCAGATGATGGCAAGGCACTCCTTTTCTTTTGCGGAATAGTTTGCTTCTCCTTGAATAGCGACCGCCTAGCCTAACTGATAACCGTTTCCGAACAATCAGTCCTCTGCACAAGGACGACGTCGAGTCCTACGCTGCTTGCGTCGGTGTGAATTTCTGTATCGGCCTATACGTCAGATGCGCAAGTATCGGCCGCATCTGTAGGCGTCATTTCAGTTCTCGAAATGCTTCGCCTTGAGCAGCATCCCACCTGAATTCGAGGTCGGTCTTCGTGAGTTGCATTATTGGCTCGGCGATTCGAGCAAGTTCTTTGATAAAGCGTCTGTAGAAGGCGTACAAGCCGAGAAATCGGGGTACGGCCTTCTCCATTAATACCACAGGTGACGCCCATGGACTCTTGGAAGGCCGGATGACGTCGTCTCGCGGCATTTCGTCGAGTTCTTTATTTATGGCCTCGCGTTATCGCGTCTAAACTCCGTGAGGACTCCGGCGCAATGGTCTAGCGCTTTCCTTTGTTTCTGGAGGAAAGGTCTAGCGCTTTCCTCTGTTATGTTGCGATGTTTTGCTACGGGGGTGGCCGAATTCTTGACGACGACGAAATGCAGTCCTCGAATTGCAGGAGCAGGCGCTTGTGTGGTTTTCACATATGCTTCGGAACTCTCGGATTGACGTCGAAAGCTGGTTGAGTAGCTTGGTTTCTCGGAGTAGGTTCAGTAGGATCGTTGATGGCGACAGCATTGGTGGCTTCAACAATTTCTTCGATTTAGGCGACCGTCATGCCTTTGTTCACATGCTTGTACTCGTTGCTGAAATTCGTGAGCATCAGTGCTGCAATCCCTCCTCGCAACTCGGCTATTCCTCTTGCGACGCCGATCTCGCACTTGATCAGTAGGTGCTGGTCAGCTTCAACGACGCCCTCCAGGTCTGCTGATTGTTGATTGCCGACGGAAATGACGAAGCTGGAGTGAGGAGGAATGGTGACTTGGTCATCAAACACATTCAAGGCGCGCTTTTCTGGTGGCGTGTGCGGCCGTAGCGCTTTTTTTCTCTGGAATGTGCTATCGACTCGAATATCATATCGATGATTGCCGCATGTAGGCTTAAGAAGTACATTCCAAGGATGGGATCTCTTGAGCAACGCTGTAGGATTATGAATTTCGCGGGATGAATGTGGTTGTTAATGGTTACTTTAGCGGTCCAGTCCTTCCCAAAAAGACGTTACTTTCTTCAGCTTGGCGGTGAACGGTCCACTGACGACGGAAAAGCCGGCTCCAGTGTCGACGAGAGGAAAAAATAACTTTCGCAATAGCGAAAAATATTATACCATCTCTCACTAAAGGGAACCATGTGAGGATGCGAAGCAGCGCATGGGTCGACCTAAATTTCCGTTCATCACAGGCACCTTGCCCGATGTTAACGCGTCCTTGCAAGTGGAACACATCACGAATCCACTGCAGTTGCTGTTGCTCTTACTCGTCCCGAACTCTTCTTGGAGCACGCCAGGTGGGTTCGTCGTGCGTCTACAGAATCTCGTTCCCCGACGCCATCACGTGATCGCTGAGAGAGTGTAAGGGGGAGAGGCCACAGCGCCTTGCCCAGCCCCTTTACGCACGCCCGAACGCGCTAGCGCGTGCCGGCACGTACGGCTTTGTCTGCGTTACGCCAAGCTTGGACAGCATGCGGAGGCCCGGTCCCCTAAAGTGCTCTGCACGTATTATCGTCAAGGCTGTCGAAGAACAAGATGAAGAAGATTTCTCCTTGGCGCGAGCGCGCGCTCTGTACACATCAATGTGGTCGAAGAACAAGAGGAAGAAGACCTATTCTGGCGCGAGAGCGTGGGAGTAGGCGCATGCGCAGCGGAGCGCGGACGCCACGGCCTGACACAGCCCCGAGCAAAAGCTGCTTCGCATCTAAAAATCCCTCCGCCGGCGCGGACGAGCGCAGGGTGGTGTTGAACATCACGAGCATTAAGGCCCTCAGATTAATTCGCATGTGTTATTTTAAGCGCAAGTGAAGACGCCCCATCAGTGAAATTGGTATCGTGGAGGGTTCCTGGGCAAAGAAACGCCATCCTCAAAAAACAAGCTTACCGAGTTGCCCGAGATGGGAATCGAACCCAGCCATTCTGCCTGGCAATCAAATACTCTACATAGAGCCACGCCATTAATTGAAACTGGTTCAGTGAGGTGCTGTGGAGGTGCTGTCCGACGAGGATTCAGGTTTTAGGACGTAGTATTGCGTGGAAGAAGGGTACAGAATTGCACCAAGCGTCACAACGTGCGAACTGTGCAACGAGTTGGCGGTTGAGCTTCAGCAGCAGTCCCTCGTGAACAGGTCAGACCTGTGGCCGTGCCGCATGTGCACAAGTGTGCCCACAACCTGAAAAAGGTTGCGTGTAGACATGGCATTCCGCTCATTTTTTCTGCACCTAGGAAGCTCGGAGGGTTTTGCTCTCAAATAGGACAAGAAAAAGACATTGAGAATGTAAGAGTCTGTGGACCTCGACATAGGCTGTCCTACATGAAATGTGCTGAAGGGGTAGTGTACGAGATTCCTCTTGCGTGCAGCTGTTCCTTTATATGACAAACCGGCAGATGCTTAATGAGCGAATCAGGGAGCACGAACGGAATGTAGAGCAAAATAAAGAGGGCCCCAATTTGCCTAAGCACATTAGGCAGTGTCCGTTAAGCTCTTGTGGACCATGATTTATTAACGTGCGGGTTATTGCAAGGAGCTCGGACCAAACTGCCAGAGAATTAATGGAAGCATTTTTTATCGATAAAAAAGGTTACAAGTGCGTTAGCGACACTGCTATAGTTTTGTTTAAATGAGATAAAAAGTTCATTTAACATGCTTTATCCCGGCCCCAACGGTGGCAATACTTTTGTTTCTGCGCACGCTCTGAGAACGACATATATGTGTCTGCATTTCGGAGAATAAAAATACGCTGCTAGTGCATACCGTCTTGTGTGTCATTTGAATATGCCCTTCTTTGCGCCTTAAACATCAATTATGAACGTGCACCAACTTGCCCAACAAAAGGTTCTCCTGATCGAACGCAGCGGGTGCGTGCAAGTGAACACGCTAAATCAGTTTCCTAGATACTCACGTCGGAGGCGCCGCTCTGACGGATATTTCAAATGAACTCAATGACGTCATCGTAGACGAGCGGCTGTTCTATTCATGAGTTTGGCTTGCGTCAACTTCATTGATTTACTAATATAGAACTGTCTGTGTACTTTCCAGCGTGTCTATGACATGTTTTTGGTGTTTGCCTATTCATGGAATTCAAGTGCGTCAAACTGATTGACTTTAAAATATGGAATACGTTTTGTATTTTTCAGCAAGTCAAAGACGTGTGAGCATTTGCTTGAACGTATATAGTATTAAAAATAGATGAGAAGAATTATTCGTGCTTTATAATAATATACTTCGAACAGAGTAGCAATAAAAAACTGCATACAGTTTATTTTATTGGTATATTGTAACACACATCTTGTCAAGTGCTAGTGTCTTTTACGAAGAACATTCTAAGATTTTTCTGCGGACGCCTTAAACGGCTGCGGCGCTATCACATAACGAGTATAAATATGCCCACGTTATGAACTATGAAATACCGCTTTCAATCTAGACATGTGTACGGTAAGAAAGGATAACCCCGTTCACCACAGTTTCAATCTGGCCTTGTTGATATAGTATCATGAATACGCACACCAGCGCCTTGTGTCATGTGTCTTCTTGTTGTGTCCGCGGTCGGAGAATCATGTACATAGAGGCCCATATACCTAGATTTAGGTGCATTCTAACGAAGACCAGATGGTCAAAATATATGGAGCCGTTCACTACGGCGTCCCTCATAAGCATATCATGGTTTAGGGGAGTAAAACGCCAACAATGTTTATTATTATATTATTATTATTATTATTATTAATATTATTATTATTATTATTATTATTATTATTATTATTATTATTATTATTATTATTATTATTGTTGTTGTTGTTGTTGTTGTTGTTGTTGTTGTTGTTGTTGTTGTTGTTGTTGTTGCGCCCTTTTTCACATGTGCTTTTCGTTGACTTTAATACCCCTATTCACCGTACACAGAGACTATAAATCCCGAAACTCGTGAAGACATATACCAGGGAAATTCCGCTTTATGAAATATTAGATGTATCGGGCAATTGTCGACAGAGCCTTGTCACTGTACCCGATCCGCTTCCCTGACCCTACTTAAAGAAACCAAACGGAAAGGTAATCACATATGCTTGCTCATTTGGCGCGAAGGCAGCATTCTAGCATAGTAAAAATAGTCTTATAACAAGGCTATTGTTCGTCATTCATGATTATTTCGTTGCTTGCTTTCCGGCCCTAATGAAATTAACATCTTTCGTCTGCACACCATTTCTAGTGTGACCGAGCGTGACCTTTGAAATATGGCCAGATCTGACCTTAACTGAATCGTTAAAGAGCGGTCGCGTTTTAGCCTTTCTGAGGCTCTCTGCGATTTCCTTGATTTCCGAGAAGAATCGTTTATTCATCTCCGAGAGAAATCTTTTACCAGTAAAGCCGTAGTCATCATCATGGCATGTGTGATATACCTACACCCAGCGAGAAATTAATGCGCTCAAAGCGCCAGGAAGGAGGATATTTATCTGAGAAGGAGAAATCTTTTTTACTAAATGTCACGAGCAAAGTGACGCTAACGTAAGATTTTGCCAATCTATGACAGGCAACAACTTCGGGAATTCATTGCTGCAATAACTGTTTAAATGCCAGACAGTGCACCAAAGTACATTCAGTAAAGTACCGTCGGTATTCTAGAGGAACACTCGACTTGACGGAAGCTTGTGAATGACACTTTTGTGTAGATATCTGCGTTTGTGACTGTGCGTACTATTTGTGTGTATATGTGATCATTGTATATATCATAGTCATCGCCCGACCCCTGGCGTAGCAATCCAGGCGACAAACCACGCTAACCTCTCCGGGAATTTCATTAAACATTATTAACTCTCTCTCTTTGTCCATTTTTGGTACATATGTCAAGTGGAAAATTCCTCAAAAAAGCAACAGAAACATGTCGTGAAAAATTGGCAGCTTTCTCGCAAGGAGAACGCGGAGAAAGCATGCCTTTATAACGGTGCGTTCGGAATTGAACGTCATAGTTGTTCAAACCATACTAGTTGTTGAGAATTGTATTTGATAATTGAGAAAGCACAATATTCTTTGCAAGGATACACTCGTTTCCTGTCAAACACTTGGAGGACGCTTGAGTTTCGCTTTTAGTATTAGAACGCGATAGAGTAATCGGACTTTTGTTCGTATCATCTTCCGAACCGCTCTCCTGGCTTCGCTTCTTGGTGGACACCTCAAATGTTCCTCAAGGTAAGCCAAGGTGTGGACGCCCACCCGCTCCTATATTCATGCATGCCGATTGACGAAACACGATGAGGCCGTGCTGTTTAAAAGCGCGTCCGTGGGCCCTTTGCGCCATCTCGCGGATGATAGTCAAGCGGCCAGAGGAACTCGGAGATGTGCGTTACCCCAACCCAAAACGGTGTATATAAATAGCTCGCCGTTAGTATGTTAGAGGATGTATGCGTGGTGGCCGAGCAGTTGAACTCTCTGAAGTGTTTAGCGGAGAATTATGAAGACGGGACAAGAAGAGAGAACACGTACGCATCGCGCCACGGAGCGAGGGGTCGCAACTTCGCATCTCCAGTCCCACTGGAACAAAAGATTTTCATTATTTCTTTATTTGCATCTATCTAGCATTTTCGCGCGCGGACAACGCTGATTTTTCGATCACAACCAAATACGGCGACGCCGATGCAGGAATTTCTGCGAAACGAGCATTTAACGCTATCCCCTTATTATATTCGCAAAACGGAGCTCGCTATACATGCCAATAGTGCGATCTACATAATATACTGCGAATGGCGGCGTATTTTGAGGAAGCGCACCGTATTGACTTTGCCAGCCTATGCCTAAAAACGTGGAGGAGGCTTGCAGTGCACCTGTGACAGTGCAACACGATAGCATTATTGGGCAATGCTCGCATCGTTTGCTCATTCCCTTGCCACAATTCTCTTCTTGGAGGCCACTTCATCCATGCTGCGAGGAAAAAAAATGTGTCTCCGCGTGACACTGGCCTCAGCGAACTCTCGAAGGGCGCCTACTGCAAATGCAGTTGCGAAGCACACACTGCGTGCCTGGGGAATACGCGCACCTACGTTGCTGCCCATTTTGTTGGTGATGGTGACTGATGGTGATGATTAATTATGGCTGAACCCTTTGCAACAGGCGGCCAGCTTTAAACCACCCACTCATTACGTAAATCACATAGTGTGACGCCTGTAGAGATTCAACGGATGTGCCATGTAATGTTACATCTCTTAATGTGACTCTTCGCCCTGCTTGACGCTGGCATAGGGTTTGTTTCTGGAGAAGTTTCGAGCGCTGGCGTGGCTGTATGGCGGAATACTTTAGGGCCATGCATTATATCTGGATTCCATTGCGGCTAGAAGTCTGCTTTGTATTCTCTGCATTTATCGGTATTTTTCGCCATTAGACCACCGCTGTCGCCGACATCTCATTTTCTGCATCACGTTATTAATTATTGCATGCTGTTACAAATCCATGCTGTTAAATATGTCCAATATACAACTTTACAATTTTTGCATAACACTCGTAAATCGGATAAGAGGTAAAGTAAGTGGCTAATTCACATGTAAGCTTTGTCCACTTTACGTGCTCTAACTCCTGCAGAATATAGAACTGCCAGTTCTGTCGTTGGTGCCAAAGTACGAACTTGTACTCTTCATTCGTCTACTTTATTTGACTGTCTTCAATATTTCAAGATCATTGCCGAAAACCAAAACTCAACATGTTTCTTTCAACAGAGAGACTGAGAGAGAGGCTTAATGTTAATTGGCAGAAGTAGCGTACCGAGTGAAGACTGGTATCATCCTGAGGATGGTAAGCTTCTTAATTGACGGATCCTCTACCTATGACTCTGCTCTTGGCCCTATTGAAAGGCTGTCTTTGGGGTTCAGGTATCACGAGGGCGAGTTTGGCCACGCACGCACATTTCGGCAATAGGTGGTCTACGTTTGATTCTTGAGCTCGGCTCGCGTCAGTGTCCTGCTACAGATGGCGGCTACCACGTCAAATGCATTCCAGGACCAAGTGTACCACAATGCCCAGTACGTTTAGAGCGGGCACATGTGGCTGTGAAGAGTCGGGTAGAGGCTGAGCATTAACGTTTCATGAGTGTATGCGTTGCTTTCAGGCGTCTGATGATCACGCTTTCTTTTTACAGCGGAGCTGCCAAAGCCCAGCTCACACGGGAGGAGTATAAGACCACAGCCTAGCGAAGGAGGGCAAGGAGGAGAGAAGAGAGTGAACCATATGTATAGCCATGTGTAGTATAGTATAGCAAAGGGGTGGAAAAGGGAAGTGAGGGATGAGGAGGAGTGGTCCGAGGGCGACGGAGATTGCAGAAGGTAAAAGCACACCATAGCCATGTGAAGTATAGTGTAAAAATGAAAAGAAAAGTGAGGTTAGGAGTAAAGAAACCAGAAATGTAAAAGGGTATAGCATATAGTCTCTGCAATACATAATGGTTGAAAGAAGGGTGGAGGCGTTTATTGCGACGTGGCTGCGGAGGTACAGACACACCTTTGGTGCCTCTGCCGACCGACACCGGCCGTTCCAAAGGCCGCTTTTTTGTCCTGGCACGGCTCCTCGACACGCGCCTCGATAACACGACTTCTTTTACCGCCCATAGAGCAAAGGCGTGTTCGAGCGCTTCCAGCGAGAACTGAGGGCGTCATTGACCACCACGCCCGTCTCGTGTCCCTTACTCATAACTGGTGTTTTCGTGCAGCTGATCGTCTCAACTAACGAACTCACCCAATGCGCTGTTCCACGCCTAATAGATAGCTGCCTCGAGCAATGCAGAGGTATCGCGAGACTTTCAAAGATCGCGTTAGAGTCAGCGCAGTCGAAGTTCTCATCTCGTCAATTCGCATTCTAGGCAAGTTTTTCGCGCCTAGCAAAGCACGCCGCCTTATACAAGATGAATGCCTGACTGCACTAGCTTCGACCTACGTCGCCACTTGCAGCCCGCGGTCAGCCAGTACTTATTTTGTCAACTATCGACACGGCCACGGACGTGTATTTGCATAGCCGCTCCATACAGTCCCTGTCGTGCGGCGTCGCATGGGACAAAACAATGAAATTTGACGTTCTAGGGAAACAAAATGGCATCCTGTGCTGCTGTGTCTTCTTTTTTTTCCTTAACTGAGCATTGGAGGTGAGAGCCTTCTGTAGCTATCCTCCGACGCTCCTTTCTCCCTCTTTCCGAAGAGTCAACTACGTTTCACCATCAGTCGGTGGACCCACATTTCCTTTAAAAATAAGCGCGTGTTCTTCATTCTTCTCGGCGGACCATTTCCTCGTCGCCCAGAGTTTCTTACCTTTCGCATTCGGAGTTCTTATACTTCACCCCGTTTCCCTTTCCTCACTCCCTAAAATGCTCATGGGCCTTTTTTCTGCATGCCGTGCAGCTCTTCTTACTTGTGAATTACCCGCAATCTACTCTTTAATTTTATTTACGTTATTAGGTCTCATAATCTGACGCATCTGCGAAACTGACCTAGGAATAATCTAATCAAAAACTATTCATCTTCTTTCGCAGAGGCTGTATACATCAGGCACGTCAGTCGCCTCAAACACGCAGCATGCGGGCCGCATGCGGCTTGCGGACCCTTTGCTAACGGCCCGCCACGGCCCGGCGCTAAGTTGGCAGGCTGTTAGGGTCATCGCCATTTTCTGAGGTACCTGTTTGTGCAAACACCTGTGTCTGCTTGGTGAAGGTACAAATCCGGTCGAGGATGAATACCCGCGACCGACAATGAGGGTCTCCTCCACACATGAAGTTAATGTGGATATTTCATCTCTCTCGTCGCAGCTAAGCGTTGCCAGGCCTCAAGTCGGCGTGTTTACAACTTTAGCTGTTTTAACACGAAAGTGTTTTATGCCGGGATCCACCAAGACTTCAGTGACGTATTTCCGTCACGGAAATGATGTCAAAAAACTTTACACAATCAGATTGGCAAACAAAGAAAATTTCGTCAACGGGCATCGAACCCACGACCGCTTAGTCCGCAACAACAGATGCCGGACACGCTAGCCACTGCGCCACGGTCACATACTCTAAACGCCTTACAAACGTGCTTGTTATATATACCACTCTCCCGGTCGGCGGGGTGGTGTTGCCCTCTGGGAGCGCTAAAGTATTTCGTCATTACTCTGGCCTCCGCGATTAACACCTGCAACACGTTACACGTCCGTCCAATTCAGTGCGTTTTCAATAGAAGTTCAATTTTGTTAATGCTTTAACACACTGCGAGCGGTCAATCTTATCGCAAGGGTCGTAAAAGCGTCGGCCTCGCTCATAGCATCACGCTAGAGGCCGTGTTTTACTCCGATGTCCGACGCGAGCGCCCGCGAGGACGTTGTGCTTCGTCACGCCGAGCCGGCGATGCTACGCCAGGCGCAAATCGGTCCCCGCTACAGTCGAGCCGGCTCCAACGCGCCGGTGCGATCGCATCTAGAGGAGCGCATGCCCAGTAAAGGGAAGAACGCCCGCACCACCTGTCGGGAACCGACGAAACAGCCCGCAAAGCAGGTTTCTGTACATACGAGTCCGGCGCCGCCGGCGCGAAATGCAGCAGGATCTATTCGGCGCCGAGCGACGCCCTAGCGCGCCAGCAGCCGTCAGCCACGTCGGCGGTCAGCCGACGCCGAACCATAGAGGGTTGTTTTCTGCTGACGTAACGTCACCGTGACGCGCGCGCGCGCTCGACAACGTTACGCTGGAGTATATTGCCAAGGGGATGACGAATACACGAGAGAGACAGCAGGAAGTATATTTACAGTATTTACAAGCAACTGTGCCATCGAATCGCTGCCAGCATCTCGCGCGGCATTCCAGCTTCTTCTTCGTCTCTTCGTCTCCAACGGCGTGCTCATCCACAATGCCTCGTAAAATCAACCCCGGCGGATGGAGCGCCGTTACGGCGCCTTCTAAGTCATTCAGCACTGGGAGTGTAGTATCGTTTGAGGCGCAACACATAGAGGCCGTCCAGTGCTGATAGAGGCCGTCCGGTGTGACGAAGGCAGTTTTTTCTCGGTCTAAGTCGTCGACAGAAATCTGCCAGTAACCCGAGCGCAGGTCTATGGAGGAGAAGTATCTCGCACCATGAAGACAGTCAAGGGCGTCGTCGATTCGTGGCAGCGGGTATACGTCTTTGCGGGTTACCTTGTTCAAGGCACGATAGTCGACGCAAAATCTCCAGCTGCCATGCTTTTTTTTGACCAAGACGACAGGTAAAGCCCATGGACTTGAGGAGGCCTCAATGATGCCTTTTGAGAGTATCTTATCGACTTCTCGTTGTATGACCTGGCGTTCGGAATGGGATACACGATATGGCCGCCGTCTGACAGGACTAGCACCGCCGTTATGTATTTGATGCCGTACGAATGACGTTTGACCTAAAGGGTCAAACGTCATTCGAAGTCGAAGATGTCCTTATAGGTCGTTAAAACGCGGCGAAGTTGCGCAGCTTGTCCAGGCAGAAGATCAGGCGCAATCATTTTTGCGATTTCGTCGGGGGGGTGCGCTTGCTGAGCTGGCTGCAACACCGGACGAGCAATCTCCGGCGTCTAATGCCACGATGTTACACGCATCAAGTGCTGATATGTTGGCCAACGAAATGCCTTGCCGAAGAACTTGGGTCGAGTTACTGAAGTTCAGGAGATGAGCTGTACGCAGTTCTCGACAACATTCACAAGGGTATGCGGCACAGCAACATTCCGGGCCAACAGCACGTCAACTAATGGAGACACTATGTAGTCGCCGTCGGGAAGAGGTGGCGATGTCGTCAAGGCCACACACCTGGCGGCTTGCGGTGACAGCCAAACATAATCCACAGAGCACAAGTGGGTTGGCAGTCAAGCTGGGCAATCAGCAAGCCGAGGCAGTTCAAGTTGAAGAACGCCGGTTGCAGTCAATGAGGGCGGCGTGAGTAGACAAGAAATCCAATCCGAGAATGACGTCATTTGGGCACTGCTCAAGAACAGCAAACAAAACAAATGTGTGGTGATCGGCGATCGTGATGCGTGCTGTGCACATTCCTATAATGGCAGGACTTCTTCCGTCAGCGACACGAATAATACCAGGAGCAACCGGAGTAAACACCTTCTTCAGGCGGCGACGAAGTCGATACTCATCACGGAAATATGTGCCCCAGTATCAACAAGTGCAGAAACAGTCAGGCCGTCAACGTCAACGTCGATCAAATTTCGTCGTGTCGGCAGTACAAGAAGAGGATTTGAGATGGAATTAGAAGATGCAGCATCACCTCTAAGAGCTGCATCTCAGTTTCCCTGTCGACGATTGAGCGGCGAGGTCGGACGTCGTCGTACAGGAGACGGAGACGACGGGCGACGCGTTGGCGGTAAACGGGACTGGTGACCTCGGGGCGACGGCGAGCGGTTGTGCAGCGTAGCAGTGGCATCGGCGTTGTCTGGATCGAAAGGCTGGGAACGGCGCTAGTTATCGGGGTACGGCTCAGGAGGCTGGGAACGGCGTTGCTGTCGGCGGGGCTAGCAGTGGCATACCGGGTTCTTAAAGGCGAAGACCAACGGTTGTTGCAATGTCGTGCGAAGTGACCTATACGGCGACAGTTGAAGCAGATCGGCCGATCATCTGCAGTTCGCCATTCAGCCGGATTACGAGACCGTGGATAAAACCGTTGTGCCTGGGGCGGCGACCTTGGGCGGACGTCAGATATCCGGGACTGAGCAACGGCGCAGACAGCGAAGCCCAAATTGCCGAGTTCCTCCCGCACAGTTGACTGGACCAGGGAAACTGAGGGCAGGTGCGAATCAACATGGCCGTTGTTGGGAAGAGCAGGTGCAATTGCTTCGATTTCCCGACGGATGATTTGTGTAATATCGGATGCCGGTGACGACTGCAGATGAGAGTTCAGTCCATCTTCGCATGAGGACGTCGCAATGGTGTTTGGCAGCCGAGGGAATAGCTTTGCAATACGTCGGCTTTTGGCCTGTTCAAAACGCCGGCATTCCTCAATAAATTCGTCGACGGTCGCACAATTCCGGCACAGTAATAGGTTGAACGCGTCGTCCGCTGTACCCTTCAGCACGTGGCCAACCTTGTCCGACTCCGACATGTCGCTGTCAACATTACGACAAAGACCCAGCACGTCCAGAATGTACGATATGTATGGTTCAGTGGATGTCTGAGCACGGGTGGGTAGATCTTTCTTTGCGGCTGCCTTTCGACCCATGGCCTTTCCAAACAAGTCGCACAATTTTTGCTTAAATGTGTGCCAACTTCCGATCTCAT